>NC_072855.1:38913461-39548653 GCF_028858705.1 Grus americana | reverse complement strand
TTTTCTTAAATAGGGTTTTTTGTTTTGTTTTTGATACAGGTAATTCTTTCAAATTAAGATGACCTATCTTTCTGATAACATTTTCTATCAAAATAAAGGTTCAAATATATTACTACACTTTCAAATAATAAGCTCTGTAGTGGTCTTTCACCTTACTTTAACGTAATACAGGTAAACCAATATGTGTAGGAAAGCTAGAAGCCGAGCTATAACATTTATGGAAGTCTCCTTTAATATATCTTTTACAGTTCAGACAGGTGCAATCCATTTAAATTTTTAAAGCAGGTAAAAAGACATCTGACTGCTACGGTCACTGTATTTTTGATATATTACTTTCATAAATGTAGCTAAGCAGTAATTTCTTACATCATCACATGAACAGCTCCAATTTAGCATAACCATCATTGAATTAAAGAGAGATCATTCTGTAAAAAACTATGGATAACTATATCACTGAATTAACAATTGTCTATATACCATAACTCTTTAACAGGTAGCCGTGGTATTGAATTCCTTCAAAAGGCAAGTGGCCATGCATTGTTAGCACCACGGTCTGCATGCTCACAATACAAACAGGAATTATCACCCATGGAACTTGGAACAAGAGAATATTCTTTAAAAACATCAATAATAATACAATGTTAACAAAGATAAGAAGCACTTTTTAATTTTTTTCCTTTTTTTCTTTTTCTCTTTTTTCTTTTTTTTTTTTTTTCTTTGTTTGTTTTACCCACTATTACAAATTTAGAAATTGCACCTTTGATTGTTTAAAACCTTCTTAGGACCTTCATTCAAGTTGACCAGGGTCCATCTGGCAAGTTTTCCAAATATAAAGGAAAGTCATCAGAGTGTTTTCTTTATATATTGTACATCATGTACAATGGTCCCTTTGAAGTATACCTGTAGTTAAAGTAGTTATTGAACTCAAAACTAAAAAGTATAAAAAGCTACTTTTTTTCCAAAAACATATAAGAAACAATGCAAAAGATGTTATGCATAACACATACAAAGTGATTAAAAAAATCAAACACATATTCATATTTGACAATAGTTTAGTATCCTTGATCTAGCAGAACTAATTAGCTTAAAAGGATCCAGAAGAGGAGCTTTGTGGTAGACAATGGTCAGACAAAGAACTAATTAAGAAACCAAGTGCTAGACAGCCAAGAATTGTACATGGGCAATATGTAAGTCACCCAAACTATCTTTTGTGAGAAGCACTTTCAATTGTTTTATAAATGATTGGATGGCCTGTAGTTAAACAACAAAGCATTCACGTTAGAAAGTAAGACAAGGTTTCTTTTATGTGTAGGCGTTAAGCCGCTCTTTAGAACGAGTAGAATGAATATCATGAAGCTCTTGTTCCTCCTTTGATTTAATATCCTCATATTTTTGCATTCTGCAAGCATCTTTCACATAGGCCCAGTTGGCAGACAAGACCATGAGATAATGGACCTGTAAGAGAGGTAACATGCCGTTAGGAACCAACAGAGCTAGTCAGAACAGAGCAAGTTCAAACTTGAAAGCTGTATGGTAGAGATTGGGTTTTCATCAGAAGGAACTAAGCGTTGCTAAGTGAAGAAGTAGTACAGCAACACCATGCGAAGTTCAAGCTTGAGCTTCATCAATCCTCAGATTACTCAGCTCACAGCTGTCACTGTTACTGTAAGTAGCAGTTGGTAGCAATGGTTATAAAAAAAAAATTAAAAGAACTGAAAAAATGAACAAATCATCCCGGCTTTACTATTTCAGCTAGTCTGCAAATCTACGTGGAAAAATGCCTTCTGGTTATTTCTTTCAGACTTTTCCCCATTGAATCACTATTTGTTAAAGTAGTTGCTTAAGACAGAAATATGCCATGGACACATCTGTAGTTTTACGATTACACATCTTATAAAATTACAGAAGGATTTGCTCTTTCTTGTTAAAGTTAGCGTTAGCTTTCCCTTTAACCATGATTTCTTTATTTCACCTACAACTAGCTATTTTGTCCAAACCAGTTAATTGGGGAAAAGTTTGTCAAAAATTGAAAAATATATACTTACAAATAAACTTGAGGTCTTAAAAGGCCACACACCTGTCACCACTTAATTTAGTAATTTTAGTAATTTTAGTTCACTTATACCACAATTTATTTATGTAATTCTTTAAAACGCATAGGAAAAAAAAAAAAGTGATTTGTAGGATCTTAAAAGATGACTTCTGTATACATCCTGAGCAGAAACAATATTCATGTTCCATGTAAATTTTTGAATATGTAAAAATACTTTTATTTATTTTTTAAGAAAACAAAATTAAGAGCTTTCCAAGTGTTCCATCCAAAAGCAAAATAAAAAAATTATCTGAAAAAGAAGGGGAATAAACTCGCATGGCCTGCGATTATTATGCAACTTTTTGGTGAGTATTGGAGATTGGACCTGACTCACTTGCAGCCAACACAAATCACTGGATGAGCTATGATGATATACTCCCAAAGAGCTTGGTTTATTTATGTCAGCAAATGCCGAGGACAGAATGTCTATGAATACATCTGAGGATTAAACACCAGTTAAAGGATATTGGCAATATTGTCACATGAACAGAAGTTTTTCACATGGCTTTCAATAAATTTAATCTCAAAGTCAGTGAAAGGTATCTTTACAGTAGGAAAATTATGTTCTGCAAATGTTTTCCTTTCTAAATAGAGGATGTAAAACACCCTAATTGCCTTTGAGATGGAGCTTAGTAGTTTATAAAAATCACATGGTATAGCTGCCAATGACTGAACTTAACAGCTGGTAGATGTCCAATGGCGACCATGAATGGTCAAACAAGTGATAAATTTTAACACAACACCAATACAAGGAATGAAGCTGAGGCCTCCAAAGAACTACTGCCAAAAATATTTTATTCAAAACTCCTCCTACAGGGCCAGTTGCCTGCTATCTGCCTTCAGTCCCTTTTGGAGTTTGTTTGCTTAGCCAGCACGCTTGGGGCCATTTACTTTGACTGCCTGTTGGTGCAACACACTGCTCTCCTGTCCACTTCGGCTTCCCAAGTCTGGGTCTTTCAGGACATTTGCAGACTTTGAAAGCTTTCCTTTTGAAGGTGGACTTCAAATGTCTTACACCTTCAGTCTGCTGGGTCTGCTTGCAAGGAGACTCTGACCTTCTCAAAGCCTGTCTTCCTCTCACCTGAGGACATGCTCTGTTGGCTCTGTTTTCAGCCAGAAAATAGAAATGTTTGATAACAGTATTCAATTGGTTTATTCTAGGACTCTCTCAACATTTATTTGTCCCCCAGCGGGCTTTCAGATGAAAGCATCTCTTAAATTTATGTTAATAAACTGCCTCAGAGGCCACAGATAATTTCCTAAAAGCAAAAAGATTCCATCCCTCCCTAAGAAATTGAGAAACTAAACTAGAATTTAATTAGTGGAAAATGGAATAAAGTAATCAGAAAACCACCTTGAGATTATGCAAATTCTCTTGTTCATAATGGACTGCTGTAGATATATGACTATCTTAGATTCATACTAAACGAACAGAATCCACTTAGTATGTTCTTTGTTTTTTGGAAATGCTAATATCTGCTTTTTCCACAAATGTTTGGTGGCAACTGTTGTTGATTAGCGCAGACTAATGTACATTTCTTAATCTGGATAATTAAGATCAAGGTGAAACCCTTCAAAGGGCCAAATATTTCCAGTGTCTTTTTCGTCCTGGTGGTTATGGCAAACTTTCACCCAGTTAATCCCTCTTTGAGGAATACAGACTGAGTTGAGGAGCCATAAAATAGGAAGAAGTGTTCAGAGAATCTGTCCTCTAGGAAAAACACCAGACAGTAGTATTTCTACATATCTTTAGGAGTTTCTTAGTATCTATTCTACAAACACTAGCAGCACAACCTGTGATGATAATGAAAGTGTTGGAGATGGCAGCATGTACTGTGTTTCTCTGGGACACTTCCTGGTCATAATTTAGCATACAGGAAAAAGAAATGCCTTGTATCTAACTCAGCTGTTCCAAAAGCTTTCACCATGAGTAGTCTCTGGATCAGGCATTTCTAGATCAAATGAGAGACGCTAATGGTGAATCCTCATTCTGCTGAATGAAATGCCTTGAATTTCCTCCACAGTAAAACTCTTGAGAAAAATCAAAAGAAACAGGCTGGTAATCCTAATAATTCTGTCATCTTAGACAATTACAATTTGCATCCAATGAAAATGCCAGTGCCGGTCCTTTGAGGGTAAGATTTCAATTAAAAATACAATATGAACCTCAAAAAGTTTGTAGACATAAGAATCCTACAAGTGGGGGGTATGTGAGCAGTGTACTCACATCTTCCTGACCTTTTAAAAAGGCACATTTCTCATCCTCACACAACATTTGGTAACAACCCAGTAAGAGACAAATTTAAACCTAATGGCTTGCAGTTTCCCTTGCCTTTTTTTCTTCTAGTAAAAAATTAGGCAAACTATTCTGAAGGTACATTGACCACAGTCTGACCTTCATTAATTTCCATTCTTCACCCATCCCTTCATTAAAAAGTTACAGAAACAAATTTCTGGGATAATTGTTGAAAACTCCTGGAGTTCACATTCACTATGAGTAGGATGACTCTCCTGGAAACAACTACTTTAGCTTATATAATGAATATAATCTCAAATACATACTCATGTTATACAATGACATATATGTTTAACAGTCCCACCACCTTTGCCTTTTGTTTAACACCAAGTTCCTAGATAACATTGTCACACTAAGGAGGTCATCTCTAAGTGGCTGTCTAATTGCATTTCACACTTCCACGACCTGAATAGCTCGAAGCCAGTGGGGCCCTGTCAAGGCTTATTCAAATTGAAGCAGGGCAGCTTCCACAGTCTGCCTCGGGATGTTTCAATTACAGACATATGCAAGACAGCGCAGGGTCTTTCCATACTCTATAAACATTCCTGCTTAGATTTCTTCATAAGGTGAAAGAATTCTTCAATATTTCACAACTGTAGAAATGCATCTAGGCTATGAAGAGTTTGGAATTTTTTTGTTTTCGTTTTGGGACATGTCATTATCTTAGCAGGGCAGAAGTCTAAATAACTTTTTTCCTTCCCCTACCATGCATCCAATATCCTGCAGAAGAACACAAGCCTACTGGGGGAGAGAAACTAGACCACTTATACATTTCCCCTGTTCTTGCTTCAGAATTGATTGCATCTCCATCTTAGAGGACATAACATCTGGGTAAGTTCAGGCTGACGAGTATTGCTCACATGGCAACTTTTGAGAAGGAAAACTGTATTTCATAATTCAGTTTTGCTGTAGTGGTTTTGGGAAAACAGCACAGGCAGGATGCTTAAATAACCTTACAATCAAACCTTTGGGATGGTAGAGTTTACATTTAAAGAACGTCATGTCTTCTGTTTCTCTCTGACACAACACTGAAAACAGTAAACCTAATATGTATTACTTCAATGATCATTTCTGTATCCATTTATTACCCATTCAGACATAAGAAAGAACAGTAATGTTCAGAATCATACATAGTCCAAATTAAGTATTAAGTGCTGGCTATTTTTTCTGTGCTCAAGACTCACAGAAAGTATCTACAACATAAAAAATTCTATCGGGTTATTTTCATCTGGGGCTGAAGTCTAAGAATGGTAATTTCTGAAAACAAACTATTTGACATTCTCCTTCTCTGCAAAGTAAAGCTTTCCCTTACATATATTGTAAAAAATACATGAGTTTTTCTATATATCAATCTTAACTTGTGGGCTAATTCTCTTCTTGAAACCCAAAACAGCATTGTCCCTTGGAGAATAGAGGCAACTAGTGAATTGTGAAAAATTTCTATTATTCTTATACAAATCTGAGACCAAGAGAGAGATTACAGTAGTATATATGGGAAACATGACTTGTGATCAAATGGTTTTGCAAGTATTAACAATATTTTGTTGTTTTTGCAATAAATGACCACATTCTTCTAATATATATTTTTAAAATACAGATTAATGAAAAGTATCCTGGTGACAGATGGTCTTAATATTTATGAACAAGCTGATTTCTTTAGTGAATTTCATCACAAATATTGACATTAGAAGAGTTAAAGAAATCTGCCCATATTAAATAGTCTGGCTCTTGCAAATATCCACAAATCCAGAAGTGAGGACATATGAGGAGTGTATCAGTGTCATGACTTAAAATGTCATTTAAAAGAGTGGATTTTACCAATTCAGTTATTCAGCAGTCTCACTGATGTTGCACTACTATTACTGGCTGGTAATAAATAGAAAATACTAACTACTTTAGTCAGATGGACTATTCTAGTTTAAAGTAAAGGTTTGCAAGTAATGTTTTAAAATTGCAATAAATTCATAAGCTTTGTCTTTGGTAAAGGACTGGTATTTTAATCTCTATTTTTTCTGTTAAGAAATCTTGTTTAATTTCACACGCATGGAGATCTGCTACTGTTGTGGATATATAGAAAGACTAACTTCATTAAATCATATTTGTGATTATTCTTGCAACAGCTTATATAGGGAAGGACATTGGTTCTCCAGTGACTTAAATGGCTTCTGCACACTTTGTGCCTCACCCTAGCCCATTGCTGATATCTTACCACCTTCCCCTAACTTGAGCATAGGATCTGGGGGAAAAAAAAAAAAAAAAGATGTTTTCTTCTTCCTACATGAGACATTCAGGACCCAAAATTCATTTTCCCTCCCCTAAATTACTTCTTCCTTGGGAAAGCAAACTTCTCTTAAAGAAAGAAGATCTGTTAGCATGTTCATGTCCAGCCACAAAATTCTGAACTTTCCCCTCATGTCTGATCTCCAGTTTTTGGGCTACTGTGTCAAGTGTAAGGACACTGCTCAACCTATAAATGTGGTCTGGTGGTTTTAGAAATACCACCATTAAAGAGTGGAATGTGCTAGTCTTCACCAGGTACTTAACAGATCACAAAGGTAGGTTAAAAACAATTTAATTACAAATTTTAAATATATACTACACAGTTGCAAACATTTCATAAAGCATACATTTATCAGCATTTGGACACTACAAAATTTACTAGCAATTAGGTCCTCAACTGATATTTCTGTTGAAACAGTCAGTGTTATCATGCCTGTTTTGTGCAGTCACAGAATCCAATAAAAATCATACTTGGGTATGGGTAACCCTACAAAAATAGATGAATAAATGTGAGTCGTCAAAGTGAATTCCTACTGGATTAGTGCTTCGTGTAAGACATCTATGGCATCTTTGATATGGTACTGTGAGCTTTGAAGGGTTTTTTGAAAACTTCATTGAAAGTATCATGTATTTAAACCACATGGCTCAATGTACCTACTTAATTTGCTTCCATTGAAGATGTGTTTGTTTTCCCTGAAAATCTTTCGGTGGCTATTCTGATTCAAAACTCTTCTTTGAAATGCGGAATTGTTATCTGAATAAATTAGCATTTGATAATTACTATTGAATATACTTCAAAAAATGCACTGGAGAACTACTGGTCTCTTGGATATACTTTCCTAACACTAATGTATATATTATAGTAATTACTATTTGGTCACCATTTTTTCAGCTAGAAGTAAAGTCTCAGTTTGGAAAATCAATTAAATTATTAATATAAATTATATTCTACTACTATAATTATTATTTGTGGTCTTAAAACAAAATTACATTGAAAAAATATATTTTTCATTTAGTTATCTCTGCTGTGTTGGCAGGATGTCGAGTAATACTGAAAAAAATGGCAGAGAAGAACAAAAAAAAATCACTAATGTAACAGGAATACTAGCTTCATTGAACATTCTCTGATTGTTCTTTTTTATAAATGTAATTCTAAGGAAAATGAAAAAATTATGGCCTTAGGATTCAATGAAAAATTACTAGCAGCAGTAGAAATAGTAATCATTGCTAACGCTTATGGAATGCATCAGTACCAAGTAACAGTCATTTCATTTCCCATTCCAGTGTGTATCATACAAACCTACACTGATACAGAATCCCCGTTCTAAAAATACGTTTAAGGAGACATGGCAGACGAGCAGGGCACTAGCTCATACACTTTTTTTCTCAGTGGAACATTCTCACTGGCAAAATGTCATCAAATTCAAAGTAATCTTCATTATATTAAAAAAAAAAAAAAAGAAAAGGAGGGGGGGCAAAATTAGTCCTTAGAGAAAAACTGATGCATTTACAGATATGAACAGAACTGAGAAAAATAGTCTGCTCCTAAAATAGCAGCATGGCAAGCTTCTGAATACCCAGAAGGGCATGGATCATAAAAGTGTATTACTATGGTTATGAGACAGACACGTGAGTTCAGACACTTGTCTGAACACAGCAAGAGAATAGTAAAAATTCTTAGCGTGTACTTAAAGGGGGTTTTTATTAAAAAACTAATCATGACTTCTACTTCAAAGGGAATCCATCAATATATTAAAAAAAAAAAAGAGAGAGAGAGAGTATTGAATTACAGAATTATATTTTAGTAATACCATTGAGTGATATTATGGAAATTGAATAACTGATACTAAGTAACAACCAGAATGTCCTAGCAATTCAGATGAGGAGGGGAGGACAGAGTGTTGGGTAGCTTACCATAGCAATGACTGCTGCTCCAGCTCCAGCAAGTGCCACAATGAACAAGTGGAATGTCATGTTTAGCTGCAAAGGGGGACACAGAAGGACACTTTCATGGTGACACACTCAACAGAAACTGACAAAAAAATCTGAACAACATAGAGCAAATAAGGACCTTCTTGGTGCCACCCTTCTACAAAAGCAATGATTACTAAAACATTTTCCAAAAGATCGATCACTACATGACATGGTACTTGTGCCCGTTTTGTTACAATACTCATATCAGGGATAAAACATAATTCTATTTTAAAAGATTGTATTTAAATTATAAAATATTAAATCCCCCAATTATTTAAAAATAAATAGTCCAACACTTTTAGAATTTCTTTTTAACAGTTACAATTCTACCTTACAAGATCTACAAATGTTTGTGGTGGTTTCTCTAGTGGCAGAGACAGCCTAAGAAAACCCCATTTCCCTTCATTAGCTATAGCTTTCCATCCTCATATATTGATTTACTTCCCTCCCAAATTTGGGAAGAAAATTTGTTCATAGTGATACAATATAAACCAGGTTACTTAAATAATCCAAGTTAACCACCTTCCTTACCCTACCCCAAACAAATTATGACATTTGTTTTTAATTTCAGTGATCTGGTTTACACAGTAGCCACTGAGTGTTGACTGCACAGCAAGGGTTGCATTTTCTTAGATGGTTTTGGTAAAAAGGCAGATTGTGTACTCTAAGAAGATTTATTCAAACATAGTAAAAAAGACCCATGAAATATTTAGCAAAGCACCCTCTGACTTCAGAGGGATCAAGATTTTAGCCTCTCTTTTTGTTTTAGATATATGTAATTTTGTTTGTCCTGTCTTCATCCCTGATCAGTTAAAAACAAAACTAGAAACCTTAGCTGCACTGAAATAGGTGGCTTTGCCTTAGGGAAAAACTACAAAGAAAAATGTACCAGGAGTTATTATCCTAACACACTTCAAGATTTGGTCAAATCCACTTGAAATCTTTACTCTTCTGTCACAACAGTAATCATAAGATCTTCAAACAGTGATTCATTATGTAGACCTATTCACTGTGCAGCAGGTGCATTAGCTTTCAAAAATATCTCAGTAAAAATATACATAAGAATGGAATTCTTGAAAAAAAAATACTAGTGTATTTAGAAAACAAGTGGCTGGACAAATTGCACTGACTAAATTTGGTACGTGCTAAAAGACTAGGAAAAGTACTTGCCCACTGTATTTTTCCACTGGGATTTTATTTCATCACTATAGCTAGAATTAGAACATTAAGAGTAAGAAGAAAACAGATCAATTACTTCCTACTATAACATAATATTTTTGGCAAATCCATAATATATCACATTTATTCACCTCATTAGAGTCACACATCTTGATGAAACTTTCTGATGTGGTGCAAACCTTCTTTTCCTCTCCAATGGTTACAATACCTGGAGCAGAATAAATATTCACAGTATTTAGTATTCCTAGTACATAGCAGTTTACTTCACATGAGCCAGAACAGCTAAGAAATACAAATTCTTGGCTGCTTCGCACAAATTTTTCTAACAATGCAATCAGTTTTTTGTTGATGATCGGGGGCTGGAGCACCTCTCCTATGAGGACAGGCTGAGAGTGTTGGGGTTGTTCAGCCTGGAGAAGAGAAGGCTCCGGGGAGACCTTATAGCAGCCTTCCAGTACCTGAAGGGGCCTACAGGAAAGCTGGAGAGGGACTGTTTACAAGGGCATGGAGTGATAGGACGTGGGGTAATGGCCTTAAGCTGAAGGAAGGTCAATTTAGATTAGATATTAGGAAGAAATTCTTTACTGTGAAGGTGGTGAGGCACTGGCACAGGTTGCCCAGAGAAGCTGTGGCTGCCCCCTCCCTGGAAGTGTTCAAGGCCAGGTTGGATGGGGCTTTGGGCAACGTGGTCTAGTGGAGGGTGTCCCTGCCCATGGCAGGGGGGTTGGAACTAGATGGTCTTTAAGTTCCCTTCCAACCCGAACCATTCTATGAGTCTACGACAATTTCAGCCATGACAAATCTAACACATCTATTTAATAAAAGCCCCAGTAGGAACACACGGGTAATAATTTTTCGGCCATTTTTGAAAATATCTTCATTCCAGATTTTGATCAGCACAATAATCAAAACACCAGAAAATTATTTGCAACCAGTATATAAACTTACCATGGTGTTCCCTACCCTCATGTGGAGAATGTGCTGTATATTGTTTTCAGACATGTTGCTCTGGTACAAAAATTCTTTCACAAGTTATATAAAAAGCATTACCCAAACGTATATTTTATTGTAATAATGGTTTCTCTATTAGCAAGAATAACTAGAATCCTCTATATTCTTTCCTTTAGCTAATGTCCAGATACTAAATCAAAGACTAGCTTGAAGAAAACTGCTATAACTTGGTTATCATGAAAAACAGTACTGTTCTTTTCTATTAATAAACCACAGTTTTTACACTGAATTTACAGGAAACAGGTATGTTTACAGAATACACATTTTATATAATTTAGTGTTCTATGCACACTGTAAATAGAACTAATAATAAAAAATAGGCATGAATATTAGCAAGATAAAAGGTCATAGAAGAATGAATACTCTTGATGAGATCTGTACAGATAATTTCTTTTTCAACTCACCTGTTATGCTGGGGAGGATCAATAAATTAAAAAAAAGTTGTTTTTTTCCCCTCATGAAAATAATAATGTGAAATATTTTGTTTCAGGTTAAGTGAAATGTTTAATATGAACCCAACTGTTTACTTCCCAAGAAATACAGCATGTTTTATATCTCAAAACAGCAATCAAAAATATACTGTGATTTTATATTAGACCAAGGCAATAAGAGAAAGAGTCAAGGAATGGCCTGACGAAAGTATGATTACCCAAAGCTCTGTGCGCTGAGAAAGCGCTGAGGCCAGAACATCTAGGTCCAAATCACTCTCGTGGCAGAAAGGAATTGAATTATCATCACCAACACAAGAATTCTCAGACTTTTTAAGATGCCAAACCCCCTTTTGTCCAAATTTCCCATATCTCACAAGACACATATGTTTATATCCTCACTTTGTTCTAACCACCACAGTTCAGGCTCTCTCTCTCCACCACCCTCTTAGAGTGTTATTATTTGTATTGTCACTCTTCATCAAAGTTTTTGCAAGTAATGAATCTTGTCCTGTCCCGATTCACCCCTAGGCTCTGCTGAGACAGATGATAACCTAGGATCTCACATCTCCAAATCAGCATCCCACCAGTGGATTAAAGAGTCATTCTCCAGATAAATGACTAATTAACCATTTTAGACAAGCTCCAGCAATTCCAAAACAAGAGACTAATCAGAAGCCCCAAGCCAAATTTTCAGTACTCCTGGAAGATGGGACAATGTTGATTCAATTTTGTCAGGCCTGGAAATGCAGTGCATCTCTAATATACTGCCTTGACTAGTGGGTAAAGGGATGGAAAGAGATGCGTAACGATTGTTTCAGAAACACTGAAGCAGTTCATTTCAGACACATGGAAGCAAATCAATGTGATGCTTTCTTTTGTAAAATCTTGCTTTATATTTAGTGCTTTTCATTCACATACCATACTGGCGAAGATCCAGGCAGAGATTAGCTCCATCTACTACGGTGGCATTTCGGCAAATGGTCCACAGATTGAAGTACATGTAAACAGGCAGAGAAGTGAAAGCTGTAACGCCAAGCCAGGCCAACATAAAGATGTATGTCAGCATAATAAACTGCAGCAAAAGAGGGGAAAACAAAACCAGCGGTAAGTCAGAACTTAACTGATACTCCATTGGAAAAAAGGAACCACAGAGAAGTAACAAACACATTTCTGACCGGTTTTGTCTGTTTCTGTCCTTATTTAAATTACAGTTTTGGTCTGATAATGGATTCATGATCTGATCAGAGTGAGTGACAGAGCACTAACATGATGTTTCTGAAGAACAAGCAGCTACGCTTCCAGAAGTGCAAGCACACTCCACGTTCCTGTCACTCTTGGGCCTATGATTGATGCGAAGCACCACATCTGAAGTACAGACAGCTGCATGCTTCGTGAAGCACGTCTCCCTCTCTCCCATCACCACTACTCCATAGTTAAGACAAGAGGCCACATGGTTGTTTTTTCCACTATCAATCATGATGAAAAAATTTGAATGAAATACTATAGGCTTTGCTTGCTTTTGCTTTTAAAATCTGGGTCTTAATACAAGCGAGTCATTATCCATGGCTGCCACAGAACCTCACTGGCATTGAACCATTTTGCATTGAACCAATGAGACAATGTATTTGTCATTTTGTTACTGTATTTAGGCATATTTAGGGTCTACATACAAGGGAATTTGTCATTCAAAACAAACCAGGGTGCTTAGCTCTGTTAGTAAGAAATGCATTAAATTACATGCTTTGCAACATGTGTTCTCCAAAGGCGACTCATTTTCTTTTTTTAGCCATGAGCCTCAAGAGCAGAGCAGTCTGCTTGTAGGAGGCATTGAACTCTACTTGCTTCAGGGCCAGTAATTATGCTGGCACACCCAGCTTCTGTAAATACGTAAGCATGCTACATTACTACTCTGCTGCTAATTTGAGATGACTAGCAGACACATTCATCAATAACAAATTACCTTCTCATTTTATGCTGTGGAAAGGATACGAAGATGCTACACGGTTAAATGTGGAAGATAAGTCAGCCTCTAAATGTTGAAACCAAATAGCCCCAAGATTTGATGGCTTCAGAGATGCTGATAAATCTAAACACATGACTGAAAGAAATTTCAGCACACTAACATTTTTTTAAGCTGTTTACCACAGAATAAACATTGACTCAGAGAATAAGAAATAAGGGATATTTTTGAAAGTTGAATAAGCTGGTCCACAGTCTGCTTAAAAATTAATCCTTAAAGAGTAAATAAGGGGAAAATGGAAGAAATTTTCTAGTTCTTTTTTAATATAAGATCTCTCACATTAGGTGATAAAGAGGAAAGCCTAAGATAAATACAGATTCTAGTTATGGAAATCAAATGAGGTCAAACTCAAAAGGGTTGTAAATGATAGTAAAAATCGTTAGAGGGGTGGCTTGTCCATGTGGACCTGATCAGGAAAAGCAATCCAAAACAACAAAAGGTTCGAATTTTAGGTGAGGTAGTTTTATTACTTTGAAGTTACGGGATGGACAGTCTCAAGCAGTATTAAAGAGACCGTAATTTGATTTACTTTAACTCACTTCCAAAGAATATTAAATAAAAGGCATTTTAATTCTGAGGAAGTGTACTTACATAGGGATTTAATGTAGTTTAATTAATCCAGTTTAAAATTCAATTCAGATTAATTTTCCTGATTGTCCCTAGGTAGACGAGCCTTTCAGCAGTTGTTTGAAAAGCTGGAGAATTTGTAGCACTAAAAATAATTCTCAGAAGGATGCAGGAAAGTAAAAGATAAAGTGGAGCAAAGAATAGTATTCTGTTTAATACATTGAGTCTCTGCTTTCTATTATTTTCTTTTTTTAATACTCACCACTTCACCTTTACCTGCCTGTTTGTAAGTTATGAATCATTTTAACTTTTCCCTTAACATCAAACTAGTTTAAAAGGGAAAATGATGTGTCTAATTTACATTTAAAGATTTTTGAAAATGTATTCATGCAGATAATGGCTGTATTCCTTTCCAACTTTTTGCAAAATCACAGTTACTAGAAAAACAACTGATAAAATAGAGAAAGTGATAGCAAAGTCTGGAATAAATATACACTGTTGAATATTACAGCAGACTTTTCTGTGTGCCAGTTGCTTTATATAATGGAAATTCTATTCCATTTATTGCAGAGAAAATAGTCAGTACAAGTAAATATTGTTCTGTACACACTCCTATTTATTTTTCATTATTGCTCCTTCATTATTTCCCCCCCCCCCCCATATTACAGTGTTAAAGCTAATGAGACAACATCTGGTTCAACCCCAGGCACTCATTTACAAATAATTACTTGGAAAATTACTTGGAAATGTAGATTCACTTCAGGGCTATGAATCTCCAACTAAAATACTATGTCTGATCTTAATTTATTATCAAGCTAAAGAGTTATATTCAATTTTTCTAAAGCAGGAGCAAGAAATAACAGCCTTTAAATTCTCAGTTTACTATATTCTAGAAGTATTTTAAAGGTAAAACCAGCCTCCTAGCTCTTTTTCTATGAGTTTGCCAAAAACAGGTAAGTCTGAGGCCTTATTTTTGAGCCTCCTTCTAGAATTTCTGAACTAAATAATATTTAATAAATTTAGTACATCTCTCAGTGTAGTACATGCATAATTTAATGGAGAACTAAATCTTTGATAATAGTTATATTACTGAACTGTAGTAACTGTTTTAAGACTGGGCTCCACACAGATTCTGGAATCTTCCTATTCTGTGATTACCACCAAGTGGAGGAAAAAGATCAGCCTTACTATGAGCATTACAATTCCTATTTAACATCTTTTTATTTTCTGATATGTAGGAGGGATGAAACACTCTTTAGTTTTGTTTGCTTGAGCAGCTTGCTTAAAAATGTGTACTGAGATAATACAAAGCATTGGTGCAGCAAAGAGGGGAAAAAAAACCCAACAGAGCTTATTAGCCTCTAAAAAAAAATCTGCCTTGGGCATAGAATAAAAGCAGGAGAAATCTGTCAGATGATGGCTGCTGGGAGTCACAAGAGCTACCTTCTTAGAGAGAATTGCCTGCTTGTTTATAGAAGGGATTCTCTTTTAAAAACATGAATCTGTTTGGTTGAGTATATCAGAAAAAGTGAATCATATGTTGATTTAATTTTAAAAACATATTTTAGAAAAGGAAGAATTTTATTTTCCCTCTTTCGGTCATTTTCAACTGAAGAGCCAGTGGCCAATGATTTGCCCAAATTCATGTCATAACACCAAAAGATGGGGAAAAATAGATAAATTTCCTTTGTTTAATGTAAGAATAACTAAAATGCAAAACTACATTAAATCACTTGGTAGCTGCTATCACTGATATCAGTGAAGCAAACCACAAAAATGTGATCTGGGCAATAATACACTTTCTGCTGTACGGGCAGTAAAAAGCGAAGGGTTAACCTTGCACAACAAGTTATTAGTTTCTAGCAATAGGATGTGTTAGCTTATAAATTCATGTTATAATGGAATGAAATTGTGAAGGACTAAAGTATTTTTTTTAGATAATTTTCTCTGCTATTACAATCTTCCCTCTTTGCTCTAGAGATCTTACAAGAAACGCTTAAGGAGCCTGTTCACTCCAGGAATGAAATTCAGAACTCAGTCTCCTGAGATTCAAAGGGATCTCTCTCCTTTGAAGTAGCATTCTGCTACGTGACAAGCCAAGATTTATGAAATAGCAGTACAGCATCTTAAAGAGGTACCACAGTTTGTTCTTTAGTGTGCTGTGTATTGCGTTGGTAGTGAAAATTACTTTCTCTGATCAGTTCAATTTTCACTGTAAGAAGCCAAACACATAAACCCAGAACAAACTGGAAGCGATAGTTAAATTCGTCTACCAAATCATGATGATAAAGTTCACTACTTAATACTCTGTTCACATTGAGAAAAAATAGCTAAAGTAGATAACTATTTGAACAAACCAAATCTTTCAGCTTTGTAGCAGTTAATTTCTTGTACCCGCACCACGGCTGGCAAAACTCTCTCGCCAGATTTATAAGCTTTTCATTGCCAGTAATGATTTTCCTGAACAATAATCAAGGTAAGCATATCATCAACCCTTCTGGAAAGATTTTTTTGTAAAATCTGTTGCACAGTTCAATGTCAGGAAGTAGAAATTTCAGAGCATGTTCTGAAATGGTACGTATTCAGCACAACAGCTTCCATGGTAGTCATCGTTGGTTGAAAACCTGTTTCCACAGAAAACCTTACCCAAATCCTATCTATTTTAATTAGATCAAGATTTCTGTTACTGCTTTCTTTTTAAAATGTATGGGTACTGGTCCCATGAAAAGCACATTCATTGAATTTCAAACACTGTTCTTGTTTTAGTTATAAATATTTTAATACCCCTGAAGAAACATTGTATGATTGCTTTAGTGACCCTAGGGACACAGTGAAATCACATCTAAAAGGTACTGTTACTACAGAGAGATGGGTTGAGACGGAAACAAAGCAAACTCCAGTTGTTTTACTGTATAAGGACACTGCCACTTACTACCAAAAAAACCTATAGAAACATAGCAACAAACTCAGAAGTGCCTGAATAAAACTTAACTCCAGAAACCTCATGTTGCCATGTAATTTTATCTTCCAAACCACTCAGTACTTACATTTCCTCTCAATTTAAACATATACCTACTTTATATGAGCTCCATGACATGAGCTCTCAACCCAGAGAGAAAAAGTAGACTTTGCTGTGTTTATATCTCGTTTAGATTTATTATCCTATGACACACACACAAAACGTCATTGTCTACTTTCAGCTTCATGGTCTAAAAGGTTCCTTCCAAACCTCTTCACAAATTCAGTAATTGTCTTTGACAGTTTTTGCCAGAGATCAAACCTGTATCTACAGAGATCATGTACCTCCGTCCTGCCAAAAGCCTGTTGTGCTCCCCTCACCTGAAGATGAGCCTAGAGTTAGCCTGGCTGTCTCTCACTGCAATATGGGAACACCTGACCTCCGCAGTGCGCTGTGTAGTCCTGTTTCTGGGTGCAGTTTCCTCATCGTACGTCAGAACAAGGCCCTGGGTGACATTTGATGGCAACTCAGAAGCATGAACAGGAAGATACTTTCAATTTTTTTCCTGAATTGCCCTGTCTCTCTAACGTCATATTCACTTTCATAGAATCATAGAATGGTTTGGGTTGGAAGGGAACTTAAAGATCATCTAGTTCCAACCCCCCTGCCATGGGCAGGGACACCCTCCACTAGACCACATTGCCCAAAGCCCCATCCAGCCTGGCCTTGAACACTTCCAGGGAGGGGGCAGCCACAGCCTCTCTGGGCAACCTGTTCCAGTGCCTCACCACCTTCACAGTAAAGAATTTCTTCCTAATATCTAATCTAAATTGACCTTCCTTCAGCTTAAGGCCATTACCCCACGTCCTATCACTCCATGCCCTTGTAAACAGTCCCTCTCCAGCTTTCCTGTAGGCCCCTTCAGGTACTGGAAGGCTGCTATAAGGTCTCCCCGGAGCCTTCTTTTCTCCAGGCTGAACAATCCCAACTCTCTCAGCCTTTCAATCATCTATAGATTTGATTTCAATACTAATAAAGAGTTACTTAGCTTTAGCACTTTGCCTAACTTGAAATTCATAAATGTTCCAGTCTTGTCCATTTTACTAGGGAAAATTCCTCTCAGTTAATGCTACAGTCTCCTTACCCTGCACACATTCTGCATAAACACATTTATGTACTGTTTTTAAATTGTTCATTGCAGTCACCACATATTTGCTCAAATGCTGAACTTTCTCTTGGTGAAGTTGTATTGATAGAGCGCATAGTTCTTTCTGCAGTTTACAAGAAGTGAGACTTAAAAGTACTACATGTGTTCCTAACTTAGACTTATTGTTTATTTGCATTCAATTATCTATAAGGCAGGGTTCTGCCTACTACTTTACATCTACAGTCCAGAGTCAGTAACCTCCTTTGATCAATAAACTTTTATTATTGATTAGTGTGAATATTCCTGTTCACAATCTGTATTCTTACACTATAGGTGTTTAGTTCTTTTTACTTTTGGGAGGTTCAGAATTCACCTAACAGAATTTTGCAATTTTTGCACTTTTACAGAAGAATCTCTACATAAATACTTCAACATCTTCCCAATGTTGGTTTTGTTGGGGTTTTTTGTTTGTTTGGGGTGGGGTGGGGTGGGGTGTTTTTGTTTTTTTGCGCAACAGCATCTTAAATGTCTAGTTCCCCATATGCAAATACTAGAGAGAGCAAGTGGAAAATTCACTGAGTTCCTCTGGAATGGATTTTAACATTGCAGAAGCTAAACCAGCCTTTGCTGCTTAATTAAAAATGTTAGGTTGCCTAGAACCAGCAATACTATTCTTATTTATTTAAATCTAAATAAATCATATTGTTTTCTTAAGTGGTCAAATGAGAAATTGAAAAAAAATATACAGACGTCTTTAAACTCAGGATATATCAATGGTTAATACATTACAGATCATCCTTTGCCACTCTAGCCAACCTCTCCTGGTATTCTTCTTGTACACAGTATGAAATCTAAATACATTTAAGAAGGACAGTTAAGTAGCTCACAACCAAATGGCCTCCTCTAACATTCTCGTTTCTCTGCTAACTAACATCTACATTCACACCTCATTCCTGAACAGAAGATGAAGCAAAAGTATTTCAACTTATCTCATTTTACATATAACGCTGCTGGAAGAAAGAGACTGATGTTCTGATATTACCACTAAATGCACTATGAATCACAGAAAATACACACTTACAAATTCTTTTCTGCTTGGTATAAAATATCACTCTCATTGCCAACAACCACTTGTTGGACATTTACTATTGTCTCTACAAAACATGTTCATCCTATCTCTCTCTCTGACATATTATATTCCTAGGCACAGCTCCAAGAGCCTTGTTGAAACATGGATACGTTTCATGCTATGCTATTACTGTCATGTGGTTGATTCTTCTTGGCTTGCATTCAAATCAACTGCTTCACGAGAAGAAAAGAAGCAAAACACCAACACTGGTCCAAATTTCTCTTCATAGTGAGACAGATTTCTCAGGTTTGCCTAACTGCAAATCATCCACATACTAAATACTAGCTAATGTGACATTCCTTAGATTGTTAAAATCTATTACCCGAAAATTATTAAACGCCCGCAATTGTAAATTTTATAGCATTCATTTTATGGAACTGTTGCGTTTGGGGTTTTTTATACATTTTCTTCTACAGACATTTTAGATGGATGAAAAACTGATTTTTACAAAATTAAAAGCAATTCTCACTGTTACTTTCTGCTCTTTGTCTACACATACATTTTTCTAAAATTTCCTTTACATATGTATTTCAAGGCTGAAATATTCTTCTCAGGAATTCTATTGCTTTGCAACTATTTAGATGCTTATAAAAAGCTGGTTTACTTTCTGATTTACTCTGAACTGATTTACTGGTAGCAGTGGGGGAGGAGAGTTCCACAGCTGTATCAGAAATACAAAAAGAAGATTCTCTAACAAATTGATTCATTTTTTGAAACTTTGCTTTGTAAACAAATCCACTAACTCTCAGAACATACTCAGTTCGAAGAAGATGGCTTTGCATTGATGCAAGACGAGGTTTTCCCTGAAGATTTTATAATTTATCTTTTTGGTACTTCCTTATGAACCAATTATACTTTTTTATTATTATTTCTGAATCTTCTTTAGAATGTTGATGGTTTTGTAGCATTGTGGTGCTTAAAGTTGTTAACATTAGTTATTTTATGTGTCCTTCAGGCAAGACTATCATTTTTGTAGTCCAACAGGCTTCTGAAGTCCTACAGAGACCATCGGATCTTATCTGCTATTTAACAGCAGCAGAATTTCCTATTTAATTTTACAATCTTCCAGATAGGATTTTCTTTTTCTCAGAATGTGTATGCTTATATTTTCACATTCTCTAAGTTTTCCTCCTCCCTTTGTTTTCCTTTTCAATGGTGTTTCTAACACTTTGATATACTCTCTGGGAATATAGCTAAGCTATTGGTTTTGTATATAAATGTGATTACAGATAAATAAACTGGTTTTAAAACTGCTTTTTTAAACAAAAATGAAGCAGATAACTTCATTAAATACTGCTGCTTCATGTAACTATTCAATGCAAAGACACAAAATATGAAAAACAATCAGTTCCATCATGACCCACTCCCCGCCAGTGTAGGCAGCTCCTAGCAGTACATTTTCCAAGTATTTTGCTTCCAAATTGCTGATAACCTATTTATAAAAAAACTGATCCATACTCTAATAATTTTCAGTGATGACAAGTGTTTTATACACAGAAAAAGATAACACCCAGCTGGGAAGAGACTGTGTTATAAAGATTGTTTACATTTTTCGCATTGCCAAGACTGCGGTTTTTGTTCAGGAAGTTTGCATGCTCTATACTTGGGAACAAGACAGTGAAGCTTAAACTAGAAAGCGGAAATAATATGCTTATAACTTCTCTAAACAGATGTGTCACTCAAGGCGAGTGCTTGGCTGTCAAAAATAACAACACTTGTTCTTTCCTGATGCCTATGAGAGAATCAAGGGGTAGGGACCTTCCTTTCTCATTTGCTGTCTTGCCAAACAGTGAAAATCAATAACATGGCTTTTAATCAACCAGGGGATTCTAAAAATGTGACCTTAAATGTTAAAGTTCTTCAGCTGAAAGAAGTATTGATAACAATACTCTGGTTTGCTAGGTCCAACCATTTTAACTTGAACGCTAATCATCATGTACAAATAAAAGGATACAAGCAGTGAGGGGATACATTTACAAGTTTCCTTCCTTCCTGGGTAAGCAAAATAATTAAAAAAAGCATGTACAATGATAACTATGAATTTATAAGACATCAATATGAAGATGCAGTTGATATGAAGAACAAAAAGCTGTATATGGTTTCTGTGAATTTTGGGGATAGTAACTTTAAGTGGAAGAACTGAAAAACAGGCAGGCTAGAAACCATTGGGAGTGGATAAAGGATACATCTTTGACCATAAAAATGTGATTTTATGATGATGCCAGTGACATTCACAGGTTTAAATAACTATAAAAATAGTAAGATGTCTATTTTCAGTGAAAAAGAATAAGGCAGCCGGGTGAGAACAAGGTTCATGGAAAACTGATCATCTGATGAAGCATTCAAGTTAAAACTGAGAAGGATTATCTGAACCTGGAGGAAATAAAGCTATCATCCTGAACAATTTATGATGGTTCAGAATAGAAAGGTAAAGCCCATGGAGAAAGCGTAATGGCTCCCACGGTCAAGCACACTTTGGTAACGTATGACAGCACTTTTCCAGAAAATGGTCTCATTTAAAAAACTACTTAGTGACTGAGCTTACATACCAAGGAAAAATTCTGTCCTCGATGTGAAAGACACGCTTATAGCACAACCTGAAGCAAAAACATTTTGTCCAGTTCATCACCAACAGTAAAAATTCTTTCAGTGAGCGGCAAGACCAAGCGAAGCTGAGAAGCTGCTGGCAAGGCATATTACAATATCTGGCACAGTCTATTAAAGGAAGCAATGAATACTGCAGTCAACAAAAGGGCTACGTGTAAAGCACATGGTAAGTTGTGCGAGAAGAGGAATGATCAGATGAAAGAATGATTTTATAATATGATATCCCTGAGTGAGAAAATCTGGAAGTATAAAATAAACAAAACAACCTGCCCACATTACAGAAATAAGACAGATCAAAAGTACAGTCAGCATCTAGAAATGTATAACAAAGTAATTTCTGAGATCACTGCAAAAGATTTCTAAAAGTATAACAAATAGAGGGGAGAAAAAAAAGTAATAACTTTTCTGAAGTATTGCTAGGGCTTGTCCTTCCTATTTCAAGAACAAACACAGAAGATTACAAGGAACCCAGTCCTCTAAAAAAAATTCCAACACTGGTCTAGTATTCAGAAACCTATAAAATAATTTATATGTTTTATTTTGTTTACTAACTCCGGTAGTGTTTAGATAGCAAATGTTATTCACCTACAGTCCAATTAAAGGGGGCCAAGCAGGATACATCCCACTAAATTTAGATAGTTGACTGAAGTGCATAATAAAAAAGACCTCATGTAAAAAACTTGGGGGTTATTCTCTCTGCAGAAAATAGGACAGTCGCTTGCAGAAAAATTCAGCTCATCTGAGAAAGTCTTTCTAACCCTCTCTCTCCTAACTACTGAAGGAGCATAGGCCCTTCTCATGGCAGCCTTAGCGACATTCCTAGTTAGGTGGGATACATCTGTGTCACAATATATTTCCTCTGAAATTAACTTCTCCATCAGCTTCTGGGTCATTTGTGACAATAATTTGTGATTCCGGTTTTTAACTATGCAGTCTGAAAGGTCAGACCACCATATGAATCTCACCTTCCCCATTTCCCATGTCATGGTCTGAAACTACTCAGAGCATTCACTACTTTACATGTATAGGGACAGGAGTTTTGATAGACGCTTTCCTTATTTAAGATTGCATTAAGGGATTCTAGACCCATAAATACATCTGCTGTCTTGGAGAGAAGGCTCTTTACTTCTCATAATTCTCTTCCCAGATATGGGATCTGACTTTCAGAAACGAGAGCTTCATTTCTAGCATTCAGAAGTGATGCATCTGTTCTGGGTTGGAGAGCCAGCTGTGCCTGCACTGAACTCTCTTCCTCTTGTTACACAAAGAATCAAATGTCAATATGGTGCAGTTTCACCACCTCTAGAATAACTGGTCTGGTAAGGGTAAGATGAAGCAGCAAGTTCACATCCCTTACAGAGGTTTTTTCAAAACACTCGCAAAGCTTCCGTGGTTTTTCTTGCAAAATAAAATCTGCAAATATTTTGGAAAGTTTTTTAGTTTAAGCACTCAAGAAGCATGGGTCAAATAGCACGTAAGAATTCAGGTAACCAAAATAATTTTCAAAGGCAGAAAAATCCCTTTCGCTCATTAAAATAAAAGGTTCCTAAATACTAAAGTTAGAGAAGATATATTAGTCAGTGCAACTTAGAATATAAAAGATCTTTCTCTAGATCCTTAACATGTTTCTTTTTTAAAAGGTAAGATACAAAGAGATAGAAATATATCTTCCAGTATGAAATCTTTGGCCATTATTTACTGATGAAATAAAAAGAACTACTTTCCCATTTCATAGCATAAAATTTTCGTAAGAGAAAAATTTTCAAGCGAAAAAGCCTCATTTGAGTTTGTTTCTTCATTTTTTCATTGGCTTTGTAAGCAGACATTCTAAAGCAGGGTGTAAACGAGGCTTTCCATGATCAAGCTAGCTGAATATAAATAGGAAGGGTATTAAAACGCAAATACTCAGTGTCACAATTGGCTTCAGGCCTGTCTCCCATTCTTCGCTAATCATGCTACAGCACAATTATATATAACTGTTTATTCAGTTCTCTAAAAGCATGTTCAGGCATTGAAAAATGAAGACTAAAACCACAGCCATCCCTCCTCGAATGTGACTGGCATTGTTATACCGCTTTTATTTTACTTGTCACAGTGCATTAATTCTGAAAACACTGCCAATGAGACTCTGCACTGTCACTTTCAGATCTGAGAGGGTACACGCCACAGCAGCACTGGAATGACTTGGATGTTAATCCTCTGAATGCTCATATAGGCTGATTAATCAACTATACCATCAATGGAAAGGTTAGGTTGAGCTATTTCTTTTTCCATTACTTCAAGTGAAAAAAATTCCTTTTGCCCATGTAAAACTAGAAAGTGAGTCAGTCACAGTGAAGGAGGAAGGTCAGGAAGGGCACATGAAAAGTTTCTGTAGATGTTGGCTTTCGGTGTTCTTAAAAGCCTGCTTTTCAAAGAATATTTTGTTAAGAAAGAAAAAAGATGTTACTTTTCAGATTTCCAATGAGAAACATAGCTTGTCCATACAAAGTTAAAATGAGATTTTCCTCCTTGAAATTTTTTCTTGATTTTTCCCCCCCTCTATTTTCCTAATAGGTTTAGTCACAGACATAATAAATATGCTCATGCAAAATATTAATGAGAAGTAATCGATGACAATAGTAAAGCAGAAGGACCTAATTTTCAGACTTTAAGATGCTAAACTGGTATTTAGAAAGACATTAGCAAATTATATATGAAAACATAATCACAACTGGATTTTTGCAAAGGTATTTTTGATGTGGAGCCATTTTTGTCATTTTTATTCTTCAAAACAACAAATATCCTGTGTGTACATTTCTGTTGGCAATAAGATAGTGCTAAAAGAAACCAGCTGCTTAGTCTTTGACAGTTTAGATTTTAATATTTACAAAATTACTATTTCAAAATTTTATACAAGGGAGTTTTCTTGCAACATATAGTATCTGCCAATCCTCTTCAATAGCATTGTCTCATTTTGGCAACTGTACATAACAAAATTTACTACCGCAAATTTGCATAGCAATAGAACAATCTGGGCTTAACACACAAGGGTACTGGTTAGGTTTGATTTACCTCTCCAGTCATCTTTTTGTTGTTCTTAGAACTTCTTTGTATCATAGCATGATTTAAGAATCTGAATAAATTATAAGCATAACACTGCTGGACTGAAATATTTTCTAATTTCTTTTTTTTTTTTTTAAATGTAAACTGTTTTTTCTCCCTTAAGAATTTTAAATATGAGATCATAAAAATAAACCTAGTCAAAAAGGGTGCCATGTTTTAATAGAAAAAAACTGCTGTATATACTGTCTTATTCTGAAATCTGTTGAGCACAGAAGCAAAAGCCAGAATAACCCCCAAAAAAAGAATCTTGCTGATATATCATCAGAACAAGACAAGCAATCAAACTACAGATTTTTTTCCTTTTCCAGGGAAAAGAAAAAACTTCCGCTAACTTAAAGAATAACAACAACAACAACGTATTGAACTCAAAATAATTGATGGCTTATTTTAATTGTGATCATGAACAGTATATAGCCTTAAACTTAGCTGCACAGTGCATATCAACCCAAGGTTTCTTAAAGTAAAACACAAACATTACAAATTACTGATGAGGAAAGTAAAATGCTGAAGGAATTAATGTAATGAATCATTAATAATAACAGTGATATTAACCATGGAAGAGATGTTTAACATTTCTTCTAGACACGTACTACAGAATTACAGTTTATACTGCAAAGGCATCAAAACTGTGAGAGGATGCAGCATTGCTCTGCTGCATTACTCAGGACAGGCATTTATGGGAGCTGTGAAGAAAAAATAATGTTCTGAAAAATTTCCTGCTCTGTACAGAATTTGAACTAGCTTAGGAGGTTCTCAGTGAATACAGATTCGAGATTTCTTTCCAGGAGATGAAAGCAGTGTTGGTATAAGCAATGATTGTGCTTTATTTAAAACATTCCTAGTCTTTATTTATATATTTATTTAAAGGCTCTAAAACAATTCTTGGTTGAAGTGCCAAAATCATGCAATGACATTTGACAAGAGCAAAAGAAAAAAAAGATGAAAAAGTAGCATTGCTGTGGAGCATGTTCCATCTATGTAGGGCTGGCATACATGCTGTATTCCCCAATTTCCAATGTGTAGATTATCTGTGTTCAATTTAACCTCAAATGTCAGGATATTCAAAAATACTAGTTTTGATAGTCTTTAGTGTGACTAGAAGATACTCTCTATTGCCGATATTTGTTCCTAGTCTCTATTCCATTTTAATAAATGTTGACTTTTGTACGAGGGTACAATGGAAACTCTCCTCTGGCTATTATTTTATATAACAGTTATTGTAAATATAGTATAAGCTTAAGTGTACCTTAACACCCAGATCTACCTGGCTGTATTTAATAATTGATTTTGCATCAAAAAATATGATTTGTTGATACTGATGGTGTTTGCAGAAATATCCAACAGCTACCAAGTGTCCAGGCCTCTTACCTTAGATACAGAAGAGTCAAATACCAAAAAAGTTAGTTAGTTACCTGATATTAAACAGAGATCTCAAAATAATCCCAGGTCAAATAAACACCGATTTTAGTATGAGAAACTTCCATTTAAGTCCCAGTACAAATCAGAATTTTTGGAACCTAGGTTTTCCAGAGTCATAAGTGACTGGTCTCTCCAGACCACAGATAAAGTAGGAGTAAATAAGGGTTTGTTTGCCATTTAAAAACAAAAGAAAACCTGATGAGAGGTCTCAGCGTGTCCCAAAGAGGAACAGGCAAGATTTCAAAAATAACAGTGAAAGTATTAGTAAGAAAAATATTTCTTGGCCCGTAGAGCTGAAAGCGTTACACACTTTTAGTGCTGCCCCAAACAGCTTATGTTGCTGAGAGAATAAGCTTTGCCATTTAACTGGTGGAATTAATTGCTCCTAAGTAGCAAGAGTAACTTAGTGATTAACCAATATAGAGAATATTTCTAACACTTTATTCTCCTTTGCTATGATTTTTCACCACCAAATGAAGTATCAGAAAATATTAAAGAAACAAAAAAAACCAAAAAAAAACCATCACAAGGCACACAAATATCCAAAACGTGTTGAAATTGTTACAAGTACAAAAGCTTTCTTAACCACTTACCCAGGCACTGACACATCTGCCGCAAGTGGTGATTTTGAAATCCCCATAGAGATCCTTGATGGCACCAGTTGTAAAGAATCCCTCCACCATCAGCAAAATGCCATATACAAAGAATGCAGCTGCTACACCGTATATCACATACTTGAAGATGTCAATCCTGTATAGGAACAGCAAAAATTACTTATCTGTGTAAATATTTTAAGCTGACTCTGAAATTTCAGGGTGAGATAATCAGACCCATTAAGCCTCAAAGTTTCTACACTGGAGTCAGCTTAAGTGCTGATGTGCTATAATGACAGCTGAGGCTGAGGACAGGAGCGAACTTTGGAATAAGATAGCGTTGATATAATAAACACTGGGCCATTTAATTTAATAAAATGCAAAAATGGATCTGTGTAGGTAAGAGAGCACAGTTTGTCAGAATAATTTAAGATTCAGTTAATTTTCATTTTATTTTTTCCTCTAAATACGGGGGGGGAGGAAACAAGAATCTTACACATCTCCTGAGCAACACTTTGTATCCAGCACTTAGGTTATAGAAAAGGTATTTTGTCACAATCTTCAATAAACCTTTCCATATGTACAAGTAGTTCTCAAGCTGCAATGCTGAACTGTGCTATCTTCTTCTCATTGTTATTGTTCCAATTATTCTTCAATGGACAAAGCTTCTAGCACAGAATAACAAAGTCATCAAGAGAGATCCCTGCCTTCAAACCAGAAACATGTTATTACCAAAGTAATAAGGTCAGATCATCTGGTGTTCTTTATAATGGGGCTTTAAAAACATCATTTCACAGACCCAAAGCTCAAGAAATGGAAGGATGGTTTACAGTGTAACATGCAGAACCCTAGAAGGCTCAATTTATTACAAAGAAGATCACCTGGGTTGTCGTGTGGTTGCCCTGCCCAGCACTGTCTAGAAGCTCAAGAGTGGCTCAAGGAGACTCTGCCTCCTAAATGTTCTCTCATGACGGGGGTTTGTGAAAAGATGTTTGAAAGCACCTCTCTGCTCTAAGTGTTTTGTCTAAACTTGGAAACATTCACTAGCGATCGTTGCCTTGGATCAGCAGGTTTCAGTGTTTCCTACTTGGACTTCTGTAAAAAACTAGGCACAGTAAACTTCTAGTTTATCAATATGACACAGCAGGAGCTGTGCAAGTCTTTAGAAAATGGTAATATGCAGGTTTAAGATGTTAGTAAGTTCAGGTCAAGATAACAAAAGCTCATAACAAAGTAGAATAAAAAATAAGCCAGAGACCCATTAGGATCTGCAAGATGAATTTTGACATGCACCAAACGACTACGCAAACTGGACATTTCTCAAGATATAAAGATTAATACTTTTATTGTTATGAAACAAAATATTTAATGATAACATTTCTATAGGATCACACTTTTCATCATCACCAAAAAGACAACTCTCAATACATGTTTTACATGTACAATACAATAACAAAGCTCAAAACCCCATCAAAATATCTTTCAGTTTGGATGATTTTCAAGAGGTTCAAAGTCAGGTTCAAATTTACAGTTGATATTTCAGATTCAACTTCACTGAATGTATTTTAAGCTTGCATTAGTCTCATAAAAATGCAATTGAACTTATAACCTGATTGGGGTGGGAGAAGTATTATAAATGAATGCTTTTGGCACCTATTGTAGCATTTTTCAGAAGGTGGTAACTGAAGGGTTCTGGGAACGAGACAGGATATCGTTTTCCCTAGTATTCCAATAACAAAGCCCTCTCAACTATTTTCTACATCATTTTTTCTTTCATACTCAAGTGAAAATTAGGGTAAGTTGATATCTGTATGGAATAGATACATGAATTATTCAAAATGGTGACATAAATTTAACGTTATAGACAGTATTAGAGGATGCAAAAATTAAATTTATTTTAATACATATAAATTTTGATTACATTATAAAAATCACATTTCCCTAATTTTATAGTAATTCAGCCAGTGTAACACTGTTTTAACAGGAAAAACAATGTTTTGAGCCTATCTTGTCATTATTGATGAAAATAAACATACAAGAAACAAACAGACAGCAACTCTGTGACTCTTCCTTGAGTTCTCTTCTAATTCCTATATTATACACCTTAAAAAACTGCGACCTCCACCAGTGGCTGAAAATGTGGGAGTTCTGCCAGCAGCAGCTCCTCACAGACCTCGATGCACTCAGTACTTTAGAAATTACAAGCTATCATTGCCCTAAAGAGATTAAGGCTTTTGGGAAGTCCAGACGCTATTTCAGCCCTTGCAACAGCCCTTTAAACCATCTGTGCTGAGCCTCCCACTGAGCTGCTTGTATCAAAAAGCATACTAAAAGATCTCTGCTTTCTCCTCAGCCTTATGTGTAACTAAAGGAATAACTTTCACATAAGCCTTCTATAAGGAAAATATATATATATATCTATATATACACTAACCAAATATAGAAATCAATTTCTTCCTCATACACTCTCTACAAAAAGTAGTAAAATCTCTACTGATCAGACTAGATGAGATGAAATATCAGACTTACTCCAAGCAGAAAGGATCTTGTAAAATGCAAAGAGTAAAAATATAAACACAAATTGCAAAACAATCATTCAACTACCTCTTTAAAAGTCAGATAGAATTGTATTGCAATATGACTACATTTAGTGTGTGCTATATTTAAAGAAAATGTATTACAATAGTATCATTTTATATATATACAGATAGTTTTGAAGATAGTGTTAGTATTAAATTATTCTGCAGCATCTAATAGTTGTCACACAAACTCTGATTTTCCAAAGAAATTATAATAGATAATGAAATATAGGCCCTGTAAAGTGAAGATTGCCTTTCTTTAAAATGAAATTTGATTCTTTGTGGATGAACTCAGGGAGATTATTTGCCATCTGTGTTTCAGCAAAGTCTCAAATGCTGCAGACAGTGCACGAGAGCAACCAGGGAGGTAGGAGGGAATGGCAGAAGGGGTGATGAACATGAGCCAATGGGTGAGGTGGGCAAGGACAAAGAAAAATGACAAGCAGGGCTCACACTTGTGTAGGCTGGAATGGAGGGAAAGAGGTGAGTAAGGAGCGAAGGAAGAAAAGACATAATTATAAAGATAAATTTTGTACTCCTGACAGGATTGGAAAAATATACGTTAGGTGAAGACTAAAGCTACACTAAATGAGAAGAACAAAAAGAAATCTTACATACCTATTCACTAAATGCAGGAGTCTAACGAATATTGTATAATGATATAATTAAAGTCATGAAACATTTCTATTAAAAGGCAGACAATGAAGATTACAAAGATAAACCGGATTTTAACAAATTCACATTGATCATCCAATCTTCACATATTAACCTAGTTTGATGGGTGGAATTGCTGGATGATTATCTAAACAAAATTAGTTGTGAAAACATGGTGAAATTAGTAAAAGCCTTTTTTTAATAATCTAAAACATATTTTGCATACTGTCTTAATCTTGTAGAGGGTCCATGGGTTCCAGATCTGATTTTCCTCACAACGCTATGTTCAGAAATGTTAAAAACACAAACCTCATTGTCTTCAATCCGTGATTTAAAACAAGCTGATCTTTCAATTTTTAGTTATTTTTCTGCTGCTGGGTCATTAATTATTCCACATTAAGCAGACTTCCTAATTCCCAACAAGATGAATATTAAAATAGCTGTAGAGAAAACACTTTCTTCTCTGGCAGAAGTTATTGATGGAAGCCATCAATGCCAACATCTCAACAAACAGGTTGTAGCTGAGTACAGAGTAGACTATCCCAGCAGAGACAAGTCAGAGGTGAGCGAAAACATTCTCAGTGAGTCAGTTCAATGTTGCAGGTTTCCTACTGTGTATTTTCATGGTGTTTGGCATGAAATCAGCAAGCAATGAGATTAATTTTTGAATGATCATGTCTATGCATAGCAGGCTTTTGCGAAAAGAGTGTTACAACAAATTAGCTATTATTTTGTTGTTGAGATTCCTTCAATCAAATGAGCTCATAATTATTATGCCCTGTTTTGAAAGTATTTCAATATTCATAATTAGCTTTTGTTAACAGTGTCTAGAAGTAATAATGTTTTAGGCTTGAGGAACTAGTTGCTTCACTGGAGTAAATCAGTACTGCTCCACCGTAATAAATGGATTTACTACCCCAACAGATAAGCCAAGAAATGTTAACATTGACCCTTAATATTTTACTGTGTCCTAAAAGGAATTGCAAATTTTAGGAACCCTGAATTATTTACACTATTCAGTCTAATCATGGTACACTTTCTATCCTGAATGTTGAAGGCTGTTACTCAGCTAATGCACACCAATATATATTTTTCTATCAAAATTACTTAGTATTGCTTTGAAATAATCTACATACTAGCTAGGGCTATTTTTCTTTAATTTGGTTAATATAGGAATGCATTGCAGACATTTATTTGCAATTAGCAGCAACAAAAACCCACATTAGTTTCACCTGTGACATGTGATTCTCATGCTGTCCAGAAAATCTTTTTATTCAAATAAAGCGTGTGTACACTTCAGCCTGAACGAGAGGTAAAAACCTAATATTACAGAGGGTTTCGTTGGCCAGGCCCACAGAGTATGAAGTGTTACTGTGGAACTAGTTTTCCAGCATTTATAATTCTGCCTCACATTTCTCTTCCTGAATTTATAACATAAATTCTACAAATATAGATAATGACATTCAGATACTACAAGTGTTGAATAGCACATAATTGCCAGCAAACTGTACCTGTACTCTCTGAATGCAAGTAGATTCAGGCAATTAGACCTATTTCCAATATAAAAAAACCACAATAAGGAAAATAAAATACCAACGCTATCAAAGCACTAAAAAGTTAGTTAGATTATCATAGTATGATTCCTAAATAAAAATTGGCTTTTTTTAATAGCTCACATAGACAATTTAGAAAGATGAGAAATGCATGTAATCACTGCCATTGGGGTAGGTCAGTTTTGCTGGTTGGGGGTTTTTTTTTTGTTTGTTTGTTGGATTTTTTTTCAATCACAAGGAACTTTGAACAGTTGATGTTCACATCTAGAATGCACACTAATCTCTGTTACTCTGTAAAACAGTGATGTTGGCCTTCGTGCTGATCCTCTTGCCCTCTGAGGGACCGATCCTAAGAGGCTGTCAAGAGACTGAGATAGCAGCCTGCCCTCTCAAGCTACCTCAAGCTTGTAGAAACAAGTTTTGCAAAAGTGTTTTTTGAAGAGAGACAAGATATAAGGGGATGTTTGCAAGCAAGAAGGTTTGTTTAGGGTATGGAGAAGCCATGCCCCATGGAAGTTTTTAAAAGAGGTGCTCAGGCTCTCCTGCAAAGCAGCTGGGAGCAATTTCTTGGTGTAAGTTCATGACATTATTCACTTAAGCAATTTGAGCAAAGAAGATGTTCATGCCATGAAGCGCAGGGGAATTGTTAGCAAAGGGAAGAGACAAGGAAAGGCAAATTTCAGAAGGAAAACATACAGCCAGCAGAGAGAAAGAAGGATTTATTAATAATCATGTACTACCTGCAGAGCAAGAACAAAAAAATCCAGGTAACAACATAAATGAGGTAAAAGAAACTGAAATATCCTCCCTGTGGAGAAGAGAAAAATGAAACTAGTAAGAAAATGTCAGCATAGATCCACGAGGGATTTTTCTGAGATTACGTTAATACAGAGTCTAAACTTCTAAATTTCAAGTGGAAAGAAAACGGGATTGGAGTACAGAATGCTCAATTAAAGTTTGCCAGGAAATGATAAAAGGAGAAAGGATTGACAGTAGACAAAAGATAAGAGCAACAAAGACCTAAAAGTATTCCTTATTAAAGTAGGAAAAAAACCCATAATAAAAGGAAAACAGAATCCTATAATTCTGTATTTCTGGAAGAAATTTTGTATGTAATCATACAAATAATTTTCTCAAAACTAAAGCCAGACTGTTAGTATTATATAAAGAAGAGGTCATCATACTAAAATATGCAAGTTACATTCACATTCTGCAAGGGCCAGATTTTCTTCTACTCTGAACAGCAGCTGATGTGACATAAGATCCTAATGACTTTAACAGATTAATTTATGGCATCCAACTCTCTACAGGTATGCAGAATACAACCCTAAATCATCATCCTCTAAAAGTTTCACGGTTGCTTCCTTCCTAGGAATGGACAGTTGAACCGAGCTTTCATGGAGCACATCTAAAAGCAGTAGACAATTCACAAGCTAATAGAAGAGGAGCAATAGCTGTGCAAACCACATTTCTGCCCTATGCATCTTGCAACTTTCTTGGAACAGGAGAGGATCCAGCGTGATAATTTAGATAATCATGAAACATCTGAGTCCAAAACAAAATTCTGACTATGGCATATGGATGAGACTGCTTCTCAAAGTTGTTTCTGATAATCAAGGCTTATTCTGTCTGCTTACCTCTAGCAAGACTACTTTCTTAGCAACATTTTTAAAGATGTGAAATACACAAGAAATCTGGAGCCCTCTTTGCCTGAAGAAGGCCAGAAAAAGACTGGAATTAGTGCACAGTAACATACAGAATTACATGATGGTGTTGTGGACTACGGATACTGAATTCCCAGACAACTTTCCATAGAAATAAAGGGTAAAAAGCTGTGGCAAAAGCATATCGCAGGATTTGGAAGTATTTCATTATTACAACTGTAAACATGGAGTCACATACAGTAAATACTGATAGCGTAAGGCTGACAAGTTGATACTAAAACTCCAGATTGCGATAGTAATAGTTCATTTTACCCTTTTCAGATCTCCTGTAGAAAGGCCAGTTATCTTAGTTTTGCACATGAAGCAAGATTTAGCAATATGTATATCACATAGGCATATATGCTTATCATTTTACTTGTTTATAAATTAAACTAAGACAAAAAGGAAATAAAGGCACTTAAAAGAGAAAAAGATATTTCCTATGAAAATGAACTGCCTGCTGAGAAAGGTCTATTGCAAATGCTTCAAGTGACAGGCACACAGTGATTATACCCAACCTAAAATTCCAGACAACCAAGAAAAATTGTTGCTTAACACAGTAATAAATAATACAGCTGTCTGCCTAAAAGTAGTAGAATGTATCTGCTCAGATGAAGACCAAAAAATTCCTTAGGTAAGATCATTCTGCTGTTATTCACATGCGCTGTTATGAATTTCCTTATTCAATTATTTCATGAAATAAGGACCATATTTTTGCAGGTACCTGCAAAAATCCCAAATTTTACTTACATAGATTCTTACTGGTTTTGCTTTTAACAGAATACAGAACACTAGGCTACACGATACAGCTGAGTCGGTAGTAAATGTGACTTTTCAGCATTGCATAATCTTGCAAAGGTCATAGTCTTAGGTGCTGGCATGTTTTGTCAGATTTGGTGCATCTACTGAACAATACCAGATCTAAAATGCTACGTTCTGCATCTAATCTTTAATATGCTATATGTCTCCAGTGGTATTTTTTTTATGTGTGACTGAACCATTCCAGTGAAATGGAAACTGTTCTTCTTAAGTAAACTGCATTTTTTTAAAATGAAAAGTGCATCCTTTGATGATACTGTGCTCTCTCTGGTGGTTCCTGTCAAATTATAATACACAAACAAGACACATGTGCTAAAGTCAAGCCTTCCTTACAGAGATAACTCTATTTTTCTGGACAGGGACAGAATCCAGGCACAAGAACTGAACGGGTGCTATTGGTGGGAGGTTTCATCAGCCTAGTTAGAAGTCATCTTACCACTGAGCTCAGTGAACCAACCTTAAACTTTACAGCAGTAAGGATTATGGGTACATCCCCATTAGTGTTTTGGCTCAGGAATGGATTTTTTTTTTTTTTAATTTTTTCTTTTTTAAGCAAGTCCCTCAGCTGCTCCCACTTATTGGGATATGGTTTGAATCATGTTTTTCAGAGTGCATAACATGGATTCCTTTCCAATTAAGCTAAATGGGAAGTATGCTCCAGGAGGGCTCCTACTGCACTCCAGCCACTAATGGGTGTTCAGTCCATAGTATCAGGCAAGACTGAGCCCAAAATAAATCCCTGGAACAAATACTGTATGAACAGCAAGTTACTAGCACCAAGTATTTAGGTCTACCGATCAGTTTCTATTGTGCTAACACTGCTTTCTAATGTATATGTAGCCATATGACTCCTCCTCTTAACTCCGGACTACATATTCAGAGTTTACATCTCAAAAATACCAAGAGAGCAGATTCTCTGTAGATTTCAGAAGAGGATTTGAATAAGCCAGTTCTCAGCCCACTGTTGTCCATTTTTCATAGGGCAAGATGATTATCGGCCTGTGCAGCATACACAGTAGACACACAGTATTACATATCAAGCTAAGATTTCTACAGTATTTAGGTGTCACAGAAGAAACTACGCTTCACATGTATCAATGTAGTAATAGTTGGGGATCTTAAGGATAGTTTCCAAGCATTGCATTTTCAAAATATTTTGTAATAAAATGTTTGCTGATATTTATAACTTTTTTCAGATACTTTTAGAGGTATCAAATTGACCTAATGCAACAATAAAATCTATTATCTAAAACTAAAAGTACTTGTAAGGTGGCATACTTGAAAAATAATTATTTTTTATATAAAACTATCATTTTACAAGAACCTTTTAATGCTTGTTTTACAGATATGAAGCTAAAAACTTTAGCTTATACTCCCTAGATAATATATTACTTTGATTTATAAAGGAAATATAAACTGTTGTTTAAATAACTACTTGGATCCTATTACATAATCAGGATTGTGAAAACAATCCTTACTAAAAGGCAGTATACACCTCCGAAAGGGCAGTAGACACCTCAAACAAATGACTGTACAAGCCTGGACTTCAACCTCAGGCAGTCATCCTACTAGCTTGGTACATCTCCACTTCTTTCCTGTCTCTTCTTCCCATTCTTAGGCTCAGATACCTGAACTGGCACCTAGATGAATCTTCTCCTTACAGAACCTATGAGGTCATCTGCCAGGGCTCTTTAGGATGGTTGCTGTTTCCAGATATACTATGACACAGCTTTGCATAAGTTCGCAATTGCTTGCCCTGATACACAGCCTTACATGTTTTGCTTCCCATAATACAAATAGTGTTTGTAACATAATTTAAGTTCAAATTTAAAGAACACTAAGCTTCTGTAACAGAACAAACATGTATAGGGAAAGCCAGGTTAGTACTATTGTGTACTAAGTAGATGACTAAACCAGAACCATCACATGGTCTAATGCAAATATTTATAAATATCGTATTTCATATCAGCTAGCCTTTACTACAGGTGTCATTGTAATACCATTCACAGTATTGCATTAATATTAATGTCATAATGTTAATGATAACAATAATATTTCTAGTGGTACCAATATTTAATGTGTGATAGATGTAAAGCCAACAAAACCAAAGAACAGTAGACGATCAGAATAACATCCATTTATCTACCTTTCAAAACACTGCTTTCAAACACTAAGAGAGGGGATATAAAAGCTTCTATGCATGCTCTTTTGGTTTTCCTCAAAAGACAACAGTTGCACATACATATATATATTACTAAATAATATCCTTTTAATAAACAATGACTATACACTAACAGGTTATCAGCAAGCATCAAACCTGGACAGGACAACATCTGAAACACAGGCTTTCACATTTTGAAAGGAAGAAAATTTTTAGCTCTAAGAAGGTGGCTCCAGTAGAGTGCCTGTGGCACTTCCAATAGAGAAGATAGTGACAACAGAATCACAGAGTGAAACTTCACTTAGTTTACTATTTGGTTTCACACCTTTAAAAGGAAGTGAATTTACAACAACCTGAATTAGCTCTGACTGTAGTAGGAAAATGTTGTTAATGTTTCTATTAGGAAGATTTCTTCATTTTCCACTCTAAGAGCGTGATTCCCTTGTTTCATGGCCTATATATCACAAACATGTGACAGATGGCACTAACCGGCCTTGCATACTAAGGAGAAAGAACTGTGAAAAAATTCTGTTAGGAAATACATCAAACATGCCCTGTGCTGCTGATTTCCTAAAAAACATCTTCCAGAATTTGTTCCAAACACCAGTGTATTGGGTTTGCATGGCAAGGTTTTGGTAGCGGCGGGGGCTACAGGGGTGGCTTCTGTGAGAAGCTGCTAGAAGCTCCCCCTGTGTCTGATAGAGCCAATGCCAGCCGGCTCCACGATGGACCCGCCGTTGGCCAAGGCCAAGCCAATCAGCGCCTCTGTGATAACATATTTAAGAAGGGAAAAACAACTTATGGAGAGCTTGTGCAGCCGGAGAGAGGAGTGAGAAGATGTAAGAAACTCTGCAGACACCAAGGTCAGTGCAGAAGGACGGGGAGGAGGTGCTCCAGGCGCCAGAGCAGAGATCCCCCTGCAGCCCGTGGTGAAGGCCATGGTGAAGCAGGCTGTCCCCCTGCAGCCCATGGAGGAAGGATGAGGGGGTGTAGAGATTCCACCTGCAGCCCGTGGAGGACCCCACGCTGGAGCAGGTGGAGGCACCTGAAGGAGGCTGTGGCCCCGTGGGAAGCCCACACTGGAGCAAGTTCCTGGCAGGACCTTGGACCCGTGGAGAGAGGAGTCCATGCCAGAGCAGGTTTGCTGGCAGGACTTGTGACCCCGTGGGGGACCCACACTGGAGCAGTTTGCTCCTGAAGGTCTGTACCCCGTGGGAGAGATCCATGCTGGAGCAGTTTCTGAAGGACTGTAGCCCATGGGAAGGACTCACGTTGGAGAAGTTCGTGAAGGACTGTCTCCCATGAGAGGGACCCCACACTGGAGCAGGGGAAGAATAAGAGGAGTCCTCCCCCTGAGGATGAAGAAGCGGCAGAAACACCATGTGATGAACTGACCGTAATCCCCATTCCCCGTCCCCCTGTGCTGCTGAGGTGGGGGCGGAGGCTGAAACTGGGAGTGAAGTTGAGCCTGGGAAGATGGGATGGGTGGGGGGAGGTGTTTTAAGAGTTGATTTTCTCATTGCTCTACTCTTTTGCTTGGTAATAAATTAGATGAATTCCCTCTCTAAGTTCAGTCTGTTTTGCCCGTGACGATAATTAGTGAGTGATCTCTCCCTGTCCTTATCTCGACCCATAAGCTTTTCGTTATACTTTTTCTCCCCTGTCTAGCGAATGAGGGGAGTGAGAGAGCGGCTCTGGTGGGCACCTGGCCCCCAGCCATGGTCAACCCACCACAACAAGAAAAATATAAAAATCCAGCTCATACAATACATATATGGTAATCATACATCTATTTTTGCTGTCTTCGGAACCTTGTCAAAATCAGTGATTAACTAAGAGAATCTAGTTATACCCAGTACTTTACAGATAAAACGTTCGCTGCAGGTTTTTAAGTTGTTAGAAGAATGACTGAATACCTCATTTGCCTCAAGCAGATTACTCAGTTTCAGTGAAGCTTACAGAGGTGTTAAACTGACAAAGTGGACTACATAAACCATTCACCTCTTACAGTTACAATATTATAAAGGCAGTTTTCAGGATAATTGAAACTACCATATTTATTTTCTTAGGATCCCTTTGAATCATGGGGAACTAAAATAACCACTCTACATCCACTGAAGGAATCCACATCCCAAACAACAGCCTCTGACTTCTGTATATTAAATCCCCAAACAAGCATTTCTTCCCTTGGGGAGTTAAAAAAAAAAAAAAAAAAAAAAGCAGCTACCATTAGAGTAGTGATAATGTGATAATGTTGATAGTGAAGAAGTCTGAGACTAGGGGGAATGAAGTTTCACAAAAGTGATTCAGAAAGCAACATAATTAGCCATTAATTCCAAGGAAAAGGTCACTTGTTGATAATTCCAAATGTTTTTTATAACCATCCAATTTATTAAAGGTTCATGGATTTAGAAATGACTGTGTAAAAAGAGATGAGTCTACCTCATTCAGCTTTGTGTTTTTTGAAGATATGCTCTCTCTGTAAGGAATACCTGTATGTACAGTAGGTGTTCTCATGAATTTGAATACATTTGATTTATTTTACTTTTCAAGAGTTTAGAGTATCTGTTTTACCTGCATCACCCTGAAGAAATTCAAGTCAGGCTGTAATCCAGTACTTTGAGACAAAATCCTTTTAAAAAAAAAATCATTGTTACTTTTTAGAAACTATTGTTTTTAGCACTCTATTATAGGCCAAATTTGGGTTTGTTTTTTTCCCCCCTCAAAACAAACAAGCAAAAGAGGATTCTTTACTATAAACCTTTGATATAAAAGCACTATCTCTACCCCACGCAGCATCCGTCCAGGATGTCTGTAATACCTCAGAATTATTGACCATGATCATTCCATAATTTAACTTGGAAAAAAATAAAATCACAAATTTGAGAAAATTGATTTAACTGACTGGCATTTAAGGAATTTTAAAACCAGCTGCAAAACTTGCTCTTCATTTTTAAAGTTATAAATATTTACTACTTATTACTATTTCCAAAGTAAATATGAACTGCAGCTGGTATATATTATTTGAACTCAGATAAGAGTCTGGGGATCTGGAATCAGGGCCAGCACTCAGACGCCCTCTTCTTTCCCATGGGGCTGCTGCTCTTGGCTGAACCCCAAGGGCAGAGCCCTCCAAGGGGACTTTGAGGCCTATTGCAGGCTCTTAATTAATTCATCTCTCCCCAGGCATGAGGGCACTATGTGGGACAAGGGTTCCCCATGGGGCAGCCAGGGCCTACCCAGCACCCCAGCCAGGGAGTGGGGCAGCCAGGGCAGCCCCAGCCCCACGGCCGGGTGAGTCCGTGGTGAGGGACTGAGAGCCCCGGGCTGGGCTGAAGTGGAGTCCTGGACCATGGGCAGGTTGAGGGGAGGCCAGGCAGGGTCAATGAGGGCTGTTGGTGCCCTCAGGGACATTGACATGGACATTTCTGAATGGCTTTGTTGGATTTAGGTACTTTGGCTTTTATTTTAGGCATTTAAAGAGCGTTTCAGATCTTGTTTATGCCCTCGTTATGCCCTACTTTCTCTACAGGGGTCTGCTGCTTCTTTTAAATTGCAATGAGTAGCTCTATTGACAAAGATAAAAGATACAGGATGGCTTGTGAGTTGTATTATTTGAGTTTGAGCCAACACAGTTGTGGGCACAGTTTAAAAAGCCCTTATCTTACAACTCACATAAGTAGCTCTCAAATAGAGATTGATTTTTATTCTGAATTACATTTGAAATCCACCATGCTAATAAAAAAATAGGCATAAACCATAAGCATGATTAAACAGAATCTAACAAACTTCACTCCATTCTGCCCAGCATATTTATCACTGAAGGATGGACTCCAGATTAGACTGAGATACTTCACAGCACTAGAAGCATTAGAAGCCAAAATGTCTTAAACAACCTTAAGAAAGTATAATTTAGGAGGGCACGCTGCTAGATTTATTTTTTTTAAAATTCTTATTATTTCTAGTCAGAACAATACAAAACGAGGTTTTTATTTCCATTTCAATATGTATTGTTTTAAGAATGTGGGCATTGCACTGGTGGTTTCTTCTTACATGTTTTTTTCTTTCTGCTTTTTGGCCTTTCAGAGCAATATAAGTGCCATAGGGCTTTTGTACTGCCAACTGTTAATCAATAGTTGTGACAAAATATCAAGCATTTCTTCTCCCTACAGAATTATTTTAAAAAGCAGAGTAATATCTACTTAAGCAGGTAGAAAATTAAAATGTGCAAGTTTGAGAATCACACAGTTTATCCAGTTAAAAGCAATGGCTCATTTGCTTTTAGTCAAAATATTTGCTCCTGCTCCCTTTAAGATATAACTTTAGAGACATCTTTCACAACTGAATAAACTGAAAATTCAATTCCAGTAGGTCTGCCAAGGAAAGAATTTGGCTTAGTATATCTTTAACAAAAAAAATAAACAAATAAAAAAGATGCTAGCTAAGCCAAACAATTAAATGCCAAGAAAAAAATAAAAACCTACATCACCTTTACAGTTCCTTAATAATTTTCAGTGAATTGTATGCATTTGAACTATGACGAATATTTTCACTTAAGTATTTGACAGAGGGAAGCTGGAAAACTTGCTATGAAGAGAAAGCATCGATTTGTGGCTCTTCTGCACTAATGGCTTCCTAGGGACTAATAAAATAAGTTAGAGCCTAATAAAATGACTGATCTCTCATTCAGGATAACAATGAACCTTAGCCACCAAGTCAAGTCAGACGCATTATTTTCAATGACAAGCCAAAAAAGGCAAAGCAGAAGTCACATACTGCCCATCAACTCAGCCCATCAACTCAACATGTTCTTATACAAGAACAGCTAAATTTCTCGGTCCTAAGAAGAAATTTGGATATGGCATAGCAGTGACATATTTATTTGGTACATTCTTCCTTCTGGCTAATAATTCCACAAACAATAGAGCTAATGTCCACAAAGAAGATTTGGAAAGGGTGTCAATAACATAGCACAACACAAGTTATGAGATTTAAGATTCTGTTTCTAGCTATTATGAAAACTGGTACCAGGTCAGATCAAATATATATCTTGTCCATTTTCCCATCTCAAACAATGAATATAAAAAAAGTAAGAGCAGGCAAGTCAGTAGGATCACCCCCAATGCTGTTCTAGCCTCTGGGACTTCCTGAGCTGGATAAATCTGCGTGCGATTAGAAACCATCGATGGATTAAAGGATTATCCAGTCTTCCCTTGAACCCATATAAGCTTTTGGCATCCACAATATGCAACTAGCTTCGCAGGTCTGCTATACAACAATTGAAAAACCATCACTTGTTCCTTCTGAACCTGATGCCTACTAGTTTCCTATGATACCTCAAAGTTCTTGTACTGGAAGAAAGACACAATCAAACCTTGCACACCTTATTCAGAACATTGTGAATTTACAGACTTCACCCCAACAGATCTTAATCACTCTATTTCTAGGTCGAAGAGTCCTACTATACTCAATTTTTAACCATACAGCCTCTGTTCTATAACTCTAATCATCTTTTTTTGCCTTCTTTGGAGCATCAATATTGTACACAGTATTAATGATACAGATGAAGGATGGATTTATACAATGTCATAAGTATATTCTCTGTTTCTTTATGATTTTCCCAGTAGTTCCTGGTACTTGATTTGCTTTTTGACCACTGCTAAGCACTGAGCTGTCATTATCATGGAACTATCCATCATAAGAGGTCAACGTTTTGATGGATGATCAAATCACTTCTCCAAAGAACATTCATGAAAGAATGGGCTTACAAATTTGAGGATAGGATTCTTCAGCTTTATTTATAACCACTAGCAGCCAGATAACAATTTCAAATTTCAAATACCTAAGAAAATCATGTTTTAAAGAGATAATAAGATTAGAAAATACATAATTTAATTCCAGGTTACAGTAAACTACTTTGTTAAATGTAATTAATTTACCAAAGGGAAGGAGATGCTCAACAAAACAAAGGCCTTCCAGAAGCAGGTTTCAGGAGCAACAAAGATGAAACCTTCAAAACAAATGAATTCTAGGAAAGCCAGAGGCAATAGAGTTTTGACATTTCAAGACTCCAGGTTCTACACAGCTCTTCAGTTACTTCTTTATTGCATTACTCCCAGAACTAATCTGTTACTTGTTACACATTCCTGCTTTATCTATTTAGAGTATACAGATTTTTTTTTTAATTTTTTTACACATTTCAGCAAAAAATTATCACAGGATAAAAAGGATAAAAGCAAACATGGATGAAACAGTTTCATCAGTATTATATGAAGCAATGTTTAGTAATAAATTAAATAATTAAATTATAACTATGGGATATTAAACAGTATTACAAATTGCTTGTAAATAGTAAAAATATCAGCTCTGTCAAAACTTCATCTGCTGAGCTTATTCAAATCATTCTTTCTGTGATTTTCATTACAACACATTTTCTTCAGCCAAATTTATATCCCCTGTGGAATTTTTCAGCAGTTTTAAAAGGAAGCAATTAAAAGAAACCAGCAACTTACATAGTGAAGACATCAATAACATCTCCTGCAGCTCTTGTCATCTCAAAGTAGGTTTGCAGAATGTTGACGGTTCCTGAAAGTGCTTCATGTCCACAACCGCAGAACAGTGCAACTCCAGCATATAGCAGGATGGTAGCAATCAAAGATGCGTAGGGAATACCTCCCAGGCATTTGATGCAACACTCAAAGCACCCTACAAGAAAAGTAAGTTTTGTGTTAATATAAAGCAAAAAGGAAGCTTTTTCTCCTGAGAAACTCTTCTGAAAATTGAAGGCTGCAGGCCAAAGAAAGATTAGGTCAAATATAACAACCCATAATGTCAGAAAATCTGCGAAAGGACACCTTCATTCAGCTTCTGAGTTTTCTCAGTTGCTACTTGACCTATTAAATGTAGACATGCCATCTGATTAACATGAAATGTTAAACAGCTAATTCCTTGTAGAGTTTCACGTTTTTATTCAGAGCAGGTTACGATGTCGATCCTAGGTTATACCTATATTCACAATTCCTGTTGCTCACCTATTGGATTACTAAGAAGGATCCTCAATAACAGGAAAACCACAGAAACAGGACGTCCAGTTCAATTCCTTCCATCGCCATAGATTTATTCCATTTTTTTCATTTGTACAGTGCTGACAATAGAATTGCTCCTGCCCACAGCACCAATTCTTTGTGCATCACTGAAATAGCTCACAAAAATAAATGATCCACTAAAAAGGCACAGAATTAGAAACAAGTATAGAGGTTGAATTTTCTCTCAATATATTTTACCCTGTACAATGTTTCTTAAGTGAGGGCAATTACTCTTGAGCTATACAAGGCCAATTTTTTGTCCAGCCATCAAAGTCTCTAAACTGATGCCCAGTTCCACAACAAACCCTTTCCCCAGCAAGGGGGTTCAGGTTTCTGGCACTACCTTGCTTAGTCTGTCAAGTAGCATCATGAATGCAGCATCTCTGACTCTCCCAAATCTCCCCGCTCCCGTGAGGACTTTTACACTCAGTGGAGTCCTTCCTATTGCCTTCTGGAAGGACAGAGAAGGCAAGAACCTCTGGCTGAGGGAAGGCAAACGTGCATCGACTCAGTAGCCAGAAGTTTTATTTTCTCCTAAGCATTACCAGTTTTTGCCACAAAGGATTTGGATAGAAAACAAGGAACAAGGTGAGAGGCTTATAAATTTTAATTGCTTATACAAACAATAGTCAATTAAAAATTACTTATATGTTCAACAAGTGTGAGTGAATATATTTTAAAGTGCTCCAAAAGCTTTAAGTTAGTAAATTCTTATTTCCTTTAGCCTGGATAACAAAAGTAGTAGTTTCATCTGTCTGTTCAAACAGTCATTTTCTGCTTTTAATGAACAAATATCAATCTGTCATATATATATATATGTTTAGCAGCTATTTATACACGCGATTCTGAAGAGAACAGTTTAAGTCATTTTCAAATGCACATACACATTTTAGTAAGTAAAAAGCTCTACTGATATTTTGTAAATATAGTTACTATGAAAGGCAGTATTTAAACTGCTGGATAAATCCTGTAAAAAAAAAAAATAAATATAGTAAACATGTAGAAGACAAACAGACTTCAAAAACTAGGGTAATTCCCAACTCTGTATGCTAGCTGTATAAAAATAGAAAGAAAGATATAGCTCGAGACCACTTTTGTTCAAGGACAAGTTACTGTATCACAGTCAACTTTAAAATACCAAAGGTTAAACGTACAAATTAACATACTTAAAATGCTGCCAAAGTCTAAGTAACCTATGTACAAGTCACCCTCCTCCAGCAGCCATCACACACCTTCCAACCCTTCCAATACTTTGGTAACAGCATTTTTTTTTTTCCCTCTCTGAGCCCATATGACATTCCTTGAAGGATACAGCACTGGTTGAAGGATATCCTTCTTGCAATTTACGTCACTCTATTGTACTGACAGTAGGTAGCTTTCCTGTTCAGCAGCACCGGGCTTTCAATGTCCAGTGATCACCTGGTGTCTGTCTTCAGTGATTGCTGAACTATGGGGGCTTATACCCAGGAAGTCTGTGGGAGGTCTTAGGAACAGACTAGGGAAAATATATAAGTGCTATTGGTGTAAATAATTCTGCACGTAGATAAATATAGGAAATCTCCTAAAATTCCTTCAGTCCTCTTTTCTGAGATTACTCTTAAAAACAACTAGATAATTTCTCAGTGTTTAAAAGCCTGCACAAATACTAGAAAAGGTTCCTCCACTGGATAACCTACTGTCTAAAAGGCATAAAAATAAGAAATATGTATTGAAAATATATACATTGAACAAGGACTGCAGGGAAATACAGAATTGTGTGATATCAGAGTTTATCACAAAATGCCCATTGCCATTGTCACCACGGAATAACAGCAGAAAAAGCCTCAGGAAACTAGTAACACTGTACACCTGTCAGCATTATATGAAAAAGTAAAAAGAGGGGGATAGACGACAGTAGAATAATAATGGGAGTGATGTATGAGGGCCTGTTAAGTCAAAGATGAAAAAATAAGGTAGACCTAAATATTTACAGGGACACATGGTCTTTAGGGAGAGTATTTCTTTATATTGCAATAGCTTGTGGCAGGGAGGTGGAAGAGAGATTTTGTGAAGATTTCTGTTTCACCTTCTGAGACAGGCAAAGTGGAAGAGGGAAAGTTGAAGAAATGACAACACAGGGACAAAAATAGCTAACAGTCTAAACTAGAATAAATTTCATTAAAGTCACACTCACTTACAACTGCCGTATTTAATAGTGTGGGTATGGTTATCTGGAAACAGCTGGCTGTGCGCTGCCTCTTGAAGCTGCTGCACCTCATCCTTGAGGTCCAGTGAGAGTTGAGTACACACTCAGACATCACAAACTACGTCAAAATCCAGTGTCATTAATATTACTTTAGCTTAATAATAGTGAAATAGGATAATACAGTAAAATAGCATGACAGAATAAAACCAGTATAATACAATAAAGTGATATATGATATAATAAGGTGCAAACTAATGAAAAATTTCATCACAATTTTTTTTCCAAATTGTTTCAAAAATTGAAAAATAACTGAAATAGATTTACAGTTAGTGAAGTAAAAGTGCTTCTGTTCCTTTATCAAATTAAAACTGTTCATGCTTATAAGCCTTTGAGGGAAGCTTTTAACCATTTCAAGACTTTTTTCACTCAAAATTTTCAAATAATCAGGTATTTTCAAGGCCTTGCTCATTTATTGAGTTCTTCCACAGGCCTACTACCTTTCTGACTATTTAATTCATGATAATAATTTAGGGTATTCAGTGTTGTCAACCAACTCAAAACTAAAGAAAACCAGTGAATCAGGACTAAGATTTTAAAATGGGTATCACACATCGTTCATACACCACAGAAGGTAACATGCTGTGGGTAATGTTTGCTTCGATTCTTTTCTTTCAACTGTTCAGAATATGAAAATAGCTGTTTAATAACAGAACAGTAGAAATGCTATTTTAACTTGCACAATGATATTGAACCACCAGTACAGAATGTGACTCATCTGTGCAATGTGTGTACAGGTTTGTCTAAGACAGGCAGTCGTTCATGACTCTGAACGCCATCTTCACAAGGCAGATAAAACATGCAGCCACAGAAATAATTACTAGGAAAGGTAAAAAAGATTGCATGCTGCTTTGATGTTTGTTTTCATCTGCAAATACAGGTTTTCAGTACTTTTCAAACACTTCACTCTGCAAAATAAGTCTTCACAGTAACCTTGTGCAATATAATTCAGCATTTACTGTTCTTATTTTGCTTATGTTTAGCAGTATTTTCCTACAGGTAAAAATTTAGATCTACTGGAACCATATGTTTTTACATAAACCTTAGGAAGTAATCCAAAACATTATTCTTCTATATAGCTTTCAATATGAAGAACTGTACTGTTCTCCTTATATTTTATTATAAATCGTTCCACAGAGAAAATGTAATAATGAAATACATAGAAGATGACAAGACAAAGAATTTTATTTTACATGGATAAAATGAAACTCCAAATACCGGCTATATTCAGCTATCAAAATAGTGCACATTAAAGTTGCGTTACATACGTCCACTTTCCAGTCAGCAAAGATCTCATAGACAACTACCTCTGCTCCTCTTAGTACAATTATTACTGCCTATAACAGAAATACCTTTGATATAGCTACATAAACGTCTGCTTTAAAAGTCTTGTAAAGGGTTCCTTATATAGGAAAATCTGTGCACTCCACTTCTAGCTTATGCCACTTTTTGGGTTCAAGATTTCTAAGGCATCTCCAAGTGTAGCAGCCAAACATAAGTTGACCTTGTCTGTTTATATGATCTCTTCTCTACATTAAGAGGGTAAAAGATTTAGATCTTGAGCAGAAGCAGAAATTGCCCTTGTGATTTACATGCTAATTATGCATACAAATTGCACCGCCACAATCATTTTTGGTTGTATGTTAGTGAGATGTGAACTCTTTCTCCTCACTGCAGGTCAAGACATATAATTACAAATAAAGCGCAGAACCAATTTCTGACCAGTGCATTGAAAAAAAAAAAAAAAAAAGCGGGGCGGGGGGGGAATAGAAGAAGAGAGAGATTCAGGACCTACATCTCTTGCCACATAAGTATGTGAAAGTGAAGTTTAACCCAGTGATATCAGAACCAGTTTCAGAATGCAATTATGCTACTGTTGTTTACATAAACTGTTAAGAAAACCCATCCACCCCATTTTTCTATTTCCATTTATTTTCTTGGAGGAAATAAATATATTAAAAATATTAAAAATAAAAAAAATAAACATAGACAATACAGAAAGATTTTCTACTTTTGCTTTTTTCCTCCTTTACAATTCATTTTCAGCTGGAACATCTAGGATGATTAGTTACAAATAACTACATCTCCAATGCTTTACTGATTAATCACAGATAACTACATCTCCAATGCGAACAAGCACCTCTGAAGATCATATAACATTTTAATGACATTTTTTCTTATTTTTCTTAAAGATTGTTCTATCTAATATTAGGAGACAGGACAGCAGAACCCAAGTAAAATGCAAGAGAACTACATAAACTTGAAACGGAAAACAAAATAAGAAAATCTTCTGTGCCTTCCATGCCTGGCTAGTCATGCATTTTTCCCATATCTAAATTTATACCACTTGTCACACAGCTTTCATGGCCAATCAACTCAAATTCAGTTTCACAGACCATCATCAAACATGCAGATTTAGTTCTGAATTTTATTAAGCTAGCCTTAACCTCATGAAGTCAAGCTACTGTTATGTAATATTTTACTTGATAAATACATCTATCAAAACACATGGTACTGAACAAAAAGCAATAGATTTTACCCAGATCTAGTACCAACACCCCCCACTACCCCCCCCCCCCAATTATTCAACATGTGGCATGACTTCCTGATCTGAAGCTGTTCTCCAAGGTCTCATAGCAGAGCAACAGGCAGAAGGAATCCAGCCTCCTTGATATTGTCCCAAGTACAGAAGACAGACAAGACGTTTGAGATGTAGTTTAACAAAGCTGCAACTAAGGGGAAGCAACATCTGGGAATTAATCAGCAAAGATCATCCTAGTACTGTGATCTGGAAAACCTGTCAAGAAGTGCTGCGTACACATCCCGCATGATTTCCCTCTGTGTCCCAGGGTCAGTGATGGGACACATCCCCACTCTGCTCCCAGCCTCTACCATTATAAAAGATCTACTGGAAATTAGAAGAAAACTTTATCACGTTGCTGTATCAGACACTAACAACCGAAGTGCCTTTCTTAGTCTTGTTCAGATGACAACTACTCCTTTAAATTAGCTTTCTACGAGAACATTTACAAAATTACTTATCAATTGATTAAACTGTTATAAGCAACGTGATATGTAGAAGAACAAGAATAATGTCCACAGGAAAAATCAAAATGATTTTCAAGAAAAAGGCCAACTAATTGCAAGAAAATACAAAACAAATATGCAGGTACCTCTTACACATTAAATTCTGTATCATTACTGAATCTACTTTGACTTGTTATCTTAGCGTGACTGGATGGTAGCTAATCAGAAATTAGCTAATATTGAAAATCAAAATGTTATTCTTTAGGCCTTTACAGTCATTCTGCAGTTATTAATTGCATCAGTTCCTGCACTCAACATGCCAAGCCTAAGAGGAACTGTAAAAAGACTTTTGCTAATTTAGATGCAGAATTTCTCATACTAAATTGAAATACCTAAGCTTGTGCATCCTCACAATTACCATGACGCATTCTTGCTAGTAAGAATCCCTCTGGCCAAAATGACAACTTTAAGCAGCAGGGATACAACTTGGTTATGCTGGATCTTGAAGGCAGCTCCCACAAACCCATCCCTTCATCAGCCTTTATATTGTATTGCATAAAAAAATTCCCAGAAACCACTTTTGCACTAGTTAAGGTAATTTTGATACCCAGGGCACTTATATGAAGGATCAACACCTCAGCAACCTGCAACCAGAAGCCACTCTGTAAGGTCTCAGCCTTCCAAAATTCTCCCTGTGTAGAAATATAACTTCACACAACTCATCCAATAACAAAAACAGAACAAAAGATTTACCTTTGCAACACCCATCCCAACTGTGCTCCGATTCTCTAACTTATAGAAAGCTTCAGTCATAAAAAAAATATGATCTACATTATTGGGATGATATCGGGATTATCTCACCATGGATGTGGAAAGTCCCCATGTAGATGCCCCTCTCCCCCCCCCCCCCCCCCCCGGCCAACAATAATAATGATAATATTGCAGCATAAAAATCCACAATTTTCAATCATATTTACTACTACATTTTGTCTTCGGGTTATACACAGAACTTTCAGCAACACACAAAAAAACCCCCAAAATCCTTAAAAGGTGTTTCAAAACAAAAATGAAAAGGAACATGAAATGAGTGTAATAGTCTGAAAATGGAGCCTTAAGTGACTGCACAAACTGAATGTGTATGTGAGGAAACCTTTAGTGACAGAAGACGTACAATTTTACTGCCATTTTTAAGAGATGATATTTTCCTTTGTGGCTAAATGCTGAAATAGTTGAAATTGAAGCAGTAAAGGTGAAATTCATGGTCCTTTATCATAATTTGAATTCCAGAAAATATTTGGAATCTTGCCTGAAGTCATTAAAGGAAAAAGAATAGAGTGGTCAAAAGGTAAGCAACCTAAATGAGTTCAGCTCAGTTCTATCTAGCATTTTTTTTCTTAGTAGGCTCACAGAAATAAAACTGAAATAATCGACTACTTATTTACTCTACCCTACATCAATATGAGACTGTTTGGTACTTTTACTAGGAAAGTACAGACTTACAGATACATTGTTCTAAAAAGCCTTTTTCCACACTAATTTAATTCTTTGAGAAATTTTAGTTAGAAATTTTAGAATTCTAAGACCAGCTTAGGTCAGTAGTCCAATGTGACTTTAAATGTCTCATGGAATGCAAGTTTGGTTTTTTTTTCTTTTTCTTTTAAGTTTTCAAAGCCTCCCTGTAGCTGCACCAGTATTTGATAAAATAGAATATTGCACAGTAAAGCACTTTTTTTTTTCAATAGGAAAACTACTATGACCTTCAAAGACCTGTTTTACAAATTCATTTATGAATAACTTTTATTCTTAGTGTATATACAAATTGTAAAGTTCTTTCTGTTCATGATTATTTTCATTCAAAGTATGAGGATCTGTAGATTACATGACATTGCAATAAAATATAGTACATAACACAAAATCCCTCCCTCCCTTACATTGATACTTTCTTGTTCTGAGTAACAAATAACAATTAAACCTGAACAATGACAACAGAATTTGTAATTTTTGTACACCACTTAAAATTAGCTATAATTTCATCCAGAACTGTTCCTTGTTTTTATTAAGCACTCAAAACCTCAGTTCAAACTGTAATGTTTAAAAAACTGTATTCACTAGAGGAAAAAAAATGAAAACAAAAAAAACCTTAATTCAGCAAGATCACTAATAATCCATCATGGTACCTTCTATATCAGAAATATAATTTAGATTTGCATTTTCATCATATACTTTGAGCAGATTTCTTTAGTTATATTCAAGATAATTAAATCTCAAATGGATTGCTTAAATGGGTTCCAAGTAATTCACAGTTTTAATGCACAGTGGTAGCAATAGGAATTACGTTACTTAGTCAAGGAGAAGAAATATTTCAAGAATCTTGCAACAGAAAAACACTGAGCTATTCAAACAACTATATTTAGCAAATCTACCTGGCAGAGAGATCTGTAATTTCTGTGTTACCATCATCCAGTATAATAAAATTTAAAGTAAAATTAAAGATGTATATCTGAGCTAAATTATATTAAAAAAAAATCTATTTTGAACTAAGTTTAAAGACACATCAAACATAAATAAACATGGTTTTAATTCTCATTAAAGCACATAGCATGGCAACTTAAAGAGCAAGCAAGAGGAGGTCCTCTCTTTCTCCTAAATTAGGAGTCACATGCACGTACTTAGTTATCTCACAGATAACAAACACACTTCTGTTTTGTTCCATCCTTAACTGCACTAAAAGCTGGGGGGGGAAAAAAAAAGCGGGGAGGGGCTACCTACAGCCTCTTTTCCTGGGTAACTGAAACACAGCTGGATGTGGATAAATATACATACACACACACTTTCATTATCATGTCCAGCATAGGACAGAAAGAAATGACAAATTTATCTGTTGAATATATCTAAAAAAAGTAAATCTGAATTAACCAGCACATACTATAATTTCATCCCATCTTTCACTGGTCATATTTCTGCAATACTCAACGGTGGGAGTATAAAAATTCATATTCTGTCATACTGGACTGTACTCTTTTCTCAATGATCAAAGAGCTTGTTGACTTCCTCTGTTGCACCAAAGTATTCTGCTAAAGTATTTGTTGAACTTGGATAACTTTCTAATGAATGATGAGAATTGCGAGGTATCATACCATAACAAAAGAGCACTATAAAGCAATCCACCTGATTAGCACCTTTTGGCAGAACATAGATCTAAGCTATTGTGACAGATGAGAATCAGCGGCTTGGCAGCAAAGTCTCATCATAAGTCATGATCAAAGGTCTAAATTTCACATAGTGAAGTTACATTCCAAGCTTTGGCAGAGACAAACATGCACAACATCCCAAAGAGCTGCTCTGTATCTCTTCCCTACTCCATCACTCGGCAAAACAGGGAAGCTGTCTCAGATTGACTGGAGCTACTTTTTAAAAGAAAAATGCCTCATTCTCTTTGTCAGTCAGACAGGAAACTAGCCTTTCTTTTCATCACTTTATTTTTTTTTTCTTTTTCTTCTTTGATAGACAGGTAAATGATCATCCTGCATGCCGTATGCTTCCTTTAAGGTATCAGTGTCACCTTTCTCAACCCTGTCAATTGTAATTCTAACAAAGAACTAATTTAAGCAACAGCTCCTGGCTGCACATCTCACAGCTTGTCAAAGAAATTGGCTCAGTTACTATATAGGTGCCTACACAAGGCTCCATTTAGTAAGGTATGGACTGTGTGCTTGACTGCAAACATGTGGCTTGTCTCATCAACTTAAAATCAAATTAACACTGTAACTTTAATAAAATATGCAGAATATGAGGCAGATAGCCAGAACTAGGTGACATCACGCCACAGTTATTTCCACATAGTACAGCCTCACCCTATACCTGAATTCATTGTTTTCTTGGGTAAATATCTATGAAAATATTTAACTTTCACTAATACAACTTATATACTACTTGGTGTGTCAAGCCTCTTATAAAACACTTTCCACCTCCTTGCCCTTTTGTCCCTGGCAGCCCCCATCTTTGCTGCGGTTCCTTAGCCTGCTCATATTGTTTGACAGTTGTAGAAGTAGCTGCAAAACCTAATAAGAATGAGGTAATAGCTGGCTGTGCTATATAAGGAACAATTATAAAAGTGACACAATCTGGCTTGGACTTTACTAACCAAATTTTAGACACCAGTACACGACACCTTCATTGTTTCACATTTGTATAAAAACCTTTGCATATGTGATACTTATAAATGCTCGTGCTGTTTTTGTTTATCTGTGCCCAAGTGAGTAATGCTTCTAGTGAGAGAGAGGAACTGTTTAAGTGGAAATATTGGAAGGGGGATCTCTACATGCTTGAGATGATTCTCTCCTTTTACAGGTACTGTTAGAGTTTGCAATGTAAATTAATGCAACTTTCCCAGACAAAGTATTAATTAAAATATTTTATGTATATACATGCAACTACTTACACAGTCACACCTTTGAAAGAAACTAGAACCACAGATGAATATTCATATTTGTGGGACATTGATGATTATGACAATGTACAGAAAACTCTGTTGTGATTAGCTGTTATATACTCTTCAGTACATTAGTTTTATTGCTGTTTAATGAGACAATTCTTAATCTAGCAGTTAATAAGTGTTAAAGTTACTGACACAGAGCAGTCACCGCCTGAAATACAAATCAGTCAGCCACAAGACAGTCAATCTTTGTAGTCTTAAAAAAACACCTGCTGGCTGATTTAACACAGACAACATTTATCAGCTTCAAAATCACTCTAAAGCTAAAGGGACAGGAATGAAACAAACTAGCTGCACAAATGTGATACAAATAAAGAAGAATTTGTTCAATTAGTTTGCCCATTACATGTACTTCATATATCACACATCTGAGATTTGTACATTAAATAAATTAACTATTCATTACTGTTAATAAATAGGTTATAAATATTTTATATGTATCAATAATGATTAGATGATGATTGAAGCTGTTATAGATGTTTATCATTATGGTTTTGACATGCTGGAAACAATAACAGTTTTTGAGAGCACTAATTCTATACAACATTTAGTACCCATTATAAAGTGAATGACAATGCCATGGATCATAAAACTAGAAAATAAGTATTCTTTTCATCCCTCTCATCTAGAGTTCATAGAATCAATCCCTCAGTCCTTCTCCTCAGCCTTGAACAGAGCTATTTCTCCCAAATGGAAGACTACTATGAAGTACTGAAACATAATTCTGCAGTAATTTTTTCTCATTCACAAATAGGCTGAGTTACACTGGGCTTTAAGCCACGTCTTTTTTCTTTTTTTAGTGCGTTATCCAAATCTTGCAAACTCAGAGAACATTCCTTCATGAATCTTCTGTGCACTCATCTGTTTAATTGGCATGTTCTACAAACCTCTTACATATTTAAAATGTATTGATGGTTTTAAGCATCCTCATTTTAGAGAAGGTAATATCTCCTTTTTTCAGGTGGTGAAACAGAGGAACAAAGGTTATTTGTCAGGTGACTTTTCAGTTTGGTATTCAAAATAACATTAATATGATTTCTCAGAATACTTCTGTTCATATAGCGCTTTATATAGTCAAAACACGCTTTACTGTTGTTATTTCCAGTTGTGTGTACGTAATACTCAGGAATAACAAAAATACAATTAGAGGCAAGTTGCGAATACCTTGATCTCAGGAAATTTCCCAGCAGCTCTGCAGGACATAGCAGCAAGAAGTGTAAGAATAAAATATCAAATATTCAGCTGCCTTAAATGATTTATTTTGCCTTACAAATCTTTCCGCTGCTGAAGCGGACAGGGGTGTGTAGGTTGTACAGCTGGTAGCTGTGGAACTCTAGAACTCAAAAATCCTGAGCTCTTCGATATTGTAGTCACCAAAACTTTCTTTTACTTCTCATTACAAAGCCCTTGCTCTTTATTCTACATCATATGCAACTTCTGATCCTATGACCTCCTCTTTTACATCACTTTTATCTCAAAAGCCTCTCTTTGACTTTGCCTGTTCCCTTTACCCTCAGGCTGTCTTCATCCTGGCTACTCTTATTCTCTTGAACACCTATTTGCCTGAGAAACAACCAAAGCGGATAATCTTGCTCATTCTCTTCAAAGCTGAGAAAAAGCAAGCTCATCTGCTCTGGGGGATGAGCAGTGGGAACACAGCGCTGACTGCCTCTTCTCCCCCATCCTTGTACTGGCTACCCATTTCCACCACCCCTCTCCAAAGCACTCAGATACTCCTCAATGAAACAGACATGTCCAGGTTGTCATGTGTATTTATTACCCAAAAGGGTAGAATAATTTTAACTAAAGTAACAGAAAAAAGAAGAATTATAGAAAGCTTCAGTCTGCTATTTTGAATATTCTAAATATTTCCATCTGGAAATAAACCCATGGTCTTTTAATGGAAATGTTAGATAACTTGATATATGACTCTCACTTCAACACCTCACAAAGAAAAACAGATGGAGAAGTAGACGATGATGGGGCAGACATGAATAATCCAGTCATGACTTGACCATTTATGAGGAAGGATGTTTCATGAAACTAATGAATGGTATCTTGCATATTTTTCAAAATACATATGTGAATATGTATAACACTTTAAAATGTACTATTTAGACTCTTCTATATAGTAATTAACCTCTTAACCCCTTCTCTGCACCCTCTCCAGCCTGTCCACATCTTTTTTGTATAGTGGGGACCAAAACTGAACACAGTATTCCAGTTGTGGCCTGACGAGCACTGAGTAGAGTGGGATAATGAGTTCTTTATCTGCTGGTGATGCCCTTGTTGATGCAACCCAGCATCCTGTTGGCTTTCTTTGCCACAGCAGCACACTGTTCACTCATATTGAGCTTGTTGACCAGGACCCCCAGATCCCTTTCCACAGAGCTTCTACCCAGCTGGGTAGATCCCTGTCTGTGCTGCATTCCTGGATTATGTTTTCTCAGGTGAAAGACCTTACATTTGGTTTTGTTGAACTTCATAAGATTCTTGTTAGCCCACTCTTTCAGCCTATTCATGTCTTCCTGGCAGCGTGGCTCTCCCTTCTGAAATTTATACATTCACTTTTTTCCTTGAAAACAACTTTAAAGATACAGGTCATAAGCAAAGTCTCTGTGGACCAGTATGTTACATACTTTCTCAAGCCTACAACTAATAATCTTAATGACACTAAACTGATTTATTTATATCTTTACTGGAACTGAGTCATTACCTTTCATTCTACCAAGATCTCAAGTTAAGTTACATATTTCTTTTGAACAGAAATATCTGTAGTAGCCAACTTCTATTGGCTTCAAAAAGACCATATACTTAAAACCTAAGCCATCACCCACTACAGTTAACCAGCATTTATTACTGACTCCAGCAGGAACAGATATCTCAGCTAGTATTCAGTGAAGTGAATTTCTAGAGTAAAGGAATGAATAACTGTATCAAGGAAAATTACTCTCAACCAGACAGATTAGAATCTAGTGAAAGATCAATCTGCATTAAGCATGCATTTAATTTTCACGTTCTACATAAAATGGAAAAGGCATTTATTCTTGTATATTAAAATGCTAAAAGACATTTTATCCTGGTTTTGGCTGCGATGATAGAGTTAATTTTCTTTCTAATAGCCAGTATAGTGCTGTGGTTTGGATTTGGCATGAGAATAATGTTGATACCACACTGAAGTTTTCAGTTGTCGCCAGGCAGTTGTAGTCCCCGCACTAAGTGAAGGACTTTTCATGTTCCCACGCCCTGCCAGGTGCAGCAGAAGCTGGGAGAGCACAGCCAGGACAGCTGGCCCAGCCGATATTCCATACCATATAGCGTCATGCTCCCTACAGAACTGGGGAAGTGAGCTGGGAGGTGGCATCGCTGCTCAGAAACAGACTGGGCATCACATCATTATTTTATTTTCCTTTCACATGTGGTAAGCAATTGCATTTGTACATCACTTGGTTTTATATATATATATTTAAATTGTTATAGAATATATTTAATATAAATTATTATTTTTACTATTATTCTCTTCCTTTTTTATCCTATTAAACTGTCTTTATCTTAACCCACGAGTGGGGTTTTTTTTCCATTCTCTTCGCCATCCCCTTGCAGGGGGAGGGGTGAGAGAGTGGCTGCATGGTGCTTAGTTACCAGCTGGGGTTAAACCATGACACGTTTACAACTAATATATGAGAGGCAGACAATTCCATTTCAAGAACACAGACTCTGAAATCATGTTTCATATTACTCTTACCCAACTGCTGCTTTGCCATGAAAGGCTTTTTCCTTTCTAGTTGCACAAAGGTTCATATGTAAGATATTTAGATACAATTATTTTCATTAAAGTTTATAGTTTAGTCAAAATTTGATCTAGATAAGATACTGAAAGTCACTAATAAATCCTAATATCTTTTCTATTTAGATATCCTGCCCCCTTCCCCTTTTGTAGTTTTTTTTTTTTGCCACTAAGTCTTTCTTCAATGAAAAAATATTTAATTTTTGGAAGAATGATTGCTGCACAAAATTAGAATGTTCTACTAATTCTCTGCTTTGTTGAACCTTTTGAACTGGGAGGAAGGCTTATTTTCTTAGCTAAGATAAATTGAAGAATGAGAAGGTGATAGGTAAAACCGTTCTTCAAGAGCACAGAACATGAAATACAATTATTATGCATCACAGGCTTTTTTTCCTCCCAGAAATCTAAGGTTAGGGAACTACTTTTAAGACAAACACATGAAAAAGCAAGATCTGTGAAAAAGGCAATAAAAAGAGGGAAACATGCTAAAAATAAAACTAAAGCTTCCATTTAACATTTCTTGTCCTAATAGTGACAGACACCTACAAATATTTTTTTTTAATGATCAAGTTTGAGGCCAAGCAAGACCAACTACAAGAAGCCAATATACCTCCTATACAATCTAACCCTTACGTAAAAGTGCATTAAGACTGTAACATAGTTAAATAGCTTTTCAGAAAGAAAACAAGTATTAATTTACAGATTTCAAACTGTTCAGAATGAAACATGCCTACAGGTGATTTGCTCGAAATATGAAATTACAAGACTGCATGAAATTCAGCAGTATGCTTATAGCCTGAATTGATCTAGTTTCGTCCCCCACCAGTTGAATCTTCCAATGCTCTTGTCTAACTTCAAAGTGGGAAAAGCCTGCAGCACTCAAGTACGGTTTATGATGGCTTTAGAATGTTTTATTATTACAGCTTTCATTCTTTTTCCCAAATTCCAAATACTAAGGAAAGGAAACATTATGCATGAAACAGAAAAAGGCCAATCCTGAACTAAGCAAGCATTGCACATAAGCCACAATCTATGATGACTAGCTCTCATTTACCACATATCTCCTGTTCTGCTTGTTTGCTCTACAGCAGGAGAGTTTTGTAGTTCTTCATGGTTACGTCACTGTGCTGGGATGCTCTCTAATCTCACATTTCACAGCCAGAAATATCCACCTTCCTGTAAATTATTTCACTGAAGCAGTTCCAGAAAAAGAAATCAAACAAAAAAAGCAAAAATCAAGATGCCAATATATCATATTTAGAAAGAAACCATAGATATAATGAAATAAATTCAAATTTCACAAAAGTATTAAGACTTTGGCAGTGACAACAAAATCTTTTAATTTCTGTTTATAATATGTAAGATTTATATTGCATTTTCCTCATTTCAAAGATTTTTAGTTATTTTATAATGGTTAACCAAAGAAAATTTCCAGGTAGTGTGCCAGTCTGCCTTTGAGATACAGATGATTTTTCTGATACTCTCAAAATGTTTGAGCTTAAAAGCTTTCTAATGTAATATATTATCTTATTGAATATATTGGTGATTTAAAGCAAGGTTACTACAGAAAGTGAACAACAGCTGCTTTAGGAACACATAGTTGTTATTACCATACAAATAACAGACATTTGTCTTTTTTTACAGCAGTGATTTTTACATAACATTGCTGTTATAAGTCCCGTGGTGACTGTGGTCAAATACTACTTGGTGAATATTAAATTTGTTTTCATTTTATTATCTTCAATTTATAAGTCTCCTTACTCATTCAGTAAACATGGACTGTTTAACTCCTATTTGATAAAGCACTTTACCATTGTGGCTAACTTTATTAAACTTTTGTTTGGTTTTGGGGTTTGTTTTTTTTTTTTACTTTTTTTTTTTACTTTTTTTTACTTTTTTTTTTAGGGTTTTTTACTTTTTTTAGGAGAAAGGAAAATATGTCCATTTTTACACTAAAATTAAAGTCACAATAGTTATAAAACACTATTGTTTTAAAACTTGAAGCTGTCAAAATTAATTCATTGCAGCCTGTGTGCACTAATTTAATCAGGTTAGCACAGTTATCTCCAGAAGTAAGCCTTTTAGGGTTTAAAAAGGGTCACAGCCTCAGGAAGTCTTATTGAGCTCCTGTACGGTCTCTTCATCGTAACACTGTGCTAAGAGTGATATATTTTACTCCTGGGGAACAGAAAAATGCAAAAGTGAAAAGGGCAAAAGACACAAAGGTTTGAGACAAAAAAAAAAATCAAAATTATGAGAAGCTCATTTGAAGAAAAAACGAATTTGTTAATGTAAAAGATATCTATCTGTAAGTATCCACACCATACTTATCCATAAGTATTTATATAACTTAATCTAGGTTAAACTCTGGATTTTTTTAAAAAGCAGCTGGAGAATTTATCTTTTCTACTGTATCAATTCTTATGTCTATGGCAATTATGCCTAGGTTTGGGAATGCAAAGATGAGTCCTTCCAACTGAGATCTCACGTATGCCTTCTCAACATCACTACTTCAGGCACACACCTTCTCCCACATTTAGGTGGGAAATTCCTCACTCAACAGCTGCTGCAGTGTGATAAGAGACCACAGTCAGGATACTCACAATTGCAATATAGATAAAATTTTGAAAATGGAAGAATCAGCCACTTTTGTGACCCAATATCATCCATACAAACTGCAAGTAGAGAATCCATTTATGTTGACTGCCACTAGACCTCTTTCTGAGGTAGTGGAGGAGCCGCACTAAGCTATACAGTGTGGCAAGAAGGAATTTTGACTACCTTAAGAGCTATTTTGAGCAGTTCTTTCACCTCCTTGCCCCAACCATTCCAGAAAATGTAGTTCATTAAAACCAATCTGTTGGAAGGGAAATTATGATTTTCACAGATTTGTCAAAAATTTTGTTTGTTTGTTTTCTTAAATGTTTTAGCATTTGCAAATGGATGTCTGAATTTAAGCAATTTTTCTTTTTAAATTATTTCTGTATTAAAGGAGATATAAATACAGCCAAAATTAAAACACAGTTTTTGATAAAGCCAAGTGATTTCTGTGAATTAACCATTTATAAAAGAAACTGAGGTTTCAAAACTTCAGCTGTTTCAGGACAGGAAAGTTGCATACAGAGTGCCCAACTCATGTTCCTTGTATTTTAAGACATTGAGAAAACAGGACAGGGACAGACTTTGGTTCATTGTGTAATTATCCATTGATAGTTTTCTCTGATGACTTCTTCTAAACAAGTTATCATGATTAAGGATTAAGATAACCTTGCTAATTTGCCTCTTGCATTACCTGTTCTGCCTGGAGGTACTTAAGTACTGAACTTTTCATTTGTAGTTACATATACTAGCTGGATCCCAGACAAGCTTATTCTGATTCATTTGCCAACTACACGGACTATCTCTTCTCTGAACGTTCAACACACAAAAAATCCTGAGTGCCCTAAACATCAGATAGGGAAGTGCTCAAGGATTTGGAAGAGAGCTGTTTTGCAGACAAAATCCTCAATGTATGTGAAATTAAAATATTGAATTTTAAGTGAACTCTAGCTATTCTGATAAGATGTCAACAACACTGAAAGCATACCAATAAGCTGAAGATTGACTGATTAACTATGCATAACAGAAAAAATGCAAGTTAATGACATTCACATTTTGATGAGAGTTTGCAACCAAATGTCATAGAAGGTAACAGAAACCAGGATGCAAGTTTTCTATTTAATTTTTTGAAACAATGTTGATTTGAGAATTTCCATTTTATGAACACGATATTATCCATCATGGAAAGTTACAAGTTCCTCTGTTTGCTAAGACATACAAAACATGAGTAAACTGCAAACAACTCATGCATTAAATGTTATGATAAAAGTATTCGAATCATACATACTTTCCTGATAACATTGCAACACTGTTGGTATGGATTTGTAATGCTGTTTCCCTAGTTTACTAAAGACGAATCCTTTAGTCTTTTTCATTACACACACTCAAATCTAACAGCACCCGAGTGTGCAAGAATGCATGAAAGCTCTCTCCAAAGCCAATGATCTCTTCCCTATGTGAAGATTTCAGAGCTGTGTATGCTGCAGGCAAACATCATCAGGGAGCACTATGAAAAGCGCTCTAACTGCTATTGTAACAACTATAATTGACTCTAATTCCACATGCTGCAGATAAATATCATGGGAAATTTCCAGAATTATGCTCAGATCACTGTTAGTCACTCCATTGCATTCTTATAAAAAATGGAATACGATATTCAAATCCAGTTTAATTCAGGGAGCATATCAGCACGCTACATGCAATCTCAGAAAGGTTTTCGCCAATTGCTTTTCAATCATACATTAATTGTAATCAGGCTAGGTTACAGCCGCTAGCACAGGGAACAAGAATTCAGCTGCCTCCAGGGGTTTCATCTGCTTCCTGGCCTAGCAGAATTCATCCAAAGAGATGATGGGGAAAAAAATCAATTTGCAGTAAATGATTCCCTTGTGCAGCTTACAAAACGTGCTGAACACTGCAAGTAGAGTTGCTTTTTGAATAGCTAGACAGTTCCTGGTGGGCAAATCTCAGCATGGCTGCAGGACACGTGGTCAGGGAGGCAACTCTGCATTTACTAAGTACATAAAAGGGTAAATATTTATAGTACCAGCAATGATACAAAATTATCTTAAATATAACACCCAAAAGACAGACTCTAAACAGACTAGCTTCCTTATTGAGCAGGCAGACACATATTAGAAGTTAGAGGCAACACCTTTCATTTACACTTTCATAATTTCTCATATGACTTTGCTTATCCTTATTTCAACATTACACCCAGAGAAGGTTTACGTAGACAAAGGTATATATTAAAAAGAAAAATCATTTGCTTTTCTGCATGGGAAACATTCCCAAATTTATTCATCAGACTTGGAAATCAGAAAATTCAGGCCACTACCAGTGGACTCAGCTTTACAGACTATTGCAGAGTCTGTGTGAAGTCAAAAAATCTCACACTATTTACACTATTTACAAAGACCTTTGAATAGGATTCCAGTACCCAAAGCAGAAACTGGAGTCCTTAAGAAAACGAAGAAACCAGGTAATACAAGATTCAAGGCAATGCAGATGAAATGAACACTACTTTTTACTTCTTTTTAAGGCATCATGCTAGTAATTTTTGAGAGTACAAATGCTGCTCCTGCAACACAATGGACTAACTTTATAAACACTTTAAAGGCTGTAAATTCAGAATACAAAAATAACTTTGTTGATTATTGTTTGTAAAAAGAGACTCAGAGGAAGGATGATGTGTGCAAAAGGAGAAAGAACCCCATTCCTGAAATCAGAAAATTACATTCCTGCAGTTCAATGAAATACTGAAGGAAAGTAGTCCAATTGCCTTCTGAATAAACTAAAGTAAATAGTACCTATAATCACACAAAGTCTTCTCCAGAAACCTGTTATTAGAATCAGTAGACTCACAACTGGATTTTTGGAAGTTGGCCTGTGTTTGCTCTCTGAGCCATGGAAGAATGACACATGTAGAGTAAAAAGCAATTTGCATGATATAAGCAATAGTATAGCTTTATGAGAATGAATTTCCCATTAAAGGGAAGTTATTGGAGAGAGAAGCAAAGAAAAAAAATTCCAGTTTCCATAAACTGCCAAACATAACATACAGAAACTTTTATTTCCTATCGGCATAGACAACTTCCACTTTTTTCTAGACATTCAGTTCTAAATTAAAGGACGTTACTCTGCTTACATTTGCAAAAAATTTAAATTTCATAAGCCTAAAATGCTGTCAAGGAAGGGCCAGCAAAACAGGGCCGAAAGAACACGATTTTCATCAGACCCTCAAACCCAATAAACTTATCTGCAGGTTAGGAAAGCTTGTTAACAAAAACATGGAGGTTGGCAACACATTTTGCCAACAAGTTCCAGTAAGCTAGGTAAAAAAAAGTAATTCCTAGTGAATCTGCAAGTACACCTCCTCTAATGACAGAAAACTGCTCGTTTCTACAAAGCACAAATGGCAATAACGTTTATATGAGCTCATCTGAACGATCTTAACAGACTTTCTTCTGTTTTCTCAAATATCATCTTCTGAGGAAGATCACTCCAAAAAGACATGAAAAGGTCAATATAGTACTTTAGATAATGATGATAAGCTTAGAAATTCTTCTGAAAATTAGGCATACCTTTAGACAGCAAGTATGCATTTCAGATCCACTCGACTAACGTTTAATAAGTTAAAGACTTCAGAAAGTATCTAATGTGGCAGGGCAAGTACAACAAAGGAAAACTGCAAAACACACGACAGGGTGCAGCTTCTGCCAAACATACTGCATTCTAGTAAAAATCCTTTCTTTTGGAGAGCAGATGGTATTTCAGCATGGACCAATTTGCAGCTCTGCTGATGGACGGGTTTTTTGTGGGGTTTTTGTTGTTTTGTTTGGTTTGGTTTTTTTTAAACCTTACTACAGCTTCAAAGACTCCTACCAGCAGGCTTCCGAAGAACTGTGCTGGCTCAATGGGCTTCAAAATTACACTAAAAAAAGAAGACAGCTCATTTTCTAGATGATGCCCACTCCTACACACCTAAAGTTAGGCTGGTTAAGTATCACCAAAACATTTGTTCACGTTCTGCTCCATATGTAATTTTTGTCAGAGTAAACAGCCAGTGCATTGCCTGGGAGTCTGGCATAATATTTGTTTGTGGTGCAGTGTTAAGGTACGCTGTCACACATACAGATTCCCAGCCTGAAAGGCTTCTCATGGCCATTACACTGGTGTCCAATGCCAGATGGGCCTCAAAAACCACTGAATATGTTCCAGTTTACTTTTATTGAGACAAAATTTTACTCACATATTTTTTTTGCACAGAAGAGGAGAAGGATTATAATTCCTCATTAGAAACATATACATAAGTTTTAGTCTCCTAGTCACACAAAAAAAGGCTAATAGATATTATTTCTGCTTTGTGTTCTGGAGACCTCTAGCAATGTCTTTCGTAAGGGATAAAGAAAATCTTCAGCTCATTACTATCCAGCAGAGAGTGGATATTTTAAAGCTCATTAACAACACATTACAGGTCCTCATGAGAAGCCTACTATTTCTGCAGTCATCAGTGCACCAGTGTTACAAAGACAAGATGAATCTTAATGTAAAAGTTATGTAAAAACAAGATCAGTAAAACAATGACACCAACTGGAACACACACAGAGCTGACTTAAGTCACAATTTGGAGTAGAACAGTGTTGAAATTGCAGAATCATTATTATTATTGATGTAAAATAATGATTCAGAATAAATTCTGTTTTTAAGAGGTTCCAAATATTAAGCAAGGCAACTAGGAAAAGCTAATGTGTTGTGAGCTGCCTTGTGTAGGAAAAAAAAGTTTTAAGAATCTTCTAGCAAAAAACGTGCAACATCATTGTCTCAGTAAATGAAAAACAAACTTACAGCGACATTGGTCACAAAATATGAACTTAACGCTTGACAAAATCAGTTAAAATGTTAGAACCTATTTCCATTCTGCAGTTTGCATTTCTAAATCTATACTCTTGTCTTTCACTCTGCTGTGTTTTAGCCGTAGGCATTTGTGTGACAACTGTAGGTAAGAAAGAGATGTACAGTACCGAAAGTCTCTAGGAGCTCCATAATCTAGAAGATTAGTTGTTAAGTCTCCAGTAATACTCGGTTTTATTCTAAAACTCTAGTACTTTATACAATTTTAGGAACATACTTGCAGATGGGATTACCCTAAAAACATCCTAAAAGAGAAACACAGACTAGACAAGTCACCATGATTTTCTCTATTAAAATGCAAACACAAACGTGTCTTCATGTTTTAGCTATGAAAAAATGTTATCACCAAAAGCAGGATCATTTGTCAATGCTTCTCCTGCCTGCAATAGAATAAAGATAGTAAGACGACTCTTTGATCACAGGCAGCTGTCAGAGCATAGGCAGTCTGCTCTTTACTTCCTCCTAACCCCACATGTTTTTCAGCTGGGATCCCTTCTTTCCTCTCTAGAGCCCTCAAAACTAAATTTGCAGTGTCCAGCTTCTCCAGTATCCCTGGTTATCTTCCCTAGCTACACAAGCAAAGGCGAAGGAATACTTTAAAGATAAAATACATCCAGTATTCTGTAAGCAAGGGAACAAAGATGGTGGCAAAGTAAATGGAAAATAGAGTTTACTAGACTATGAAACTCATCATATGTTTACCTCCCTCAAGTGCACAGTATCCATGGAATTGCACAGACTGAGAATATCTTCCCTGTTGGTATAGGGTTCTTTAGTACACATTCAGTTCTCAAGCACAGTTTTGCTATCAGATCTCATACATGTAAGCTATGTTTTGCACTAATGAAAATTTTTGATGGTTTACATTACGTGTAATTAAAACACTGTTGATAAAGTCAAGATATAAAAAGAAGAGAGAAAGATTTATTTTAATAAAGAATAAAACTATTGCAATCAAATAGCAACTATTTATTCAGTGTTGCTAAGGATGGAAGAATAGCTGCAAAGTGACTTTTGTTAATACTTTAAGATTCCTGTCCAGAAAAACCCAATCTGTACATAAATTATTTAAACAATAAATAATTGTGTAGGCAAAGTATTATCATATTCCTTTGAAAAGTGCAGGATCCAGACAAATTAATGAGGTAGTATGCTCATGTATAACTCACCATCCATCCCTATTCCCACCCAGCTACATGGTGACTTCACACTCTTCTTCCTCTTTCTGGATTTTCTACTTCAAGCTCCAAGCATTAGGATTTTTTTCTATGGAGCTGGATCAATGAGTTCTTTTTCTCATTAGTTCTGAATTTTATCTCATCTGCCAAAGTTGCAGAATGGTGTGGAATAAATGAACACCTGCTCTTGAAAAGGAAGCTATCTGAAATGCCAGGCTTTGGCAAGGTCACTATAGAATATGCATGTCACCCAGAAAATCTGTTGCAATGGCCAGTTGCCAAGGCATTTGTTCCCAGTGAAGCACAGGTTAAAACTGCTGTCAATAACTTGTCTTTAGAAGACAAAGAATCAAGTAGAACCCAGCCAAAGTGGAAAAAAATCCCCCAACATTCATAAGCCATATGTTTGGAAAAAAAAAATAAAAATTGCAAAGAAAAAGATTCGGAGTCCTTCTTTCCTACTACATCTAAAGAGCTAGAAATAGACCATTTTCATTGATATCCCTAGGAATGATTCAGTCAGAATTGAGTCATGAGTTCATTATTTTCCTTGGGGAGGAAAAATTGGTCAAACTACTTTGGAACAAACTAACTTGGATGGCAAAAATCTAGTACAAAACCTCCCTTAAAACCCTGTATTTTATAGTGAAGTTAAAAATATAAAAATATGCATGCAAAGAAGTTTTAACTATTTTAATTATTTGTTGTGTTCTGATAATTAGACATACAAGCTTCCTTGTCTATTCTAAGAGATTTACCCCATGTGAGTAGCATATTACTGGAGATTAGTATGAGATAAATTGCAATGAATCTTTGAAAACTTGAATTCAGGAAAGTTCACTAAATAATCATATATTTTTAGTTCTGAAATTCTCAAAATCAGTCTTTAGGGATGAAAGTATTAGGAGAAGCAGCAGCAGCAAAGTGATAATACCTGTTTTAGTGTGTGTTAATCTTTAAAATGTTCTAGATGACCCCTAACTAAGAAGTATTTGAAAATTGAATGAAAATGTCCAGAGAACTTCAGAGAATTTACTAGTCATTCTCATATATACTATCATTTACTTATTTTCCTACATCTGACCCAATAGGACAAAAAAGCATAGAGAAGAAGGGGAAAAAAGGGGAAATTCACTATCAGAAACAAATATAGAGAGATGAAAATCGGAAGCAATAACCTACAATTATATTTCCATTCTCCAAATTTCTATTTTTTATTTAAAAAAAACCAAACCCACAAAACTACCCACCAAACTTGTTTGGAAGTAATTCACTTATGACAAAATATAACACACATATAGCCCATCCCAAAATCATTGCAAATAAATTCATGTAGCTGAACGTCATTCTCTCGAGAAGCTGTAAGTTACAAATAATACAAAGGAAGTTAAACATTTTTCTTTAATCTGAATGTCAGCACAAAGAACTGACTAATCCTAAATTATCAGCTTTAATTAAAGCATTCAAAGTGAGTTCTTATACATGGTCATTTTCTAATAGAGCACTGATAAACATCTTCAGAAATCTTAAGAATTATATGTGCTAAAAGTCAAAAAACATTTCTGCAAAGAAAAATAGTGGCCTAAACTTTCATGAGAATGATATTTCTAAATTACAGTTTTGGCTGTCTGCAACAACTTAAGCTTTTAATGGGAAAATATATTTTGAGTCAACAAGGTAACTGATTCATAGCTCTGAAAAGCTATGTTTATGAGCATACACCGACTGCAAAGCCATGTGCAGCACGTGTTCTGAGAGTATTATTTTTAATGATACTTCTTTCAAACAGATTCTATTAGTCAAAGACACTAAAAAATATATGTAAGAACATAATTCATTTTATTCAGAAAATAAATGTGTATCTGAGCACAAAACAATGGCTAAAATAATTTTTCTGTATCTTGCCAAAACCAAGGAATTATAACATTCCTAAAAGAAAATCTAAGAATGGCTGTAGCAAAAAATAGGTATCTCTAAGGAAAAATTTACTGGACAACTTTTAAGGAGCGAAAAGACAAATTCACAAGGCAAGTATAACAGAGCCATGCTAACAGGAACCTCTGCTTCTGTGGGAATTATGTCCTCAGATCATTTATGAAATTTCTTTACTGGCTTGGTACTTGTTTAAAGACAGAGTCTTGTCTGTCAGCATCTTTCAGAAATGCAGCTGTCTTGGAAGTTTGCAGAGAATGTAATCTTCTGGGACCTATTTGTCATCCATAAATGTGATAGAGTCTTAAATTTTGTTTTGAAGACACCAAAAGGATAGGCATTATTCTTTTCTGTTTATAAAGGACAGTATTAAATAAAACAGTAGCTTTCTAAAGATGGTAACAATTTTTGCTCTTCCTTAGCTGAAGAAGGAAGGCTGTTAAGGGTTGGGTTTTTTCCTTGGTGACAGCATTTGGCATATTCAAGACAAAATTATGAGCTTGCTTAGCTGAGCATTAATTTTAGTCTTCAGCCAATGATCTGATACTAAAGCTTTAGCAAAATTCCACCAAATTTTCTCTTTTCTCTTAGTATTATCTCTGTATATTGGCCTGAATCTTACGCAGCTCCTTATAAAATTTCTACTAATTTCTTCCACAGAATATCTGTGTGCTTGATGACTGCAAAGCCAGATCATTGCAGAGCTTAGTCGAGTGTAAGATGCGTCATTGCCATGTAAATCTGGAATAGCCTGGACAGGATTTTAAAGAGAGCACAAAGTCTTGTACGCAATAGTAAAAAAGGAATTTGAATGAGAGTCTATCTCCATAATTTGAGAGTGGGGTTTTTTTTCCTACTACAAATAAAGGGGTTTATTAGAAATGTTATTCTTTATAAGATTTATTTGCCTTATTGATTATTGACTTATTTGCATGTCAAATGTCAAAGCCCCGAGGTGAAGCTAAAAGTGGGACCGTGTGACTGACTCCTCAGCCAAGGAGAAAGTCCTCAGGGACAACTGGGATGCTTTACAGAATATCCTGCTCTGACCTCAAAAGATATGATGCTTTTAAATAACAGTATAGGGGTTGAAGGAGATTTATTGATATTCTTGATAATGTTGGGAAGGAAATGCCACAGATTTTATTGATCTTAAGTAAAGGCTTCCCCTAGTCTTGTTAACACACTATTTGCTTTTGGGCGATTACTTACGCTTCTTCCACTACAGAAGCAGAACACTAAATTTCTCAGTAATCGTGAGAGATCAGTAGGGCAGATGTTAATTTTAAAGATAACGGCCCAAAGATATTTCAGGGTTTACAATTGAGCAACTAGCTCAAATTTCAACTTGTATGGATTTCTAGTTGTAGCAACCTTGCTCCTGCCTTGTATATCTGATTTCATTTTAGTCTTTACAGCACCATTTTATCAAACGGTATATTTGAAGATTTGTTTTCTTTAACTTTTTGCTTTTCAAAAGGATTTAACAGCTTGCTACTCAAGTAGCAGTTCTACTGGTCATAACATGGCCTACACAGCTATAGATGTCTTTTTTTTTTTTGCTTTCCCAACCATACCAGCTATAAAGCAAAGCGGATCCTGGCACTACACAAACTGTGAAGAGCAGATTTTGTGCTAACTTCTTCCTTCTTTTCATGTAATTAAAAGAAACATAGTGACCTACCAAGCTAGCATGGGACATGGGTTATTTCCAGTGCTAGCTTACTGATGACACTGAGTTGTAACGTTCTACTAGATGTCATGAGACAAGTATAGAAGTAGTAATGCATGCTGAATTCCCTTCCCCTTTATTCATTTTTTCTTTGTTTGTTTTAACCCAGAAGGCGACAGCAGAGTTCTCTGGAACATCTATGCTGAGTATAGCATATTTGAGATGTCGAGATTTAATTTCTGTCGTATGATATAAAATGAGAAAGAAAAGACCTCCAAGAGCCATCTAGACCATTTCCTACCATCACAGAGAAACCAGTCATACTCACAGTTATATCAGCTTTCTGGGAGGTTGATCATGATACAGTCTCATCTAATAGCCATCATTCTCATCTACTCTAACAGCCAGCAAAGGTACATCCTCTCTCCTTATTTCCAATTCAAGATGATAAAAGATGAGAGGAAAAGTCTCCAAAAGTGGAGAAGCTTCTAGGAATAAACCAAGAATACTTGTGGAAAACATATCTTGAAGGGAAAAAACAAAAACAAAAAAACCCACCACAAACAAACAAAAAAAACCCAACCCACCCCAGGTAGAAACAAAGACCCAAGAATTACATTTGTCCCCAAGTACAATGAAGTACATATTTGGTTCAAAGTCTGAATCTGGATATAGGTCTATCACCATACTATAAATAATGTGTTACATTCTTTATTACAATTCCTTATTTCTTGTTCAATACTAAAATTACTTTTAAAAGCCCTAGTTACAATCTCTGCCATACCTCTTACTGCTGAAAAAACTCAGAAGTGATATAATTTTGTGAGGTATATGAAATATAAGACATCTGACATACTATGTAGTAACAAATTGAAATATGAAACTCTTGTGTAGCATAAAAACCACATCAGAAAGATAAAAGCAAAGCTAGGTAGACAACACATTGCTTGCTCTCCCACTTTATAAAACATCATTTCCTCACTAGCCATTTACTAAGAGTAAATGAGTCATTAAACACGTGTTCGGGTCTAAAACATTTCTGTAAGCATGCAAATATATTCAGTCCCCAGCGTTTCTATATCCACTAATTGAGAACATTAGTGGTATAGAAAATGGGATGTCCAAGATCTTACAAATCAACAATAAAATACAATATTTTGGGTAACTACCCTAATAAAAAAAATACTCCTTGTAATTCAGGAAGAATTCAGCCAGAGCAGTTAAATAACTGATTCTACAGCACCGTCATAACAGCAATACACCTACCTTGATTTTAAGATGCTAAAGAATGTTCTGTAGGAATATATTTTCTTCTTGGTTAAGCAAGAATTAAGCTAATACTTGAAAGGTCATTAGTCTTCTGTTATTCTTCACTTGTAAGTCATTGCTACGATAAAAGAAAACAAAACAAAAAAATCTTTTCCTCAGAGTTTTCCCTACAATTACTGCAGAATGGTATTTGAGGTGCCAAAATGTTCCTCCACATGGATGGTGCAAAATATCTGAAAGCCTTGAAAGTACTTTGAAGAGGACCAGCAAGTGGAAAGCTCTTGTGTTTTCCATAGCTGAAGTGTCATAAACATACAGTTTCTCACATCTGATTCTTGATGTATCAAAGCTCTCTTTCTGCATCGGTTACCCCATAAGTCAAAATTAGAGGTACAAACTGAGAGAGACGAGAAAGCATTCATCTTCACTTCCAAACGGTATGTTGCTAATTTCTGTAGTCATTAATACCAGTATTAATCCATTGTATTCAGTGAGGTAGCACAGAAAAGCCAGGTTGTTTTATGATTTTATTGGTAAATTTAGTTTATTCTAATCTCCAAATTTTATCAATATCTTGCCTATCAGAACTGAGAGAGGTCCTCACAATGGCCTTCTAAGCTTGCAGAGCTAATGTTAAAAAAAAAAACCAAAAAACCAAAAACTCCTTCATTATCATTTTATTGTCCCAAGGTAGGCATATTCTAATTGAGGATATCAAAGGTGATATAGCCTCTAATGTCTCCTGAAAGACCCAGGGTGCAACAATTGAAACTTTAGCAATAGCTCTGCTTGCATAAAATACACATGAAATGCAAGACAAGATGTGGAACCTGCAATCATTTCCAGGGGAATTTGCAGAAGGTCAGAGTGCAGAAAATTTCACTTACAGTCCAAAGAAATGGTCCAATGGAAGACCTGTTTTATTAAGCTCTCTCTACAGCTGCAACCTAGAAAAAGACTTCAATACAAAGGAGAATTCTTTTCCAGCTGTACTCTCATTTTTACTGGGAAATTTTCTGGCAGAGTAATGTAAAAATGTGTTGAAAAATGCTGAATGAGGAGAAAACTTAAGCATCTATTGTTTTCACAGAAGAGGAAGAAACAGAATCCTTCAAGAGGAAGGAAGAGCACGGGCTCGGGTTTTGCAAGTTAGTAATACACATAACTCAGGAACCTACTGATCTTTCCAGAAGGCTTAGAACTCTGTCAAAACCACAGTAGTACATAAACAGTACGTATTTATAAAGGTTGATTTTTTACTCCAGGATTTTACTCCAAGAGTTTTTTAGCAGGAGGAATACATGCTAGAAGAAAGTTATCATATGTACATTTCTTAAGAGTGAAGAGTTTAGGCTTTACTTTGGAAAATATAACAAACCACAATACTACCTTCTCTATAGTGACTGCACAGCAGGACTTAAGGAAACAGATCCCGAACAGTCAGAAAAACCTCTACATATTTCCTCAACTGTAGGAACACTAATATTTTGGACTATTTCATTCTGGGGATTTTGAAACATTTTTTGCTCCGAAAGCCATCCAGTTAACATCAAACTCCTTCATTTACTGGCCCATTCATTTCTACCTACACTCACATGATACAGATCAGAGTTACAACAACCAATTTTGTTTGAATCTTTTTATACTGATAGAATGCCTGGTAAATGTCCAAATGCCCCTTCCATTAACTGAAAATTGTGGCTAGGGGAAAGAACCCCTTATTGCACATGCATGACTCAAGGCCAGTTTCTTCTAGAAATTTTTCAGGTTGAAATGAGACCTCAGGGCAACAGTAGGATTAAGCTCTCCAAACATTGAGAAACAGAGAATAGAGTCCAATGCAACCAGAATATTTTTCTACTTGATACCAGTTGCTTCAGCTTCATTCACAGAATCAGCTCTTCATATATTTGGCATCATTATACTTCCGCAACAAGTTTTTTTATGAAATAGAGCTTTAAAGAAGCTTCAGACAATATCAGGTAATAATCCCAGATACTGCCAACACTACAAGTTTCCCTAATATTTTTATTCCCTGACATGCGGCATATCATGCAATGAAATCTGTAGGAAAGCAAACTAAAACCAAATCCCTCACACCAAAATAAACCTTCCAAAGAGTTTATAAATATTTTTGTTCACTAGGGACCACCACAAATAGTGACAATGAGGAAGAAGAAAATTGTAATCAACAAAGTTGGGGATTATTTTCGGGTTTATTTTGCATTCAGGAATTTGCCTCATAATGGCTTTTGATGTCCCACAAACAGATGTGAACAGTCATGATGCTTACAGAAATTACTCATGATCATATTCACTTAATTTCAACTGCCTTTGCAAATGGCAAGCTATGATGGAAAACCTGAAAATATAGAATGTTTTATATCTAGCATTATTGAAGAGAAAGAAACATCAGAAACATATTTCTATGTGGGTTTGCATAGCAAGGTTTTGGTAGTGGCGGGGTGGGGGCGGGGGGGGGGCAGCTACAGGGGTGGCTTCTGTGAGAAGCTGCTAGAAGCTCCCCCTGTGTCTGATAGAGCCAATGCCAGCCGGCTCTAAGACAGACCCGCCGCTGGCCAAGGCCAAGCCAATCAGCGCCTCTGTGATAACATATTTAAGAAGAAGAAAAACACTTAGAGAGAGAGAGCTTTTGCAGCCGGAGAGAGGAGTGAGAAGATGTAAGAAACTCTGCAGACACCAAGGTCAGTGCAGAAGGAGGGGGAGGAGGTGCTCCAGGCGCCGGAGCAGAGATCCCCCTGCAGCCCGTGGTGAAGGCCATGGTGAAGCAGGCTGTCCCCCTGCAGCCCATGGAGGAAGGATGAGGGGGTGTAGCGATTCCACCTGCAGCCCACGGAGGACCCCACGCTGCAGCAGGTTTGCTGGCAGGGCTTGTGACCCTGTGGGGGACCCATACTGGAGCAGTTTGCTCCTGCAGATCTGCAGCCCATGGGAAGAGACCCACGCTGGAGCAGTTTATGAAGGACTGTAGCCCATGGGAGAGACTCACGTTGGAGAAGTTCGTGAAGGACTGTCTCCCGTGAGAGGGACTCCACGTTGGAGCAGGGGAACGATGAGAGGAGTCCTCCCCCTAAGGATGAAGAAGCGGCAGAAACACCGTGAGATGAACTGACCATAACCCCCATTCCCCATCCCCCTGTGCCGCTGATGGGGAAAGAGGTTGAAGCCTGGAGTGAAGTTGAGCCCAGGAGGATGGGAGGGGTGGGGGGAGGTGTTTTAAGAGTTGATTTTATTTTCTCATTCCTCTACTCTGTTTTGCCTAGTAATAAATTAGATGAATTCCCTCTCTCAGTTCAGTCTGTTTCGCTCGTGACGATAATTGGTGAGTGATCTCTCCCTGTCCTTATCTCGACCCACAAGCATTTCGTTATACTTTTTCTCCCCTGTCTGGTGAACGAGGGGAGTGATAGAGTGGCTCTGGTGGGTACCTGGCCTCCAGCCAGGGTCAACCCACCACAGTATTATACTGATTTAGTAAATAATTTATGAAATGGAAATTCCATAGAAAAATATTTAAGTTCTTTTACTCATATCAATAAAGGTAGAAGACAATGCAAATTAAGCATCAGTCCTTCAGTTAGTAAACACCAATCTGAGCATAATTTGGACAAATTCTGGATCATTGTTAAAATAAATTTTTTACTCATTTTTAATGCTCATTTATTCAAATACATCATCCTCCAATGCTCGATATATAAAAATTCAAAAACATTAGTTACTTCCCTTTAAATACAATTTCTTAAAGACTGAATTCATGAACAAACTGCAACTAGCACAGCTTTATGCCTGAAATCATTTGACTGGGTTGCCTTCAGATGTCACTGGGGATATGACCAGAATGCTAATTCTCTTTAACACAGCCTACTTGTACAAGCTCTTCCTGTAAGACTATCTTGAAATTTAGAATTCAGGAGTATGCGATAGTACAGTGGTTAAAAAAAAAAGTGTTTATGAATAAATAGGAATTCCTAATGAAATACTGACTGCCAAAAAAACTAGCAAAGATCTTATGTACTCACTTGATGTCAGTGGGCTCTTCTGTATAATTATTTGGACATCAGCTATCTTTCTAATGCACCAAAGCATCTATAAATGCACATTATTAATGCACACTGTCAAACATGCAAGCATGTGCAGTTATAAAAGTCACAAAGGATGTCTGTACCATATAAAGACTGCATCTGAGATACGTGAAGATTGCTTACTCTAAGTCAATGAAAAATATTAACATGCAACCAGTGTTTTATTAAGTGTTCACATTTCTCACATAATATGAAAAGAGAAGCCCCAACATTACACTTACAAGTATATTTTTGTATTTTTAAGAAACTAGAAAAAAAATGAGGTTTGGTTGCATCATCAGCTACTGCTTAACATGGTGAAATAAGAAAAAAAAGTTAAATTATAGTTTGGTAATACTGAGAATTTAGTTGTACTTTCCAGGCCACAGGTGTGTGAATGTTTCTATTTCTTCACTGAAGTGCTTCAGAGTTCCAAGATAAGACAGTTAAGCAACATGTTATCAATGAGATTACTGAATTAATTTATGCACAGTTCATTAATGAGGGCAATAATTTTCTTAATCTTTCATGTGCAGTTATTAAAAGTCTGATATCATCACCTACTTTAAAAAGACCATTACATGTTTAGGCCAAAGCTCAGAGGAACTTTAGGAGGTCTCTTCCCCTCTACTGACCCCACACACCGTCCAGCTCTAGGGAAGGGCAGAGATGCAGCAAACAGCATGGGACTGGGGCAGTCTGCAGGGGTATAACTGCAGATATCTTCAGAGTGTCAACACCTGTCAGGCCAAAAAAACCCCTTTCCAGCTTAAACTGAGAACACTAACAGGTGGCAGACAATTGGGTGTATGTGTAGGAGGGTTGAATGTCAGATATTGAATTTTTAACCTGTCAAGCAGAAGTTTGCTATTTGCCAACTGCAACAAGTACAGTCAGATTGTAAAATTTTATAACAGCTGGAATAAAAGTGGCACGTCCCAAATTTTCCAATTTTTAGAGACGTAAAACAGAACCACAAATTAGGATGCTGATCACACATTGTGCTTGTGCACGCTGCCTGCTTAGATTGGGAAGTCCAGGGCCTTGGGGTGTGGGAAGAAAGGGAGGACAAAAAGAAGGGAGCCTGGAGTGAAGGTGACAAAGATCCTGACTGAAGGAAGGATCCTGAAAGTGGGAGAAGATCTGGGAAATCAGCTAGTTGGGTGGAGACAAATGTTAGGGTCACCCAGGGTCCTTGGCTAACAATGCCCAAGATGGGCAAGTACAAGCAGCACAGGAGCTCTAGTCTAGTTGGTTCTTAAATCCTGGTGTACAAATCAGCTATGGGTGGTTACAGTGTCTCACTTGTGAGAGCACCTAATAACTTAGGTGTCATATAAATTTTATAATTATGGCATCGGTAGTATTTTCATATATGATTTTCAAGCAAAATGAATGTATTTTTTAAAATGCAAGTAATTTCAACCACAAAAAGTATGTACTCTGATGTGAATTACAAATGGACATAACCAGATTTTTTAAATGATGGAAAAAAAAAAAAACCTAAGGTCTTTCTGCCTTACTTTAGTAGAATTGTCTGGTTTGTAAATATTGAGTTGTGTGTCAGTCCTATACAGCAGTAATCATTTTCTTCTTACCAGTTTTCCCTTTATGTACACATTTCAACATGAAACAAGACAGCAACAACAGAACTTTGGGGAAAAATTAAAATCTGAGTCTTATCAGGATTCTGCTCAAGTACGATTGCTGCTCTGCCCTCCTGCTCCTGATTTGCAGATTTTCACAGCTGCAGGAGCTTAGAAGAGCACAAGAATCTGCAATATACTGCCACAATATATCGAGAGCCTTCTGGAAAGCACTGGCATAGGCTTCCTGAGATCATGGTTTGGAAAGACATTTTTATTTCCAGTTATTCTGGCTACTGGAGGGGTAGGACTGTCCACTTCCTATTACAACAATCAGTAGTCATCGCTTCCAAGGCTGGTGATTATGGGCATTCAATAAAATCTCTGCCTAAATGACTTCTGCTTCTGCACAATCTTCAGTGACACCTACATCTCGGTTAGATGGCCAGACATTTTCTCTTGCTACTGCATCCTTACAGGCACTCCAAAAACTCTCCAAACAGAAGTAACAGAGAAATTCATACTAATTTAGTTCCTTTGGGGAATATTTTTACTGCATGAGCCTGGGGACAAAATGTATGCCAGTTAAGAGACCTGGTAGATACCTGGTCTGTTCATTTCACCTTTTATTCTGATCAGTCACCACCCCCTCATTCAGGTCAAGCAGCAGCAAATTTAATAGGGAGATATGGCCACAGACTACAGGAATCTGACATTTTGCTCAGATCCATGTGTAAAAGTATCTGCTCACCTGTAGATGCTTCCATAACTGACTCTCTAAAGTGTTCCTTGAAAAACATAACAAATATCACATCCAAAACCACAGAGTGCACCATGTATTGTTCAAATACAGAACTTAAGGAGCAAAGACACAGTATTTAAATAAAGTTCCAGAGTTGCATCATGGATAATACTATATGAAGTTGCAATCAAGACTCTCAGTCCTAAAAAAGGCTTTCATTTCCAATACAGTTCACAATTTGTGAAACCCAGGATATACTGGATTTGTAATATAATTTGAGTGACACTCGCACTGCAATGAAAAGAACTTTCTCCTAGCCTTTAGATACTAAATTATCTTTTATATTTAGATGGGGCAAACATCCCATTTAAGATTATGAAAGATTGTGAACATCACCTAAACATAGAGATAGGTGCTTGTTAAAAATCCAGTTTATAAACTCTGACCTAAAATCCTGGACCAACGTTAACTTTGCTTAGGTTTGCCTGCGTATACGAAACCCAAAGCCTTTGGTAAAGTTTTTCATGGTGTGAACCTCTACCAAAATGCACAAACTAGTTCTTTTGCTCATTGGGAATGAATTCGCATCAGGGGACAGAGAGACAAGTTTTCAGAGGTAAAGGTTTCATTTCTGGATGACATGGGGAATTATATCTGCCAGACCTTTTCAAGAAACCAGTTGCATTCTGTGGGTACCCCTGGGGCTGGCACTTGGTTTCCGTCTCATTCTGAGGAAGCTCAGACTGCCTACAAATCTGCTGGTTGATATCCCAAAGCTTTTGGGAAGGATCCAGGGCACCCCTTTATCAATGGCAACCCTGTGAGGCTGATTTCCCAGATTCATCTGCATAGTGGAGAATGCACCCAGTCCAGTAAAACTAGACCTTTTTAGAGAGAAATTTCAATTGAGTTACCAGAGAGCCAATTCTGTGTGCATTTTCAAGGACAGATATTACAGAAGGGCAACTATTTTGTCCTTGAGGCTTCCCTGATGGCCTCCCTGCATGAGAGGTGTGTGCCAGCTAAGAGACAGTGTTGATGCATCCAGAAGAAATCACACTGTGCTGCAACACCATATTCTTGACAGATGACGACCAACAGTGATGCATGATGTGGTTGAGATAAACTGGAAATTCATTCTGCCTTACATAAAGCTTAGATAAATGCAAGTTACAAGATTTTTTTTTTTTTTTTTTAGAAGACCACCTGAAACCATCAGCAGCCTGCAGTAGCATTTCAGCATATAGGAATTTTAAGCTATCTTAAACCTGGGTTTGTTCCTATCAAGTTACTTCATGACAAGTCATTGGAATCAGATGGGAATTCAGCTCATCTTTAAGGCCTGTAGTGTGTAACACGCAAAACATTAGTGGAGTGTCAGGAATATATAGGCATCTGACTCCCCCATTCAGTGACTAATCCCTCTGAGATAAACTGTTTTCTATAAACTGCCAAGTGAATTTACAACAGAGGGGAAAAAAAAGACAAATATTCATACAATACCTCATGACATTTTTGGAGTTTCAAGGCAAGTAAGAAAGTAAGATAAAGACCCATTTTTCTGCTTTTAATCAGTACACTTAGTCTATCATGCACACAAAATTAATACTTCTTTACATATCTGGGGGACAATAATTAGTCCTGTGAAAGTGATGTAATTCTCATTTTTTTAACTGAGCAGCCCTAACTACAGATGTGCATGCTTACAAGGACCCATGCCAAAAATGCCTCTAGAACCTAAAATACATACCAGAGAGGAAGTTACCAAAACCACAGGTCTCCTAGTCAACCAGGAGGACAAGGTTATTCTATGCCACTGGAAATTCTGGCCCATTAAGAGGAGGGAAGACATAATATATACATGAAGAAGTTGTGTAAAGACAGTCAGCAGGATGTCTTACTAAGCACAAATGATCTTTCCAAGTGAATATTAATATGTTTAACTCACTGCATTTCATGTTGTATTTTATGTCCCACATTTTAAAATTATTTTATTAACATTAAAATATAAAATTTATGTTTCATACTGTCCATCTGTGTAGAGTCAAGATCTTACCTACCACGTAATGCAATGCACAGCCATGTGCCCAGGCACCAGGAATATCTGCTATTCAGCAAGTCCACAGACCAATGACTTTGGGCACACGGCCAGCTATGCACAGCATTCACACAACTTGTATGCCCACAGCAATCTAAAGGCTGCTGGTGCTTTGTGGGGACATACCAAAACAGGGAGGGTATACAGCAGAGAGAGATGAGGGACTTTGAAAATACCCTACTATGACAATGCTACTGGCAGTAAGGCTTTCACTAAAGGTGGGTGGTTTTCAAAGGAAGAATTTGGAGAAAGCCATTCAAACTTCTTGTCGTTCCAAATGACAACTGTCTCCTACTGAAGGAAACAAATGAAGGAATTTCAGGAAAAAAAATTAAATCTGTCAAGATCCCTGAGACGACTTGAAAGAGTGGACTGACAATAAAAACTAAACACAAAATAAAAAGGCATGAAAAAAATGCTGAAATGATTGCTACCATTTGGTCAAGAAGGAAACAAATATGAAGAACAAAAAGGAAGGGTCTTATCATACTACATTAATGTACTAAGAGCAGGTTTTGTTACGATTCTTTTCCTAAGCATCTTATAATAATTTGTAACCATACTGCCTGACTTAAGTGCTGTAAATAAATGTTTATACTTGCATTTTTTGTTAATTTGGTTCAAGCTAAATATGATTTCAGGGAATAGATAATAGCAAGGAATTCCTCACAGAAGAGCATGGAGAATTTACAATTTTTAAGGCCTTGGGAAACCTTAACAACATTCCCAGCATGTCCTCCACTGTATCTAGCAGGTAACAAAGTGTGTCCTCACTGGAGCTGCGCAGGCAGGTAAAAGCTGCTACAGCAGGGGTCAGGAGGAGCAAAAGCAACTTGAGTAAGGCTTGAGACACTCTGGCATTCAGTAAAATATAGGATACATCCTTCAAGTGCCATAGGGACAGAATGTGGGTAACAGAACAGTGGGGTCCAGAAACCCCCGCAGCAAGCTGAACCACACAAGGTGACTACAACAGGTTCTTCACCAATGACTCAGAGAACGCATGCTTTGTCTTCTGGAAGTCTGCATGCCAGATTCAGAATAAGAGAAAGCATATTACAAATTAATTATAAACCCAACATCAACAGACTAACTTTGTGCATGCTGCGTTTCTGCAACAGCTTCCCCTTTTCGGTTTGTACTGGTTTCTAGTGGTTTGGAACAGGAAGGTGAATGCTAGCATAACAAAGGAGAAATCATGGCAATTTCTCACATTTATCTCTTAAAAAAAAATGCACCATATAAAGTTGTGGTAAGGTATCACACAACTTCAGAAAAGCTGATCCTGAACACATGCATGGCAACAAACTTTTAGAGCCACTTGCCCAAACAACATCTCGGGAAACAAGCTGTGGAAAATGAAACCCCACCTCTTCCACAATAAAAGCAAGAAAGCAAATATTTTTCCTCACATGTAAAAGCTCTTTCTTTCTTTCTTTCTTATTTCAAACTTTTATGAACTATCATTCCTGTGGGAGTTAGTGTAGAAGAGAAAAGAGAGAAAAGGGAAAATAAAAAACCAGGACTCACTTTTTTCTTTTTTTTAACTGAAACAAAAAAGACAATAAAAAAATCAAGTGCTTAAAACCTTAGGATTTGGCACTCAGCCTTTTTCTTAAAAAGAAAAAAATCATTAATTTTACCTACCTTTCTTAATACTGGTTCTACTTTCTCTTTATCCCTTCATACTTCTCCAAAAGCTTTTCATATGTCCCCTTACCTTTTTACTAAAATGAATTAATTTTCTTTTTACGCTTTCCTTTTTATTTTTTCCATTCCAGTTTTACTAATGCTGACATTATTTTTATTGTTACTTGGTTGCTTGCCTTTTCTTTCGGGAACTATTTTTTCCTCAGCCTTACATCTTTAACTGTATCATGAAGGCACTTGGCTTTTTTCCTATTTCTTTCATTCTGTTCACTTGGAGATGTGATCAGTCATGCCTTAACCAGTGTGCTTTTTAAGACTGCTCAACTGTGTTCCATTTTGGCAGAATTTTCTTTCTCGTTTTTCACTTTACTAACTAAATTTCTCAATGCCTTTCAAATTTGCTTTCCCAGATTCTAAGATTCCTGTGTGGCTGTATGCCATTAGAGCTATTGCTTCTAGGTTAAATCCAAGAAGGCTGCTAACACAGCTATTAGATGTCCTGATTTCATACAGTTTCAGGTAAATCATAACAGATCATTTTCTGATAATTTTCAATAACTTTCCTGTTATTTACTTTTTTTGTGATCAAATTTTCCTATGGCATTTAAACCTCCCAAAATATTCTATCTTAGGAAAAACAAATAGTCATACTACAGCTACTCAATCATACTACATATGTTGAAAACATGATAGAAACTATAAACCAATGCAAATGCATTTTGACAAAAATTACAGTTAAGAAAGTATGCAAATAAAGGAAAGCATAGCATATATATATATACACACTTTTTTTTTAAAAAAAAAAAGGAATTAAATTTCTATTTCACAAACTATTTTTTGCAGAGTTTTTCTGTTGTTATTCAGGTAGTACCATTATTATGCTTGGCACTTTACAGATGTCTTTGAGAATGAGGTCACTGTTTGAAGAGCTTATAATTAAAACCCCTGTGAATTATATACTGAGTAAATGAGGATAGTACATTTATCTGCCTGCGAGCTATACAGACAACATTATTCAGTGTTACATATTACATATTTATATTACTTTGGGTTCCAGTTTGTATGTTATCCGACATGAAAACAAAAACAAGTAAATGGTGGAAGATTTAAGAAACAATTCTAGCCAGATTACTGCTTTCTCATTTGCTTTTTCATAGATGTAAGCAAAATGAATAGGTTACCAAGACAACCATTTCATAAAATCAGATTGTCAAAACCTGTTAGGAAACAAGTACTCTATAAAATGAGCCTTTGGCTAAATGAAGTCAGCTGATATGATGTAACTCAAATTACCTCATAATTTCAATTAAAGCAAGTTGCACCCATTTGGTCTGTGACTGTTGCCCATTACCACAGTCCACAATTGCCATTCTCCAAATTATTAGCACCGAAATTAATAGTCCAGTCTAGGGAACACAGCAGTTCCACTATCCCTCTTCCCCTTTTCTCTGTTCTTCAATGCTCATTCAGTTGTGCTGACCACCACAACTGAAAGCACGCTTTTGCAGAGCTAGCAGGAAAAAGGTTAAATTTTTCCCAGCCAGAAAGCTGAACTGAAGAGATTGTTTAGTATTCATAATATCACTTCTTCTCCTTCCTTGCCCTGTCTAGGCAACTAGGGAGTTTGATCCTGTGTGTATAAACCAAAGAGAATAGTGTGAGAAAAATAAAGGGTTTACAATTTCCATTTATTTTTGTCACTCCATCTTTGCTTCTCTTTTTCAAGTTCTCACATCTAAAATCAGCATAAAGTTTTCACTTGCTGATACTATGAACTTACAATCAGTATTACTATCAAATGACTGATGTGCTGAGAACATCACAAACAGTCTCCCAGGGAGCGTATACCATTTTTGTGATGCTAGTCCTGTATACTGACCTCTTTACAACTTGGGGAAATAAAAGCAAAAAAGAAAAAGAAACAAATTATTTCTGTGTGGTTTTATATGTCATATATGACTTTTGCATGCATGTAATGAGCATTTTTTTATATTAAAACATAGAAATACACACTCAGATCTTTAAAATGATGTGCTGTTTATTTCACAATGCTCAAAGTAACTTTTCCTTAAAAAATATTTGAGCTTAACTATAGCTTCTGAAACCTTCTGAAATTTATTTTAGTAGAATTTCTGGAATCTCTGGAAAACACTAAGAGCTCCAGATGGAAGAATTTTTTTTAAAGCTTGATTCAAAAGACTTCTGAATTTTGGCAGATAAATGCTGCATATGTTGTGTGGAGGTGATCTCCTGTGGGGGACAGGAAGATGATCTCTTAATGCACATTCACCAACTGTCATAAGGCTGAAAAGAATATGCATGTATTGTGCAAAGATACTTATCAAAATTTCAAACCCCTGTTTTTCAGTGCAAAAGCTGAAAAAAACCCCAACCTAAAAGTGAACTGTCATGTTCAGGAGATGAATTAAACACGCTGTTAAGTGTATACACCACTGGGAAAAAATGTGGTCCTTTTTAACCCATGTTTATACAATTCTCTTTAAAAAAATACACTTCCAACAGCATGCTTTATTGAGGGGGAAAAAACCCTAAGTATGCCAGGATCACACGCAACAATGCAGTTGATATTTTCAGCCTAAATGAAGGTACAATTCTAAACTAAAGGTAAATTAACCAGACTAAACTAAATAATCAACTAGGACAACAAGTTTATTCTGTTTAAATAGTGGCAGTATGCTAACCTCTTTAGTTAAAAGGTTTACTGACTTAGATATCTGTAATGCTTTAAAAAGCTTTACAGATCTGTGACTCAAGTCTGTAAAAATTCACATAAAGAAAATAAATTCTTTATTTCCTATGGCACTTTGCTACTGCAAAGAAATACAGAGCTCCCACTGGGACAAAAAACAGGTTTCAAACTCATTCAGCTGTTGATACACATAAAATTCCCTCTTTACCCAATAGGTCAAACCTCTACACCAGGATGCAGTGGCATAGCACATAAAACTGTTTTGGAGAGTATTAATAAACGTGTTTTTCCTTAGAATCCAATGAATGCTCTTACAGGATGGGGAGAAGCAGGATCCCTATGGCAAATACAGATCTCAGTGCTCACGAGGAGATATTATTAGTCCCCAGATGGCCACCCAACTCTCACTACTGTTCTGTAAACTCTTTCAGTACAGTCATCAAGTCCTTCCCTGTTCTGCAGAGCTACACATAAGATTGGCAAATAGCTTTTTAAATACTAAAATCATTAACATTTAACAGAGAATGGTCTTGAAGAAATGGCTTATATCCCACAGAGAGACTAAACACTGACACCTCCCTCGGGCCATTCAGTGAAGCTTATACCATACCACTCTTTCTTAGCAAGATGAATTATACTCACAACACAGAACCAAAACATACAAAAGTTGGAGAATTCTTATACAGCACCCAATGTCCCATGAACAATTTCCAGAAAAATACAGAAATTCATCAAGGCAAACAGTCTCAATGTTTTCTTTGCCTATCACTATTTTATGGAATGGGAAACAGGCACCAAAAGCAGCTTTCATGATCAAACATTTGTCTAAAAGAATGTATTCAAAACTTCTAGACTGCAAAATATATAAATTGATAAACAGATATGATTTGTGCATATACTGTATCTGCTATGAATGTGAAGAGCACAGAAAAAGGAAAAATATGCTCCTGTAAGAAAATCTACCCCTAAGTTTCTGTGAAGTTAATGTAAGGAAAGAAGTCTCATGAGGGAGGATCCTTGCTGTAGACATTGAAAATTAATTATTCAAGTTTTAGGTGATGTCTTAGTTTATTTTTCACAGATCACAAAGAAAAGATTATTGTTGCAATAGTTAATGGAATTATTTATCTAAACGTTCCTCAAGTTCAGAACAAGCATTTTTTCAGAAATTATTTGTGTGTTGAGATACAACACATAGCACCTTGATGAAAGTGGTTGATGTTTAGTAGCTTTAGCACCTTTTGTCTATTATTAAAACTCTTTACGAAATAGGCCCGGTCAGCCTGTCTCCATGAGGAAACAGCAAACAAAACAGGTTTTGAAAAGGGAAAGTGTCCATAACTAGCAATAGTACTAGAAATGTGAGGCTATGGGGAAGATCCAAGGGAAGATATGAGCCATTTACTCCAGAACAGATCTAAAAGCTAGACATTTTAAAAAACCTTCCAGGCAGCTTTAAAAATTATGTCATCTAAACCAGGCGCAGCTGGTTCCCAAGGGGGCCGGGACAGCTCAGGAGGATCCATCATGGGCCAGACCTTGTGATTGAGGAAAAAAACATGTCCCAAAAGACAAAAAGTTTGGGAAATACTTCTTTAATGGCTACAAGTATAGAACCATATAATAAGGAGCTGTGCTGCACTAAAGGTTTTACAACAAATCTCAACATTCTAGTGTCCTGTTGCCTGGTATGGGACAAGTGCCTGCTATAAGGGACTTTGTTTATATAGGAGGGATGAAATAACCTGCAAAACATAGTTCAGCAAATTATCTCTTTCCATAACCTCATTTTAACATTTACAAGGACAAATAATTATCAGCAAATAATAAAAAATATACATAAAATCGAGATCATTTGACAACTAGGTATATGACACCTTTAGTAAATATATCATGAATACTAAGGAATACTCTATTTAACTACAGCTCAAATGATATTTTCTGAGTGGGAATTGTACATTTAAAGAGATTCAAGATCAATAAACATAATTTCCTTAAATGACAAATGTCAAGATTATTTTTCAAAGGGCAAACGCCTTTTGTTAAATCATTGAGCAACAAATTTTTATTGCTATGCAGTTAAATTCTAAAGCATTGTGGGCCCTTTATACTTTTTTTTATAAACATGAATTATATCCCAATTACAGATTATTTTAACATTATGAAAATAGAAACTGGAATAAATCTTCTCACCCAGAAGCCATTTGGTTGGCACATTCACACATTTTTAAACACTCTGGATTATTTGCACAAAAATCAAAGCAAGCATACATTTTATTTATTCAAGATAATTTTTATGAATATCCTTGTTTAATTCAGGCCAAACCCTATGGCACAGGCTATACAGCTTACTGTTGGCACCTCAAAACATAAACTTCTGAAGAAACAAGGTTTCTTAAGGAAAAGCTTTCCCTTGTTTTGCATGCTTTATACAAAGCTAATGAAAAAATATCTCCAGAGCCACCATACCCTTTTCCTCTTCTATCCTCTCTTTCCTCTCTCCCCAGCCAAAATGCCTTTGCAAAAGCAGTTCAGAAGAATTTGTCTGTAATGAACTATAAAACATTTGAAGAATGAGTAGAAAATTAATGGCATTCATAAAAAAAGCTTTAAATTGATTTGATTGGGTAATCCTGCCTACATAATTTAGGATACTGTTAGATATAGGAGAAAGGCAACAGTTACTATAGCAACACAACTACAGATGGAGTATATCTTGCAAATACCATTACTTCACTTGCTGACAAAGCAGAGCTGTGTTGTGTGCTTAAGTACACAATAAGAAACAGTAACAAAAAGATTTTGAAATTGTCTTGTTTCTAAACTATTCATATTACAACTAGTGGGCTTGAAATCTTATCTTTTGAGCCAATGAGTTTAATTTACAATTATCACAAATGAAATCAAAGTATTTGAAAACTATTATTGCCTGAGAGTTGGCTGTATTTCAGCATTGGCCAAAGTGTCTAAGGGCCGTTCTAAACACCAAATTAATGGCCATGGACTTTTTAAAATGCTTCTAAGGAAGAATATGGGGGGTGGGGGGGTGTTGGTACTAAATTTAGCAGCAGTACCATACTATTCAGTCTTCAAACAATATGCCAAAATAAAAGGAAAAAAAGATAACAAAAAAGCCCAGTTGTCATTGAACTATTTCATTTCAGTATTTGACACTTGATAATCCAATAATGCTTTATTTGGTCAACTAATACAGCAAACGTACTTATCTGACCAATGTTATCTGAGATCTATCTTTTTGGCAGACTTTTAGCAGGTTTAGTTCCATGGATCTAGTTTCTCAAGTCCTCAACAAAAAGAGTATTTAAACAATCAATATCACAAGCACAGAGCTTTAAGAGCTGTAGCTAGTGAATACATACCTCCAAGACACTATATTAATATATTTGTTACTTAAAGGAATAATCTAAAAAAGTACATAGAAGTGTGCAGCTTTTAATTTCTGAAAAGACATTTTTACAAATTGGATCCTCTTATGCATTCTGGCTGTAGCCAGATGATCACAGAAAGTAGGACTAGATAAGATTTCAGGAGGTCATTTAAAACATCCTTTGTCTTAAGGCAAGATGAAGTCAGCCTTTACCTCTTTGTAGCAAATAGACTTATCTCACTAAAACAATAGTTCTTAAATAGGTACTGAGATTCTTTCTAAGACTCTGCTGATGGATTTTTTTAAATAACTAAACAAAGTGTTTTCTTCAAAACCTTTAAAGATTTCCTGGTCAATTCAGGGAAGTACCTCAATTAGGAAGAGTGAACATTATCCTGAAAGCAAAGATGCAAGCATAGAATTATTTTTTTCTATATATTTTTTTCTTTTGCCTCCAGAAACTAACCTGATAGGGACATACATTGTGTTTAGAGGTAACTAGAGAAAGTTAAGTACAAAATAAGTCAAATTTAAGAGCACTTGTGTAAAGACTCCCAATTTATTTTTAAAACAGCTTATTACTTTAAGACAGGGATTGCAGGTTATTGAAATGGACATTTATAGATATGTTGGTCATACATTTATTTGTCCTTTGCACTATCATCTACTCCTTTTATTTACAAGCCAGTGCCCTGTTAAGGCCATTTTTCTTTGGAAGGGCAGACCCTTTACTTCTGCTATTGTATCTGGGGGCTAGGAAGGAGAGAGTTGCAGTTAACATCACTGCTACCAAATATCTTCAACAGACACCAAAATGAGCTTGGTAACAGCAAATGTATTTAAGCATAAACTTGCGTGGCATTCTTCAAATGATCAACCATTGGGGTTTTTCTGCAGTCAGCCAGTCAGAAATCAAATATATCCCAAGTATAATGTAGTGCCTTATTTTACAAGAAATAATACCAGTGAAAAAGTAGTAAAAATTAGGTGCCTCAGGGAAGTTTTAGAACTACACGTTACTGACTATGGATTATTTAGAATTTAATGCCAAAAAATAAATTTTAGGAACAAAAAATAAAAATATATTTACTAAAATGTTACATAAACACTTCTCTTGTACAATAAAAATTTTATCAAATTCATATCTAATAACATTCATATCTGATTCCATATTTTGGAGACAAATTTCGACAGAGGTAAAAGCCTCCTTGTACCCAATTTATGACTTTTTGAATGGTTCCAAATTTTTTGAAATTCCACTTCTGGAAGCATTGGACAATAAGACTCACAAACATATGCACTACTACTTTTATTCCTTGTTATACTTGGATTTTATCTTGACATCAATATCTTCAGAAGATTTCAGTTTACTGTATAGAATGTTGAAACCTCCAGAACAGGGAGGCTATTTTACTCAGGAAAAAAAAAAAAAAATTATTCTTAAACCCACCTTCAAAATAAGATATAAAACATCTTAGATACTATTCATCTGCTAAGTGCTGGCAAAAGTTCCTTTTTCAATAATGTTAAAAAAACCCAACCAAACAAAAACCAACAAAAACCCCCAAACAAAAAACCAAACCCCAAACCACCCACCCCCCACCCCCAAAAACCAGAGAGAATTACAAGTCTTAGACTGAAAAGGTAAGACAGTGAGGGAAGAGGTAGAGATTTCTCTACTGTAAAGTCTTTATCAGAGAATATGTATATCACATGGTGTCTGTTAACAGCATTGTCAAAATAACTGTTATTTCAGGAATATTGTCCACAGGAAGTCAGTTTATCAAAAACACTTGCCTGCCACTTTTAAAGGCATTTTAACTTGGCTGCTTTAAAAGCTTAGAAAGCTTTTTGAAAAGTTATACCCATTGGCCAGTAATTACTTGTGGGAGGTAAAGAAAACCACAGAAAATATCCCAGTTAAAATAATCTTCAAACAAATTAAAAAGAAAAGTTCAAAGTGAAAAATAATTTAAAAAAAATATATATACAGACACACACACTAACTGGCACTGGAAAACCTGTTAACAATCATTTTGGCACCACAATCACAGGGTAGAAAACTTCTGACCAAAGGAAAAAAATAATTATGACAACACCATAACACATTCAAAATTCAAAAGGCAAATAAACAAGGATTTTGAGCTAAAAAAAATCAAAACCATAACAACAAAAAAACCCCACCACACAAAGCATGAATAAAGATGCACTAAAACATACTACAGTCAGTAAAAAAAAAAAAATCATATTCAAACAAAGTACACATTACTAACTATCAGATGGTTCTGGAGTATTTTCTAAAGTTGGGGTTTATTTGCCAGGGTTGAAATTTTCATCAGAAATTTGCATTTATAATAATGAACTAGGGTTGCCCACATGAAGTAGTCAGACAAGCACAGAACATTGTATCTTTGTACATGAGTGCTTAGAAACACGTAGCTTAGATTTGTATGTCCAGGTTAGTTAATCATTCAGAAGTAATTTCATTTCAAATTCAATTAAGGAGAAACTCTTACAGAAGAAATCATAATTTTTTGTCAAAGCAAATTTTGACTTGTTGATATGATGAAGCTGGTTGTCTCTGGCCTCCCTGAAGATGGGCAAAATATGAGCAAGTTTTGCAATTTGTACTCCCTAAACAGAATCCAGAGAGAGGCACAGATGGTGTAGCCTCCTGGTACCCCACCAAGAAGTAAAATTCCATATCACCTATTATTGTGTATTTTAGGAACAACTTACATACATACAAGACATAAAAATGAATAAAGTTTCTCATTCAAGAGGGCATACTTAAGCTTCAAGAAAGCACTGGATAGATTCACTTACAAAATTCAGACTTAAAAAATATATAAAGCTAACCTTGAAAGCAACAAGAAGTATATTTAGGTCTTTGTTTTAAGAGACTAAAGATTCAAAAAATTTTAAGGTTATATGTCAGTATTGGAACAGAAATGTAAATCTGGGTATCCTTATGTATACCCTGATGCATTCATGTGGCTTTGAAGTACAAAAATACTCCTTTTATTCTCTAAAGGGTTTTTACTTTCTGTGGCCAAATATTTAGTTATCTTAAGTAATATAATGCAACAAATTATTTTTTTAAGTTAGCTACATGATACTGTGCAAGTTTATATGCACGAGAAGTGAGAAAATCATGTAACATCTTTTTCATGTCACTCATACAAACTAGGTATTTATCATGACACTTGGCATGCAAACAGTGACTCAGCTAGTTAGGAACACAAAAGAGGTGAATCCAGATGGGGCTGAAGAAAAAATAGATAGTGTGATTTGGACTAATTAGCATAGTTCAGAAAACTAAAATCTGGATTGGTTCCAAAACAAAGTCAGATGTGAAAAATATTTGTGATGCCTTAATTTAGTTTGTGTATAACTCATTCAGATACTCATGCTGGAAACATTACAAGGATAGGCTTTAAAAAAAATAATAAAGAACTGAATAAATAAGCCACTCTATTATACTACAGACAGACATTCACACTTGAAGAAAAAAGTTGACTATTGATTTTCACCTTGGAAACCTCTGAAATGGATGCCAGAGTAGTACTACTAGAAGAGTACTACTAAGAAGAGTAGCAATTTGGTGGTTTTACATTTAGGTAACAGCTATATATGCTGTAACATGTAAAGTCCTAGTATGATATGGAAATCACAGCTGAGTTGGTTACTGAAATGTAGAGCTCTCATCTGGGAAGTAAATTGTAGACCTTTGTCCCCCTCACAATATACTTAGACCTGTTTTCCACATACACAGAGAGTCATGCCGGGGGCAGGGACTCTACCATACACTTTAGTCTGACCACTCAGTTACCATTGCTACGCCATCCAATCAGGATACAACTGTGCTTTGCTAATATAATATTTATAAAATCATAGGATCATATAAAAGCTGGTTCTCGCAAATAACTGCTAGAGTACCGTATTTTTAAGAAATAGCTCCCAGATGACCAAAAATGTTACTTGAAACTTTCTTTCTTTTTTTTTTTTAACGAGTCTAAAAGAGCTGTCCAAGCACACAACAAACTTACATAACAAAGACTGAAGTTGTATAGCACCAAATGGTAGTATTCGCAGAGATAAATAATCTTTATGGGTCTCAGAACTATCACTGTAAGGATTATTTACATGAAGAGAACATGAACAGGTAGCTCTTAAAGAATAAACCATAAATGCAAATTAGTTTTGTCTTGAATGAGCTGCTGCCTATACAAAGTGAAAATATATGCAAAATAGTAGCTTTTCTATATGCTAATGCAGAAGACCAGACTAGTGCTTGACTTTACAGTTCAAATTAAACAGACCTGATTTAAGTGGCTTATGTCGCAAGTACTTTATGCATACAGAATGCCTTCAAAACCTTCCTAGTATGAGGCCACTTTCATGTAAAAAGTATTTCATTTTAATTTTAAGCCCTGAAAAGTCCATCCAGATAAATATATTCAATAATTTATCATATCAGGCATTTCAAATATCAACAAATTTAGCATGCATGCACTGAGTAGCTTTGTGTTATTTCTGAAGTTTTTAATAAGGGCAAAGCCACATACCTATAAATTCCATATGAAGCATTTGGAAGTGATAAGCACATCAGTCTATCATAAACAAGTACTGCATAGATACTAAACCAAGTTTAGTATCTCACATAAAACCAAGATTTGATTATGCGATCAACCAATGTCCACAAAACATCAGTGCTTGGGGTACCAGGCATGCTGACAGGCTCATCACCAAATGTTTCACAAAGTGTTACCCAGAAGATTTCTAGGAGGAAGGAGTGGATAAAGAGAAGTTAATTGTGAAAGAAAAAGTGTTACGTACCTGTAACATTAACATTTTCATAAACACTATTTTGCACCTATGAATCTCTTTTACCTCCCAGCCAGTATATGTATATTCTTTGCCTTCATCATGAAATTATTTCCTCCAACTGATTTGTAAGACAAACTATGTTTTTCTGTGATCGTAACGCTTGATGCTCCTGCTAAGCAGAGTGCCACCTGTCTCAGGAAACAGATGACCAGCTACATGTAGTAGAGCATGGTACAGCCAAGGCTACCACGGTCTGACATACGACACTGTTTCTGGGTAGACAGCTTGCTGACACCTCGAGGTTCAGAGATCTATATTCTTCTTCAGTATATGCAAATTACTAACCAAAAATAAGGCCGAGAGATTTTTCAAATCTTATTTGCCTAGACTGATTACCTTAGCTTTCACATTTAAAACTATGACAGAATGTAACTGTGCAGGTAGGAGGGATGTCTAGAAGGGTGTGCAGGAGTCTCAGATGACAGAGAAGTGCATACAGAAGTCTCCCACTGGAGACTTTAGAGGTTCCCCCTACCTGTCATGAGAGAATGGAGAGAAAAGTCACTAACCACATCATGCCATTACAGCAGATACGCACTTCAAGAAATACCAGACAAACATTTTTTACATATTACTGATGCATTTAAAACCATTTTTTTCAGGGTTAAAAGTATTTGTGAATTTATGGTGAATTTAGCAAATTATATTGGTCAAAAAAGAATGACAAAAACTAGAGCTCAAAAATTAAATGCATTTTCTGGAGTTTAATTTGCTTAGAAATTTAAGCGTGTCTCATAAGGAATGGATGCCCTAACTGTTAATCTATGAAGTAATTTTTCTCTCTTCGTGAAGAAAACCAAGGCACCTCCTTTTGTTGGCCAATATGGATTCAGCACAACTTTGTTATCAAAATAAACAAATTCAACTGTTATATTCATAGAATTAAACACACAGTGAAACTGTTGAAATTGCCCAAAATCTGAACTGCATTGAAATACATGTTCCATATTCTATACCATGATTATTCATATAATTCTATGATTTTCTTATGTTATCAATATTTTAAAGTGTCCTGAATAAGTAAATTTTGAGATATTTCAATACAGAACTATGTCAGGTACAAAAATAATATGATGAAAGTAAGATTAAACCCTCCATAAAGATACATTTATATTATAGACCGAAGGAGTATGCTCACACCAAATGTGGTTTAAGAAACTACAGTAAAATTTGACTAGTCAGTTTTTTTACTGGAAATAAATTGATGACCTTGATCCCAAAACTAGAGCAGTTTTGAACCTAAAAGGAATCACTAACACTTTAAATAATTGTATAGGCATAATGCAAAATTATATTATAGAATATTCTTAATGGAGAAGAATGTTTCAACAAAAAACAACTTAAAGAAATGCATTGACTACTACTTCTAAGTAAAAATCAGCAGTCACCATCACATGCAGTAGTTGTGTACCAGTAAGGACAAGAAAGGTATCAGTTGTCAGAAAGACAATCCAAACTTCCTAGAAAAAAATTCAAACCTGGAAGTCAGTATAACATCTCTCCATCAATCACCGTGCAACCATGTCAATAGGTCTATCACAGCTCTGTACTGCAAGCGCATTACAGAAAATCAGATTGGATCATATACAATGATGAGAAGAACTGAATACCAAATAGTAAAAAAAAAAAAAAAAAAAAATCAATACAGATACAGAATAAATCAGCCTGAGAAAGAACTCCAGGTCCAGATTTCAGAGGGATGACCAGTTTTCTTCTCAAACATACTTTAGCTCAAACTGGTTTTTACTATTTCCACCTGTATAGGTCAAATTAAAAGTTAATGGACTTTGCTTTGTCCTTGTAGAGCTATTGCATAGCCAGAAATAAATGGAAACAAAATGCTTTTACCACTTTTTTTTTTGCACAATTTGAAGATTTTACAGGACCAACAACCACAGAAGCTAGGCATCTGAGAGTATCAGCTGTGCTTTTAGAGGACTTTGCATTCATTTTATTTATATATATATAAAAATATAAAAATGATATAGCAAAAAAATTCAGGACACCTTTATTATGATACATATTGATTACTATGCCTATGTTAAGATTGAAGTTTGGTTGTGGGTTTTTTTTCTTTTTCATTTGGGTATCTAGACTTACACACACTAAAGTAGAAGTCCAGAATGACCTTGGTATCGTATCTCTTCTGCGGCATACAAAAATTCTTTGTAAAATGCATAGTTTCCCTACCCAGGGCAAGGGCAAGAATTACATGTGCCAGAAAGGAAACTGTGATAGCCCAGAAGAGTAAGCAAACTTTCAAATTCTTATTTCAATAATTTATTTAGTGACAGCTTATTTAAAATATGCATGCAAAAACTAGGCTTCATCATCATGCTCTCTTTACTGTTCATGGTTGATTTTTTTCTCCTTCCTCTCTCTATTCTACTAAACCTGTAATTATTTTCAGTAAAATCCAACAGTTTCAGCAGAAATGGAATGGCCCCCATTTCGACCTGACCTACAGCTTGATTCTTAGAACGTACTCAGGGGCACAGGAACGTGCGTGAGAAGGCAATTGATCCCAAGCACATGCTGTAACCACTAACTTAACACTCTCCATTTCTGATGCGTTTTCAGATCACACTTTGCAAGATCAAACCCATAAGCGAACACAGGCAAAGCAACACTCTGCAGATAGATGAACTGCACAAAGATCGGAAACCCACTAAGCCAGTTACTGGCAGCTCCACTTCGAGGATGTCCCTAATGCAATTTAGATATTTTGGTACATACACATTGTAGAAGCCACCAGGATTAGGCAAAACCTTACGAGGCTTAGTGAGGATCAGATTAAAATGGACATATCTAAACTCTGACTCTCTTTTGGATGGGTTCTAAGTCTTTCACTGCTTTTATATGGACAACTGCAAGAGATTCAGGCTGGGAACCTGAAAATATAGTGCTACTGTCCATCACAGCCTACATGGAACTACTGCCACAGACTTCAGGAAGTCGCCCTGCCAGTTCTAATCCTAAGCGGAGCTGTGGAAGGCTCTCTGGGGATAAGCACCTAGGAATCCTTGGAGGAGGAGGGAAGGGGGAAAAAATATCCCACAAAAAAAAAAAAAACCCTGCCAAAACACAAAAGATACCCACAAAAATCAAAAGAGCATGACGAGAAGCTTTTAGATCTTGTTGATATTAGCTAGCTTGTATTCCCACACTTGCTTTTGTGAGGAGTGGAGCTGGGTTTTATTTATTTTAAAACATAGATATGCTTTAAAATATGCCTCTTTGGAAGTTCATGATGTAAACACTTCATGCAAACCCCTGAGGAGGATTTAAGGTTTCATACATGTTGGACAGAATAAATGCATTCGTACTTTCTCCTGCATATGAACTCTGACAAGATTATGGTCAGGTCCCAATGCTTCTACTGCAGAAAGATATCACAATAAGAACAACAACAAGGACAATGCTTTTCCTCCCATTCCCTTCATATTTTCAGCTTTTATTCTGTCCCTCCACAGAAGATAAATGAAAAAAAAAAAAAAAAAAAAAAAAAGAGATCTTTGAGTTTCCAAAGAAATTTTAAAATAAAAGACAACAGCACGATATGTTACAATAACACTCTGTCTCCTATGCAAATAGGAAATGTGGAGAGAGCTGCTTTAGTGGCATTCCATTAACTCAGCAAGATGTTAAAATACAGAAAAATGTAAATAGTCTCTGTGATATTAGTCTATGTGTTATTTCCCCAAGAATAGGTGGAAGTCATATCTGGCACTTACAAAACCACCAATCAAACAAAATATAATTGGAAAAGACTGTAAGAAGTCCTGCCTTGCCAGATCTCAGGCAAAAGAAAGATCTTCCACACTTCTCGTTATAGTGCTTTAAATATCTCTGCTTTATCTTTCACTTCTAGGCTATTCAAAAGACATGACAGCCAGGCCAAGGAAAAAAGCTCACATTTCGTCTTGACTTATAGGTAAATATTTAATCTAATTTCAACATGGAAATGCATTTCTGCTTTTACTGAAAAATTAATATGTCATTTTATTTAATTATGCAGTAGATCACTTGCCAAAAATCAAAATGGTACCATTTTTGGACTTATTTGGTTTGGGAGACTTTTGGCATTTTTGGTGCAGCAGAAAGTTATTTTTCCTTAACATCAAAGATATCCCTGACGCACTTTGCTGATTGGGAGTTGGCATCAGCTTCATGTATGCTCACTGCAGTCCATCTGTTAAAACAGATATCCAGTGGGTATTTAAGATGCTCTTTGCTACAGGTACTAGCTATCTCCAAATATGCTGTCTAAAGGAGGAAAGGACATCACTGTAGGTAACCAAAATCGAATTCCCAAGTCTTCTGACAATCAAACATTCATTTTGGCAAATATGCAACACATATTGAAAATTACAGTGCTACAAACCGGAAATAAAAGCAAGGGAAGCTGTGAGATTTAAGACTGTGCCATATGTCCTCCACTGTCTTGCGTATCCACTTGAAAATAAACTCCTTAAGCAGAGCCTCTAAAAACCTGAGTCCCTCCTGCAAATGACTGGAGTTGCAGCAGATTTTATTTACTGTCCCTGGCTTTTTTGTCAGCTCTGTCCCTCACATTCTTTAACATGTTCCAGTGAAATATGATGTATTTATTCCTGGACCTAAAGAAATTAAAGCACTGCAGAGGCCGATAATTTAAGATCTGACTATACATCAGTGAAGTCTGTGCAGTTTTATCATTAGTTTCCATAAAAACAGCACTGAGCCCTTAGCCACATGAGCAAAAGAGTTAGAATCACAGGACCACTTGGGTCAAACTGAACAGCAGTATGTCTAGCTATTTTGCTCAGAAGAGAAACAAGCAGAAAGAAAGCATTAAAGAAAAAAAAAAAAACAAACTACAAGAACTTGAAAAGAAAACTTCCTTATAGAAAGAGACAATACTTTTATAAAAATAGTTGTGAAAAGCTGAAAAAGTTTTTACACAAGATTATTCAAAGACAAACGTAATGCTTTCAAAAGCCATGGAGTTTCTCAAAACTCAAACCCAAAATGAAGGGAAAGGAAAATTTTCTCTGCTCTTTTGACCAAGAACAACAAATAGACAAGCTAATATATGTACATTGGCCTTACAAATGCTTATGTATGGTTGGTTTTAATTTCTTATTAAAAAGATACCTTTAATTGCCTAGGTAATAATTAAGCAATAAAGGGGAAAGGCTAAAACAGCCAATTTAACTACTTCAGAAACTGTAATGACATTTAAAAAAAAAAAAAATTAAAACCTCCTGTCCTTCTCTCTAAAACTGCTATTGATCAGCTCCTGGGGATGGGAAGCATATAAGTTGTGAAGGTGACAAGAGTTACAATGCTATATCAGGTCTAGATTTGCAGCATTATAACATTGGTGTTCCTTTTTTTTTTTTTTTTTTTTTGAATAGCTGAAACTTATGTGAAAGATACAGGGAAGCCTGGCTCCCTATGTTAGCATGAATGGCAAAGCCGAGCTGGCTGCTGCTACTGTAACCAGCTATATGGCTGCTGCCATGAAAGAGCTAATTGTGGGAATTCCTACCTGAATACATTTCTTTCTAAAAAACTTCATAGCTACAGAACATATGCCCCTCAGCTCTGTACAATGCTTTTATTTTACAAAAATAGATGTTTTTACCAATGCCCATCAAGATAACAGTCTAATCATTTTTCTTCCAGTCATCAGCTATTGGACTGAAGCAAACAAACAAACATGTAGTCCATGGAGCAGTGGCACTAACAAAGCTTAGTTTCCTCTTGATGCAAGACTTTCATTGATGTCTTGACTTGGTCACAGAAAAGATTTTAATCTCTATGCAATTACAAAATTCCTTCCTTTTCCCTTCACAGCCCTTCTCTTGCAAAGTATTTTAGCAGTAATACTCGGGCTTCAGCATCAAATGTAGAAATCAGTTAATTTGATCAACAGTTATTACTACTAACTTGTGGATTTGAGAAAAGCTACTAAAACAGCCATGAACAACTCTGCAAATTCCCATCTTCTTCACTTGCAGGTGAAGTTTCCTGACTTATGGAGACAGAAGCATCTGCACTATGCAGTACAAAAGCATTTCCCTTAAATTTCTACCTGTTTAAATCAGAACAAAATTGGTTCAAGAGATTCTGACAATAATGACAAATCTGTAGTTTTAAAGAATGGAAGTAGAAACATTTTATCTATTATGTTTGAAGCCTCCAATTAATCTCACACAACATTTTTCCCCACACTCTTAAATATGTTGATGGGACAGAGCAGAATTCCTTTTCAATAAGACACAAAGGATTTTCTCTTTCCTTGTTTGCAATTTTTGTGTAGGCACAGACTTCCAGTTCATTTCACTTGAGTAAAAATCATACATAGCTCCACTTGCTTTTAAGTTTCATTGTTATTAATTACGCAGAGATGTAGAGTCCATTTTGTGGGGACTGTAAATAAAGCTGGATTTGCACAGGTGCTTTTTACTTAACTGGACTTTTAGCTGCTGTCTGTAAGGATAACAAGAATATGCCACCATAAACACTGAAGATGAGACTTAAATCCCAGCTGTAAGACTCACTTTAGCTTTATTTTGAAATACCATTCCAATATCTGCATACATTGAAGTAAATTAAATTTTCAAGATATCTGCAGAGGATAAATCTACACCGTGCCTTCTTGGGAACATACTATAGTATTACGATGTCATACTATAATTGCTGCTTATTATTATTAGTGATATTACTAATATTGTTATTGCTATATTACTACTAGCACTAATTACTATTACCATACTATAGTACAGAATAGTATTTTATCCTAACACTAAAAAGGTTTAAACTGTCGAGACTAAATTACTCTCGGTTACTTATGTTCTCATCACTTAGAAACTCCAGGTTTGGCTTAAAATTCTTTTGCAATGAGGAGGTGATTTCATCTGTGAAAAAAAAAGTCCATTAAAATGAGACCAGTCGAAATGAAATAAAAGAATCGTGAGAAAGCCAGTGATTGCACGAGAGATTATATTAATTTTCTTCTTCCATCGTGTGATTTGTCACAACCTAGATGAAACTGAACAAAAAGCAGAAATATTTGTAGAGTTATTGAGCTTGGAAAAAACCCCAAAGTTCTCTTTTTTTTTCTTCATCAGCATTTGATATACTTCTAGACTAAACTATCTCCAAACTGCTCATTTTAAACAACCCAAGGAAACAGAAAAATTAAGAATACACAATGGACAATGAAACTGACAGTCTATGGATTTTATCCCCCTTTTTGTGCCTTTAAGCAAGGGCAGTTCTCTCTCCTTCACTAGCCCCTCCCTAACACTAGGTCTCCAAAAAAAAAACAAAACCACACCCCACGAAAACCAAAAACACCCCAAACAAAAAAATTTAAAAACCAGTAAATGAAGAGTGACAACTAGTACCACACAGAAGAATTCCAACACATGTGGAATTCTGCATCTTTATAAATCCACGGAATACAGCACTTTATCAGTTGCTTCTCTACAGGGAGGTGTGGAGGAGGGGGGAAAAGAACTGCGAATCAGAGCAAGATCTAAAGCGGTTATGAAATATTTATCTATCTTCTGTCATACATTAAAACAACTAGATCCAAGTGATGTATAATGCATTCACTCTCCCCAACCTAAAATGATATCCAAAGACTTAAGAACAAAGCCATAATATGAAGCAATGCACAGCAATTGACGCTATATTTTTTTTGTGCGCTTACATTTCTATTCCCCCTCGCTACTGAAAGACAATTCACACAATTAGAAAAATAGGGGTGGATCCAGTGCCTGTTTCAGCATCCAAGGGATTTTTCCTCCCTGCCCTCCAGTGATACCCTGCGAGAGGCAGGCCAGGCAGGAGCCCGCTCTGCGCATGTTTCCTGGACCACGGTGGTTGCCTTGCCAACGAGCAGGGAGAACTCGGGGCTTACATCGGGCATTTCAATGCAGTGACCCAATTACTGTCTGTCAACAAATTCACTGGGACAATAGCGAGTATAACACATTACAGAGATTAAATCCCAGAGACTGAACTACAAAGATATCTGGAACAAAATCTTAGTCAGTTTGAAAGGCCAGAACACTATAAACAGAGTTAGCTGTAATACCTTTTAATCCTCCAATGTATTTGTTGCTTTAAAGGAGAAGTTTCTACCATAATTATCTGCATTCATTATTTGTGTATTTATTATTTTAACTACGTTCGCAAACCTAAGTCAATATTGCTGTAACAGTAATGGGAATTAAATCTCTTTTATATATTGCATTCTGGGCTCAAACTGGGCAGAATTAAAACATAAAAAAGTTCTTCCAAGCTATGAGAATGTAATGGTTAATTTAGAATACATTTGTACAGCTGGTCGTTGCCAGAGCAAATAATTAAAAAAAAAAAAAGCTATTTGTGGAAGATAGTTGTGTCATGGAGTTATATTTTTTAAATTAACTATGTGCAGGCTAGTTAAAGGTTTTCCATGCTGTTCTGCTCCTTCACAAATACATTATCACAGGCATGCTCAAAAAGCTTCCCCCACCTTCATTTCCCAGTTTCTTTCTGTTCTTTTCACTCTCTGCAAATAGATTGTTCCAATGATTTGCTTGAAGAGACTGGCAACTATCAAGAGAACTAAATATACATAATGGCATATTACCAAATGCAAAAAATATATATATATTTAATATATATTTACCTACATTATTTAGTTTCTTAGCAATATTACCCTGTCATTTTAAATGAAAGTCAACAAAGGCATGTGTCACCAGTTACCAAATGGAATTATCTGAGGAACCATGCAGAGAGCAAAAAATAGCTGCAGCCTTCTGCAGTATCTGTAGAACAGGCTATTTTTTAAACCATGGAGAGTTTATATATATGTTTACTCCTAATATTTTGTGTATGTGTATTAGTTGCCCGGCTATAAGAATTCATACTGCAGCAATTACCAAAATTCTGGGACTGTTTCTCCACTACCTGCCTCCAGAAGAAATACCTTTCTGATTAACACCTAAGAGTGGGTATCACTTCACATGTTGAAACTGATGTTTCCAAACCTGATCTGGCTTGCAGACACCCATAGTGTCCATATAACATACACCTTTTTTTTTTTTTTTTTTTTAAACTTAGTGTCAGGAGGGCAGGGGGGAGGGGGGAATGCAAGTGTTCCTTATGCTTACCTGAGATCACTGATAGCACATGAACTTAAAGGTGGAACCTTTATTCTAGAAAATTCAGCATCACTAAGTGGTAAAACGTGCAATTCTGGATTATAGATAATGTCCCTGCAGTATTGTCTAAAGTTCAGCTAGCTTTTAGAGATGGGACACACACACAATGCTTTCACTTCCAGCCACCTTTCCCATGCACATTCTTTATATCTCACACTACTGAACACTCGGTGCTTCCTCTGGGCTCTTCTAGCTTTGTTTTTCTTTCCCCCAACATTAAATTCCAAATCTGTCATATCTTCAAAGTGGTCCCCCTAGGCCCATGCTACTATACCATGCAAAAGTAACATAGGGGCTCTCCTTTCTGTCTCCCAGGACAATTATCTTGGTTTATAATCTTACCTTGTTCCCTACACAGCAAATTCATCTCTATATTTGCTGTTGAAAATATCAGAATATTATAAAATCACATACATTATTAATACTTTACACAATACATATTTTATCAAACCCATAATCTCACATTCTTCACAGATATTACACACTAGTAATATAGATACACATCTGTGTTGATTTACTATTTCCACTTTCTCTCCTCTTCCTTACACTCAGCTTCTCAGACACAGGGACTTCCATCATTATGCCAATATTTTCCAACGTAAATCACTGTTTTTATTTACCAATTTTTCAAAATCAATTATTAAGGATGAAATTGGCTATGCACAGTACCCCTCTAGGCTGCAATCTTTAAAGTTACAGCCAAAAAACCTCCCACTATTCCAAAGAGTGAAGTTAAAGGAGAATACATTAATTTGTCCTCAGGGGTGGGAAATCTAGCAAGCTTTTCTTTGAACAACTTTAGGCTTTCTTTTAGGCTTTACAGGAGGGACTTGAAAATGGCAACGGAATAGGCGTAATCTCAGAGATGCGCTCATTGAAGCATTCCTAAAAATTCCCTTCACACTTAGTCCATGAAATTTGTGGTACACACACACACACAGTGGAGATTTGCTGTCTGTGGAACAAATGCTGTCAGGAGTTGAATCCGCATCAGCTGGCGCACAGCACAGCTTCTCCTGTATCTCTGAAACAGGACATCAGAAGAATTATCCTGAACTGACTGCATCACGTGCAAAGCCTGTGGTGCCCTGGTGAAGAGGGTGTATCAGCTGGTTTACAAAACACTCCCCATGATTTCCAATTCTTGGCAATTCTGTAAGAATTTGCACAGTCTAGTCTGCTATTCTTGATCACAGGACATACGAAGCTTCCAGTTTTCCCCTCTCTCAAGATCATCTGCTTTGCATCTGCCAGTGACTAAAAGGTGCCTAGGCTTCTTCTCAACACATCCTTAAATGAGAATCATTGTGAGAGAATGATTTCAGAATTTTTGCCTCCATGGAAATGGAGCTTTCCAAATATCATTTGGCATCACCATTCACAGGAGCACTTGACAAGGCAAGTACTACTTCAGCTTTCTCTCCACTTCTCAAATCACATCTGGAAGGGAAAAATCAGGCTCTACTGCCTGCTTTCACCATTAGGCAGCCCTCCCCTCCAGAAGTCTGGCCTCTATTACTAGCTAGCAACTTTGGGAAAACTCCCAGCACATCCCAGCCCAATGGCTCCCGTCTCCATGAGAAATAGCAGCAAAATACTTTCAACAGTAACAAATGCTTCCTGACACCATGCTGCATTTCCTAAAGCCAAAGACCGAGGGCAGTAAAAATGAGGTAATTCACTCTTTTGTACTAGAGGAACATTTTATGATTGATTGCACATGCTACACTCAGTTTTTGGCAACTATCACCAAAGAACAGCTTTAGCACTGGACTATACTTAAGAGTTACTGCTCAAAGCAAAGCAATGTTTTTATAAAAATTAATGTGCACATCCTACTCAGCACTGCAAGATAGCTAGTGATACAGGGCTAAGAGTTCATGGGAACTCTTCAGCTAGAAGCAGACATAGCATTTTCTGTCTCTCTTCTGTTGTTGCCTGGGGGAAATGCTAAAGTCCTCAAGGCTTCCTCTCTGGCTAAAGTCTCAGTGCCAATGCCGCCCCCGACACAGCTTTGCATAGATTTGGCGTAACTGCTACAGAAACGCCTTCTAGCTGAAAAGTGACTCTGGTTTTCTTCTTTCAGCTTCTTGCTTCAATAGCAAATAGCGAGTGTAAAATATCATGTAGATATCATATCACATCCCCTGGACACGGAATAAAAGATGGACACCCTCTTGTCCTAACAACTCCTTTTCTACACTAAACACTCCCAATCCATCTAGTTACCTCATTTACCAGCCACTGGCAGTCCAGTAGCTACCCACTCTCCCACTCCATGTAACACCATACAGCCCTGACAGTCTCTGGCCCATCAGATGTACTTCACTATCCAGCTGCTGCAAGCACAGGTCTTCATCGAACTGATATAATGACCTAACATTATACACGCAGTCTTTATCCACCCACTGCATTTTACAACACCCCTGGACACAGAGCTTCCAACCACCTATTCTGAATAGCCCTGTTATTACCTGCTTTAGGAGCCAGAATGTCCATGACTCAAGTGAAAGGAACAGCTAAAGGACAGCTCTCACCCAAGCAGCAGCCACAGTGGTGTCACAAGCCTTGCTATCACAAAAGCATACACTGTGTAAGAACACATTAATTGCCATAAACTGTAAAGACAGGAAAATCACGCCCCCATATGCCACTTAAAACCAGTCGGGTTTTTCTTTTGGTTTGGGGTTTATTTTTAGTTGATTTGGTTTGGTTTTTTAAAGGTGCTTGCATTCTTACACTCATTTTCTGGTTCCTGAACCTTCAAAATACATTCACTTCACATTTTGAAGATGTTTCATACATTCATGACATTAAGACTAATATTTTCATTTAAGCCCTATTACTTAGTCCTTGGAAACGTTGAAAATGTCAGCAGACACGCCATATAAGTCCAGACAGAAGCCACCTTATGTACCACATAGGTGCTCAAAATTCCCTCATGATGAAAGTCCTCTTCACTTTTTTGTTGTTCTTTTGTTCTCCAGTGGTAAAGAATAACAGTAATCCTTTATTCCTTCCTGACTAGTTTGCCCTCAGATCTACCTGGCTTTGCTGAACAGTGGAGGATGAGAAAGCTGCAATCACTTTCCATTTTCCTCTCTCCTAGTTTCACTTGGTGAGGAATACCAACATTCAACTGTGTCTACCCGTGCTGCTAGCACAGGAAGCCTTATCGGTCTGGTTTATATCATGACTCTGAAATACGACAGTCTAATGCTTGCTTCACAACAGAGGCAGATATATTCTACAAAATGCATTTTTTCCCTCAAAATATTTTCTTGAAGCTCTATTCTTCATCGTTTATAGGACCTAGTTTATTCCACAGAACTGAGAAAACCGAATTGCTTTGCAAAACTTTATACATGCAGTTTTTTCTGGCAATTACAATATAGTTATTCAAAAAGTACAACAGTTATTGCACAGCTAGTGCGAGGTACCATGTACTATAGCCCAAGACTGCAAGTTCACATGTTACATTCATCTTCTGAGCACCTTTTACTACTACTTCTCCTGCTTCTACTCAGGACTCATAAAAGCACTTTTCATGACTAAACCAATCTGCCATATAGTTACTGCTTCTTCCAACAATACATCTGTCTCCCAGGAACAGCAGTGTTTACTTATGGACAAAGAGTTTTCTATTCATGTCACAATACAAAGAAAGCACTACACATATGTATGGAAAAAATAAAACAAAAAAGAATAAAACTTTCAGCCTTCCCAAGAAACTGCCATAAGATTAAATAGAATTTTGAAAATAATAATATTTTTCCAAAATTTTTGAATGAATGCAAGTCTGTATGTTTGTATCAAATTTGTACTAAATTAATGCAAAGCTTTCCTTTGAATTCTACTGACTTGAAAAAAGAATTGAAATAAGAATTGAAATATGCAGTTTCTCTGTTCCTTCTCTCTTTTCCAATCACTTCACCACCACCATCCCACCATTGTTTCTAGCAGAATCAAGTAATCAGTTGTACATTATTTCAGGATACTGACATTTGAAAGCCATTATAATCGATGGGTATAAAAACTCCTTCAGCCACTTTAAGGAAACATTTACAGTATCTCTACACTCTAAGATATTGAATACATAGCCAAAATCTGTATGTTTGGTGGGGGTTTTTTGTTCTGGTATTTTTTTTTTTTATTTTAAAGCTGACTTTGTAGAGTTAAAGCTGATTTTGCAGGAAAACAGTTCCAATAAAGAGAAAAACACATTTAAAAAGTCAGTAAAGTATTTGTCTTTCTATAGTGTATGTGACATGTATAACCGATTGATGAATATCACTTAATTACTGAAAGTCATCTAGCATGACCTGAAAACTTATGTGCAGATCCACTGTTTGTGAGCTATGAACCACTCTGAGTTCACAGCAACGGCACTTTTTTGCTTGCTTTGGTAACCTACCTTTGATTCACAGCAGCTTCCTAGCGTTTTCTGGCTATATACAGGATTTAAACAGGCCTGATCCTTCTACAGTCACCAGGGTACTAATTCAAAGAGCTCATCCAAAAGTGATTGGATCAAATTTCAGATAATTGGTTCAAGCAGTAACAAATGCACTGATATATTATGACCAGTCTACATTCAGATATTAGATTATGATAAAAACTGAGCCATTCGGGGGATTTGGGGTGAGGGTGTTGTTTGGTTATTTCTGCCCATTGTGCAAGGAAACAAATGCTTGTGGTCTAAATAAAAAAATTACTAAACAAAGAAAATTTGCAGTCCTCATAACCTCATAACACAGCAGTAGGAAAGTAGTTCCAATTCCTTCACTGAAGGGCTGAGGAAGTCACTTCCCACAGACACTTTTTAAGACAGATGACTATTAGCCACAGAAACAAAGACATACAGCTTCCCTCCCCCACTCCAAGATGCACCTTAAAAAATAATTTTTTTTGTTCTCCAACACATAAGGAAATAATAGCATTTGTGACAGGTGCCACATTCACAATATGAAAACCATATTTCCCCAGGGATGTGATACATGGGTGCTTCAGTGGACTGACTTGTTAGCATTATCATTAATCTTCTCTAGTGAGCTTAACCTGCTCTTACAATTCTTGATTGGATGTTGAAGATAAAGTTCCATCCACTTTTCCTCAACCCACATACTAGACAGCCTAACTGCAGAGACCTCTATGTCTGACACTTCATCTGTTTCATTTGTAATAAATTCTTCCTTCTTATTTTTATATGTAGGGAAGTTTATAATACCTTGACATTGCTTTCAGTCATTCTAATCTTGACATTTGTTGTCTGCAGTCAGACCCCAAGGAGGGCAGAACTGGTCTTCATTGTTATTCAGCACGTTAGCAGCAAAGGCTAGGTCCATCATGTGCTTTGACCCTAAAACTAAAATACCAAAGCCTGAAGGCTACTCTTATTCACCAGAAAAAAGATAAAAACCCCCAGCATTTCAAGTTATTTGGAAGCATGCAAATGAAAATGAGGATATGGCATATGCATGCTGAAAGTGTCATCACCACTGTCAAAGCCTCCATATAACCTATATCCTATTGATAGAATGTTATATATGTAATTTTAAGAATAACTTTTTCTTTGAACTCATGAAGGCCAGAAATTTGCTTTTGTAATGCAACTGCTGAAATTTTGTTCATATCACATGATTTCAGGAGCTGCTATCTAAGAGGACTTCAAACATGCAACAAAGTGAGAGGCATGCAGAAGGCTGCCTATTTCAACAATTCATCTAAGTGTACATCTTGTTATCAGACAACACTGTTAAAGAAAGACCTATAGTCTATCTTGTTTAATACAAATAAATCTTGCTATAACAGAGCAGAGCTCACCACAGTGTCCTCTTTCCACTCAGATAAATTAGATGGTGGTGGTGCTTATAGTTCTGGGTAGAGACTGGATGCACTGTGACATGACAGAACACACATCCCATGCACCACTCAGGAAGATACTCAGAGTGTCTCTTTGCATGGGTAGTACACCAAATGTATTCAAAGAAAGCAGGTACATTTAAGAAACAGCCTTTTGAGTATATTTCTATAAAGAGTTGATTCTGCTAATTTCCTCCCATACTTAAGCCTGAAATTTTCTTTGTATTTGGGGTTATATTCCATCATGTGCTGTTAATACAAACTCCATGCTTTCTGTTGTCAAAGACAGCACAAACCTTTTCATGAAAATGTTGCATTGCCTTCCTAAAGAAAAATAGTCATTCATCTGAAGAAAATGCCTTTTTTAAAACAAACTCCCCCTCCTAAAAAAAAAAAAAAAAACCAACAAAACCCACAAGAAAACCCAACCAACCAAAAAAACCATAACCACAAAACAAGCAAGCAAACACAGGCCAATTTATCACCGTTGGGTATCACTTCTGTAAAATGAGTAGAGAGATACTGATCCCTAGTAGAATCATATCTGTCCTGAACTATTCATATCACACATCTATTATCACTAAGAAATCCAGTTCTTTTGAAGGGGCTGAAGTTAACAACTTTCTGAACTGTTCCTTCCTTTGGCATACTGCACAGACATCTACCATATGCATATCACAGCATTCTGCCTCAGATTATATCACTGCTAAAAATCAAAGGTCTGTCACTCTTCATTTTAACAACACATATGCCACATGCATAATGACTGCAACTCCTTCAGTTTTGCTCATTTAAATAAAATGTTTGGTCAGAAACTAGTGGGACAGACAAGATACTTCCGTTACCCAGTATTCCACCTTTAATAGCAAAGAAGATTTAATGATTGCCATTAATTTTATTTATTTATTTACAAATCAATAAGTATTCCCTGGCATACTTCACTTTTCTTTACCATCTAGGGGTGGCCTCAGCTAAGATAAGATTCCCAGTGAAGAAATATAAAGACTATGACCTACTAAAACAAGTCATAAAATGGGTGGAAGAAACGAAAGCTTATGTATGTCCTATATGGTTTTTCACAGATGGGAAACCAAGACACAGTGAGTTACAGTAAGATTTTTCAATGGCACAAACAATTTTGTAGTGGTTTCTGTAGGTCAAATTGAAAAATGTAAATGATACAGATAATCAGTTTCAGATCTTTCATATCTCAGTCCAGAATCTTAAATGATATCCTAATAATTTTCAAAAAACATTATCTCTAAAACAGTAACTTATAAATTACTGGCTGAAAGAAGAGCTTATTTTTTAATCCAATAATATAGCTTCTGATACCTTCACTATTTCATAACATTTTCATTTCTTGGAATTACTGAGCATGATGGAAATTACTGCTGTGACACATTTCCTTTTTTCAATTGTGTACTCTTACTAAGAATTCATATATTGGACAAAGGTCCAATGTTTGTACCTACCAAAGCTGCGCACTACTGGAACTACCTTGGGAAAGTCTTTGATGGGATTTTTGTTTTGTTTTTACCCTATCTGTTGAAAGGCAGTTGTTGGTATTTGGTAAAGTTGTTACAATAAAGGAGTTGTTTTTACAACCAGTTTATACAAGTGTTCTACGTCACAGAACCAGGGATATGGCACATGTTCATTAAGAAATTTATTTCATATCCCTTACAGGTTCCCTTTCACCCACATTAACATTTTTATGCTTCTGTTGCATGAGTTTCATAAGCTAGTTTCACCAACTGAAAACTATCATTACTATCATTTTAGCACTGCTTGCTTTAAGTGGTAAAACAGATTAAGATGAGCTGGGAGACCCCACTAACATGAATATAATCTTATGAATTTTGGCTGCATATTCCACCTATCGTTTACAAAAAGTGAGAAGGTCTCCCAAGTATATATTGAATACAAATGATTCAACTTCTTAATTTCATTGTACATTGTCATTATAATTGCAAACATTCTGGCTATCTATCCACTTTATTAGCTCATCTATAACAAACAACTGAATAAAAGCACATTGTTCCGTGAGGAATAGATCTGAATGATTTTTTTATATATTTCCCATATCCTTTTGAAAAAGTCTTGAAAATGCTTATAATTATAAATGTGATTTTTTTGAAGTTTGTTTTCTCTCAAATCCAATTAGAAAGCTCAAAATAGCACAGTATTGTTGCTTACCTAACACTAACATCAGCTGTAATTAAAGTTGTAAGACAGCAATTGGAAGATTTTGCCAGAGGCTAGTTCTATTAATAGATACTGCAAAGACTGTGTCTTAATGCAAAATCATTAAAATATATAGCATTCCCAGTCTTCTCTGTCTTGATAACACATTATTTCTGTGAACTGGACAAAATTAGACTCATCATTTAGCTTCTTGATGGCAACAAATTATTCAGATAAACCAAATCAGCTGCGGTCCTCAGTGCACTAATTGTACCAAAAAGGTGGCCACTATTAGGAAGACAAGTTTACTATAAGCTAGGGAAAAGGAAAATAAAGAGCAATCAAGCATGCAGAATGATGCTCTGGGCTAAGAAACTGAGCTGATAAACCTTGAACCAATGTCAGGAGCTCAGAGCCTACTAGGGTACATCATTGGCATTCTGGCCCACGGGACACTTTTCTCCTACAGAGAAGCAGCATGGATATCATTCGTTTCCAGGCTGTGCAGTTCACCAGCATGGAAACATAAGAGTGGAATGGAGATAATCTGAAAGACAATATTTCACTAACTGGTAGCTCAGAAGAAATGAAAGCATGGCTGATAGCAACAAAATAAACAAGGCCTATGCACTATCCTGATACTGAGGAACCTATGAAGTTTCATTTAAAGTTCTTTTTCCTTTATATTTGTCCTTAAATAAGAATAGTATTGAAATAGTAGAAAATAATATTTTAAAGAAACTGTCCTGAGGCATTATATTTTTTCAGTATGAAAAACAGTTCCAGAACTACAGACTGTTAACAGGTTTTCTTTAATAATATGGTTATTGCTACTTTGAATATTTTTACCTATTTTTTAATTTCCCTGCACTGCTAATAAGCAAGACCTGCTGAATACATCTGCAGGCTGAGTAACTGAGATACATAGCACTCATTACACCATTGCCCTTGAGGATGTAAAAACACTTAACTGATACCAGCTGTAAATACATATGACATAACCATCTCCATAAGCTGCTTTTAAAAATTTCTAAAATGTCGGACATTAGAGCAGACATTTATCCTCTACATATACATAAAAGCCCAATTCTGCCAACAATGGTTTTGTTGGAATGTACAAGAAATATAGGACTGGATAACAGAAATGTGGATATTATATTAGCTATAGTCATAAAACTGTACACCGACATGAGTATTTGCCATGCATTATGTCATAGAGAAATCTAGTTTCAGTTTTAAAGCAAACGATCGTGTATTCTGAAATGAGAGCACCCTGAATTAGTCATTTCCATTAAAACTATGAAGTAGAATTGCCTAGCAACCAAGAAAATTAATTCAGAGATTAAAATAAACAGTGACACTGACAGAGCAACTGCTATTCTATCCCAACAACCATAAAGACACTTAGAAAAGAGGTTAGTGTTTCCTTAATTTTTCTTAACAAAGGAAAAACAAACAATTCGATAAAATGAGTCATAACGGACAAAGAATAAAAACAAACAGTCAAAGCAATTGAATAAAGCAAATGCAAATAATTGCCCTCTTTTTACATAACATCTTTAAAATGAAAAATATGGAAATTTTTTCCCATATTCTGACAATTGTGAACAAATTGCTGTGGACATTTCTAACATGCTTTCCCACTTACAAGGAGTAAATTTGTTTCATTACATTCATGCAATGCAACTATTCCATATTTTAGTACCTACTAGCTTAATTTATTACAGAATTTATTGCCATGCCTACCTGAAAAAAAAAAACAAACCTCTGCAGCATTATTACCCACTACTACCCCTAGTCAAATTATTCCTCGTCACATTTCTGTAGGGAGGCTTTTAAATTATAGAGTTTATCACACTGAGGTTGCTATGGGAAAAAAAAAAAACACAACAGATTAAGGACAGTAAGGATGACTGCAATAATTCAGTTTAATGACTGCTACTCTTGTATTGCTTGTTACATCTGGGCCATTGTATAATGCATTGTCCCTGAAGAACTACAAAAAGCCTAGTAAAATTATCCCTTTAGAAATACAACCACATTCTGTAGCAACATTGAAGTCTACTGCCTTGTCAGGATATTAGATTAGAGGAATGATTGCAGATCAGCGATTCCTGAGTGGCAGTATTTTCAGACTTCTAGTAGTAGACAGTCCATCTTTCCAGCTTGAGGTACAGAGTTTGTACACACTCAAAAAAAGATCAGGAGTTATGAAGGCAAGAAGAACCAAAAGAGAAAAATGAGATCCCAGAGGATATCACAAGATTTAGAAACTACAGTAGCTGCATCAAACCTACTTGAGTCTACATTAAAGATAATAATAAAAATAAAATAATATAATAAATCAAGACAGACACATAGGAATAACTGTGGTATTAGAAGGTAAGTCCCCTGGCATGGACCTAATTGTACTCTTCTATCAGGAAAGAAGAGTATATTTCAGCTCTTTGGTTGTGTATAATATTCACAAAATGCACCTGTAGCTAGCTACAGGTGCTTTCAAGTCTTCAAATCTGTATATTCCAATCATATTTAAGAAAGGCAGAGGTGTCCAAATTGGATTTTAGAAGTTAAGGCTGTCAATAAATATGTAATAAAGTACACGTTTTCATCTTCTAGAAGGGGGTATGACAGGTAATAACGGAAGGATATCTGCTGGAAGCATAGGCAATACAGATGGTATGGGCATGTGTAGCAGATCAAAATGAAGAAAATATTAACAACAAAAGTCCCCCATGTGCAAACACATCCATAAAGCCGATAAAAGACCCCAAATGTCCATAACAGGTTCCCTTGTGTCTTAAATATTTAATGGCTGTACCAGATGGGGAGGGGGGAGAAAAATGTCTTATCTCAACCATTAGCATAAACACAGCTGACCTAAAAAGACCTACTCACTGCTAGGTTATAATTACTCCAGCATTTTCACTAGTGAACAATGTTCATAAATCTAGAATAATTTTGAAAGATGACATCTCTGAGAAATGGTAGCCTGCATATGCTCTTGAATAGCTGAAATAAATTCTTTTTATTTTCTGGCCTTTATGCCACATGCCGTGGGTGTGGTTGTAGTATACAAGTTTACTAAACTCAGGATAGTCACAGAAATAAGCACTTTTTTTGATTAATGTTACCTGTATGATAGAAAGGTGTTATAAAGCTAGCAGATACTCCTGCAAACTCTACACGTAGTTAACAATAGTATCTTTTTCATTTTTAAGTTTTTTTAATAGGACATTTTATATGGCAAAAATATCAAAAACCCCACCCATTTTCTGTGTTCACACTAGACATTGTCAGGGTCCAGAACCCTGTAATAACAGAAAGCCTTGCAACAGATTCTCAGTTCAGAAGGATTTATCAAATACCTACTCTGCTCTATCCCACAAAACATGGGCAACCAACCAACATGCTGCTTCAGACCTGCATTGAAAGACCAAAAGTCTCACCCATAGTTCGTTACAAGAGGATAGTGAGAAGGGTAACACCAGCATTAGTCCTTGCGCTAGCAGCAGGCATTTAATGAAATTAAACTCCCAGATAATCTTAGAAAGCAGACCATGATCATGTTGCAGAGAAAAGGTAAAAAGAAGGTCACTAGTAGCCTGCCTTGGGGAAAATTCCATCTGCACAGCAAATTTGATGACCAGCTTGGCTTAAGCATGGGAACAAGACACACTAGCAAAATATTTCAATACCACTAGAAGGTCCAGTATACCCTGCCCAAGAGCGAATCCAAATTCTAGCGATTCAAAGGAAAGCCACAAACAAACTCCCTTCAAAATTAAAACAGCCAAGAAGAATAATAATTTATTGGAACCTTCAAACAGCCACAGGAGACCTCAAAGAATATTAATCTACTGTAATACCATGCAAAACAAACAAAGAACCCCCAGCTGATCAACAAACTCCATTCAACTTTCCTTCCAGTCTCCTCTCAGACCCTATTAAATTGCATCATCATATCCTCTCACAGATTTCCTGCCAAAAACCTGACAGTTACATGCAAATTACCCCATGGCGTTATTAGGTCTTAATCTTAAAGACTATGCATGTGCTTCCTTTCTGTTTATGTGAATAATTGGTATAAAACCAATGGGATTATTCACAGTGCATGACATCAAATATGTACATGTATATCTTTGCAGAATCAGAGCCTTGGTCATTGATTTTCCAGATTTTGAGTTTACTTATGTCTATAATTTTAGAAGCATTATATTACCCTAAAATCAAAGGCAATATATGCATTTACAAGCAAATCTTACTCCTTTCTACAAGATTGGTGGATAGTGTGAATGAAAGTGGTCCTTAATACACCACTAGGACTACAAATTTTCCAGCAAAAGGGAAGTATTATGTAGCAAATATAGTCAAGACTAAATAGAAGTTCTATGGGTCAGAGGAGTAGATCTCAAGCTAGTTAAGAACACTTGGAAAACAAGATACTGTTTCATTTCGATCTAGTGCAGCCATCCAGTTAAGTAACATGGCAATACGATGCTTTTGAATAGCGTGAGAACCAAAGAGAATCTGCAGGGGTTTATAAGGAACTGCAGCCTCCTGCTAAGAAGAAAGGTGGGGGAAAAGCATGGTTATGGTTATTTATAACATTAAAAGTGTATGTTGATCAGAAGTAGATAGCTAACAGACTATTTCATGAGGAAATCACTGTATTTGTGTCAGCTAGAAATGTAAGTTCCATTTCTATATACGAGTGGTTTATCAACAAGTCACGAACAAAGGCAAACCATGTTAAGTGGGAAGCATTTCACGCTAAAGCTACTCAGTTTAAAAATCAATAATATGACATTCAATAATATAATTGAATACCTTTATGAACAACACAGTGGCCAATAGTCAATGCTCCCTTTCTCAAGGCAATTTCAAACATTTACTTTCATCCTCAGTTATGCACATTGAGTTACTATTTACAATGACTTAGGAACCTACTACCCCCATAAGTTCAAATACATGCTCTTTATTGGTATATAACCTTTATGAAAAACACTACACTTTAAATGTTTATAAGTTCGTTTGTTCAAATGCAAAATGTTATTGATTTTACCATTATCATTATCAGTAAAAATAAAAATCTTTTTATGGGCATCTGCTCAATTAAGTTTTTTCACAATGAACTACTCCAATAGCCAGAGAGGTGGAATTCAGGCTCACTGCACCCAGTAGCAATTACTGCATCCCCTTTCTTCTACTGCAGCTACCTGACATGTTTAACGTTGCACTCATGTAGGGCACAGAAGCATTTGTCTGCTCTGACAGTAGCACCTTCTGCTCAGTTATTCCCCACCTCCTCCACTGAAAATGTGAGCATCCCAGAGACCAGATCCAGCCTCCAAGTTGCACCATGAACATGGTAAATAAATTATGCAGAAAAATGTAGTTGGAAATATAATCTTCACCACAGAGGTCATAGGACAAGCAGGCCAGGAAAGAGCAAGACATTGCTGAATATAAATCACTTTGTACATATGACATGAGGACACAATATGGTATTTAACTGGTAAAAGGCAAAGATAAATTTACTGGAAAGGTTAAGGTAACTTTAGGTCATCTATTGCCATTCACTAACAGGGAAGGCAATCCTCCATTGAATGACTTCAGAGGTAGCTAGGTAACCCACAAACTGTCCCATCAGATCCCTCTTGATCTTTCATGAATATGCCTCCCTCTGGAACAAGTGTCCTTCTATCTCCTCTAATAAGTAAATGTTAATTCTCCTGTAGTAAGGAAGGGTTGGTGGTCTTATGTTTTATTACTTGAACTGTGTCTTTAATTCTCCTTATCCAATAGGAACATCTCAGAATTTTCAGTTCTTGTCAGTATTACCAAAGGCTTATCACAAAACTCAACAACATATAAAAATTATTCAGAGGGGAATCTACCAGTAGGCTTTGTACACATGTCTTTGGCAGAATGCCTAGAATACCATGAAATTCAAGGTGTTCCATAAATTTCCACATCATATTCTTAGGCCATTTGGGCTTTGTGGGTCAAAATGTATGACTTCAATTTTCTCAAAAGACCAAGGAGATTACCAGGTAAAACCTGAAATATGAGAGGCTTACTAATTTCTGCAGTGTACTTCTATAAGCTAGCTAGTTTCTTTGGGGCTTTATATGCCACCATAATATCTAGAGTCTGAGCTTTTTTTTTATTTTTTATTTTTTTTCAAAAGACATCAGAAGGAAAACTACCCAAACCTGCAAATGTTTACTAATGTGAAATGTTAAAGAACAGTCTTAAGACTTACAACTTATTTACTGATAGAACAGGAACAACAGAACTAGGAACAGTGCTAACTTTTCCATGGCCTTCCCCCTCTAGTGCATACTTGGAGGATTCACCCTCAGCAGCCTGCACAATGTCTTGCCCACCACAGTCCAAATTCTGCCAGAGAAACCTACCACAGCATTAACTTCTGCATGCAGATTCTAGCCTGTAAGTATTAAGAAGTCCCAAAGCATTCAAGGTACTGTTAGTAACTTGCACTATATCAGAGCAGAAGATCTTTTGAAGGTTGTCTGAAGTGGGATGTGTAATAGCAGAGTAAAAGAGATGGAGAGCAAACAATTTGACAGGTCGAAGTAGGCCACTGCAGGATATATGTATTAGCTTTCTTCTGGAGAGGTAAGGATCAGAGCTCTGTGCCATCCAACCATAGGGATAAGTACCTGGCTTGGATAGGTTTCCTCATCTATCCCTTGAGATACCAATCAATACCATGACATCAAAAGCTCAGGATCTACTCCTATATAAAAATATGCAAGCCTAACTTCTTAGCTACGGCCAAACATGTCCTCACTTGGGAGCTGTAAAGACACACCTCAAGCTCTTCCCACAGTTGTTTTCTAAAAGCTTTTAAATTGATTCAAAATTATGCCAGCTGCTTACTATTGCATATAGCTTAATACAGTAAGAGAAGATTTGGTGGGGAATCAATGGGTGGCAGGCTTTGATGAATTACATAAAGAAAGCTAAGCTGATTCACCAGTAGTGGAGGGTGCCACTACACTGTGGAGCCTCCCACACTGGCTACATCACCTTGTTAAGCAAGGGTACAGTAGTACCAGCTTCCTTCAACAGAGAAACTAGGCCAACAGGTCAACTGTGATAACTCTTTTCCATGAATGTGAAGTGATATACTTCCCTTTTCCAACTAAGAGAATCTTTCCTATTTCTGATCACTTTAAGATAAAACCAAACTTGCCCTCCCTCTTTCTCTCACCTATGCATAACTTCAAAATAGTTAGAAACTGCCCACAGTTACAATATTACCATAGTAGTATTGCCATAGCAATATTATAATATTACCAATATAGCCATGAACATAAGCATGGCTAAAGTTTTACTTGGGGAAAATGTGTTGAAGTTAAACGTTCACTATTTTAAAAAGATAATCTGAATTTATGCTTCTTATAACTTTTAGGTAAAACTTCTCAAAACTTTTATTTACCAACATTCATCTGCAAATATCAATCTAGTACTACACTTTTCTACTTGTGTTTTGGTTGAATTTTGGGGGGTTTTTTCAGTTTAAAATTATTGACTTTTATATCATTGTATCAACATCATAAGAGATTTTAATTTTTTTTCTCGAGAGACTAGAACATAAATATTTGGAAGCCATTTAAAAACAGTCTAGCTTAAAAGACACATTTTATTTATAAAGAAACTCCTACAATTTCCATCAAGGCCCTTTATAGGTGTTGTCCGAAAGACCAAATGTTACTATCTTGCATTCTTTTAATTCAAATATTGTCTTCCTCTATTTCCATATCAATTTCAAACTTCTGAACTCCTCCGAAGGTCTTTCAAATTGTATTGCTTATTCCTCTCTCCTTTTCGTCATGTTGCCTCTCTTGAACCTCTATCAGCACAATCATCTCTTTTTCCCCGTTGTGCCTTAATGCATAGCAATCCCTGCTTAATCACTTCACTATGCTACTATACCCTCTTCCTTCAAATTCCTCCTTAATGTCCAATCTTACCTATATAAAAATCATCCCCCTGCAGATTGAGAAGTAGGATGTGACCAGCTATGATAATTAATAAACATGCAGCACTTGTCATCTTATAGTACATGTTCCTAGAAGAAATTAAAAAATGTTGTAGAATTTCATTTCCATGCCTTCCAAAGGCTAAAAAGAAAGTGCTTCCGTAGAAAATTGAAAAGCAGGACAGCAGTAAGAGCGCTACACTTTTTTTTTTTTTTGGAAGAAAACCAAAACACGCTCTTGGGGTGCAAATGGGAACATACTGAGAAGTGAGGAATGCTTACTGGAACTGTAGACTATATTTTACTTGAGTTTTATTTACACTCTGGCAGTAGTACCTTCCTGCAAAGCTCATATACCAGAACTACAGCAAATGCACTTCTTCCCTCACACCACTATTAAAAAGACATATTTTTGTTTAAATTGATACTAAAGTTATTGTGATCTTCATTTGCTGTACAGTTGTATTGTTATCACTACTGGAGGGAAAAAAAAAAATCACTATGTGAACCAAATAAAAGTTCTTCGGAAACTGTCCAAGTGTAAATATCAGGGGTATTACTAATGTAAAATAAAGAGTAATCATTGCACTTAGTAGTAGTTGTGATATTTTAGCAACTGTTATTTGGAACAATGTTGTCCCAAATGGCTGCAGTATAAATTTTGGGAGGACTACTGAAGTCCTACATGATGACTAGCAAGAAGGAGATTAAAATATTAGGGGGAAAAAAGAAAAGAAAAAAAAAATAGAGAAAATTTAGCCTTCTTGAGAGTAGTGTATTGTAGTATGAGAGTTGGCATGGACAAGCCAGCAGAATACTTAAGCCATTTTTGTGTCAGTGGCCTTCCTTCATAAGGCCTTAGAGCATATGTGTACAAAAATTCACAGTTCTGATATTTGGTGTTTATCTTTGACCCTCACAATTTTGATGCTCTGAGTTTGATCGCTCTGCAGCTGAGAGAATGGCAATACTTATTTCTCATTCCTTACATACTTGGATTGAAGTCTGTAATTCCCCGTCCCCTCCAAGCAAGAGATTTGTGACAACACATCGATGTGGGACTTGCTGGCCTGTCTCAGAAATCAGTCTTATGATAAGACATCTGTAGGAATTATGCTTTGTCACCTCATGAATTGGCTGAAAATTCTTCTGAAATAGAATTGTTAATGGTATATTAACTGACAAAGTATTTGATATAAGATCAATATTTACCTTTGCCTTTTTTACGTTCTGATTTTCAGTGGCCATCAGGTGCTTATATGCTTTGTGGTTTTGGGTTTGTTTTTTTTATAAAATCATACATAGCGTCTACAATCTGAAGCAGAACACCTCAAAAGTGTGGAGGTTTGGGGTTTTTTTTCCTCCTTATTTTCTGCTTAATCCTCCATATAAAACTATTAGGAAGAAAGACCATATTCCCACCTGTTTATATAGGTAGAATTAACAGTTCAAAACTATTGTATCAATGAAATATGAAATAAAAATCAACACTTTCTTCTAGTCTATAGTATCCTACTAACTCAGAGTCTGCCATTTTCCAAAAAGTACTGAAGTAAAAAGCAGCAATTCAACCTCTCATAGCTGAAGAAGCAGAAACTGTATGTACATGTTACTGATAACATCCTCAACTCCTTATGACTTTCTTCTATAACTCTGCTTAAAGCTCTCCTTTACTGGCATGCTGTGGAACAAATGAAAAAAGCTTTGATAATAGGCTGTAGATCCACTTAAATCACTAATACAGACCAAATACTAACTCATTGGTTATTTTCTAGTATTCAGCCATTTCTTGTCACAATAATATTATGGGGGTTTTTTTGCTATCCTACCAGTGGAACCTTATCTATGTTTGTTAGGTGTACTAGAGCCAAGAGAGCTTAAGTAAAATTAGCTCTTCCTCATGTTTGCTGCTGTACAAACACAGATGCTACATCCATTCCCGAGAGTTTATTTTATAAAGGAATTCAAACTACAAAATGAAGTTATGGATGAACCATAAAAAAAAAGGCACATTTATCTCCAGTTTAGTGCAAGTGGTATAAGTACATCTTGCTGTGCTACAGAATGTTTCTTTTTTCTGAAATAGATATGTGGTGAGAATAATCAAACTCCAGTGTGCTAAGTCTCACACAATGCAAAAAATTACAGTGCCTGCCCCTCTGAGAAGTTTTCTATTGGGATGAATGGTGAGGGGTGGGGACATCATTGCAATCTTGTGCTTTCACCAGGTAAAACCTCTTCTGCAGGAACTGGACCAGTATCTCTTTCCACATAGCAAAGCTAACACAGTTTGACGTCATTGTCTTTCGAACACTGGCAGTTGAGACCTACCACTGACAAATGCAAATTTATGCATGAGGTTTTCAAAACTAGTATGCATCCCTAAAGACATCAGTGAAACTTTGGCTTCTAAGTGGAGCTGATCATTTTTGAAAAATAAACCAGTCAAATAAATTACAGGCCTTAGTTACCCTGGGTTTTCCAGACAGCAAATTTGCAATCAAAGCTCTCAGCATGTTACAGTTCTAGGCACATAGCATAATGTCAGTATTATGGAAATTGTGAACAAGTTGATATTTCTGAGATGTTATGACTTTTTACTTTGTTAGAATATATTTTAGTATTCACATGTAGCTTACATTTCAGCCAGAATTTCTACACACTTTCAGTTCCTGGACAGCTACAGACAGCTGCGGAGCAAGTACCTTTGAAACCTCCTCCCCAACCTGTACTGGCTTGCAAGCAAAGGAAATGAAGTATCAAGGAAAAAAAGGAGGGGCAGGGAACAAGTCTTCTAATACTTTAAAACAGAAAATGAATTAATACAAATTATTTTTTGTTTCAGTTTTTTCAGCTTTACATATGAAAGCTTCTAGACAACAGCATTATCTCAGTTTACAGATGCCAGGAAGGAACCACACTTTCCAAGGCCAATAGAAAGAAAAAGCGGGGGGGGGCAGAAACAGGGGGAAGATGTCCATTTCTGGTTTCCAGCCATTGCTTTGAACTATACAGTTTCTAATGTTTAATTATTTTCAGAAAAACAGATGTAATATATTTCCCTGATGACAATTTTCCAAGATGCAGCCATAAACAAATCATAAGTGTTAAACACTAGAATGTACAGAGATTGTGTAAGGCAGAAGGTCATTATTTGGAACAACTACGGTAAGAATTACGTTTGCACTTACCAATATCTTATTGCACAAAATTCTCTAAAATATCAAGACCTCCAAATCTGCAAGCCTCTTATAAGAGCTATTCTTATCATATTTATGAAATGCATCAATATGAAACTATTCACCTCCATCATGGCTGCTAGCAAGACGTAATGCTGTTCAGTGGGAGGTTCAAAGCATCTGCTGTGAAGAGCACAGAAGTTGATAAGCAGTGACAATTTATACTCCTATTGATTTTGTAGAAAGCAGAGGAGAAAGAAAGAAAGAAAGAAACAGTTCCACTCGACATGGCAGGAGGATGAAAATTAGAATATATGAATTACAATTAAAGTTGTTGGGACACTACAGCTAGAAAAACTAGTCCAGATGACCTGGAACTATACTATGGATATCAATTAAACACTTAATAGATAGATCATGCTAAATGAAAGCAAAAAGAAAAAAAAACAACCAGTAACTGTGAAAGAGAAGTATCAAGTCATACTAGTAACAGTCAATATTGCAAAGTGCAAACCTTAGAGATCTGTGATTTAATAATCATCCCTATACTTCACTGTAATTCCAACATCTCAGTGAAGCACCACAAAAAAATTGAAAAATGAAAATTTTTTTTCATTTTCCTTCTGAATTGTAAATTTTCTTTAAACTCTAAATACATTTTAAAAGTTGTCATAATTCAAAATGGGAACATGACAATTTGACATGACAGGTTCGCAGGTATGGTCACAGCAACTAAGCAACATCCCCTTCCACACCAATAAGGAAAAATATGTATAATTTGTGAGCTGTTAACATTCTCCTGTCACTATCTGTGATGACAGCTGGGTACCACTAAAAGGAAAAAAGGCTGCACACATGGCATTGTAAATGGGGGGTGGGGGGTAAGTAGTGTTAGCTGTTGTAATCACACTATTAATCACATTATTTTGAGTGGCTATTGGTCATTCAGCTGCTTATCATATGAACAATGAGGACACAGTTTATCAATAACAACATGTTTTTCTATCATACAAAATTACTCACTTATTCTCTGATCTTTCCCCCCCCCCCCCTTCTAATAAGAATTTAGGGATTTTGAGTTTCACACTGTTTCTTCAGGCAATCATTCAGCAACAATGAAGTATTTTGATTCAGTGGTTAAACAGTTCAATTCACTTGTTTTAAGAAGGAAAAAAAAATGCATTTCAGACTTTAAAAAAAAAGCATATCTTCAATTTCTAAATGTAAAGCCCACTAAATAATTTGAGCCATACAATAAAAGTATCAGTTTTTATCTTCAGGGGGGAAAAAAAAAAAAAGAAAAAAAGACAACCCTGAAATGTCTTGTACTTCCCCATTATGTCTTCCATCTGCATATAACAAAATTCCACTGAAGAAACTGCTGAAATTACAACCAGATACTAATCTATTTATCTATAAACATAAGTATGTATATATAGAGAGGGGGCATACCCTCCATCAGTCTTCTCATGAGTATCTACTGTGCATCTAGATCAAGTCAAGACCATAAACAATTCAAAGCTGTATTCTGTCTAAATGGGTCACTTATAATGAGAAAGCATGACATTTACATGTAGAAAGCAGATTGATCAGGGAGCGGAAAAACAGAATATGGCATCAGCACAGACAAAAATATGCCTTTACAGGCAATTTATATTAAATGATTTGGTGAGTTCCTAAATCCTCCTCAGAAATGAAGGTGAATTCAAAATAGATGCAAAATGAAAAGTATATAGTATTTTATGTGGCAAATATGCACTAGGAGTACCCTTTGTGCTTGCAGTAAAGTAAACAGAAAAAAACCTTGGTTCCTTTCACTACTGTAACGCCGCATGTACAAAATAACATGAGAGAAAAGATTAAAACCACTATTTCTCAGAGATTCACAAATTAATAAACAGTCTGCAATAATTTTAAATTGCACATTTCAGTGCTAACACATCCCATCATGTTCAGGTATTTTCAACTTGACCAGAAACCGTGGAACAGAAATGCTCTGGGCATGCTGTGTACATCTTGCTAAAGCAATTTCAGCTGCAACATGCAAAATGAATTTCAGCAAAATGCAAATCTGTACAAAGCAAATATTAGCACTATTGCAAGGCTGCTTCCACACATAGCAAATCAAAAGTGGGGAAAAAAAGGCAGATGGAAATTTCAATACTGCCTAAATGGATACAAAATATACCCAATGTCTTTGTTCAGTCTGGACTCTCATTCAAGGTGTAAGTACTGGTTACATTGTTAGATATCCAACTGCAACTGGCTCCAAATATTGTGTGAGTAGCTCTCTCATAGTTCACACTAGACTCCCTTGACCCAGCTAGACAAGCGTGAAAACATGAAATAAATGATGGTTAACAAAGACTGGTCTGGGAAGCAGGCTGCATTAAATGCTTGCAATATTATTAGTAGAAATGTAAAATTTGCTGGTTAGATTCTTTTAATACTAGATATCAGATGACAGTCACTATATTAATGCTAGGTGCTATTGCAGAGAGACAAGTGAAGTAAATAGTATGGGGGAAAAAAAAAAATCTTCCCCCATCTGCCACATAAGGAATATTCACTAACCTTACAGCATGCTGCTAAAGCAAATAAGGAACTGCAAAATCATTATCTCCTTGCAAAGAGAAAACAATTTTATCACAATACCTTTCTGTGTTTGTCCCTCTTCCATATTCTCTTCCATGGCTACCTTTCTTCACTAGAAACAGCTACAGAGAATTAATCAAAAGCTTCAGTCAGATGTAGGAAAAAGTGTGGATTTTTTTTTTCCCTGGGAAGCTCCAACAGCAGAGGCTTAGGCAAGTCCTCAGAGCTTAGCTAAGGCTCCCTCACTCTCCTTGTTTGCTGGGAGACAGGCTGTCAAGTGTAATTTCATTCAAATTACTCTTCCGTGAAGATTATCAATTTTTCTTCTCAAAGCTGCCCATTGTGTACCACTGTAAGCAGGTATTCAAATGAACAGCCTGTGAATTTTGGGGGGAAATTTGGTCTGAGCCCTTATGGCAATGACACCGATTCATAAGCCTCACTTTGCATATAAAACAGAAAAAAGAAATTGAGGTTTGTATTGAAATCTGTGTTTTAAATTGGAAACAGGCTGTACTGAAAACAGATGGAGGGGTGTCCTCCTAACAGGAAGCAGACCACCAACCCATAATTCCCCCTATTTGCTACTGAAGTGGGAAAGCCCAGATGCCTGTGGGTTCTTTATGCTGTATTACTTGTCTTTCTCTCTCTCTCCCCCCGCCTCTCTCCCCCTCCTCCTGTATCAGCACATTTAAGAATAATATGACTCCTCATTTCCCTCCTTCTCATATGTGTATCATGTGGAACTAACAACAAATATACACTATTACCCTTATAATATTCTAGAAAACGTCTTTATAACAGTACCATTTTGTATGCAACTGTGTATTTATACACAGATACAAGCACAATTTAATACACAACGTTAATCGCTGCAAGTTACATGCAGCCTACACATTATCTGTCGGTGTCAAAGTAAACAGGAATTTAGGGGCAGTTCAGAGATTTAAAACTGTACTTGCATCAATTTTTTTCTGACTGCTAATATCCAAAATTAGCTGTACACTTCAAATCCCTATTAAAAATCTGGACCTTCTTAAAATGGTGAAGCACTACATGGGGGGATGTATGTGAAGAAGCATGTACAAACACACATACTGTTATGAATTTACTCAGGAAAAGCATAGGTTAAGTATACTGTGAAGGCACCTACTCATTTGGGGAGCTCTGCAGTCTGATTTGGAATGCAAATTGCATGCTGCAGTCTAGCAATAAATTAGCATTTTTGAACCTTAGTCTACAGAGTAATGTAACATCATTTTAAGATTTTCATTATTTCACCAAAAGTGCAAATCAAACACAAGTCCAATTTTTCTTTACAGTTTTTACTTCTCATCCTTCTGGGAAAACAGTGAGTAAAACTTACCCCAAAATAAAAACTACTATGGCTGAAAATTCATATCCACATATAAATGATAAATAGCTCATCCATTTACTATGTGCTATCTAGATTGACCTAGTGCTTCCTTTTAAGTCACACCAAAAAAACCCCAAAGTTGTTTTGTTGTTTGGGGGGGGGGGGGGGGGGGGGGGGGAAGGGGGGGGTGTTTGGGGTTTTTTTTTATTATTGTTGTGGGATTGTTTGGGGTTTTGGGGGTTTGTTGGTTTTGTGGGAGAGTTTTTGTCATTTTTGGTTTGGGTTTGGTTTGGGTTTGTGGGGGTTTTTTGCTTGGTGACTTTTCTGGCTTTTTGGTGGGGTTTTTTTTCAGTTTGTATATAAATCTATTCAAGTCTGGTTCATACCAGAGTAATTTTTATATATGAAATTAAATTTATATGTATATAATTAAATAACTGAATGCATATTTATTTAGTTACCCAATGCATTTCTTACCCCTTTTTTTCCCTTTTTAATTCACCTTTCTAGGGCTCTGTTTTCTGGAATAATAGAAGAACAACGATCCATTGTTTTAGTTCTCAGATCTAATTGATCATGTCAAAATCAACACGTTGAGACTGCCTATACACATGGAATGTATATGCGATATGATAGCATTTAAGTGCCTTCCATCTTTCTAGGAATTATTCCTCCAGTCAGATTAAAAAAAAAAAAAAGAATATTTCCTTTAAAACAGAAGATCTCCTGTGTAAGTCTCCCCTGTTACACTTTCTTCTCAATGCATTTTCTCACATAAGTATTAATAAATCTTCATATTTTAAGAGTGTCTGGCAAATATTTTATTTAGGGTGGAAATTGCTTCTAAACTTTCTTTCTTGATAGCACCAAATATTTGGGATAATCAACCTCTTTATCGGTGATGTTTGCAACAAAGAAATCTATAGGTTGCTTATGAAACCAAATGACCTGTTGCTTGAAACAAACACAAAAACTTTGTTTCAAACAAAAAGCATCAAAAAAGGGGGGGGGGGGGGGGCTGGAAAAAGATAAGTGGGAGAGGATACAATAAAGATTGTGTAATCATGAGTGACACACAGAAAAGGTGAATAAGAAACAACTTTTTCAATAAAGGGAGAGGGCTGCAAAGAAAGTAGGCGCAGAAGAAAACAAAGGCATAGTACACAATGTGTAGTTAAGCTGTAGAACTTGTTGCAGCAGGGTCTTGGTGGGAGGTGTGTGGGAAGAGCAAAGAGAATCTGAATCAAAGATTCATGGATATGAAGATGCACCTCTGGATCAGGAGATCCCTGAGCTGCAAATTATTGGAGAGTAGAGGAATATTTTGTAGCAAAGTTTTACCTTTTTCTTATACTACTTCCAAGACAGCCTGCTTTTGAACACAAGCATGTAAGACATTGGGCTGGGTGAATCCTTGATCTAGTCCCCACTATGGTCATTTTCATCTCAAGTTCACATCCACCTTAAAGATAGGATTTTTAACTTCCTAAAAAGCCTACACTCATATGTCAGAGGTTAAGATGAAATCACAGTAACTGGTGAAGCAAAATACAGTATTGCCGAACAATGGCTTTGAGCTTTCCCCCCACCCCTTGCAATACTCTATTTTTCTGTGCAAATATTATTGTCATAAAGGTACTAACAGCTCCTCCTCTTAAACATCAACTCCTCCAAACTACACAAGTGTCAAAGCTCCTTCTTAAGAGGACTCTGATTAGTTTCAGGTGCTATTAACTGGCCATCCATTCACAGCTTGTGTGTGAATGTGTGCAAGACAGAATATGAAAGAGATGTTATGTAGCCTTCCTTCATATTTAGCTGCATTTTATTAACATGTTAATGTTGAAACAGAAATCTGCCTCCTAGATGTTTCTTTAAAACTGTTCCAAGGACTTTTCATGATGAAGCTATGAATAGGTGTTAATGCTAAAAATCAAACAAACAACAGAAAAGCTCTGCAAGTGTTAAGAAGAGTAACAAACGAAAACAGCAAATGCCAACTTTGTGTTACTTTCTAAGCAGCAACCACAGAGGCTTTCTTCCTCCAGCACGCTGTGAAATGCATTTACCACCAGTGATATACAAGCTACATTAAAGCCATACCCAGAAACTACCCAAGCTGCTAACCTGCTCTTTCTAGGCACGCTTCTGGCACAGAAGGAAACTATTTTAGGAGGAACTACATACGACTGTCTAAAATGAGCCCTTAATGTGAGATGTGATTATTGGTGATCATTGGACAACCATGCCAATTGTAAATGACAAGGCAAGACAGAACATCCAACTGTATAATGAGACTAAATAAACAGTTAATCAAGAGAATAATTGGAAGCTGATGACATTAACAGATCCCCTGGTATCCATTATATTATGATATTATGAAATGTAGTTGAGCACTTACAGCTTTAAACAGCATGACAAGACAACTGACTTTTAGTCCCAGTTTTGTATGGCCTTCAAATCAGTTTACCACTCCATCCTTCAATTCTATTGATTTTCAACTACATAATAATGATAATGTTGTGGTGCAATGATTTCTTGATCAACACATGAAAACATAATTTGAAAGCACAATGTTATTTATGTTGTTAATACTACTACTTCAAGAACTGAGCAGGAAAAAATCAAAAGCCAGCTCAAATTACCTCAGCTATGTTGTAACACTTTGCCTTTGACTGCATGAACAAGTTGTGATGGGTCAGAGGAGTGCAGCAACACCCATTCTTTGTGTTTCAGGGCAATTCACTTTGGACTAATGCCAGTCAGGTCCCACAGACAGACTGCCCTTTATGGGTTGGGATGGCATAAAGTGCACCCCTGGAAAGCACATTCTGGTTTCATTATATGAAAAACAATTTATGTCCTTAGAGAATATTCTGTGATGCAAACTAAAATACAGTAGGTGGGTAAAATTTGGACATTCACTTTAAAAGCTCACTCCTGAACTCACCAAAACACAAACACAGATGCACAAGTAGTAATTTTTTTTATGAAATTTAGGCAGTGAGTTATGGGTATCTGTGAAAGGCTCACAGAAAACTAAAATTGGATGATAATATTTGATATTTAGAGTGCTCCACAATTAATATTTATATTTTATATTCAAAATAAAACTATAAAATGATGGCATAAGATATTTCATCTTTGGAATATCCCAAAAGAGTACGGTTAGAGGACGCATTGAGAAGTTTTAAGACTTCCAAAGTGTGTCTAATTGCCTGTTCTGGGATATGTATTTCTTATTTACAGCTTCACAAAATACTTATCAAAATAAACAAACAGCACATGGTCCATCCCAGATTTTAATTCATGCCAGACGTTCACAAAGTGTCCAGGGAAAGGAGAAATGCTTAATGACATGAAAAATTATCAGAATTAGCGGGGAAATGGAATGTTAAGAGAGGAAGGAAGGAAGCAGAAGGTAAAAACATAACGTTGGTAGAATATTGTTGCTCACCACAGTGTTGGGATATGTATAGTTCTACAAATTAAAAAAAAAATATTTTTCTGAGGAAATTACATTCTTCTACTGGAACGAAGTACCAGTTTAAACCAGGCAGCTCTCAAAGAAATAGCAGGATGGTCATATAACAAAGACATTTCAGAACAGACCTTCACCCGATACAAGTGAAACTATTATGACTTAAAAGAAATATTTGCATGCTGACCAATAATATCAATCATTGTTTGCTAAACAGGAAAAAAGGAGACATTATATACAAACACAGAACACTAAAAAAGGTGTTTGAGAGGTTATTACAATCCTATTTGTGATCAAGACTGGATGTTACATTTGACAGAAGTGTAATGGACATCCTTTCTTTAATGACCTTAATTTATTCTAATTTTTCTATATCCTTCTAAAATCTAACACTTCTAGCAACAAGGATATTATTGAAGAAGAAAGTGTGAAGGGAAATTCCTTGCATATAGTCTCATTATGTTCTACACTAATAACCACTAATATCATGATCATCCTTAGAAAACTAACCCCTTTGAGAAATTCTCATCTGGTTAAAAAAAAAAATTTCTTCACTGAGAAAATCTTTCACCACTGTGTATGATATCCAGCCTTAAAACACAATAGATAAGAATTTGTTCCTCTCAGTACTAAAATATATAGTTCATATACGCTATGTTAATCAAGAGGAGAAAGATAATAAAAAACTGATTAATAGGATCTCTGATTCAGAATACCAATCTAAATATACTTCCAGACTATTATCTGTAGCTATTTTAAGTATTATCGATGACTTAAAACATTCAGTCTGACTGGATATGTTTCATGATTTTTATCAATAAAGTTTTAGATTTGAAAATAAGTAAAATTTTCCAAATTAAAAAAGAGTTAACACTACCAATACTATTCCCCTAAAATTCTGAAGAACTTGAATCATTCTGATAATTAAAAATAAGAAAATTATGTGGTTTTTAATAGGCCAAGTATGAATTAATACCTTTGGGAACAAAAGTCATGGGCCACATTTCCAAAGGATACTGTTACTCATCAGTAAGCTGTAACTCTGAAAAGATGCTGACAGTGGAGGGAAAAAATGAAGGACAGTCAGCTGAACATGAATGCCAGACAGTAAAAGTCAGGGAGATCCCCAATACCACATTTATACATAAGAGATTCTAAATTGTATAGCTAGATTCTCCACATGTGCACTCCAAACCTATGAGTATATTTAAAGCCCAATGGCAGCTGGCTGTTCACATTCCCTTTCAATACTGGGGGCTGTGCCATTAGCACAGCATTGTCATCTCCAACCTCAACCGCACTGAGATTGTATTCTAAGATTTCCTAGTAGGTGTAACTGTTATTGAAATATTCCATATAGGTTTTGGTGCCATTAATGCAAAGATGCTGCTGAAAACTGGAGGTACTTCAAAAAAAATGCTACAGACATGGTTAAGGAAAACGTCCTTTTAATTTAAAAACTCAAAGTGATTAGTCTGGCAAATTTAACAAAAAAGTTAAGAAGCGTCTACATTACATCAAGTTATCTACAAGAAAACAAATTAACTGAAAGCTGTTCAAGTTACTCAATATAGCTGGAATTTGAAACTAGAAAAATTCAGAACAGAAATTATATTCAAATTTTTCTTCAAAACATTAGAGAAATTAATCATGATTGGATTCTTGAACACAAAAAAATTAAATCAAGATCCGATATTTTCCTAGTTATACTTTTGTTTAATTAGGTCATAGGAATTATCTCATTAATTCCTGTATTATGCAGGAGTTTGGACTAGATGACCACACTAGTCCCTTCTGGTTTTTTAATCACTTAATTAAAGCTGTAATTATGTTTGCTGAGAGATTTCATATCTTAATGTGCTCCGAGATTCCCTTGACTTATGTGGTGTTTGTACACCAAAGTGTTCATTCAAATAGCTTCAAAGTTTAGAGGTCTGACTTATGTAAGAATTAGTTACAGCCAACACCTTTGCCTTTTCTTCCCCTCCCACCAGTCTTTTGGAGTAAGTTGCTGACACACTGTAATGAAAGATATTATTTCCCCCATATTCAACAACAGTATGCATATCTTCCTGTGTGCCTCTGTTCCATTCATGATATCAGTCTATGAAAGCACTCAAGTTTCTCTTTGGCTTGGTAATGTCTCTCTTGTGTTCAAAGTTCGAGAAACTTCCGAAAATGCTTTTTGACGCTTTCAGAAAATTGTACTTGGTCTAACACTTTGTCTTGACAAAGAACTACATTTACGTCTAAGTTAGGAGCTGAGAAGGCAGCTGGGCACAGAATAATATGCAACACACATGCAATGTGCAGTTAAAGTAACAAGAACAATTAAGCATAACAGTATGTAAGGAAAGGGGGAGATAAAAATGCAAGTGGTCCTCAGTATCAGTCATATCTTGCTTGTACTTATCAGAGAGAAAGAAGTTCGACCATTCCCGTTGGGAAATAGCAGCTTCCCATAGGAGATGCTGCTTCACAGGGAAAGACAGCATCACATTTTACAACTGAACTCATGCTCCCTCACTTCCATCACAGTTCAGTGTGTGCAAGTGTAAGCACCAAAATTCAAGGCAGCATTAAAACACAATTATTCTTTAAATCTTACCTCAAGGTTCACTATTTGTTACCCACACCGTGACTACAAGATTCAGACGGAGAAGCTGATTTACACTTCATGATAAGTGGGGCATCTGCTATAAACTCACCCATTTCTTCTGCTTTCCACGTCAGGTTCTACAGTTTCTCCACATGAATCACAATACAGAAGAAATAGCCAAGTTACTGCACATGTACAGAACAGTAAGCTACCCAATAGAATACCTGCAATACTCAAGTCAGTTAAAGTTCTTTCTCCATTATTCTACAAGTTGTAGTTTAGACATTGCTTTGTTCACACATTATTTGACACAGTATAATCTTTGCAGTTATGCCTTGTGATGTCTGAAAGTCTCAAGAATAACCATCAGGAATTACTAATGCTTGGCGTTCCATACTATGGAGTGAAACGTCACGTGATATAAAGTGAATGCAAAGTATAACTGTATGATGATATATGCCAGATTTTAAAACAAAAGTCCATGAGAAAAATTCTAATGATCTTACATAGACCTGAAGGTGTTATTTACTCTCAATAGACACTCAGAAAACAGACATGAAAACCGTTCTGACTTTTTAAATTGTTGTTTTGTAGAAGTGTAAAATTAATATATTACTATATACATTTCAAAAGAAAGAATAAAATCAGGTTTGAGACTGTCTAATTTATAGTAATGATTTTCTCATGAGAAGAGTAGCATGTTAAGGTTTCTCATTAACCACATGGAAACATTAATGAAAATTATGCATCTAAGACCATCCATACATCATAAAGTGCATGGGAGGTACTGGCAGAGTGCTGAGAAGGTCATTTTGCTCCAGAGAATTTTCCTGTCAGCTAAGGTTGAATATTACGGAAGATTCAGCTGAGCTTTATGGAATATAAGAAATTAGAAAAAGAAAAAACAAATAGAATAAACAAGCTGTCCTTGCAACAGCAGTAAATATTTGGTTGCTAACAAGTTCAGATGCCCCACTGTGGACTCTTTTCTTCAAGGTCTGGTTAGGGATCAGCTACAGTAGCTTCTTTGTGCAGATGCCAGCTACATTTTTGCTACTACTGGCCTTTTCTCCAACTGCATCCATTTCATCCAAGCTCTGAACACAATAAAGAAGGAAAAACAAGCCAAAAAAGGGAGATTAGCATTAGAGTACAAAAAGAGAAATAAACAAATGGCTGCTGGGTGGGTCATCCCATGAGCACAAAAAGCTCAAGGCTTACAGAGATTTGTGAAGCTGACAAAATCATAGATTTTTAATGCTTATTTTAAGGTCAAGTTTAGTTGCCTGTGTTGATTTGTTAAAACTGGAGAGATCACAAATATTCAATTTGTAAAATAATGGAAGTTGAACTGTGCTTATAACTTACCAGCAACCTTTTTACTCCTTAGCATGTCCCCTAATGAGCAATGCATCACTGTCTCTGATGGCCTACATGTGACAAATGTAAGTAATCTAAAAATGGCATCATTGTCATTCTCTTAGAGTAACTGTCATGACAAAAAACCCCACAAAAACAAAAAACTTAACTTTTCTGGGAAAAAAAAGCCTAGGAAAAAATAGATTGTATACTTCTAACTGTTAGGAGAGAGAGAGAGAGAAGTTACTAGAGATTAAGAGCACATATATATATGCATGTGTGCTTTATGTAAATCTGTGTGTGTATGTATATACATATGCAGATATATACCTATAAAAAACACCCATGCAGTTCTACTCAGTTGCAAAATATTCAACAAATGAGACGTTTCTGCAACATGCATGCCCAGCAAAGGGCATGTAAATCATGTCCTAACAGAGCATACACCAAGTGCTGCACGGCTTCCCTAACCCCACCCCCTTATCATTCCTAGAAAAATCAGAGAAAAAGATTTACAAACCATAACTGAAATTGACTGTTCAATTACAGGCTACAAAAGAGCAGTTTATAAATATCTTTATGAGTACTAGTTTAGTAATGCTGGTTCAGCAAACTCCCTGGATCCTGTAATCCCTTTTTTAATCTCTGTTATATACTTAGTGCCTTTGAAAGGATCAAAGTAGCATACAATATCCTTATTACACAGCAACATGGTAACAGGACAGGTTGGGGGAAATAAAGATAAAAAAAAAGTTTGTTAAAGTGGCACATTTTGGGTGGTATTCAAGCTAAGATTCCTTTACAAACTCTAATTGCAATCACTTAATACAACATGATTAGAGGATCTTCCTAATCTGGAAACCTAAATCACATAAATGGATTCAGATCAGTTTTCAGATGACCAAAAAAAAAAAAAGTTGCCACAAAGAGTAAAAGCTGTTGATTAAAAAACAGCAAACCAAACCACATTTCCTGAATTATCACTTTTACTCTATAGGTAAACTGATTTCTGTTTTAGATATCAGACACCTCTAAAGCTTCTTTGCACCTATAAAAATCTAGTGTTTATGTTGTTATGCTCATAACACCCTACTAGCACAAAAAGAAATTGGATTTTTTCTTTTTTTTCCATTAAGAATTCAGGTGTGGGTCACAGTAACTTGAACACCATTTCCATAATTGTGCAGTTGGTTGAGTCACCATACCTAGAGGTTTTTAAGATGCCTAGGTGTGGTGCTTGGGGACATGGTTTACTGGTGGACTTGGCAGTGCTAGGTTAATGGTTGGGGACTTGATGATCTTAAAGATCTTTTCCAACCAAAACGATTCTATGAATGCATTATAAACATGTAGATTCTTTATGTCTTTCTGAATCTATCTGCTAACATTTTAGATCACAAGAATACATATTTACTTTTCTAACCATTTCAAAAATATTTTGTACACTTACCATATAGTACCTAAAAGAAGTAATCTGAGATGTTCAGGTGTGAAATAATCACCTGCACAATTTTTTTTATAGGACAAGTTTAATAAAATACTAACTTACTAGTGTGACTTTTTAATTACCCTGCACTAGCAAGGTATTTTATTTATTTCTTAAATAATTATTTATGATGCCTGTACTAATAATAGGGATCAAAATATCACATCTTTGAGTGTTTTCTTTATTTTTAGAGAGAGTGATTTTCATATATCCAAATGTAAATATAGCTTTGCCCTGAATTAAGAAATTGATAACCTAAGTACATCAGTATGGAAGGAAAACAATCAGTGAGACATTGTAACGCTAGATTTCAAAATATACAGTACCACACAGAAAAAGCTATGACAAGACAAAGAACAAAGAATATCGACCATTGTTTTACTAAAGTTCAAATGGGGAACTGTGTAAAAATAAGGAAATTGTTAAAAAGAAACAAACAGGACAGCTAAAAAAATTAAATCCCCACAGAAGGCATAAAGACTCCTGAAATTCTCTATACTAGAAGCACAGGGCGCACCTAATATAAAGATTTGGGAAAGGGTGGAAGCTGGCATGGATAAACACGGGATTTGCTATGACTAGCAGACTTTTCACCATGTTTTTGATCCTCTGAACAGGCTGATAGTAACTTATAATATCAAGTTTGCAAGATCTACCTCTTAGGAACTCAGCTGCAGTTATTCACTACATACATATTTCATTATAATATGAACTTTGGAAGGAAGGATTAAATATATCACAGCAAAAACAATGGTAGATAGAGTAGGAAGAGTCTCCCATGAAAGAAGAGACATTTTGTAGTTTGCTTCTAAAGTATGTTCTCTTTTAACCTTTCCCTCCTTTTTTTCAGAAGCAACACATACCTTCAGAGCAAAGACTCAAATTATGCACAGTCTGAATCATGCTTTCTCTCTCTCTGAATCAGCACTAAAATGTTTATTTGCTTATTTTTTACAGATATCATGTGCTTACAGTGCTTTAGCTCATTTTAACATATACTTACATAAAAACTAGTACAGTGGAAACCATGTCTGAAGACATAATGAGGCATTAGTGATCCTGAGGTGTACGCTGACCCTGTGAGCCTCCCTAGCTCGTACCCATATGTTAGCTTAAGTGGCCACTGAATGACCCCACGCTATGTCCTGTCATGCTAGCTTGCAGGTGCTACAGGAGGATGTACAGATGTTAGAGGAGGATGTACAGATGGTCCTGTCTGATGTTCTAACATGTATGACCTGCCCTTCACAGACATTTCACATGCTTTAGATGACAAATTAATGGTTTTATTGTGAGGAAAAAAGACTATTTTAACTGACAAATTTAATGGTGAGGAAGATGACTATAAAAGCATGGCAGGTGGTGAGGTATGTTGAACCTCACCATGGATGGGAATTCTGTGCAGCATGTCCCAGCATCAGAAGTGACATAAGATTAATTCATTGCTCTCATTTTCTAATTATCCAGTAAATAGCCTTTAACCACATATATGCTTGAGTTATTTTTCTTACCAAGATCTAGGAAAAAAACAAGTATGAAAGGACTGTAAGCAACTTGAAATTGTCTTTAAGCACAAAATCTTTTAGCCACAAATCTCCTGTACAGTCATCAATGACAGGTAACAGACAAAAGAAAAACTGTTTTCATGGCCTTCATCAGTAACTTAACTTTGCAATTTACATGTGTATGAAAAGGAAAGTGCTAATAATAGCTCTTATTTGGTCCAATGCAATTTTTTTTTTTTTTAACTTTTTTAATACATGCTTCATTACAATGATGCCTTCTTTTTCCTGCCAGACTGAGGGTAACTGTTTCTATATGGTAAGGTACATGCCTGGTATCTTCATATCTGCCAATATTTGTTTCTTCCTCAGCCATCAAATTCTAATGGATATAAAAGAGAAGTAAAAGGATGATAAAGGAAGTATGGCTGTTCTTTCATGAAGCAAAACACTGCCGTACAAAAGTAAACTTCTGAAGGGAGGACTACAAAAAGCAAAAGTAGAACAAATAAACCTACTTGAAAAAAAAAAATCCCCATTTCCATGACAACAGAAGCACATCATTAAGGGCCAGTATACTTCAGAAAAACTTGTTTTCTCTAACAGACAGTATACTAACTGCATTTTTATTATTTAAAAGAAAAAAAAAAACACCAACAGAAAAAGCTTTTTCTCTGGAGCCCTCCCATAAACAAACTGATAAGGGAACATAAGACAAATGGTTTCCTTTAATATGTAAGCAAGAAAACCTCATGGCATGGTACTTAAAGGAAAGAAACATAGTTATTGTGAGTAATGCTGCACACATTTATCTCTCAGAAGTAAGCCCACAGATTAGTTATAAAACTACAGAAATTCTTCATAATTCTCACCCATTCTAGCTGGTTTTATGAAGTTCATTAAAAAAACCCAAACCCAAAACAAACCACCAAGTCCATACAGTTTTGCTATTGAGAAACTGTTCTAGTCTTGTTATTTATAGATATATAAATTTCCTTCCTCTTTGTTCATTATACATAAACAGCCACCATTTTTTCACAGCAGGTCCAATGTTTTACACATTTATTTAAGCACATATTTAAGCTGTAAAGACAGAGAAACTGAATCAGTGTTTCCAAATGAGGGAAGTATACCAGCCCTCTTATATCATTATAACTATCTATACCTTCCCTTTATGGAGATCCCTGTTCTGAACAAAAATTATCATTTTAGCTTTTTTTAGCTTTTTTTTTTTGAAGCACATAATGCCCTTCTTTACACTGTTAAAAAAAAAAAAATCACGTTCTTCCTAACGCTATTTCCATCTTGTTGTTCTCCCCAGTTTCTTCCAGACTAACAAATTCCAGAGTTTCAGCTATGTATCAGGTTCATTAACTGGACAACATTATTTATTGGACCCAAGCTTTCTACTATATCTTGCTAGCACCACAATTTCAGAACCCAATCCAACTTCATCACTGCCATTACTTCTTTTCATCTTATCAATGCCATCCCCCCCAAAAAAATCTCATCTCTTCATATCTTTTTCATTTCTTGCTCTTCCACTTTCTAGCATATCAACTAGTATTTCTGCAATTCATGTCTATCTCTGCTGTGTGAGGTGACCACTTTAAATCTTTTCCTCCTCTTTTGATTTTGTCCTATTTTCAAAAATAAAATTTACTACAACTACTCTAAAATACTCATAAGTTATCTTAAAATGCAGACATTTCAAAAAAAATGCTGGGAAAGTGTGCTGCTAAACTTGAAAAACAACGTACTCTAGGTCAAAGCTGTTATCGTGCTCTGCTTGATTAGATGATCAATGACTACTTGATACATGACAACTTTCAGAAACAAATGATCTTATTGCTACCTCCTTATAATACATCATTATGTTATTATATTAAAATGCTGCATTCTGAGAGATCTCTGACCATCAGCAGCTAGATTGCTTAACTACTGTTTGTCACTACTTCCACTACAAACTTCATGAAGTAGTAACAGTGCCTCTGTTGTGTTCAGTGCAATGGCAAATGTCAATGATTAAACAAAGAAAGATAAACTGACCAACACACATACACATAACTTAAAAAGGAACTATCCACTGTAAAATAGCAGAAGTTTCTGAACCTTGGATGGCATCCTTGTAATATATGATGATACATGTATTTCATTGATTTTGGTAACTATAATGATGGAGAATAATTACCATCTACTAGGAAGTCTATTTAAGCTTTTCCTGGATATGGAAAGGGCATGAAATATATCTCTGGATCACAGAAACTGTTCCAGCAATAAGAAGAAATGCTGAGGTCAGACGTAGCTGGAAAAACACCAGGACTGAAGAGTTATTCAACCCTTAAGTGAAATACAGGTGTGTAACTTTGGATGACTAGCAGTTGCTACATTCTGTCCATTCAGTGGTGGGATTTTCAACCTTTTGAGGGTGTACGCATCCTTCTGAGACTGCACAAAGTAGATGATATGAACTTGTTTAAAGTGTGCTAGTTTTAATAATTCTATATAGGAAATTGGTCACTCAAATTCACCCAAGTACTGTTTGACATGGATGGACTTCCTTCAAAATTCCCTGCCAGACTGTATCAAACATCACACCCTTGACTGGAATCTAATGAGCTATCTGCTATTAAGTCAAAGAGAACTTCTGCTATGTTTTGATTATACTCTCCATGGGAATGTTATGAATATTTAGGATTAGTACCGTTAATAAAATAATAATTCCATGAAATCTAAGTAAAATGCCAACCTACCAGCTTAAATGCTAAAGATGGAATTGAAACTCACTGTACTACCATTCACTTTGCAGTCCTATAGTATACTGAATAATCTCTACTTCAGAGATGAGAGTGAGAACACGAGTGAGGCACTCAGCAGATGTGGTCAAAGTCCAAGGTACTCCTTGCTGTCATTTTGTATTACATCATGTATATTAGTAGTAAAAAAATACTTAAGATGCACAGAAAGAATAAATTTTTTCTTCAGATTGGAAAAGCAGAATGAACGGCTAAACAGGACCAGCAATGACAGGAATCTAATGTGCAACAGAATAGGATCCAAGCTTGCTTTCTCTACTAGAGTTGAGCATAAAAGTAATATGTACTTCATCGTATTCACAAACACTGAAGTGTAATGTTCAAGGTTTTACCTCTTCATCATCTCTCACTTAAAGCTTCACTCTGATATTTGTGCAAGACTAACTTAAAATAATTGATTTTTTTAAATGAATGGAGGCACTTGAACTACAAATTGAGGCACCCTTCTCACAGGGCAATAACCTCTGCAAAATACCTCCTTAAACATCCTTTGTTCTCATGGAGCAGCTGGTATATGTCTTCAATATTGTCATACATCCTTAGAATGTGTAAAAAACATAGGACATGCAAGACAGTAAATATAAATCCCACTTCTATCTTTTCTATTATGGTACTAAGTCTACTCAATAACATGGATGCAGGCTGGTAACAGATACAGAGTTCTAGAGTACAAAATATGTCTTGAGTGACCTGCAATTCTGACCTCTGCTACACAACATCAGAACAGTCTTCTTTTTGAAAGAGTGAACATATTAAAACTTTACCCCAAAGATATATGTGAAATCATCTTAGACCCTAAAGTCATAAGAGAACAGTCTTACACCAAGAGACCTGAAAGAACTGCCCTCTTATATTTGGGTATAAATTTATAGAGTAAAGAAATGGTTGACATGCAAAGTACTCAGACCTTACTACTGTTCAGTTTCTTCTGTCATATCCTTGTTTACACTTTAATGAATTTAAATCTTATCTCTGAGTACCATACAAAACAATTATTCTTAATAATTAAGAAGCAAAACAAACTATCCAAGATTTAAAAACTGAAGTAACATACTAAGCTACCCACTGTAGGATTTTATTTATTATTAACAAGTTACAGGTCTGCATTAAAAATTGAATACATAATGTAGAAAATTATTTCTTTCAGAGGTTTGAACACTGTGTTGCGTGAGGGCGAAAGTCATTTTTCTTTGAAAAAGGACAAACTCTGCTCAGGCCCTACCAAAACATCGGAGTCATTAGCTGAACACTTTTTAGCTGACTACTTTTTTCTATCTAATTAAACAAAAGTCATACCTCATCTTTCCCAATTAACCCTAAGCAGGGGAGGATAAGCAATGCTACAGTAGAAGGAAGATTGAAATAACTTCCTAACAAAATTAGAACTTAAGAGCTTCAGACAGAGGAAGTTGAATAGAAGGGAGGGAAATGGAAAGAAGAGAATGTTTGAAACTGATTATTAATCTAAAATAGTTTAAGGACAGAAGAGGACTACATGTTGAAATCCACATACCATTCCATAAAGACAACCTGAAGATGCAGGGAACTGGATCCTCAACCAGAAAAATGGAGCATCTCGTAGGATGTCAGCTAGAATTTACTGTATGAAAGTTACTTCTGGACTTAATCTTACATAGAGATATATGCAAGGCTTTCATAACTGTTTAAATGTTTTGATAAACTTTGCAAAGTTCTGTTTAGATTTTTTAAATTTGTTATTTCATTATTTCTACTTTTTACCACATTCTTTTATTTTATGTTTTCCTGGGTGTGGGGTTTTTTTTTTGTTTAGGGGATTTATTTGGGTTTTTGTAGGTGGTGGGTTGTGGGGGTTTTGTTGTTTGTTTGGTTGTTTTGGGTTGTTGTTTTTGTTTTTTGGGGTTTTTTTGTACACATGCAACTAGACTAGTTATAATCCAAGCCTAAAGAAACTACAAAATTCCTTCTTTATTCTCCCTTATTTAAAATGTTTGTGTGAGTTATGAGAGTATCTTCAGGACATTTTTTCTGCTTCACATTTGTATGGACAGCACAGTATCTGCCTCCCCTTTTTTTATTTTTTTTTCCCAAAACAGTCCCAATTTCCTTGACTGACTAGCACAGCCTCTGCAGCTATCTTTACTGAACAATTGTCAAAACAAGCTATGATCTGGTGACTCTGAAAAGCCTCTTTCTAGAGCAGTATTTTGTGAAACGTTCATAGCAGTATAATTTTAGTGGCAAACTTCCTGGCTAGCTGTCCAGCCTGGCTTGGCTCTTGAGCATTGGTATCCTGCAAATCAGGCCTCTTGCTATATGCTCAACATCCAGAGTTCTGCTGTTTCTAAGCACCTGTTCTTTTCCAATGCTCTCCTATTGGGCCAAAGGATATCCTATTCCTGAGGCTCCTGTCCTGTTTAAGACACAGTCACGAACTGTGATGGACAGCACCTGCTTCATTTATTTGTTCAACCCTCACTATCTGTAAGCTGTATTTTGTGAGTATGGCTGAGCTGCAGAGGAAGGTCTGTCTATTTGCCTTGTGTTGGCTGCTGCTAATGGGGACAAATGCAGACTTTTGGAGGGCAAAAAGATTGTTTTGGAGAGCAACAGCACACCTTCATTTGGCAAAAGCTTACACAAGGCAGCCAGCAGCCAGGGAACCTGCAGAGGTGTACAATGGGAGACCCCAAAAAGGAGGATCCCAGACAGACCTTAGAGGCGACTAGGGAAGAAAAAAAAAAAAGAGAAAAAAAGACTACACACCAAAAATCACACAAACTGCCCAGAGAACCCAGCAAGGACTACATTGCTTACTGCAAACAAAAACACCAGTGAAAGATGTTTGAGTAGAAAGTGAAGAGGAAGAAAGTATCCAGCACATTAACCTTTAACACTCAAGTGATCTGAATTCCTATTTCAAAAACAACCATATTTTAGCTTTTATCCCAATAAATTATATTTTTAAATTTATGAAGCTGTTTGGTGTACCCACTTTAAGAAAGTGATATTCTGACAGAGCCCTGTCAAACAAACAAAACTGGAGCAAGCAAGCAATCCAAGGATCTTCCAGTCTCCCACATCCAAGTAATGCCTGAACTTACAGACATGTCCACCTGTAAGAAGTGGGGAAGAGAATAGGGTGATTTGGGGAAAAAAATAAATAAAACCAAGCCACAACTGCAAAAGAAATATTTTCAAGACATATTTCTGTTTGGTTTTCTTACTAAGTATCGAACACAAAATAAACACTTCAAATATGTTGTATGAGAATTATTTTAATTCTTAAATTATAATGATTTACCATATTTGGGAGCAATTCTAATACTAATAGCTTAATACTATATCTTTTTTCTACCTGTTACAGAAGAAAGCAACAGCAAATCCAGCAGTTCTATGAATAGCAACAGGGTCAAAACCAAGACATTTAGCTAACTAGCAAAGGATGAAAGCCTGATGCCCTCCTACAACTGTTTCTCTTAAAGTTGACACTAAAAGGAATACAAATCATACATGAAAACCCACATGCTTAACCTGTGACAAAGAAAAATACAAATGAAGTTTTAGTTCTATCAACACTTTTCCCCCCCCCATTTGGTCACCTTCTGAAAAGATTGCCAGGGTGGATGACCATTTCCCACAGTCTTGTCATTGCCCTGCTAACTATTTCCTTTCAGTACTATCTTACAGTATGATAGTCACATTTTCTGTTATAGTTCCACCATGAAGGAAAAAATGTCACTAAATGCAGCATCACAGCTTGAAAATACACCGAGAGATAACTGCTGAAGTTTTGTCAATTGTTACTTTAAAAAGAAGTGTGACCCTGAAGACCTGTGTTTGGGAGCATTGCTGTGAGAAATGAATAAACATCCTCTCACTCCTTCCCACTGACATCAAGCAGAAAAGAGAAAGGAAAGTTGACAGAGGTCACATACTAACGTGAAGAGCTCTGTAGAAACGTCTCTGGATTCTAATCTGGACTGACAGCTATCCTATTCTTCATTAGTGTTACGTATAATGGACATATAACTCTTGCTTCAAAGTCAGAATAACCCTCTGTCTAACTCTTTAAAAGACAGAATTACTAGGCCTCATTCCAGCCTCCTGAACCAAACTACACATGAATCAACTATTTACTGGGGCATGTAGTAGTCCAAAACAATATGCTAAAATAAATAGCAAAAAGTCCAAAATACATTGCATTATTTATGCAGCTCTAAAACAATTAGCACATCTATTATCTGTATGACTTAAAGTTAATATTCATTCATTTCCTTAAACGAATTAATTCAGGTTGTTAAGACATTGTAATGTGTGGATTACAAAGAAAAGGAAAGCAGCCTTCCACCAACTGGAAAAATTACTTCTACAGATGTTTCATTGGCTTGCATATTTAATTTAACTGTAGGTGATATAATGACCAATTTACTTCCACAGTATCAATGTGTGTTGAGGTGTGTTTATCTGTTCCTAAATCCTATTTTAAAGTACCTTTTCAGTTGTAAAATTGTACAGATATTAATTCTATTTATCTATACCCTTCCCCAGTTTAGAATACATATCAGATCTCAAGGTTAATTCCTCCAACAGAAATTTACACCTCATTTTTTATCTGGTATAGTTTTTCTGTATTAGCTCTTAGAGAAGAACACTTCCACCAATCCAGACAGTAAGAGATAAGGTTTTTAAAAACAACATCTAGTTGACTCTCACATGATGCTGCAGAGCCCTTACAATGAATAGGAAAACATTGTGTTCTCTTGGGTCGCAGAACAAGACAGGTGTCAAGACCTTTCCTCACTACAGCTGGGAAAATTGATGACAAAAATGATCCTTCTGGAGGAACAAGAGAAGCATCATTACAAATGCAACAATTTCTAGGGACCTCCAGACTTTCTTTTGGTGATATTCTATGGTAGTGTAATTCTCGTGCAATAGGAAGAGAGGTAACAGATGACACAAGGGACAATTCACATTTGAGGAATATCTTTGAAACATTTTTAATTGCCATGGAGTCTCTCTTCAATGGCTACTGGGCATCTGCAGAACAATATATCCAAAGACAGTACTGTTCTTGCTAACACTATGCTGTTATTGCAGAGAAAACTATTAAAAGACAAAAACACAGATGGTTGAGACTGCCTAGAGAGACAACACGGCTGTAGAGGCTCGCACACTAGACAGCTTATGCCTTAAAGCCCCACAGGTTTTACCTCTTGAGTTTTTGGATTTTCAGTCATATATGCAGAGCACTCTCCATCTCATGCAACTCACCTACATAAATTATAGCTCGCATTGCCTGTCTAGATATATTCCTAGCCATCATAACATCCCAAAAACTCTTAGAGATCAGATCTCAGATTCAAATTTCTTCATAATAAGCTGCTTAATGCCTGACACAGTACATATTCTTTAATTGTATCTCATTCAGTGTTTCTTTCCAGATAACTAATATCAGGCAAACATTGATGGGAAAAAACAAAAAACAACAACCACCCCACAGCAAAAAAATCCCACCATGACAACCTTTAATAGTTTGGGCTGAAGACATCCAATTTATTCTCTACAGTTTCTGTGTTATATATTTATCTCAGCTGCACATTTATCTGCCATATATATACCTTTTGTCTCAATTTTTTCTCCTACTTATTCCTAGTCTCTCTAGTGGAGACTGAAACTGATTTAAAGCAAGCGTAGAAAATAGATTGTTCCTATCCAAAGACAGAAAAAAATGAAAATCACTTCCTTGCATAGCAGGACTCATAATACCCTTGCTATCACTAATTAAATGCTGATAGCTGCTTCTACAGTGATACAACAATAATGACAGAGTAATAACTCCATCTTGCAAGATTTTGATTTTCCCAAATCTGAGTTCCATCAAGCATGGACAATCTGACTATCTACATGATATAGCTGTAATCTATTTAACAGCATTTTAAGGGATGAGAATGTAGCTTTTTCATTATGTGGCACTCAAAGACAAAACTAGTTAGGTAAGTGCATTCATGTAACTATTGAAAATGTGGTTAGAGAAGTAGAAGACTTGGTCTCTCTCTCTCCCCTACTTCTACTTATAAATCAGAACTAACTTGGACTTCAATGGAGTGATTTGTTATGAGAACTGTTAGGGGTCCAGACTCAACAATGATGTTGCAAATGAGCATTAAATGAAGATGAGGGGATTGTCTAGGAGAAAAAAAAAATAGTGTCTTAAATTAGAACCAATCTGCACACTTTAAAGTGAGTCTAAAACACCCTTGTTCACCTCAGTCCTGTAATTCATCTGTTTAGCATAATGGCTTATCATAAAATTCCTTGTAATGAGGTGTTTTGTCATTCATATCATACAACTGAAACCATAAAGCATACGTGCCACAGAATAACAATTAATTTTCTGTCTTTTCTCTCTTGCCCATAACCAATAGAGGGCCTTAAGTCAATAATGTCAATTGGCCATTAGACACCCATTAGTTCTGACATATCAAGATGATGTTGCATGGGAAATTAGCAAAGTACACTGAAAATTTGTTCCATAGTCTGAAATGGTTAATCCTTCTTGTGGAGGACTAACTAAACTATCTGACATAAATTGTGCCACAAACTTAACCTAGATAGCCTATAAAATAACCATATGGTCCTTCGTATACCAAAGTTGTTAAACTATTTGGGCACAACGTAATGTATTTGGAATTAAGCAAGCATTGCAACTGCTGCTGTGATTTACTTGAAAATTTACATTCATAGGCACTTCAATTCTTTGGTCTTAGAAAGTTATTACCTGCAATGAATAGCTTGAAAAGTGAATAAAATGGGAATACTACTCCAAATGCCAAAAACTCCCAGAACTTTCTTTTTCATTCACCAGAGTTTTCACTTTTCAGATATAGGTGTAAGAGTGTTATGTTTAGAAGAGCCTTATAAGGGCAGGAGGGGAAGAGAATGTAAGAAAAGTAGTTCTTTTCTTTCCAAGTATTTTATATCAGAACAGTAACTAGGACATTGTTCCAACACAAGAATATCTGTACCATTAAAGTTCTACCTATTCACATATTGGTCTGAAAAACATTTTCAGCTTTCAGCACTTGGGTCTACTATGTTTTATTGACTAATGATGAAATAGCTTTCTAGTGTCAAATTTGTGTTTCTCATATCATGCTTCAGAATGCGACTATCTCAGAACCTCTTCTTTTTAGCTAAATGATGCACTGCATTCTCTGAGTGTTTCATTATAACCATTGATTTTATATTTTACTCCAGATCCCTGGAAAAAAAAAATGTTAAACAAACAGTTTATGATCAAGCCCTTCAGGGTTCCACTTAAAATTCAGCATATAGATGCCTATTCCCCCTTTAGAATTAATTTGGGAGCCATCAGCCAACTTCTACTCTAAAGTGTACCATTTTAAACTTGTATCACATCTATTTTTAATCAAAATGTCAAGCACTAAAAAAAAAAGGCACATTGATTTCCAGCATCTCCTGTCTGCTTTTAAATACATCATTACATTAATTTTGTCAAGCAAGATCTATTTTCCATTAATCTCATCTGACTGCATTAATTATATTATATTCCTTCAGTTTCTGGTTAACCAAGTCTCAAAAAAAAATAATCTCTTGCCTGTGATCAGCATCATACTGATAAGAATAGAAATACTTTTTTTTTTCCACTTCATCCTTTTCCAATATTGTAACTGTTATGCCAGTTTTCAGGAGCTACTACATCTGTTTTACAATATTTGGGGTTTTTTTTAGGAAACCTAATAAAGCTGGTTCTTAAAACTAAAAGGCTTTTGCAGGCTGCTCTTTTATCTCCTCAGGATAAGAGAGAAATAATAAAAGGCACATAAGTAGGATGCATGTTTTGACACTTAGGAGGGCTTCTAAGCATTAGCTCTTCCAAGCATAGAGAATAAGACTAGAATCATAGAATGAATCTATAAAAGCTGAAAATTATTATTAGGGCTGGAAAAAAGCTCATATTTTGCAGAGACTACTCAAACATCAACTAAAAGATACATTTTTGTGCGTATATGAAATAGTTTGAAGGCAAAATATTGGGCTTTCAGACATATCTGACTACATAAAATAAAACATAATCTGTGACACCAACCCTGCTGCCAAGCAAAATTTACAAATTCTTAGGATCTATTCCATCATTCAAAAGTTGCATTATGTTTCATGACCAGTTCACTCAGTACAATTACTCAGCTTTCCTGACAACTTAAGTTCAATATATACAAATTAGTCTTGAAATATCAAGGTATTTAAAACATATCTGTATGTTCAAGTGTATGATCAGGCCAATTGTTTTTGGTAGAACCATTCAATTCACACAACAACATTCTCTTACTGAGTTGGAGACACAGGGGAGAGAAAGACAGACTTTCTGTGACCATTTCACTAAATTAATAATGCAATAAATGTTGTTCTCGATAACGCTTAAAAAATTTTTAAAGTTACATACTTCCAGTATTATCTGCAATAGTAAACTCTAACTAAACAATACAGACATTAGAAATGAATTTGTTTTGTAGATGATTGCTCTTATAAACCTGAGAAGCTTTTGGGGTTTAGAATTAAATTTCAAAAGCACATATACACTATCTCATATTTCTGCAAGTAAAATGACATACTAAACCCCAGAGTAACAGAAAGTCCTCTTTCTGAAGGAGGTCTGACTTAATATTAAGTGGCCGACACTGCTTCAAAGAAAAGAGATTGAAAGTAATATTACCATGAAGAAAATTAAATTTCCATCACTGAGCACTGATGCCACATATTTAACTCAGTAAGAATGCTGTGTGATGATATCTGCTGATAATTCTGAAAATCCAGATACTATGAATAGAAACACTATGGAAGTTCCATTTCTTGAAGTGTTACAGTGTTATTTTATGCTAATAAATTAGCATGTTATTAAAAGAGACCATGTGATTAATATGCAGTGTTCTGCTAACTTAGCTTTTAATTAGGCTAACAATTTAGAAGACACAGGAAATAAAGGAGTTAATTTAGGCAGTGTGTACATGAAAAGAATTAAAAGTTAATGCTAATCGTGCACCAAAAAGTGAAGCCAGATGGCATAACCTGTGAAAAAAAAAGAGACCACACTTTCATTTTTATGAAACTGTAATGTGAGCAGCATCTTGTCTACTAATTAACAGAACTTGATGATCCCACTTTCGGTATATGTAACATATGTACTTGAGCATATGTACAACATTCTACAATAAATATTGATAGAGATACCATACTATTTATTTGATCTTTTTCTTCAAAGTCCTTATACAGGAGTTGAAGAAGTATACAATATTGTTAAATTCCTATTCAACCAGGAATGTTAATTACATAGAAAGTGGGAGTGAACCACAACATTTTTCTAGTAGTACTGTGATACTGTCTAGAAATTCACTAAAGCAACACAGACCTGTAGTGGCATGCACTATGAAAAGAGAAAATCAGAGATATGGCCCATGCCACAAAGAGCTTTTATTTCAACTATTAAACCAAATCCTCTATCACAAAAAGGAGTAAAACAGCAAGCCATTTACATATCCCTCAAAATAGACCTAAAAATAAAAAGGTAAGTGGGGGGGCCAGAGGCTCTTCAATGCAAGAGAGGGGTAAGAAGGTCAGAAAGATTAGAAAAGTATCTGAGGATCAAAAGCACAGGTTTGATATTCATAATTTTAATATGATACTTAGCCACTTGGTGAGCTCTTAAACTTCAGAACACGTTGGCACCACAACACAAAACTCACTAATTTTTGGTACTTTATTTGCATCTCTGTTTTTAAGATAAATTACTGCACCTAATCACTTAAGAATTACTGCCTGTCTAAATCCTCACTTCACATCTTGCACACCTTCTGTAAGCATGAAGTAAATTATCTGGATTTAAACACCTGCCGTGGTGTTAATTGGAGTTGTTACACCTCAAGCTACGCTCATTTGTGACTTGGTGAGTAGCTCAGCTAGCTAGTGCAAAAATCATAGAATCACAGAATGGTTAGGGTTGGAAGGGACCTCAAAGATCATCTAGTTCCAACCCCCCTGCCATGGGCAGGGACACCCTCCACTAGACCACGTTGCCCAAAGCCTCATCCAACCTGGTCTTAAACACTTTCAGGAATGGGGCATCCACAACCTCTCTGGGCAACCTGTTCCAGTGCCTCACCACTCCAACAGTAAAGAATTTCTTTCTAACATCTGATCTAAATCGACCCTCCTTCAGCTTGAACCCATTACGCCTTGTCCTGTCACTACACTCCCTGATAAACAGTTCCTCACCATCTTTCCTGTAGGCCCCTTCAGGCACTGGTAAGCTGCAATTAGATCTTCCCAGAGTCTTCTTTTCTCCAGGCTGAACAATCCCAACTCTCTCAGCCTGTCCTCGTAGGAGAGGTGCTCCAGCCCTCTGATCAGCTTCGTGGCCCTCCTCTGGACTCTCTCCAACAGCTCCATGTCTCTCCTGTACTGAGGCCCCCAGAGCTGGACGCAGTACTCCAGGTGGGGTCTCACAAGAGCAGAGTAGAGGGGCAGGATCACCTCCCTCGACCTGCTGGTCACGCCTCTTTTGATGCGGCCCAGGACATGGTTGGCTTTCTGGGCTGCAAGCGCACACTGCCGGCTCATGTTGAGCTGCTCAATCAATACCCCCAAGTCCTTCTCCTCGGGGCTGCTTTCAATCCATTCTCTGCCCAGCCTATAGCTGTGCTTGGGATTGCGCCGACCCACATGCAGGACCTTGCACTTGGCCTTGTTGAACTTCATGCGGTTCGCACGGGCCCACCTCTCTAGCCTGTCAAGGTCCCTCTGGATGGGGGACTAATAACACTGAAATTACAGGCTCACAATCCAGATTTCCTTATATCTCTATACTAAGTAGAACCATCTAAGGAATTTTCTCCTTGTAAACTATGGCAAGAATTGTACGTCACCTGAATAGGTATTTGTCATTGTATCACCTCTCAGAAGTGATACGTCCATAATACTGAATGCTTACCTTGATGTATGATTATTTACACTAACAAGTTTTAGCCAAAAATTTCAACTGAAATCAAAATCACACTCCAGTGATGGAGATGGTTGGACCCATCTGCAATAAGGAGAAATATTAGTTATAAATTTTTTGTGTTAATATTGTGATGAATACAAGCCCTTAGTGCTGTTACAGAAAATCTACAGACATTGAAACATTTTGACATTTCTCTCACCCTTCTAACTCTAAAATTTCTGTAAGCTGTACCATAAGCCAAGCATGAAAATATATGTAATTTTCTACAAAATATATATGATTAGGTTTCAACATCACCATTTCTAAGTCACAACCATTATGCAACTTCTTATGTGTTGAACACATGAGGAACCACAAGTTTTCCCATATTTCTCAAACCTGAAAAGACCATCTACTTGACCTATGACATCACAAAAGCCAAAGAGTCAAACAAATGAAAATCCAAATATTTAGTTAGTGAAACCAAACTTCAGGGTAAAAAAAAATCCTCATGTTCGAGGTAGATGTCAGTGATCCACAGTGTAGGAGGCAGATTAATTCACCTCTTCTTTCTAATGAGAATTTCTATCTTATTCTGTCTATAGGCTCCTGCAAATTCTTACTTAAAGAAACTATAAAGCAATGAATCAAGACAAATTATGTCTGCAATTTGAATTGCAGCTTTTTGCAGCTTGCCGATTCCTTTTTCACTTCATGCCTTTGGTAAGCTTAAGTATAAAAAAAAAACCACAAACCACTTTTTGCAAGAGTCAAAGCAAGCCATGATACAAAAAAAAAAAAAAGATGTCATTATGGTTCCAACAACCAATCTGAACCCTAAATAGCCCTATCTTTGTTTAGTTATTATTGCAGCAAAGAATTATCCCTACTAATTCAGTGTGGACTATTGTGTTAGCTCCAAAGATGATGAAGTTATCACTGAATGAGTATATTTTAGTTGGTGCAGCAAAAGATATTATGAACTGTTTTCATCCATTTTGCAACATTAGTTGTGTTTACGTTGTTATTTTAATTCACCTATTATTTGGACAGTTTATTAGACTAATAGTCTAGTAAATCTTGTTTTGGTGAGTATCTGAAAATATCATTTTACGGTTAATCTCCAGTTTAAGTTAGATGCTTTAACTTATGTGTCTAACTACTGATTCACTTTGACTGCCGTTTATTAGTACTGGGAAAAGCAACCAGCTCACATTCCCATCTCAATTATATCCATTACACGCCCACATTCTGGAAGCCAAAGAATGTTTAGTTGCCTTTAACCCACAGTAACAGTCTTGTTTAACTACGTCATTAGTGACTGCCATTTGCCAAATCAGAAGGTACCAGGTGCAAATTTCTGGCAAATTTCTGGCAACTTCTGGGATCGTAAGACACACTCATTTTTGCAATGTTCAGTGATCTTAACATGTGTAAAGTAATTAATTATATGGGACAGAGAGCTTAAATTATGATGTCAGTCTGAACCACTTTCCGGAATCATGACACCATTTTTATATGCATCTTGACGCATCTTCAAGTCTTCAGTATCCAACAAGGTAGTCATTCCAGATTCTAGATTTCTCCTGAAAGTGTTCAGCAGTTAACAAAACCCCTGATTCACTAGTACCGAGATCTCATTTATTAGTTTTGCTAAATGCGAGACAAAATTTAACCTAGCCATCTGTCCATGCTATTGGATCAAGGATAATAGTGGAAAGATAATGGCTATATCTTTATCCATACTATTAAACTAGGGTTATCAGCAGACATCAGTACATCAAGGACACAAAACTCTAGGGGCCAAAACAATCAATCATGTTACTGTAATTACCTGGAAGCTAAGACACAGTAACTGGAAAAGAAGAGAGGAATAGAAGTAACACATTAAAAATGGGAAGCAGAATTGTAAAGATTAGATGTAGCAAGAAAGATAACACATTTTAAAATAAAATCTTTAAAACCAGATTATTTTAATCAAATTCATGTAATTGGTTTTATGTACCTTTATTACACACATACATACACACATGTACGCATATCATCCAGACAAGTGTGCACACAGTTAATGTCAGCTCCTTTAATGGAAATATCACTTATAAGTAAGCCCAGTAATAGAATAAAGAGCAAACAGTAAAGCAGTTCTTGGAACCACAAACACAGCTTTCAGAAAGCGCTAAAGGAACTGAGTAAGAACAGAAGCATACCCTTTATGATTTCAATTTTCATTAAGACATTCTCTGCCAAAGAAAATAGCTGAATGGTTCCAGAAGCCAGAAATATTTTCAAGGTCTATTAATAACTAGATTAATGTTATTCATCTAACTAATGTTATTCAACTAATCTTCATTCAACCTGTCACCTAAGAGTAAAAAAGTACAGGCCAAAACTGCATGCAATAATTATTGAGATGCATGAATCTATGGCAAAGTATCCTATCTTACATGATAGTGTGTGCCTTAAGTGTTGATACTGCAGCTAGTATCTATCCATTTTCTGAAAGCAAAATGAGTTATAGTGCATTTCAGGATGCATTTTATATTTGCGTAAGAGATCTCTGATTTTTTTATTTGTATTAGTGTTGAACTAAGTCATAGTAACATAAAACAACCAGACCACACATCCAGTGACACTTAAGTTTTTAGATATTGCAGATGACTTTGGCTAGGGACAGTATTAGAAAGACAGGGTATTTTATTTCTTCAGATGTACAACAATTGCTTTTATATCTGGCACATACTGCGCAGTCAGTCTCTTTTGCTCTGGATTCAAATTCTGTGACATTCCCAGGTTTTAGGTCAGAGTGTAGGTACATATTCTTAGCTTGCCAGATTTGAACTTGTAACAAAAGTGAAGCTATTCTCAGGTCTTTAGAGATAACTTATTTGCCCCTGTGCAATATGGATGGGTGAACATATCTAAATGTTTATCACACTACCTTATCTATTCAGCAACACAGATCTACCTCATGTTTCCTCCAGCTATGGTACTCACCTATGGCAATCCAAACTGGGTCTAGTCTCCACCACCACCAGTCTTCTGCCCAGACTGGATATGTAAGCAAAAGCAAGCAGGTCTACAGTGGAATTTCACATTTGCAGAAGTTAGATTTAGAAAAGATCCATGGAAGAGCACTGGGATGCAGAAGAGGGCTACTTATTTTCTTCTGTATTGCCATGAGAAAAAAGCCATGAAAAGCACTGTCTTTAGGGTATCATCCCCTATATGTGGAAAGTTATCACCACCACTTACACTAAGGAAATGTAATTAAGTCCACAGAAGAAAAAAAAAACCCAAAACCAAACACACGCATACAAAACCACCAAACATTAAAAATTAACCAAGTCAATGCAGCATGCCTTTGAAACTCCTAGTTTAATTAAATCTTTAAAATCCAAATCTCAGCCTCTGTCATCAAAAGACTGGACTGGCTTTAGCCCTGACTGTCATGCAAGGATTATGGTCTAATCCATATTTCACAGTTTGGCTAAGTAACAGCTGCTTTAACTTCCTCTCTAGTCGCAGTGGACAGAATCGACTGCAGACTAAGCGGGCAGGCATGTGATAAAAGGCCACCACAAAAGAAAATAAAGTGGCTGTACAACCCAAACTAGCTGAGAAAGTGAATAAAATTATTTTGTGGTGTTTCTCACTCCTAAGTAAAACATCCTTCTCTGAAACAGCTTCAGGCAATCTCTTCTGCAATGTCCTCTTCTGTAAAAGAGGAATGCAAAGTAAAGGGTGAAAAGAATAATGAATCCGAGAAGCAAATGAGAGAGAGGAGAAATAGCAGAACAGACTGAAAGGAAACTTAGGAAAGACAGCTTTTATAAACAAAAATTCCCCCACTCATCTTACCCTCCTAATACCAGAGGGAAATGTATCTGGTCTGATGCTTTTATTACATAACCAGATGTAGCTAGAATACCCATTCAGATTATTTCATTTTGAGATCAGTTTACTTCATAAAAGTTTAAACAATTATTTGAGTTTCATTATAGTTAAAAGGGTTTTCATGTCACTTGTTTTATTATGCTACTGTAAAGTCCCTAAGCAACTGAAGCAGAAGGCTGTTATTCTGTTTACTGATATGATTCATACAATGGTCTTAAAAATTACTAAAATTAAACAAATATGCATATATGTAGCAGACAGTGGTTTATTGCTTCATTTATGCTATGTGCCTTGAACAGACTATCTAGCTCAGGTAAGACCCCCTTGGAAAAAAAACATAAAAGGAATGGATAGCAGGGGAAGACTGCTGTTTACCCAAGGAGCAGCTGAGCATGCTTACAGTAGAGGTACTTTGCAGGGGGTACCAGGTAAAGGAGGAAGTAAGAGAGTTGCACCAAAGAGCTTCAAGATGCACTTTAAGCAAAGAGAATAAGATTACTGCTGAGTAGCATGTGAAGCAGACAACCAAGTCTCAGAGAAAAAATATCCCACATACCAGAGAGGACTCCACAGAATTTCCTGTAAGTCAGAAAAAAAATCACTGAACTAACTTAAGTAAGACCTCATATGCCAGAGCACTGTAAGCAGATGTTTACACCCCCACACTTTTTTTATTTCTTCTCTCCTTGACATAATCACTTTGAGTTTTCTATATTTAAGAAGGTAATTATTCTAGTTTTAGTCTTATAAATCCTAGCTTTTGGGGGTTAGGGAAAAAAGCAAACAACTTTACTTCTCTGAAGACCCACTATAGAAGAATATTTAGACAAATGCACTTGATCATTCTGGAAAACTCAAGTTCCTGTCACAATAGCATATCCAATATAAGGTATCATGGCACCACATCTACATAGTAGTAAACAAGTATTGTAATATCTGAAATAATTTCTTAAACAAGCAACTAATGGCCATTCGAAAGCTTATGAGTGCTCCGTCAATAGCAGATACTCAAATGTTCCTGAGAAGAAACTGCCACAAGGAAGTAAGTCTGACTCTCTGTTAATGAGAGCAAAATTCTCTCTTACATTTCATGCTGCACTTATGGAAGTTTTCTTCCCACAAATTACAAAAGAAATTTATTCAAGTAACTGCAAACAGGATTGTATAAAAGAAGTTGCATCCTTTCTGTCTACGATAAAGTGTCTAAGAAATATTTAAAATCCTGAATAAGAACATGGATTTTTATTAGAATTTAGGTGTAAAATGTTTGATTAAATACTATTCCATTAATAACTAGAATAAATTCCTATATTTCACTAGTTTCTCTTTTGGTATTAGAAGCCTGGTGTAATGTCATGTCTACTTTCCTGAAAAGAAAAATTCTTCACACTGAAAACATTCTTATATTAACCTGAATTATACTTTGTGCAGAACAGACATCTTCAATTAAAGAAGTGAATGGATATATATACACAATTCTTCCCATATTCTGAAATCATCCATCTTTCCACCTCTCATTTAACTTTGCACTGAGCATCCTCATGTAACATACAAATATAGTTTCAAGTTAAATACATTTTATGATGGAAACAACATTTTAAGTAATCAAATTAAATGATAAATTTTCAGAGGACAAATGGTTATAGAAATTTGAACAAAAATGTAGCAAGCCTTTCTGATGCAAACTATCAATACAGTTGCAGCAAATACATACAACTTTACTTTCAGCAGACTTTACTGTTTAATGTAGATGTTTACCTAATTCTATAATTCATGAAATTTTCTGCATATTGTTCTTGCCTCCTGGGATTTACTGACATCACATTCCAGGGGGCAGGGAGGGGGGCAGTGGATTTGGAGAATACTTTAAGATCATTGTTCTAAAACTATATTTTATTTCTGCATTACTGTGGTGGGTTGACCCTGGCTGGAGGCCAGGTGCCCACCAGAGCCGCTCTCTCACTCCCCTCATTCACTAAACAGGGGAGAAAAGGCATAACGAAATGCTTGTAGGTCAAGATAAGGACAGGGAGAGATCACTCACTAATTATCATCACGAGCAAAACAGACCAAACTTAGAGAGGAAATTCATCTGATTTATTACTAGGCAAAACAGAGTAGAGGAATGAGAAATAAAATCAACTCTTAAAACACCTCCCCCCACCCCTCCCATCTTCCCGGGCTCAACTTCACTCCCGGCTTCAACCTCTGCCCCCACCTCAGCAGCACAGGGGGACAGGGAATGGGGGTTACAGTCAGTTCATCACATGTTGTTTCTGCCGCTTCTTCATCCTCAGGGGGAGGACTCCTCTCATCGTTCCCCTGCTCCAGCATGGAGTCCCTCTCACGGGGTGCAGACCTTCAGGAGCAAACTGCTCCAGCGTGGGGTCCCCCACGGGGTCACAAGTCCTGCCAGCAAACCTGCCCTGGCGTGGGCTCCCCTCTTCATGGGTCCACCGGTCCGGCGAGGAACTTGCTCCAGCGTGGGCTTCCCACGGGCCGCAGCCTCCCTCAGGTGCCTCCACCTGCTCCGGCGTGGGGTCCTCCACGGGCTGCAGGTGGAATCTCTACACCCCCTCATCCTTCCTCCATGGGCTGCAGGGGGACAGCCTGCTTCACCATGGCCTTCACCACAGGCTGCAGGGGGATCTCTGCTCTGGCGCCTGGAGCACCTCCTCCCCGTCCTTCTGCACTGACCTTGGTGTCTGCAGAGTTTCTTACATCTTCTCACTCCTCTCTCCTGCTGCAAAAGTGCTCTCTAAGTGTTTTTCTTCTTCTTAAATATGTTATCACAGAGGCGCTGATTGGCTTGGCCTTGGCCAGCAGCGGGCCTGTCTTGGAGCCAGCTGGCACTGGCTCTATCAGACACAGGGGGAGCTTCTAGCAGCTTCTCACAGAAGCCACCCCTGTAGCCCCCTGCTACCAAAACCTTGCCACGCAAACCCAACACAATTACTCTCCTTTTTCTCTCTTATGAAAGGACTGAAGGAACAAGGGTTTTTTCAATTTTTTTTTATCCAAAGCTCTTATTAGTACTTTTCCCTTCCTCTTAAGCCTCAACATTGTGTTAATCACTCCATCACATTAATGGCCAAAACTTGACAGATGCCATCTAATACAATACCTTGAACATTAAAGAGAAATAAGCACATTCAGGATCTTCATGCAATGCTTTCTTCTGTATCTCCTAGTGTTAGATTTGCCTTTTCTGTGATAGCTCCATCTATTCTGCTATTCTCATTTGCATTTGACTTCTCCTCTTAAGTGCAAGACCTCGTACATATTGATATTGTATTTCATCTTGTTGATTTCATATATTTATTCTACCTATTTTGAATAAAATGTTTCAAATATTTGTGTACTAATCTTATGGCTATATGAAACTACTGTTATTCCTCTCTACTTTGCTGGTATGAGACAGTATCAAAGCGTTAATAAAGATTTTAAATGCATTGCCTCTTCTGTGTGCACTAGCCAAGTTACCCTGACAAATAAAATCAAATCTGTTCCACACAGACAGAATCAGACTGGCAGATCTGACATTTCAAAAATGCATACTGTGTTTTTCCTCTCATGGGACTTCAACCATCCTTCTCAAACTGTCCATTTGTTCAAAGAGTGCATTTGTTTGCACAGGAATTATTCTGTTGCCCTGCAGACTTGAATGTCTTCAATCTCTTGCTCACCTGTAATAGTCTTTTTTGTCAGTTGCTTTTTAAAAATAAGCAACCAAAAAGTAACCTTGTTTGAGAAGGCTGAAACTTTACATGGCTTCTCCACATCAGTCAGATATTTCTCTTTACTGCTGTAAGATTTATTTTTTTTAAATAAACCTTTTCTGTTCCTCAGTTATTATTGTAATTCATGTGGTACCTTGACCTTTTCAGCTCTATTCTTTTCCTGTTTTTCTTGTAGCTTCATATTCTTCGAATACTCTATCTTTGTTCCATGAGATCTTTTGGGGCTTCTGGTGCAGTCTTACTGATCTATCATTATTTTCCTGTCATTTGTCCACATCAGGATAGTTGCAGTTCACAATTTCTTTTATTAACAGCAAGATCTTCTGCACTGTTGCTTTCCTACAGGTGGTCTTCCAGTAAATTCCTCAAGTTTGCTTAACTACTTTTTGACATGCATTCATCTTTTTCTTTTTTTTTTTTTTAAGAACCGTGAATTTGACTTGCATTTCTTTTAACATAAATTCTCACTCAGTTTTTCACTTCAAGAAAGTCCTCCTTTCTACTATTCAGAGTCAAATTTAAGCTATTCTCATTACTAATCTGTTGTTCCTAAGTGAAAAATTTCCACAGATATGCTAGGTACATCCCCTATAAACCTCAAGTCAATCTTCTAGACCCTCCCATTATTTGAGCAAAATTTCACCGAGAGATATAGAATCATAGAATCATTTAGGTTGGAAAATATCTTTAAAATCACCAAGTCCAACTGTTAACCTAGGACTGCCAAGTCCACCACTAAATCATGTCCCTAAGCACCACTTCTACACGTCTTTTAAATACCTCCAGGGATGGTGACTCAACCACTTCCCTGGGCAGACTGTTAGAGTGCTTGACAATCCTTTTGGTGAAGATTTTTTTCCTAATATCTAATCTAAACCTACCCTGGCACAACTTGAGACCATTTCCTCTCATCCTATCACTTGTCACTTGGGAGAAGAGACCAACACTCACCTCACTACAATCTCCATTCAAGTAGTTGTAGAGAGCAATAACGTCTCCCCTCAGCCTCCTCTTCTCCAGACTAAACAACCACAGTTCCCTCAGCCCCTCCCTATACGACTTGCTCTCTAGCCCCTTCACCAGCTTCATTGCCCTTCTTTGGACATGCTCCAGCACCTCAATGTCCTTCTTGTACTGAGGGACCCAAAACTGAACACAGTACTGAAGGTGCAGCCTCACCAGTGCCGAGTACAGGGGCACAATCACATCCTTGCTCCTGCTGGCCACACTATTCCTGATACAAGCCAGGATGCTGTTGGCCTTCTTGGCCACCTGGGCACACTGCTGGCTCATGTTCAGCCGGCTGTTGACCAACACCCCCAGGTCCTTTTCCACTGGGCAGCTTTCCAACCGCTCTTCACCAAGCCTGTAGTGTTGCATGGGGTTGTTGTGACCTAAGTGCAGGACCCAGCACTACACCTTGTTGAACCTCATACAGTTAGCCTTGGCCCATCAGTCCAGCCTGTCCAGATCCCTCTGCAGAGCCTTCCTACCCTTAACACTCCTGCCCAACTTGGTGTTGTCTGCAAACTTACTGAGGGTGCACTTGATCCCCTCATCCAGATCATTGATAAAGATATTAAACAGAACCGGCCCCAATATTTCTTATCTCTTACCACCTCCACAGCATTTGAGAATCACCTTGCCATTAGGTCTGCAATTTTGGTTCCAGTCAAACAGTCCATCTCCCAGGACAGGAATTCAAAGACTCTTAAAATCAATTTTTTTGTTGAGGATCGGGCTGTGGAGATGTTTGCCAATTTTTATTATATGTGGCTCTTTCTTCTCCAAACTCCCATCTTCTCACAGATTTTTGTAATATGCTGTATGCTTGCCATGCTCGCCAGATATAACGTGGCTGGGAGAAAGAGGTAGCACACTCTCTGCTGTGCTAAAAGCCATATTTCTTGTGAACCAGTTCTCCTTTCCTCCTTTTTGGCACGAAAGTCTTTCCAGACTATCTGGAAACCTCACCATGACAACTTTCTTATGTTTCCTTGCCTTTTATATCCAAACCTCCCCCTAATACAACTAAACAGTTTCCACAAAAGCTGGCATTCTGGAGTGCCTTCAGTGGGGCTATGCGAACCCACACACTCAGGAATTCAAGAACACAATATAATAAGGATCAACATCCTTGTTCAGTCAGAAATTCCATAGTCTTATGCAGAAAGATTTTTCCCATCTGTCATGTCTGTAATACATACACCCTCATGTACATCAAAAATCCTTGCTCCTAGTTAATGAAAACCAATTCAGTTTAATTTCTTAATGACTTCATCATGTCATCATTATTTACAATGAGAAGGGGATCTGATGCTACAAGAGACTTTTTAAAAGTCAAAGAAACCAAGCTAAAATTAAAAAAATCCCCACATAATATCATAAAATGAGAAATTTTAGACAGTTTAAATAAACTTCCTTTAACTGAAAACCCTTATATCTCTATTATATCTCAAAATAATGAGACTCAGGGTAGAAGTTTAAGTTTTCTAGAAGAAGAGGAAAGATTGAGTGTCTGGAGATTTTATGCAGAATCAAGCTGCAACACATACATACACATACTCAAATTCTAAAGGCCTAGATGTCAGTCAAGACACAGATTACAGTTTCTCTGATATGTAACACTGCTTGTCTCCGATTAGAAAGAAAGAAAGAAAGAACGGACTGCAATGAGGTAGTGGGGATCGAGCAGGGAACGCAGAATCGCTCCTGAAGCTACTGAGTCACAGTTGGACATGCACAAGACTGAAAATAGGGAAAATGTTGTTTAGAGGAAACTAATATAAAGCTTTAGTAGCAGTCTGTATCACTTAGAGAATGCTTCTTTGTAACAAAAGAAATATTTTGGTGCATTTCACTTCTAAGTCTTCACTGTGCTTTTCCAAAGTCTGTTAAATTCTCAGTTCATTAAATCTGTCATTATTCTCACCACACATCTTTCACTGATGCAGACTTTATTTTGTCTATTTTTTTCCCCTCTATGTTAAACATCTAAATATGTCATTCCAAATCATCCTCTTGATGACTAACGAGTTCAGCATTTCTCAGTATCAGCACTTATATTTGAACACCAGGAACACCATCTGAACACCAGGAACTAGAGTCAGTGCTGCCATTTATTTCTCAGTCAATATGACCAAAGGAAAGGTTCATTAACTTTGAAAACACACTGCAGTCAGGCACCATCTTCCACCAGAAGTCTAAATTAAAAAGACTATTATGCTTAAAACAGAATTTGGTATAGTCAATTCCCAGACCTGTTATTTGAAGTTTTATGCATAAAACTTCAAATTTGGGTTTTTTACAGGCATATTTTTAACATACGTAAAAGGAAATTGAGTAATCCATTGTTAAGCCTCCTACTTGTTGTTGTTCTGCTTATTATTGACCCATCTCCTGTAGAGTAGCACTTCTTTCAGCACTCACATAGTTTATTGTACTCAGAATTTATTGCTGAAGTGTAATTACAAGTATATTTTAGAAGAAACCTATAGGGCATAGTGGAATAATAATGAACTATAGTACAGATGGCATCAAGAAGTGAGGCATTAAAAGGACATCATTCATCAGAAAGTACTGTACATTAAGTTCTCAGTTTAGTCTCTGCTTAACTCTATCTAAAATCATGTTCCTATAGCAACTCTCTGGCTATACAGATATGCCTGAAAGAGTTATAAACCAGTAAGGATACTCATCTCCAAAGCATACACTGAAATTTAACACATCTTTAGGCAGGGGCTTCCATTTAAGGATTGCTGGACAGTCCCCTTATTCTTTCATTCAGGGGAATTACAGTCCCTGTCTTCTCCTAACATCCCAGGAGCTTTACTGATACGCACAAGCATCTCTACCTCTGCCGCACTAGGGGCAACTTCATTATTTAAAACCCAATCTCATCAATTTCATTTGGAAACAACAGCAACTACTTGATCACAATATTAAAAAATAAAGGACTGGATTACATTTCCCAAGGTCCTAAGAACCATTTTCTTTTCATGGAAGATTTCTAAAAGATATTTTAATCATGAAAACATTGTGATGAGAATTGTGATGTTTGACAAGTCAGAAATGTAATGTTTTTCTTGTCTTTAAGAATAACCTCAACAAACTGAAGTAACTAGTCCCCCTTCATCATACTTCCTCGAAGTATTAGGACATTGGTATTATGAAGGATTTAGATACAATATGTAAAGAAACTAAGGATTTATGGAAGTGAAAAGCAATGGCACACATACCAAGCCTAGAGGTTACAAAAGACTCTGGAGCTATCACACATTGCTTGAGTTAATCTTGAGTTCTTTCAGAATAGGTACACATGCTAACCCACAATATCAGCTATTTTTCACAAATTGAGTCAGGATGGGCTGACCTTTAGAGTTTTCGCTAAAGGCCACAGATATCTTGACAGATTTTCAAAAATTAAAACCCAAGAAATAATCAAGTTTTTTAACATTCAAAATCTTCAAACTACTTTTTCCAGAGCATCTAGCAGATCTTCAAGTGGAATAAATATTTTGCAACTGGGAAACTGGCCACAGGCTCTGAGAAAGTGACCTCTTTTTCTCTGCTAAACAGGATAGTTACATTCTAGACCAGTATTAGATCAATGAAGCTATGAATGCAAACAGCAGTCTCACAAGTGCAAAAGACATTCTTTGATCCATTCCTTGAGACTCCTTGGAAAGGATTGCCTAGGTTGGCATCTAATCTACCAATCCAGGCCCTCAAAGAGGTCTCTGTCAACTCTGCTTTGTAATTTCTAGGATCACAAGAAAATAAATAAATAAAATATTAAAACATGATATTGAATAAGTCCCAAGAATGTTTTAGTGCCTTTTGAGGTGATCTTGCTGGCAACATAGATGTTAGATGACAGTTCTTGTGTTAGAAATATTTATTTCTAAGCAAAATAAATTATTTTAAAGCAGTACCACCACTTATCTACTGTTTAAGAGAAAGTTTATCAAATTTGCACCATTATGGAAATCTAAGACAGTTAAAATGTTAACTAACAGCAATTACTTAAATAAAATTTAATAGCCTTGTCTTCATTATGCACACTATATACAAGAAATTATGCTAGTTAAGAAAAAGAAAGGAAAAGTCTGCTTCTGCAAACATTCCATCAGGCAGAGAGGAGGCGGGTTATTTATAGCTTTGGTTATAGCACACTGGAATAGGGGTTACGAACAAAACCTTCTGTCAACTATTTCTCAAAATGATTTAGTTAATATTTAGCCAGGCATAGAGCTCCTATGGAGGGTTTTGTGGACACTGCAGTGATGCTCCAGGTGACAGTAGAAGATGAAATACTAGGCTATAAAAATAACACTGACAATGTTCAGTTCCAAATAGTGTTGAACTTTACTCTGACACACACTCAGCACTGATTTTATGCTATTCTAGCCTCATTGATTTCAGTAGGGCTCGTCATGATTGACCTGGACCAAGTCACATAAGACCCAACCGCTTCACTTTATTCCCTGGACCACAGAGCAAAATATCAATATTCACTATCTTCAATTTCAAATATAGAATTCAAATTTGAGAGCCAGCCAACCCTCAAAACCAAGTGGAATCAGCCACAAATAAATTTCCTCATTTTGCCTCATTTTCCACTTCCCATAGAATAGTAGAAGTCTATCTAATACAAACTGCTGATGCAAGTACCACAGTCTTCAAAACATAATACCAATATTGTGGAACGCCACAGACAACAAAATATCCTCAGCTGAATATATCAAGAGATGCACAGATCTTAGAAGATGAGATGGTAAGCACACTACCTGATAATCAGGAATCAGTATTATTATGTAGAAAATGTCTTTTATTGTATTTCAGTGCAGCACTGGGTTCATCAGTCTTCCACTGACTCACCTTTTGAATTTATGATCTAGCATGTAAATAATCCTTCAGAATAATATTTTAAAATAAAAACAGATCAGAAGGCCCAGGGATAAAACAGGAGATGATCAGAGGAAAAGTGAAAACAGAAAACACCAGTAGACGACAAAGTTCTGCATCCTTCATGGTTATACTGGAAAACACCCTGGATCACAGGCAGAAATAACTTTTCCAGCTGAGCAATTCATGTGCTACTACTTTAAAAATCTACCTAATCAATTAAGCATAAAGATCTTCAAGCTCATTAAAAGTAAGAACTCTATCCCTTAAGGATCAACAAAGCTGGGTCACCCCAAACCAGCAAACAGCTTCCTGGGATGATAAATCTCTATACTGAATATCAACTTGCATCAGACACATGCTACATGAACTGTGTAGCAGAGATTTTATTTGAAATCCACCAATTTGAACTCATCCACTAAGTCAAGACAGAATTAAAATAACATGTCATTTAATCAGAAGTTGTTGATCTTTCTTTTTTAGGCTTTCCTGGTTTCCTTCGGCCTCTGGACTTCATGTTAATGTTCTAACTTGCATGAGGATTATTCAATCTTTCATCAGGCCATTAAGGGTGGGGAATTAAGAGTTTTACAACCCACAGCACATTTTCATCTTCAGCAAGGATTTGGATAAGAAAATCACAAAATGACCTTGTGTTAAACAAGATGAGAAACAGTAGAGCATTTAGAATATTTCTATGCATTTTTATATTCTCTTTTGCAACCAGCCATCTGTTTCATCCTAATCCAGCTACATAAAGCAGCTATAGTCTGAAGACTGTTCCTGGAAAGGATAAGGCCTTCAGGCCAATGATACAGGTGCTAGAACTCTAGTCAAGCAATGAAGACAAAAAGTTAGCCTGCCATATGTTAAAAAGGAGCTTTTCTTAGCAGAAGGGGTTTGGAGATGGTCAGAGTTTTGCTTACGATTTTTAATCAATATTTATATGTAAAAGATATCTAAAGTAAAATATAAATTTGCTCTCTTGTTCTGGTAGTTATTTGTATCTTTTTGTAAGAAAGTTCATGAGATTGATATGCGATAGCCTTAGGGATGTTATGATGCTATAGCATACAGCTAGGAATTAAGAGACTTCATAGAATAGAGTGTGGTACCCTGCCTCATGGGGGTGGGGGGGAAGCAAACTATTAATGCAAAGAAAAAAGAAAAAAGGAATCAGGACAAAGAAACCAAATTCAGTAACATGGCTGCCACCCCTTGCTGAAATCATCATTAGACACGTAGCTTGAAGCAAGGACAGGTTTCGTTTAATGGTATTGTCAAAACCCATGAGAATGCCTGTTTTGAGAAGCCCCAGCAAATCATGGTGCTTTACTGATCCCCTTTGTTTACCACCACCACTGCTGAACGCCCATCAGCACCCAGTACCTTCTCCATACCACTCTTGCAACAAAGTTTTATATCACTCAATTAACCTAGTGCCTATTTTAAGCCATCCTTATCACATACAGCCAGTACTGACAGTGAACAAGAGCATAGCCTGAAAGTTGCACCTTCTGGCAGCAGACTGTCAGGCCTGTATTTTCCATCAAATTCTGAAATCTGGGCATTTGACACTCAAGCTATGTGTTCAGTTACACTCCTGGCAAAGATTTCCAGTTCTCAGACCATCCATGTGAAAATTCAAAGCCCAGAAATATTAGTAAGATTAAATAAATAAGAATTGAATTTATAGTTCTAAATAGGTCCTATACATGAAAAATATCTCCATCAAGGGCAAAAACAACTTACCAGAACACACAAATAACTGAAACTTAGACTATAGCTTTATAAAGATATAGAACAGACCTTTATGTGTTATCACTCAATGTTAAGGCCACAGAAAATTCTAAATGTCCACATACCTGAGAAAATAATTCTGCTGTCATTTAGGTATACAACAAATTACAGTTTAAATGGAAACATATCTAGTTTAAAATGTTTAAAAGAAAAAAAATAACTAGAAGCACTGCAACATGCAATTTAAGATGTTTCTAAGATATGTGCTATTCAAGGTACAATGAAGAAACATATTTTTATTAAACTTCAGAGTAGTTAAGCCAAATGAGTATTCACTTACATTTTTATGTTAATTAGAGTCACCACATCAGCACCTGTGATATGACTGATGTTGGAATATGTTTTTCTTTCAGGTATCCATTAGGGAGTGAATTAAAAATATCAGAATATACTGCATTCTGCTGCTAACAGTTCTATAGGCAATGCAAAGATGGAAAAAAATACTTTATAAATTTAACATTTGAACAAAATAGATTTGCCAGTGTGGATCAGATATAAATACCAAACATAACAATCTTGTTATTCACACATACAAAAAAAGAATAAACATTTGCTAGTATTCATGTCAACCTACCTGCTCCAAAGAATTTGTCTAGCTCTATATTTAAAAAGAGATCATAACTGCTGCATATTTCCAATTAAATACATCTATTAATCTTTTAATTCAATACAGATAAAGCTATTACATACATACAGATACCAAAGTATGAACTACTGCATGCTAAAACCATTTCATCTTCCTTCCTTAAAAGAGCATAAAAATATATCAGTATTTTCTAATAGTGGATTAATTGGTCTTAGAGTAAATCTCGTTCTCTACTTTCTTAGGATTCAGAATGCAATGGTAGTGGCAATTCCAAAATAGATGTACTAGGAATGAACAAAATTATTTTAGTTTGCCTGGAAGGCTGCAGATAGTGCATTAATAAACAAAAAATTCTATTTTACTTTTGGAATAAACTTCGCTGACTGTGACCAGTTAAAATTAACACACTTATTCTTTTGAGCAAGTAGTTTCTGAAATAGATTTTCTACTATAAATACAATTCCAATTCAACACTTTCTGAATTTCACTAGGGAAAAAAATAATCTTTGCACTCTGGGCCATATAAAGTAAAATCGGCAAGTAAACATACTACTTATTTTAAAGCTGTATATTTTGACATAGTTTTATTTCCATTTTTATAGTATGGAAAAGTACATAACATTTGAAAACATTTAACAGGATAAACTACACCAAAAGAACTCCATTCAGTTCCAAAAGCAACTCGCATTCATTGTCACTTGGCAGTATGACTACTTTCTGCTTACAGTACTGTTCTAGTGACAGGAATATTAATTTTCAAAACACTATTTAAAGAATGAAGCACACAGGATTCCAAAAACTTTGTTAGTCTTTAAATAAAAATAAAATACAGAAAGCATCTCTACAAAGAGATTTTTAAAGTCACCTGAAAGCTGTTGTTACAGACTTTTTTTAACTGTTATATATTTAGAGTAGTAGCTACAGACTATTCTCCCCTTTAAAGTACCTAAGCTCCTTTTCTAAGGCATAGCAGAACTAGACACTCTGGGTAGTATCCCTGTTAACCCAGGGAACAGCCCAGAACTTGCCTACAAAGACAGTGAAGATCAGGATGTATTCTTTCTCAGAGGTTAGGGTGAAGAAAAAAAAAAAAGCTGCCTCTAACTCAAGGCAGGCTTCATAGCATAAGACTGTAATGACCTTGCATCTTTTGTGGCTCAGACTCACAGATCACCTAATACATAAGCAATATCTGGATTATGCAGTCAAAAGCACAGACACATCCAGCAAAGAAAATACATGTGAAACAAGCAAGGAGGCTGTTTTCCCTGCATATAAAGTAAAAAGACGGAAAATAGGACAGGGAATACAGTCTAAATCTCCTGGCACAAGCTAGGGTAAGCTTTAACTTTTCTACTCTTTTAAAGAGCTTACTACAATGTCTGCCTCAAAAATATTTAGAAAACCACTGAGGTTTGCTATGCTCCTAGCTGTTGCAAATATATCTTGTGTGTTCCAGAAAAAAAAAAAAGCAAGGTATGATTCAAGATAAATCATGTATCAGACTTGTTAGTCAGATGGTTGGTGTATGTTCAGCATGATAGTCTCTGTATGCTCTGTACAGAAATGACTCAGAAGCAAGTTCCACATTTGTCAGTCCAAGCTAGGGATACAACAGTAATTAAAATCTCTAACAATTGGTTGAGGATCAAATAGATCTCATGCATCTAGATCTAATAGATGAGGATTGATTTTCTAGGACTTATTCAACATCATAATATTTAAGTATCTGATGGAAACATTAACATAAAAAAAAAAGGAAAGGAAAGGAAAAAATCAGCCTAGTTAGTAAACTAATTCATGGAAATGTGAATGTTTACTGGCAGTTGCAACCAAAAGTTTCTTACTAAGTAGTTCTTTCTTTGAGGCTTGAATAGATTCCCAGAGAACAGCTCTAGAAAAAGAAAAAACTATTTACACAAGTAACTCCCATGTCTCCTACTTCTCACTGATTTGAGATCAGTGTGCAGTCAAGTTTTCATACATGTTTTCAGATATTTTCAATACTTTGATAAGAAATACATGTAATAAAAGACTTGAGCATCTACAAGTTACATTTCATTTTAATTTTTAGGTACTTAGTCCCAAGTCTGAAAGTTAGGATCCTATGATAGGACTCCAGGGACAAAGCTAGACATTTTAAAAGGTATAAAAAATATCTTGCACACCAATCAGGAAGTTGCCTAGGCATAGCCAACAGGAAGATTAAGAAAAGCACAATATATAAAAATCCATTCCTTTCCTTCAGTAAAGTAGGTATCAGAATGAGGGTAAGTGCCAACTACTTTTCTTTCAATAATTAGGAGATAACAATTCAGTTGTAAAATACAGACAGAGAAGAAGCAAAACATATTTTACACCAAAGTACAATCCAAGCACACTCACCTACGAAACGGAAATGCAAATTCACTTCCCTTTTCTGCCCAAGGCAATTCAAATACAGCTTTAATGATGCAACCTCAACATCGAACTGTAGCATTCTCTGGATAGAACATTCCTCATTCTTCCCGCCTAATGTTAAGACAACAACAAAACACCACAGTCCACCACCACTCCAAAACCTACTAAAAACTCAAAGCTAATTCTGGTGTCTGTCCTCTGACCTTTCCCCAAGCAGATCAATGACTCAGTTGCTATGCTTTTGACACCCTGCACTGATCCCTTCTTGTGCTCTCCTTGGCCAAGTCAATTCAGAGTTATTTTCTGTTCCTTTGCTCTTACATCTATCCAATGGATTGTAAAATTACAGTTTTGAACATCAATCTCTTTTTGCTACTTCTAATATTCAAGAACCAAAAGTAGCAATTAGTTTTCTTCCTCACAGATTTTAATATTTTTTTCACAACTGCTACTAAGCTCATTATACAGACCACAAGGGATCTCCTGAAGTACTATAAAGATACACATGCTGGGAACAATGATACAATATGAATTCACTAGCAGTTACCGGGTACATTTTACAGGAAATCAGACCTATCCCTTGCTAGCCTAACTTTTGATAGGTTCTTTCAATCTTTAAAATACCTTTCCACTCATGAACAGAAAAGCTTAGTTAAAATTCTGCCAGCACAATAAAACATAAAACCACCTGAAATAGCCCAGTGGATCAGACCAAAACATCTCACTAGCCCAATACTCAGCTTTCAAAAAAAGGTTCATTAATAGAAAATTTTAAAAGTAAAGCAAGAAATATACCTTTTATACAATACAGCCTCATTGTTCAAACAAATTTAGTTTGTAGCAACCTAAGAAATCCCTAGGAGCTCTCTTGCCTCCTTTTAAAGAAAAAAAAAGCAAGTACACTCCTTTGCCATCTGCTACTTACCTAGCACCAAGACTGGTTCTAGATTAACCACCACAGTTACCAATTAAGCAAATTCAGGTTTTTTTAAGTAGTCTCAGATGAATTCTACTTGATTCTGGCAATTGATTACTACCTTCCTGATTAAGTGCCTCTTCTACTGAATATCATATGCCTTAGTTTTGCTCCTTATTAGGTGGAATCTAGCTGCTGTATACTAAGTAACAATGCAGGGAGTAATGATCACAATGATTTACCTTCATGTGTTATGGCTGTATCTTGAGTTCAAATTTTATAACTCAGTGATCTATCAGTTCCCCTCTCTATAACTTAAACAAGTTTTGGGGAGTGAGGGGATTGTGCCCATAGTCAATTGCTGCTCAAACCTGTTTTGTTTTGACTTAAACACAGTATTGCAATATTATGTGTGAGCTTTTGCTCTTTTCTATGTTTAGATACAATTTTCACTTTCAAAAATACTTCTCCTACTTCATAGGAGCACCTCTCCTGTGAAGACAGGCTGAGAGAGTTGGGATTGTTCAGCATGGAGAAGAGAAGGCTCCAGGGAGACCTTATAGCAGCCTGCCAGTACCCAAAGGGGGCTTATAAGGAAGATGGGGACAGACTTTTTAGTAGGGCCTGTAGTGACAGGACAAGGGGTAATGGCTTTAAACTGAAGGAGGGTCGATTTAGATTAGATACAAGGAAGAAATCCTTTACTGTGAGGGTGGTGAGGCACTGGCACAGGTTGCCCAGTGAAGCTGTGGATGCCCCATCCCTGGAAGTGTTCAAGGCCAGGTTGGATGGGGCTTTGGGCAGCCTGGTCTAGTGGAGGGCGTCCCTGCCCACAGCAGGGGGGTTGGAACTAGATGATCTTTGAGGTCCCTTCCAACCCAAACCAGTCTATGATTCTGTGATTCTTTTTACTTCTAACAAGAACCTGCTTAGGAGTGCTGGACTGTTTGTTTTTCTTTTCCTCAAGCTCTAAAATATTCCCCACCATTTGTGACCATTTTAACTATTTATTCACCTCTTCTAATTCTCTCTTCAAAAATTTTGTTCTGTACATAGCCACTACTAAACAGAATAGGTGGATTACTTCTACAAAGATTTTGAATTTAACTGTATTCCCATTACCATATATATAAAACTCATAGAACTACTCTTTTCATAACTGCATCTCAAACTAGGTCTTGTGTACTGCTCAAGGCTAAAATCAAAAGATACTGCTATTTTTGCAGTTCCATTACCAGCGACTCTGAAAAGCAACCATTTATGAAAACTGAATGTCTGCATCATCGCCCATGAGAACATTCATCCAGTCAAAATAAGCACTTTGCATAATACTAAACATCTGCATTTCATGCTTTTTTTAAACAGTGCAAATTTCTTTGCTTATCTATTGGCTTTGAAATACAGTGTATACTTTATACTACAAAAATCACGCTACTGTAGTTTACATTGTTAGGGTTTGTGGTTTTGTTCTCAGTCACACAGAATAAATATTTTAAAGCCTTTTAGAATGAAGTAAGATTTTTAACCGATGTTTCACATTAAAGCTCTGATACAACATGAACTAAAATATTATGAACAATCCTGTTATCAAAATCTATTTCCATTGTTGAGGCAAATTCTTATTTCCTCCAACTAGCAACAACAACCCCACACACATTTTAGACAAAACAATATGAATAGTTGGCTAGGCTAGATGAACCAAATGGCCTTAGTTTACTGAAGAGAGAGAGTAAAATATTATTATAATACAGCTCATAGCATAGATGGAAACTATGCTACTTATATGGCCATTTTCAGATAAAGAGTATTTCCAAGTCAAACCCACATTTATGTATTTTCAACAGTGACTGTGTATAGCTAGCCTGGCATGTGCTAATACTTAAGTCACCTACATTATGTGGAAATACAAACTCCCTTACAATGCACTACAAATTCTCATAAATTTTAAAAACTATCTTTGACCTCTTGACTTGACTGAAAGTAAGATAGCAGGTATTCTGTGACAGAAGAAATTACCTTAATTATAATAAACAGTATATTACCTCTTTTCCAGAAATATAAACATGTCTACAAGCCTCAAAAATGCCTCCTAGAAGAGAACTATACATAGCTATAGATAGTCAGGAAGTCTTCATAAGTTTTTATATGGTTTCAGTAACCATTTTTATATACCTTGAAATACAAGCAGTGTCTCCTAAATGGTTCCAGCATTACAGCTCAAAGTTTGCTTTCCATTGCTGCTGTTGATAGTCCTAATCTAAACCACAAGAATTTGAGCATGAGTATTTTAAATTACATAAAAAAAAATCTTTAAAACTCAAAGCATTTAGAGTTTATTTGAAAATCATACCAATTTAATGGCAGGTCACATAACAATGAAAGTCACAATCAAACTGATTCTATTTTCTGTTCAAGAAGATCTTGTTTTGCCAGCAAAATCATGTTTTCAGAGACAGAGAGGAGCAAGGCTGTAACATTTATGTCACTTTAGCAGGCCACACTTCTCTTAAGAATTTATTTTTTTCTTTCAAAACTGATCTTGAATAGCCTGCAATAAGCCTTTGCTGCTCAGCACCTACAATTTCCTACAAATCTAACAAGCACACAGCCACCTAAGTACAGCTTTAGTAAATAGAATCTCCCTTCATGCAGACACAATTCTCATATACCTGTTCCTTGGTACATGCAGGGGTTTTTGTACGTACAAAACACCTGTGCAAAGAAATAGCACATGTGAACCTGAAAATGATTTTGAAAAATCTGGATTCTATCATATGTGTACAGAAGTGTTGGCAAGTTTCTAAAAAAAACCCAACCAAAAACCAGACAAACCAACCTGCTGCCTCAGGAGAAAAAAGCCTGGAAGTTGCACTAACTAAATAAGACACCATATTGAATTGCCTGTGAAAAATGTGTTGCAATATTTCATCACCAGATGATGTTTGAGTGTTTGTTCTGTGTTTGTTTGAGTTGTTAAGGTATGCGGGCAGATGACCAGGGTCTGGCATTGGGTTTAGCTGTCTGAACACACCCTAACTATTGAACGTGACATGAGAAATTGCCAGACGTACTGAATAACAGAGTGAGAATCTGACAAAAGTTGCAAATTGCACTGACAGGAATGGCTGGATTTCACAGGTAGTTAAGGGAGAGTCAGGGCAGAAATGGACAAACCTCAGGGATAATTAAAGGGGGGTGATGGGGACCTTTTGGGGAGCAGACTCTTGCAAAGCCAGTGGTACTACCTAGGTACAACTGGGACCCATGGGGTAGAAGTAATTACATGCAAGTTGTTAATTTTGGGAAGAGAAAGTTAGAGATAAGGAGGGATCAAGATGGATCAACAAGGAACAAGACCAGCAAAATGGAGAGCAATTGGGGAATAAAAGAGACCTGACACATGTAAGCAAGCTACTGGTCAGTGTGCTCATCTGGCTCACGTTGTTCACGTTTATGAGTGCTGTGTGAGTTTGTGTAGGTGCCTGCAAAGGCTGGCTGTGCCTGTAATGTGTGTGTTTGTGTGCGTGCGTGTGTGTGCCCACTGGGAAGTAGCCTGGCTACAGACTGCCTGGAAAGAGAGAGAAGCTGGCACCTCACATCTAGCAAAGTTCAATGGACTCAGCTACCTTTAAAACAAGTAATTTTATTTTAACTCTGAACTGGCTGACATTAACAACTTTAAGCTTGTAGGCTCAATTCACACTTCCTCTCTCACTAAATATAAGGAAAAATCAAAATACATTCTGATGTGATCCATCAATTCTTGTGTCTCTTCTTTCTATATGTTTTTTCTCCCTCCTCAGTTCACCAGACAAGTATCTAGCAATTATTTGGTTTTTCGAACATACTGGGATGGCTACAAGACCATTTATTCATATCCTTTGCTAACAGAAACACTTTTACTGAAGTCAAAGGGCAGATTAATATCAAAAGCATTCATTGTGTAGCAGTTCAAGTTTTAAATAAATTCTATTGATGTAAGTTTTTCACATAGGAAGCAGAATTTCACCCCTAACAGAGATCTATTATTTTCTGCTAATTAGAAGAAACTCAGAAGAAAGACCTACATTAGTCTCAAGTCAGAAACAAGAGTAAAAAAAGTGCATCAATTAAGCACATTCAATAAGCCACCTTTACATCAGTCTGAATGATAATTATCTTAATAATTTTAGTGTTATTTAAATTAGCTTTTTGTATGCACCATATTTCTTAATGCATACTACTTACGGTTTAGATGAGTCAATGAAACAATATAAAAAGTAATAAACTTCCAGAACAGTCACCACACAGCAAACAGGAAGTCTGTATTTTGAACTAACTCCAGGTTTGATAAATGAATGACCTGTATAGCAAGAGTCCCAAAATAGTTTTGCTTCTATATATTTCAAAATTCTGTATTTAAAAAAAAAAAAATAACTGCAGTTCAAATCTCTACAAATCTGCGAATCTCTACCTTTATCTTAAGTATTTAAGGAAAGACTGTTTTGGGTTCCTGACAACATAGATTACTAACAGTCAAAAAGATGGAGAAGACACCTTAATTAAGCACGCTGTTATTGTCAGACAACAATCACAATGCAAAAAGTTCTGATTCTATTCATTCTACTTTACATTGCAGGAACATATTTGGGAAGATAATGTGTTAGTATAGCCAGGGCTTTAGAGATGGAAGTCAGTTGAATAAGGAAATAAAATATTATTTTACATAAGAGAAGATTGTACACTAATAAAGTAAAATAATAAGACAAATGTCTGTTTCATTTAGAAAACAAATATCAACAAGCTTTGGCATGGTTTTTGACAGCACTGATCATCAGCCGCCACTGACTTCTCTACTGTTCATGTTTAGCACTAATTGGAAAATCCAACTTTTTTTCATGTGACCTATCCTGCAATCACTGCACATGAATAACTAACTTCTCACTGAACTCTGTCTGCTTCACCTGCACTCAGCTGTAGAACCTGAGTCCTGCATATTGCAAGTTCTTCAGGACAGAAGATATATCCAATGCATTCCCTTTATTTTGAAAGGAAAAACGTGCATTTGCCTAAGGAGAATTTAAAGACATCATGCAGACTTCACATTGATAAAAACTAGAGAACAAAACTGGTTTGTATTGGATGTTCGGTATGACAAATCTTTTCTATAATAGCCACTGATCGTTTACAAGTGCTATATAATTTCAAATGAATGTATCAGCCTTGGGTACAATACATTCCTTCTTTAATGTGTCTGCCTTGACACAGATCTAAGCAGGTATATATTTAAAGACTTATTTTCTTTTTAATAAAATTGGACAGATTAAATATGATGTGCTAATGTGCTACTTCAGGATTTGTGGTAATAAAATGCCAGAGAACAAGCTGCAAGCTGTTACTTAAGATACTCAAAGAATTAATTTTATGCTGGCATATACTGTAATTAGAAATAGCTCTGTGCATCATGATTAAACTAGTAGCTATGGAAACCGAAGCAGACTAGAATAAGTGTAAAAGGAGAATACTGAATAAACCAATCATAAAACTCCTTTAATCCGTTTATTTTTAATCTTTTTCATAATGCAAATTGGAATACTAAGGGTAGATATTACTTTATTTTTCTTAACCTTTGTATGTTTGGAAAGAACAGTATTCTTTCCAAACTGCTTCCTAGTAAAGGTATCAGATTTTGTTTTCACAGGAGAACTTCTCAGCCCACAAAATCTTAGGTGTTAAAAGCACACAATTTTTAATGACCCATTTTGTATTAAATAATTGTATATATTTATCCCTTTATAAAATGAGAACTCGGTGGTTTCAAAAGTGTAAAATCTCCACTGTGCTCCATCCCCTTGACAATTCTGATAGCCACCTGCTGAACATTCCAGTTTAGCAATTTCCTTATGGGTGGGGGGGAGGATGGACATATCTCCATGCATTACTCACCTGATGCAATCTCAAATGCTGAATGAGGGGGAAGAATCACTTCCCTTGCTAAGCTGGCTACACTACTGTGGCCACCAAGCATGCAGAGAGCTTTCATCACACATATTTAAATTCTTTTTCACCCTCAGGTCCTTTACTAAAGAGCTGTTTTGTGGCCACTTACCATCTTACGCTGTTGCATGGGGTTATGCCAGCTCAGCTGCAGGACTTTATGTCTGTTTTCACCGAATTTCACCAGGTACCTTTTGGTTCACTCCTACAGCTAGTTGAGGTCCCTTTGAATGCGAGCCCTGTATATAGCCCAACATATAGACTGCCTCCCCCCCTCACCCATTTCACTGTCATTCACAAACATAATTAAGCTTCAAGCTGTTCACCTCTGCTCTTTGAGACATAGAGTGCAGCTGCTTTCCCACCTACGTTGAGGCCACCAGTCTATAATGCTGTAAGAAACCATGTCGAAATACTTAAGTCAAGGTAATCATAATTGTTTACCTGTTCTCCCCTTGTCCGCAGACCCAGCTGTCTCATTACAGAATAATAATCAGGTTAGTCAGACATGGTTTTTCCTTGCTAAAGCCACGCTGGCTGTTCTCAACCACCTTAATTACCTTCCTGTGCTTGGCAATGGCTTCCAGGAAAATTTATTCCATAATATTCCCAGAAATTGAGAGAAGACTGTCCTGCATACAGTTTCCTGGATATCCTTCTTTTCCCTCTTGAAAATGGGCATGTTATTTACCTTTCTCCAGTCACTGGAGACCTGTCCTAATGACCACAAGCTTTCAAAAAAGATGCAGAATAGCCCTGTCAGAATAACAGCAGCGTTGGATGCACATCCAGCAGTCTCAGTTTGCTTACATGGACTCTAACTCAATCTTCTTCTAACAAAGCTGGCATTTCCCCCAAACTCTCCCAAAAGGCACAGAGGTCTGGGAGGCTAGTGACCAGTGACCCAAATTTAGATTTTCAAATCTTGAAATGGAAAAACATTAGGTATATTAGCTATATTAAAGATTCAAACACTGTACCTGCCTTCACAAAGAGACAATTTATGCCACCCTGTGACAATATTTGGTACATTACCAGGCCATTAATGTAAGAGAACTGTTCAGAAAAAACACTTTTCTTAGAAGAAGACTGTGGCAGGGTACCTGGTCCAAATAGATGTCATTCTCTGTGCTGTGGCAAATGATGAATAAACATTTCAGATATGATGTCTACTATCAGTACCTTCAGACAGACTGAAATGGTTTTCAGGTCTGAAAAATCTGACATTGACATGGTCAGAAAAGATGTTGGTTTTGATTGGGATCATGTTTTGAAATGAAAATATCATATAGAACAAACTAAAATCTTTTTTCCTGACTCCCAAAATAATCAATACAAAAGCAGATAAATACTTAAACTTCCAAGTCTCTTTTCAAGAAAGCACTCTGTGCAAAAATTCTATTTCATCATTCTCAGTTAAGCACTTTCCTGCACTTCTGCTGCCTCCCTTCAGCAGTGCAAATATTCATAAAACAAAATATGCAGAGCAATACTTTGAAGGACACAGACATCTTTTTTTTTCTTTTTCTTTTTTTCCCCTGCTATTTCTGCCTCTGGTTTTTGCTTCAAATAGTGTTTCCTACTATTGTATCTCCTCTGCTCCATCGGAGCTAACAGCTTTGTATCTCTGTGCTAAAGGACAGAAATCTAGTAGAACCAGCAATTCTGACAGGACCTCATCAACATTCATCATACTAGCAACACTTGAGTAAGGAAATTATATCTGTCATTATATTCATCTTTAAATTCAAAATCTGTGACCTGCATAGTGACTACATACAACATTTTTTTCTGCATTTGCAGTCACACCTTCATCAGTAGAGGTAGGTAATCATTCCTTCCCAACTTTGGAAAAAAAGGGTAACAAAACTAAAACTGGGTTTGCATTTGGTTTCGCGACTGTATTTTTACAACTGAAAGTGAAGAGAATGTAAAAGTCTATATCTATAAAAACATGCTGATTAGCCATGTCCATTTCTCACAACCTATGCAATTTTTGCACTGAAAGATGAGGAGAAATCTCCAATTTATATCTTTACTATGCTACTGGAATGATTATGGTTTTAGAAATCAGTTGAAAAAATTTACCTCTCAGAGTACAGGGATGTTGCCAATTAATTTAAGTGGGTTTGGGGAGAAAAGAAAACAAAAAGGCTTCAGTAAAATGAATTAGTATCCAGAATAAAGAAATCATATCTAGCTAGGATACCTGTGAAATTTTACCTGTTCTGTTAATAAAAATGAGAAGTCCTAAACACAGAAGTCAATAGCAAAATATTCACTATTTTTTCCTACACCAGTATCAGTCCCTTCATTCATTTATGCTATTATCGTCCACTCTTTCCCCATGCTAATAATTTCAGTGATTGCATTAGCTTTCACATACAGCATCAAAGCATATCTGACAATACCCTGACCGGTTTCATTATTAGCAACAGGATTCTCACCGAAAGTCAAAATTACTCAGGAAGATACGACAAGAAGGGATTTTTTGGAACACCAGAGAGCATTTCTCTTTTCAAAGATCACCAAAATGTTGCATATTTCACAAGCAACATTTTGGAAACAGCCTTCTCCAACACGCTCCCTCCCACTCACTAGTAGCAGTATATTTTATTTTCTTTAACAGAAAATTGTTTACTGCAACTTTGTTGAGCCTACACACCTCAACAACATCTGTAGCAACTGCTGGACTGCTTCATATGCTTAGAAAGACAGAAACAATCACCTACCAGGAATAAAAAATATTTCTCTTGGCAATAAGCCAGGTGAGTTGGTGTGATGTCACTGGCACCTACTATCAATCATTACTATTTACCTGCAGCGAGTCTGGGGCCACAACAGCCAGTATCACCAATAAGATTTCTATCACCCTTACAATGGCTCTGCTTTTACTAAGAACAGCTCCATGAGCACACAAATTACTAAAAAAAGGAAAAGTAATATTATATAGCTGGCAATTTAAAAACCAGTGCTCCTATATAGGATTATCATCCTATTTGGAGAGCATGATGATTGATAATAGAAACATGAAGAAATTAATGGAACTATGTTCAAGTTAAAAGCACTGTACAAAACACTTTTACATTTTTACATTTGTTTCTATGAAATAAATACAGAGTACATAGTGGCATTTTGCAACTTTCAGTGCGTGCTGGCTGGCAGTGGCACAAACAGATCTACATGAAAGAAATCTGTTCATAAGATTTTAGTTTAAGAAGCAAAGAATACAATACAAGGAGATTGCACTTGAAACTAGAAAAAGCCCAGATATGACATCAGTAACATATTTGCTTTTCCTTCATTACAAGGATTTCAGAACAGGAAGAACCATGTACTATTATACATTATTTTCTTTATCAGAGTGGCATTTGAGGGCTCTGACTGACAGGGACAGAAATTTTTCGTTCTGTTTCCTTGTGCAGGTACATGAGCTATTCCTCGGTATGATTCCAGACTACAGTTTACAAGCTCCAGCTTACAACATAGCTTTTCTAAAATAAACTGAAAATCAGCAGTACCTTGATTGGAAAATGAGGTTGTAACATTATAAGCAATACTCACTCATTTATCAAAACTTTATATTTTTACCCAGGTTGATTACCAGGTCACAATCTGCATCACAACCTCATGCTGTACCACAGTTAAAGTCCTGTCCTGGTTTCAGCAGGGATAGAGTTAATTTTCTTTCTAGCAGCTGGTGTAGTGCTGTGTTTTGGATTTAGGATGAGAAGAATGTTGATAACACAGTGATGTTTTTAGCTGTTGCCAAGCAGTCAAGGACTTTTCAGCTTCTCATATCCACTTGCCAACAAGAGGGCAGGGGGCACCCAAGAAGCTGGGAGGGGACACAGCCAGGACAGCTGACCCAAACTGGCCAAAGAGATATTGCATATCATACAACGTCATGTTCTGTTTATAACTGGAGGGTGGGCTGGGAAGCTTGTCAGCTCGGGGTCTTGCGGAGCATTGACTTCGGGTGGTGAGAAATTGTGCTGTTCATCACTTGTTTTGTATATATTATTATTATTATTTTCTTTCTGTTTGTTTGTTTTGTCCTATTAAACTGGTTTTATCGCAACCCATAAGCTTTTCTTTTCCCTTTTCCATTTTCAATGGAGTGAATGGCTGTGTGGTTGTTTTAGCTGCCCGCCGGGTTAAACCACAACAAATCCCTAGAATAAAAATTCCCTACATTTCCCTCATATATTTCCCTACCTTTTTATGCCAAGCATGATACCACAAAGGCTTTCTAAACCTGTATCTGTGTATAAGTGTGCTGACCTGAAGACCAAGGGAAAAAAGCCATACTTCCTCAAGGTTTTCAGAAGGACTGAAACTGAGAATCTGCGGTGCTGAGAAATAAGGGAAGTTGAACAGAAGGACATAAGACCCTTGATAAGGTCTGCCAAGAGATAATATCCCATTTCATAATATCTGGAGTTTGTGGATAACCAAGCTGTACTGCAAGTCAGCAGACACCTTAGCACAATGCTTCAGTTTGCAGACCTGGTAAAACAAGTTCTGGATAAAGACCTGCAAAAGCTTTTGAAGAGGGAGGAAAACTATATAGGGAGTCTCCCTTCCATAGCATAGATTGTACATCAATCCCTCCAGATGTTTTTCCACTCTTGAAATGCAGAAGTTAATACAGAACAACTTGTATAAACAGCTAATGGACAGAACACATCCTTCAGGACCATTCACAAATCCTTTGTGTTAAGTGGTAGAGCCTTAGAAACTCATATTGGAGCCAAACTGGAAGAAGGGTGAAAGCAATAAGCAGTGAAAGTGATGTGATAAGCTCTTTTTCCACTCTTCTCCCCTCTTCTTCTCCCCACCCCTGAAAAGTATTATTTGGTTCTCTACCTCTATGCAGAGATAGATTATGCACCTAATGCCCAGATGAGAGAAAAGATTGGAGAAAAGAAGGCTCCGGGGAGATCTAATTGTGGCTTTCCAGTACCTGAAGGGGCCTACAGGAAAGATGGTGGGGGACTGTTTATCAGGGAGTGTAGTGACAGGACAAGGGGTAATGGGTTTAAGCTAAAGGAGGGTCGATTTAGATTAGATGTTAGAAAGAAATTCTTTACTCTAAGGGTGGTGAGGCACTGGAACAGGTTGCCCAGAGAGGTTGTGGAGGCCCCATCCCTGGAAGTGTTTAAGACCAGGTTGGATGGGGCTTTGGGCAATGTGGTCTAGTGGGGGGTGTCCCTACCTGCAGCAGGGGCGTTGGAACTAGATGATCTTTAAGGTCCCTTCCAACCCAAACCATTCTATGATTCTAGGATTCTATGATTTGATTTATTTTCCCTAGTTTTTGAGAAAGGCTATGAGCCAATTCTGTTGGTGTTTTAATAAAAGCCCTTTGAATTTTAACTTAGCCTGTCGCAATTAATGAAGATCTGTCAGAAAGGCTATTTAAAAATGCTTGGGCACAATTTCTTTTCTTTTCAGAGATGCTGAGAGACAGACTGTTTTTTTCCCAGGTGCAGTTCCATAAAACAAGGTCAGCCAACACAGTGCTTGTACTTCTCATGTGCCTTCCTGGTCCTTGCTTTACATTGCCCTTACTCAACCTAGCATTGGCTTCAATACAAACTGCACTCCTCTGTGAACCAAATCAACTCTAATCAAGCAGAAAAAAGTGGCTAGTTTTATGATGGGACAGTTACTTGAATCAAGATTGACAATTTTGACTTCAAGAAATTCCTGTCCAAGATTAGGAACTGCATTGCTTCGTGTCATCCCCCATGATGTGCTCTCTATCAGACCTCATTTTATCCTCCAGTTCTCCATCTGCAGGCAGGCAGATGCACCCACATTCAGCATGTTCTGCTGGGAGAAAAACAGGATCAACCTGGATTCACTCTCCCCCTCAAAGAAAAGGGGTTTCCACTCGCTTTAAAAACAGATGATGTAGTCATTGCTGCTTTTTATAGAACAGAGGTAACTACCACAGGCTACTGGAAAGGGAAAGACAGAATTAAATACAGCAAAGAAAAAGCAGGATGCTAAGAGACAAATTGATTCCAGATCATGTTCTCACTTTCATTTTGTTCCACTGTTTTTAAATGCTCTCTAGTTAAAAATTGTGCCTTGCTCTTCATGAATTCTCAGCAAAGAACAATTACAACTAAAAGGAGCTAGAAAGTGACGGGAAACAGTTTCTAAGCGCGTTTCCACACCTAAACCAAGAGCACCCACCCGAGCGCCGCCGGCGGCCCGCGGAAGCACACCGCCCCCTGCTGGGGCCGCGCCCGCCCGGCGCTGCGGGGCCGGGACACGGGACGTGGGGTAACGGCGGTCTGAACAGCAGGGGACGTGGGTCTTCGTTTATAAGCGCTTTAAATATGACGTCAGCTGTTGCAGAGCAAATATAGGGGTCTTGTTTTAATAATGACTGGCTCCGAAAAGCCACTCATTTTTTGACAGCTCTTGTTGTAAAAGGGGAGCTTGCCACAAACCTGCTGTCAATGCTTTTTTGCTGTTCTGCAGGATACCAAAAGAAGCGGTGCCTCAGGGCAGGGCTCCCCAGGCAGCACTCTGAGGTCACTTAATCCATGGAGGGACAGACAGCAGGTAAGAGCATTTGCTACATTCCCATGTTTGCAGGGATGGCTCTTGACCTGAGCTTTGTGCAGTGATCACGGCACAGAAGCAGCTCCTATCTACTAACTAAATATTTCAACAGGTTTTCACCCTGCTCTTTTTTTGTACATCTTTGAAATAGCTGCTCTGATAAATTTTGTTATTATTCATTTTCATGCTACAGAACATTACAAGATTGTAAAGAAAGCCTTAAAGAAACACTCCCCATGGGACAACTGTCCACGCGCCTTACTCAGCAGTGCCAAACAGGAGATGTCCCTAGTATACACTGCAATCCAAACGTAAATTACCTCTGTGTTGTGCAATAAATAAACAAGCCTGAATGAGGTACAGAGTTAAGAGTGCAGTCAGCAATACTATGCCTCTTCTGTGTTTTACTGGACCAATTGGTCAGAAAAACACAGCATCCTGCCATAAAGGTAACATGAGCAGCTTACAGAGGGGAAAAAAAAAAAAAAAGTGCAAAACCAAAGAAAAGCAAAATCAAAGAACAAAAAACAAAAAAGCAGAAAACAAACAAGCAAAGAAAACGTCCAAAACCAGCCCACAATTCTCATTGGTGTGCTGATTTCTCTGCAAACACCAAGTCAAAGGCAATCTTCAAGATTCATCAGTCAAATACTCCTGAAAAAGCACATCTCTGTCCACAAAGCCAACCCTAATATTGTCTACATTTCTCTGTAGTGTTGAATGAAACCATTGGCCTCAACAAGCAGAGCTTGTGAGGTTGGGAGTTGGGGTCTCTCAGCAACAAGGCAAAAGCTTTGAGCCTGTTACTGGAGACGAGTGTTCTGAAAGCTGGACAGTTTGCAGTCAGAGAGGAAAACTCACTTGGCTTATCTTTTTCTGGAGCTACAGGTAAAAATAGCACAGAATAAGAAAAGAAAGAAAAAGGGTGGGGAAAAAAGACTCAAAGAGAGAAAGATATTGAAAAAAGAAAAAGAAAAAGCAAGGAATAAAAAATATACTTAACTACTTCAAGAGAAATAGGAAAATTAGAATATTGCCCTAATTTGCCTCTTAAGCTTCAGTTATGCAGCAAAGGGGACATTATAATGAGCCCACAGTTGGTAAATAATCTGATACAGAATAAATACTAGATTTGGCTTCTGTTGAAAGTAATGGAGTATCCACTGACACTGGATTATGAAATATTCAGCATTATGAAAGGTAAAATTAGTTATTTTGTTGAAGAGTACATTACTTATGTAGGCAAGTCAAGCACATATATGTCATTATTTAACAAGTGCAGCAGACCAAAAAATTTTTATGACCATTTTTCAATGTTGCATTATATTTTATGACTCATCAGCAATTCATTAAAAAAGAAATCCTATTGTTGCCTTTCAGATTCTTTTCTTGTATTTACACGAATACATTTTCTTGTTTATAAATTCCAGAATGTAGGCAGTTCACCATGATTTTTTAAACACTTCAATAATCTGAGCAAGACCCAGCCACAGAATATAAAACACTTCTTCAGAGCTATTAGACTGCCAAGCGTAAGGATTAGCAATCTGTTTACAGCATACCAGGCAAACTCAAATCTATATACTATTGGCTACAGAAAACTACTGTTATCCTTCATCTGAAACACATAAGTTTTCTAATTGCTTATAAAAGCAAATTTCCATTGTGACACTAACATATTTAAGATGGTAAAAAATGTGAAGAATTAACATTCACCAGCAGATTAAATTATCAACTAGAATCAATAGTCCAAAAATTGATCAGCTCCCCCAAAAATGTGACATGAGCCAGCACAAAATTAATATTTTAAAATTTAATTTAATTAAATGGCAGCAATTGGTAGGTGTTATTCTTTAAACATTCCAAGTAAGCCGTCAAGATTTTACAATACAAATGCCACTAGTGGAAAAACAAGACTGTGTTTCCATAGGAAACTAGTTTATTTAAAGGGGCTATTTTCCTGTCAGGGATGTTCAATTTCATGCATTTCAGCAAAAACAGATGCTTGCTTTTGTTAGTGCAGAATATGATTAAAAACTTTTATGTTATACAGTGGGACATCTAGTTGGAAAGCATCTGATGAGAATTCACACTGACCAAGATCACTTCTTCAATTAAGCCCATTGACAGATGACAATATGAAAGCCCAAGAACAAAACAAATTGAACAGTTTTCTGGCCCCCAGACAAATTCTTAATGCTACCAAAGAATTTTTAACTACCATAGTTATACATTAGCAACTGCTGGCTCTGAAACATTGATAGACAGCAGCATCTGATGCTAGTAGGATTTCTAGTGTAGTTATTATAAATTAGCATATTGATAATTTTAACAAATTATGGAAGAATGTACTTTTCAAAGATAATAAAAGTGTATTAACTCTAAAACACTGTTAAGTGATTAAGTGAGGCTTAATAATTGTGCACTTATTCTCAAAGTATTCAAGTGTTTTGGTTCCATTAATTTCCAAAAGGATTTAGACCAGGATGAATATCCACAGGTCTATAGTTAGGACAATCACATCTGCAGCTTTCCCAGGGGCAAAAAGGACAAAGATTATTTCTCCCTGTTCCAATTAAGAAAGTAAGTTAATAGCAAACCAGTGGAATTCTTTCCCTCCCACCCCCCTATTTTGTGTAGAATCTAGCTGTATATTTTGAAACTTTCACATCGTCTGAGGTTTGGTTTTCCAAGTCATTAGGATAAATTTAGTTTATGTTTTATTCTCTAATTTGGTCATTCTTCCTGGCAAAGTCATTTTACTTGAAGTTAAAAGTGTTAGAAATGATTACTCAAAACCAAAATACATATAGATGCTGAAGTTACGAATTACAAAAGAAATAGGCAGTTCAATAGTCAAAAGGCGTAAAATGAAAACTCATGCTTCATGAATGAAGAATCACGTGCATACTGAAAGAAATTCACATTCACATAATGTTAAATCCATGAACTAATCAAGATCTACTAATTTTAATTTTTAAAATATTTTTAAAACTCTCAGTCTATCCCCAGTAATACATGAACTGTCATTTTCACTTATACAAATGAATGAATAAGATCGAGGTTGTAGATACGATTACGGAGAGACAGGATACATCAGTTCTATAATAAATTGATTTTTGTTTCCACATTTAAATAAAATATTTCAGATGAAAGTAATATTTCACTGCAAAACCACAGAACTCTAGAAGCAGACGTGTTCTTTCTTCTCTTCCAAAAGTTTTACATAAAAGAAGGAAGCCAGGCTTCCTATGCTTTTGAAGATTTCAGATTTTTTTATAAGAGCTAATCAGAAGTTAAAAGATCATCTTTAACATGATGATTAATGTGTCAATCTGAACTGTCATCATGTATTTATCTCTTGCTTTTTACTTAAGTAATTTAGAATCACACTCTTCAGTAGAAAGAAAAAAAACCCTAAAAAACCTAAAAAACCCAAAGAACTTATGATGACTATATAAAGGAAATTTATGGCTATATAATGCTCAAAATCAAACAATTAGTAATTCCTCTAGGTTTGCCATACACCAACCTAGGATATGGCTTATACACAACTGAAACCATTCAAAAGATAATACATATACAGTAATTAGCTTGTGTCAAATAAGTTCTGAACAAATTTTGCCTTTTCCTTCCTCCGCTTTGGTTAAGATATAAAAAATTATATGACAGATCAAAACAGTGGTACCACCAGACGTATTTGTCTATGTTATTACAAATGTAAGCCACTGCAGCAGTTCTCAAAAGTAGAGTTCATTAATTAGAGCTCAAGAATGGACAGTTGTTTCCAACATTTTTTAAGTCAAAACAGTACAATGCATCTATCACAGTAGTTCTGCTATACTTTCCTAACAGTATGTTTGATGTTTCAGTAAATTCTGAATAATGACAGTGCCTTCAAAACAGACCTTATCTCTCTGTTTTAAGTATGTCCAAGCAAAATCTTGTCCCCCCTTGAAATCAATGACAAAACTTTTGCTTGATATAATGAAAGGCAGGATTCATTACCCCTGGATTTTACTACTATAAAGTTCTCTAAAAGGCAGGGTTTTTAAATGCATGACTTCTATAAAAATAATTACAGTACTCTTTATTTTATGTAGATGCCATAATTTTCCAAATTTGAAAACTAGATCTCAGTTCTGGAACTTGGTCCCGTTCCAGTTATATCCACTATGTTGCTTTCCAGCAAACCACTGATTCAGCCTCCAGAGATGAGTAAGCAAGTATGAAGAAATTATACCTGCATGAAAGCACCTGACAAGAAATATGATATCCTATTTTATTCAATGAAAACCAAACGGTTTGAGTGGCACCAAGGCGGGGGCAGGGAAGAAGATGGAAAGAAATGTGAATTAAGTGGAATTGTTCTTTAATATTCCATTCCCTGTATATGAAGGATTAATACTCATCTTACTACAGACAACAAGAGTGTGTGAACTCCAACTTTTTTTAATTCTTCAAGAGAACTGTCACAGCCTGACATCATGTTACTAAGTTACCAACCCTTACTTAAAATCTGTCATCTTTTAACTTGTAGTCAGGAGATAACAATAGGAGAAGAAAGGTCAAAAAAAGGGCAAGTAAGAGAACTCCTGCCAAGGGGAGGCTACAATAAGGTAGATTTAAACACTGGGAAAAGCACAGTAAAGGAAGAGGGCTAGAAGCAAATAATTAGCTATGCACCTGGTCCCTGAAAGGCTACTGCATCTGGACCCAGCCACGGCTAAGCATGACAGAAAGACTTTCCTAGCCAAAGGGGTAATTTGGATGTTTGTGTCTCGAAGCTGGCAGACCTCGGCCTTAGCAGTGCTGCGACATCTGCCTGCTGGAGACAGGGACCGATGGGCACCTTATGCAAGCATGTTTCTCACTTCCTAATATTAAGACATGTGCAGGTTCAGCCTTTACAAATACACATACAGAAGCACTCAGCAACTCCCTTGCATAAGTGAGATTTCAAACACACATAGGTGCCTCTGCAGGATTTTTGGTAATGGCCAGACCTTTTCTCCTGAGCCTGTGTGTTGGGTTTGCATGGCAAGGTTTTGGTAGCAGCAGGGGCTACAGGGGTGGCTTCTGTGAGAAGCTGCTAGAAGCTTCCCCCTGTGTCTGATAGAGCCAATGCCAGCCGGCTCTAAGATGGGCCCGCCGCTGGCCAAGGCCAAGCCAAGCTGCGCCTCTGTGATAACATATTTAAGAAGGGAAAAAAAACAAGCTAGAGAGAGCTTTTGCAGCCGGAGAGAGGAGTGAGAAGATGTAAGAAACTCTGCAGACACCAAGGTCAGTGCAGAAGGAGGGGGAGGAGGTGCTCCAGGCGCCGGAGCAGAGATCCCCCTGCAGCCCGTGGTGAAGGCCATGGTGAAGCAGGCTGTCCCCCTGCAGCCCATGGAGGAAGGATGAGGGGGTGTAGCGATTCCACCTGCAGCCCGTGGAGGACCCCACGCCAGAGCAGGTGGAGGCACCTGAAGGAGGCTGTGGCCTGTGGGAAGCCCACGCTGGAGCAAGCTCCTGGCAGGACCTGTGGACCCGTGGAGAGAGGAGCCCACGCCAGAGCAGGTTTGCTGGCAGGACTTGTGACCCCGTGGGGGACCTACGCTGGAGCAGTCTGCTCCTGAAGGTCTGCACCCCACGGGAGAGACTCACGTTGGAGAAGTTCATGAAGGACTGTAGCCCGTGAGAGGGACTCCATGTTGGAGCAGGGGAACGATGAGAGGAGTCCTCCCCCTGAGGATGAAGGAGCGGCAGAAACAACGTGTGATCAAGTGACCGTAACCCCCATTCCCCATCCCCCTGTGCTGCTGAGGTGGGGGCGGAGGTTGAAGCTGGGAGTGAAGTTGAGCCCGGGAAGATGGGAGGAGTGGGGGGAAGTGTTTTAAGATTTGATTTTATTTCTCATTCCTCTACTCTGTTTTGCTTGGTAATAAATTAGATGAATTTTCTCTCTAAGTTCAGTCTGTTTTGCTCGTGACGATAATTAGCGAGTGATCTCTCCCTGTCCTTATCTCGACCCATAAGCTTTTCGTTATACTTTTTCTCCCCTGTTTAGTGAATGAGGGGAGTGAGAGAGCGGCTCTGGTGGGCACCTGGCCCCCAGCCAGGGTCAACCCACCACAGCCTGACACTGGTTTGGAGCAAACACCAGCCCACTCCTATGCAAGCCACAGCCTCGCACAGCACCCTGAAGGGAGACATGATGATGGTCTGTAAGGGCACAGCCAGCCCTGCTCCTGCCTGCCACAGAAGAGGCTTTGCCCTTGGAGGCATGTGGAGGAGTTTGTCCCCCAGTGGTTCCCCCATCATGATTTCTTTCTCCCCTCCAGGTGTTTACACCACTGCTGGGACTCGCTCCACCTCACCGAGCACCACCACACCTCATCCTGGCCTGTGGCATCTCGTCCTCTCCCATGGCATCTCAAGCCGTGTTTTCTTGCAATCCCAGTTTGGGGTTACCAAAATTCATTGTGTTAAGAGTTTGCAGCATGAGTAAGGATAAATTGAAACCAATACAAAATAGTTACAGTAGACCTGACAATATAATCTTCTTTCTACCAGCAAAGAGTTACTGAAAATGAGTAGAAAAGTTGTTTGTCCTTAAAGACCTGAAATTACTCCTGGTTTCCGCAATTATCTAAAATTAAAAAAAAAAAAATTGAATGCCTAGTTATTATAAAACATAAGCAACTCGTAGCTTCTGACTCAACACAAATGGTTCTATGATTTCTTTATCTATTTGTTCAAATTAGTGCCAAGATACTCAGAACAAAAGAAAGCAAGCTAGTTCACAGGATTTAATGTAAGATGAGAATAATTGCTTCAGGTTTAATTAGAAGTGTATGAGATAAACCATTTGAGAGAAAAATATGATTGCTACCTGTGAAATAAGAGGTGGTGTTAGTGGGATTGAATAATAGGACAGTTAATACCCATCTCTCTTTCACCTTATCTCTCTGAAGAAGAGTATGGAGGAAAGGAAGGAAACAAGCAAGAGGGAGAATACAATGTACTTTTAAATCAGTAGGTCCATTGAGTACATGTTTTGTAACATGCAGGAGAGTTAGAAATGTTGGTTCTTGGGTTTATCATCAGATATGAGTGACTGCTATATGACCCAAGCACATATCCTGACATTAGTATGCACTGCTTTTAACAGAGACTTGTATGTACTGTTTGCAAGAGCTCATTCCTATACAGATGTGTAAAAGCATAATGCTCTCAGCGAATCTCTATTCCAGTCTGTAAAATTTATCTATTCTGGTCTATAATAAAAGGAATAACACATCATTACATTTGCCAGCTCCTTGCTTTTTCCATCTTGAAGGAATTCTGCCAAGCCAGCTGCAGCTGTATAATACCTGGAGAAGGGAACAAAATCAGTGTGAACACTTTTTTGATTCTAAAATATTTGGTTTAACAGCATTAATACACCTCTAATGTTACTTTTTCACAGTAAGCTAGAAATCCCACAAATATTTCTGAAAAAAAAAAAATCAGAAAACGAGGTATTTCACACCAGGAGATGCTGGTCCATTACGAACCCAAATAGAAAGGCACTCAGACTCTGTAGTGTATCATTTGAAATGCTATTTATTAGAGATAAAGAGAGAATAAAACAGATAATTTTACCTCCTTTTAGATGCTGGGAGCCCTAAGCTGCGTAGCATCGAATGGGCCTCTGATCAGCATACAGCATGACCCTGCCTGTAGAAGGGGTTACCCCACGTTGGTCATTTGAGCTACTATAAGATTTTCTTACAAGAAAACAACTCTATTCATAATTTCTACTGTTAAACAGGAAGGATACTCACAGAGAACTTCTCGCTGCACTTTTAGAAAAAAAGGCAAGGCCAGGCAGGTGGGGCAATCACCAATATCAAGTGGGAGCAGCCCGCATGCTCCTCTGCTACGAGCTGAGTTTGTCCCACAGCCACGGGACACACACAGCACAGCACAGCACAGCACAGGCCTGTGGCTCTGCTGCATGTCCCTGGTGGCTGGGCAGGATGTGCAGCACAGCACAGCACAGGTCTGCGCTTTCTCAGGTTCAGCGTTACATGGGCCAGTAGCTTTGTGATACGCAATGGTCAGGATCAATGCAGGAAGGTGGCATTAACTAAGCTAAATGTCTTCTGTTAGTAAATATCTGGGGAAGGATTCAGATGGCTTAAATTTATGTATCTAAAATTCCTGTTATAGTCAATAATGATCTAATCAATACAGACAACAGATCCCAGAAAACAGTTCATTTTACCTTAAACACTCAGTCTCTAGTAAACCAAAGTGCTCTGTGAGAAACTGTGAAAGATCTTGTGGGGCTTCTATGAAAGATTAATGGTAATGGCACTTTACATACCTACTGGTCCAGTGCTTCAATGTAAGTGCCCCAGTCTGAACGTGAATCTCGTCCCAGTGCTGGATTTTGTAACTAGAGCCTGTCTGCCAGCCAGTTTGGAGTAGTGAGCATCCCACGTTGCTGAAAAAGCTGCTTTTTGAAAACTACTGGTAATTATCAGCCAGGAAGAGTCTGTCAGCTTGCACTTCATCAGGTCCCACAGAACCTGTGTTCAAAATCTACCATTTACAAGTCACTAAGGGCAAGTGGGACTTTCAGATTTGGTCTGATCTCTTTTGCATATGATGGACTCTGTGATAGATTTTCCATTTCCCAAAATTAATTTGATGCAATCCTAATGCTGTAACTACCAACGGACAACATCAGCAGGACTTGCAAGGTGGCAGCTCCTCCACTTAAAATACCTTATTAAAAACTATTGATTTTAGCCACAGCAGAGACTGTATGCATCTAATAAAACAACTGCATGAACTGAGTGTAATGAATGAAACTTCTTTCAAGTATTTTCTTCTTTTGACACCTTTCAGTAAGCACTTCTCAGCAAGAATGGAGAAAAATAATCATCAGCCTGAGTTCTACATGAAATCCTTTGCTAGATGTAATTTGACAGTTAGCACGTGGTAAAAAAGCATATGATCTCTGCCAGGCAGCAGGCTAATAGTATTACAGAATCATTAGTGGAAAAAAACATTCTTACTGAGAAATTACAATAAAATAATATTTGCTAACTCCCACCAGAGGTCAGTCACATCCTAGGAATAAAATGAAAGTTACCAAAATTCTAAGTACCCATTGATTCTAGATATGATGGAAATTGAAATTTTTGACCGAAATTAAAGTTCTACTTCTACTTGTTTGATTGTATTATTCATAGTTGGGATAAATTTATCCTGCTTTAATGAGTGCAGGAGAAAATACATAGCTCTGGTAAGAAAAAGAAACAACTAGCTGAATAAACTTCAGTTTAGCTTTCAGTAACTGAGGAAGAACAAGAAATTATTCTGTGAAAACCAAAGGCGCTGCTAACTATAACTAATGTTCTAGATAAGAATGTGTACAATGGACGTGGATGGCAATAAGCTGGCACATTTAACCATGATACTCAGATTTCTTGATCTGAAAGTCACAGAGAAGTTAGAAGTAGGATGTGTTCTTAGTAGTGTGGTAGAGCAAGACACCTTATGCAAAGTTATTATGTATGCCTAGATTAATCAAGAATCCTAGTAGTTAGTAAAAATTGTGTTACTTTTCTGAATAACTAAAATAAAACACAACAGATTGCAGTGCTAAATATAATCTCAGAATCCAGAGAAAATTACAACTTCATGTACTCAAATGTGAGTAGTCCTATTTAAATAAAGTTTTCTATCCTTAATATGTGAAAGGGTATTAAAACATTTTTCTGTTATACATATTTAACTTTTTTTTTCTCTACTCAGCCCTTCTTATACCACATCTGTAATACTGTATCCAGTTTTAGGCCCTCAACACAAGAAAGACATCAACAAAATGGAGTAAGTTCAGCAGAGGACCACCGAGATAAAGCCATGAGCAACCTGGTCTGACCTCATAGCTCACTCTCCTTTGAACAGGAGGTTTGACTAGATTGTCTGAGAAGGCCCCTTCTAATCTGAGTCATCCCCTTGTACTATCTTATGATCCTATGAACCTGTCCGATGACCCACAAACCACCTCTTTTCCAGGAATAATCTTTAGGCAGTTCCAGTCACCCTATCTCGAAGATTGAAGTAGAACTAGAAAAGATAAGAGAAAGGCAACAAGGATGGTCATTTGAATTTACAGATTAGGTCTTATCTAAGAGACAAAATAGGCTAGATCTCTTCAACCTGTCACATGGATGGCTGAAAACAGCTATGAAAGCATGAATGACACACAGAAATTGAATGGAAAATTATTATTTGCTACCTGTCATTAAAAAGGCAGCACATGGATTACCAGATGGATGTTTTAAAAATAACAAATGCAGATGCTTTTCTGCAGGACTTTAAAAATAGAACTCAATGTGGTGGGATGCTTTGGAGATCAAAAGTTTAGGGGGATAGATAAATGTGGAGGGGTACATATCCATGATCTGAATGCAACATTTAGTACAAGAGTCTCATAGTTTAAAATTGCCAAAAGATATAATACGAAGAGGGAAATAATACATTTATTTTTCCTTATATTCTTTGCACCTACCTCCACTAGAAGCTTTTGCTGGAGATGGAATATAGTGCTTGTGGGACCTTTCGTATGACAAAGTCCCTAATTCATGATTGTCAAAAGGCATAATGTAAAGAGAGAAAGGCTGTAAGTCTTTGTTCCTTACTGTCTCTGCACCTACTTCTTGTACTGATTATTGTTGGATATGGAATATACTGCTTGGGACTTCTGGTATGGCCAAGTATGATTGTTACAGTCTTCAAGAAGATCATATAGGTTAGAACTTAGCATAAGCTTCTAAGGAAGGAAGCAAATTCAGCAAAAATTTTCGCTGGTAGGTGGTGTTGGAGATGTACATTTTCTGCCCAGTAAATCATATACAAAGTGATACCCTATCTACCTCTTCCCAGTTCCTTATGCTAAAGAAGAATCTATTGGCAAGGTCAGGAATTATGTTGTAGGACAGATCTCCTCAAGCAATAGATACTTTTTGTCCAGAGAACAGAGTAAGATGACATTTTTTATTATTTGAGCATGCATAAATACCAGCTACAGAGGGTTGAGTAAGCTTTAATGAAAGAAACCAAGAACCATATTTGGAGTTGTATTTCCACAATTCACGGGCTACCTCCCCATTATTTTCATTGCATTGACACAAACACACTGATGGAGATGTAGTGAACTGAATCAGGAAATTGTTCTGTCTGAAAATAATTCAAGGAAAAACAGACGTTCGGTAAACAAGTTCCACGCTGCAGGTCACCAACCTGCACAAACAATTGGAGGATGGAAAAAGTAGAAGAGAAAAACAAGCAGATGTTGCCCAATAAATCTCTGTGGATTAAAAGCCCAGGTATGTACCTGATGACGCCAGGCTGGTGGAGTTGGACCAGTGGAATGCATTTTGTGACTCGGATTTGATGGGATTAGTCAGTGTGTAACACAATAGTCTGCAGTTCTTTTCAGTCCCTCAGCATGGAGCAATGGTCTCTACAAACGAGGCGCAGCTATAGCTAAATGGCTCAAAATTCATGTCATCTTAAAATGCTCAGTTTAACAACAGCGTCGTCCGGGGGTATGAGGCCAGCACTCCCCGGAGGTCCTCGGAGCGGGTGCAATTTGCCCGTCCCTCCTGACACTGGTTTCTGATCCCCTCACGGTAAGGGGGAAGGCGGCTTGCTAGCTCTGGAAAACCTCTCCTCAACTACTGACCCGGTCGAAACCCGCACGAAAGAGCGGAGCTGGGGCCGGGGTTCGCCCCTCAGTGTCTCCCAGGTCACGCTGACACGGCCGTTAACGGCTGAGGCGCGAGCCGCCGCTGGGGTCTCCACGGGCCGCCGCTCCTCAGGGGGCCCTCAGGTAGGGCTCGCGCCACCCGCCCCGTTGCTAAGTAACGCGGTCGCCTCTTCCGCCCGCCGGCGGCCGGCGTCTCCCTCCAATGAGCGCGCGGCGGGGGCGGGCCCGCCAGGTTGCCCGGGAGACGGGGTTGGTTTCTCCCTGCGCGGCGGCGGTGGCGGCGGACGCGCTGTGGGCGCTGCGGGAGGACAGGTGAGGGCTGGCGGCCGCCACCGGGGAGTGGGCCCCGAGCTTGGCAGCCCGGCCGGGCGGGAGGCGTGCGGTGCGGCGTTTCTTGCCCCGCCGTGTGGCGGGCGGGGAGGGGCGGCCCGGCTGGGGCGGTGGAGTTCGGTGCGGGCCCGGTTGTCCCGCGGGCGGCGGTTCCGTGGAGCTTTGCCGGGCCGCGCCCACCTGCGGCCTGGGGACGGAGCTGCCCTGGGTAGCTTTCGGGGCTTCGGGCGCTTCTCTGAAGTATCCAGGAGTGGGCTTGGCGGTATTGTTGGGTTTTTGCGTTGGTTTCGGGACTTTTCTACTGTATGCGTATCTCTGTACAAACGTGCCTGTGCGGAAACATAAACTTAAAATCGAGTAAACGTGGAGGCAGCAATCTCTGGAAGAAGCAAACTGTGTGGAAAACGCCTGCCCTCCGTAGGGAGGGAGAGCTTTGGGCTTGTTTATACTTCAAATGCTTTTCCCAACTGGGACAAGTGTAGGAGGGGGAAGCAAAAACAAGCTTAGAAAATTTAAAAAATTATTCAAGTACAAAAGCAAACTACTGGCTAAGCAAACAAAGCTTATGAAAACAAATTTAAGACAGTAGATTCCACAAATGAGGAAATAAGTATTTAAATTTTTTTTCTGTTAATTTAATTTCTCTGATATCCTAAAAGATGTTGCTTTATATAGAAATGGTCACACAACAATTTGTGAAACTGGCATGCATGCAATCAAAGTCCACTTGAGATCTTTACTTAGAATGCTGTAGAATTATGTATCATAATCCTCGATTTTAAATTTGATGAAGACCATAGTGTTCTTAATAATTGGCTTAACCACTCCATTATATAGAACATAAATACTTGGAAATCTCCCTTTCCAGCCTAAAAACTGGTTGTTTCAAGAATATCTTTCTGCTGGCCATGCACTCAGTCTTTCAAAATCGTCATGGGCTAGGGAGTTTGTTGTGTCTTTTTCTAACTAATTCTAGAGTTTAAGTCCCTTCTATGTTAAGAGTGTAGAGCTTTCTGGTTTTATGCCTCTCTTAAAAAATTTGTCGTGACATTATGCAGTTTACTGTTATTTGTAAGAGCATTTGGGGGAAGAATTCTGATGATAAACACAGATAGTAAACAATCAGATGTTCTTCAAACTTTAGCAAAGTATTATTTTGCTTGTTATTCATGGTAAGGCATACTTCCCTTTGTTTTAAATTAAGTTCAAGTTGCTAACCTTTGCACTCCCTAATTTTTTTGTAGTCCTAAAATAGGGGAAATTCACTTAGGTTGTGCCAGTTGCAAATAAATTCTTTTGTGATTAAAGGCACAACTGTATCAGTTGCTTCTATATTTTAAGTTTTCTACTGGAGAACAAGTGCCTTGCACAAATCAGTCAAGCTAACTTTGTGTTACCATTATTTATGTTTTGCATATAAGAATTGTTCAAAAGCTTCAGTTAAGACTGTAGTAATCTTTGGCTAATTGTTGTAACCCATGTGAAGACATGGTGACCTAAAGAACTTGCAAAGGTAATATGGAGTATGTATGGAGTAATACAGATAATGCAAACATTTTAAAATATCGTGGGAGTATTGTTTTACTTAGTGATTTTTTTTTTTTGGTAACTTATTAATTATTCTCGCTGACAAGATGTCTACAGTCTTCTTCCAGAAGTGTCATTCTGTGTGTTCTATTACAGCAAATCTCTGATTCATGGAGTAGCTCTGGCTATTTAAAGGACCAACAACACAATGATAAACTTGTAATTTAGTTGTCTGCTATGAGGAATGTTTCCACATAGCAAGAGCAACATAGGAGAGTCCTCACTGAGTTTGACTAATGGTCTGTTTAACTCAGTGGGCCAGTATTTTATTTCTAGCAGTGGTAATAGGAGATGATAACTTAGGGAAAGCATTATTTCCTCTTCCTGCAGTCTGTGAGTCAGAGTTGATGCGGACAGTAAGAGTTACCTCAGCAAATCCTGGTGAAGATACTGTGTAGCTTGCATATTTTGTTAGATAAGGCAAAAGATAGACAGCACAAGAAGAGAAGTAAACATCAATATAACATTTGAATTATAGCAACTGGCAATGAGAACTGAGAATTCATCTGTAGGGTATAGGCAATTTGGTGACATAGTGTCGTTCAGGCCAGCAAATATTTATGGTAGCAGCTGAGCTGTATTCTGGACACTGGAGAAGGACAGGAGCTTTGTATGGTATTCTTTTCCCCATTTGAGTCCTATAATAAGTACACCTTGGTTGAATCCATTGGGGCCATTTCTTCCTTATCCTGCTCTAGCACAAGTTGGAGAAGTTGGTTTTGCTGCTACAAGTGGGGTTCACTACATTAGCAGTTAAGGCTTGTACAGTTTTGCTGACTTTTTTTTATGTTCTTAACAATGTCATATAGTAGCTCTCAAGACTGTCTTGTCATGAAGTGTGGGAACTCATCTCTTCCAGTTCTTTCTGTCACTTGATGGTGTTACCATTTGTGGTGATGACGTTGACTGCACCATTGTCTCTGCTAAGGCTCTTTGTTAGATTTTTCACTTGGGCTACTTGGTCCAGTTTTATGTGGGAAGTTATGTGTAACCACACAATTTGATAATCAGTAATTTCTAAAATCTTCATCATTAATGAATCTTTCCATTCAGTGTCTAATTTCCTATTTGATGATGGGAGACCCCCAGCTCTTGGAATCAGTTGTTGAAGTGGAAAAAGTCATTGCGGGGGGGGGGGGAGACTGTGTATTATAGGTCTTTTATTGGTGAAGTTTGCCTTTTCCCTACTTAATGATTCTCTTAATGCTTTTACTGACTAGAAATTTGGTTCAGGTATGGAAACTTTCATCTACTTTCCAGCCTATATGGCCAATTTGAACCCAGCTGCTTAGCCTGTATGGTATCTTGATTTAAATAGCACTTCTATATCTCTAGTAATTACCACCTCCTTTCTTCATTACTTTAAAACACTGTATCTAAAAAAATTAAATCCATCTCTCTTGAATATGCTAACCAAATGTAGTGCATGAGTGCCTGGTATAATGGTGTTCAGCTTCCTTCTGTGATGAAAATAGCTTTCCTAACACATTGTACATCTTTCCTTCTCATGGTTCCATCCTGTTGATGGCTCATACTTTTCCTATGGTTTATTACATCCAATATTTGACTGATTTTATAAGGATTTTTCCGTCTCCTTTTGTTGTACTATAGTTGTGTAGTTTTTACTAAATTTCATGGTCTGTTGAAACCAATCATCTCTACTTGCAGGGTTTTTTTTGGGGGGATAGAGTTTATCCCGTCCCTTCAATTTATATGTTTTGAGATCTCCTATTTTGTTTCTGTCTTAGATATAATTGTTTGCATTTACCTGTGTGTACTGGGTTTGGCTGGGATAGAGTTAATTTTCTTCACAGTAGCAAGTACAGGGCTATGTTTTGGATTTGTGCTGAAAACAGAGTTGATAACATAGGGATGTTTTTGTTACTGCTGAGCAGTGCTTACACAGAGCCAAGGCCTTTTCTGCTCCCCACCCCACCCGTGAGTAGGCTGGGGGTGCACAAGAAGCTGGGAGGGGACACAGCCGGGACAGCTGACCCCAACTGACCAAAGAGATATTCCATACCATATGATGTCATGCTCAGCATATAAAGGGCTGGGGGAAGAGGAAGGGGAGACATGGATGTTCGGAGTGATGGTGTTTGTCTTCCCAAGTCATCGTTACATGTGGTGGAGCTCTGCTTTCCTGGGGATGGCTGAACACCTGCCTGCCCATGGGAAGTGGTGAATGAATTCCTTGTTTTGCTTTGCTTGCGTGTGCAGCTTTTGGTTTACCTATTAAACTGTCTTTATCTCAACCCACGAGTTTTCTCACTTCTACCCTTCTGATTTTCTCCCACATACCACTGGAGGGGTGGAGCGAGCAAGCGGCTGGGTGGTGCTTAGCTGCCTGTTGGGATTAAACCACAACATTGTGCCATTAGACAACCTGCTTTTGCATGTTACTCAGTCTTCTCTTTCTTAATGAGACATAAATTGCCTAGTTTATTGATAGTCTGAACCCTGGTCTCTTTGGTTTTGACCTTCTATATTCTCTTTTTCAATCTGGTTAAAGAATCATTTTGAGTTCTTACGCTAGAGTTGTGTTCGTTTGGGGTTTTTTTTTTTCCATCTAGGCAAATCAAGGTCTAAGAGTACTAATTACTGCTACTATTTTTATTGTCATCAGTTCCTTTTCAGATTGTTACTTATTGTCTGAAAATACTTGTAGTGGGAGATTGATAATGATGGAAAATGAAAGGGCATATGTCAGTTCCTGAAGATCAATTTCATACATAAGTTTAAATGCCAGGAAAGAGAAATTAAGACTTTACTTTGAGTGTGAGGTTAGTGTTGAGAAGAGTTCTGTAATCATTTGTTACTAACCTACAGCGCATTTTTTTAATATACTTAACCTGCTGGATATTAACATGCATGTAGTTGTATCCGGTTCAGATTTCCAGAGAATGGTGTGCAATCTTGTTGCAGTTAGAGGTTTCTTTTTTTTTTTTTTGGAGGTGGTTGTGATGTATGCTTTTTTCAGAGTTCTTTTTGCTTTTGTGGTTATTAAAGCCCAAGTGGCCCCTGAAGTGTCTGAACAGAAATGTTAAATTGGCTGCTCTGTAAAAATTCTTAGGGCAGAAAATCTCTGTGTTTTAGAACATTATCTTGGAGACAAATTTTTCAATGGTTGATCTGTTTTGCCAATAAAATCAAGTCACTCTTGCCTGTGTCCAGCTTCAACTAGTTTTCCAAATTTGGAAAATTAGTATTAACAGATGTGTGAGAGGGTACAGTTTGTACAAGATGAGATACAGCTGGATGTCATCCACACTTTGGCTATTCAACCTCTCAAATCCATTAACAAATACATACAGATGATAAATAGCACAGGGACATGACCAAGATCCAAGGGATTTTAAATATTACCTTGAGCTTCACAAAGAGAATTATTTCTTCTTTTTTCATTAATTTTCTTCTGCCTACTTTCAAGTTACCTACTTTGTGGGGTTGTTTGTGCTTCAGATGCTGAAATTTTTTTCTGCTAAGGAAAGTTCTTGGTACGTTAACTTAAATATACCGAGGAAATGTTTTTTTTTTTCTTATCTCTGCCATAGAAATGTACTTAAGATAATAGTACTTATTTATATTTAACATCCAAATCAGCAAAATATAGTTTGAAAAATGATTATTATTAAAATGTTTACTTCAAAATGTGTTCATTATCATTCCAGGCAGGGATTTGCACTACTATAATCTAAATTTATTATAATCTAAGATGTTTTTGAAGAACATGTTAGAATGGAATGACTTGCAATCTAGCTAGACATAGATAAAACTTATGAGCATGATAGAAAAAGTACATGCAACATCCTTCTTGCTGTATTAACTGTTTGCTGACAGAGTGAACAACTTTTTTCTTTTTTTTTTTTTTTTTTTTCCCCAGAAACTAGGGCACTTCAGCTTTGAGTACATCCAGATGTTATAGAATCATAGAACAGTTTCGGTTGGAAGGGACCTTAAAGATCATCTAGTTCCAACCCCCCCTGCCATGGGCAGGGACACCCTCCACTAGACCACGTTGCCCAAAGCCTCATCCAACCTGGCCTTGAACACTTTCAGGAATGGGGCATCCACAACCTCTCTGGGCAACCTGTTCCAGTGCCTCACCACTCTAACAGTAAAGAATTTCTTTCTAACATCTGATCTAAATAGACCCTCCTTCAGCTTGAACCCATTACCCCTTGTCCTGTCACTACACTCCCTGATAAACAGTCCCTCACCATCTTTCCTGTAGGCCCCTTCAGGTACTGGTAAGCCGCAATTAGATCTCCCCAGAGTCTTCTTTTCTCCAGGCTGAACAATCCCAACTCTCTCAGCCTGTCCTCATAGGAGAGGTGCTCCAGCCCTCTGATCAGCTTCGTGGCCCTCCTCTGGACTCTCTCCAACAGCTCCATGTCTCTCCTGTACTGAGGCCCCCAGAGCTGGACGCAGTACTCCAGGTGGGGTCTCACAAGAGCAGAGTAGAGGAGCAGGATCACCTCCCTCGACCTGCTGGTCATGCCTCTTTTGATGCAGCCCAGGATGCAGCCCGGTTGGCTTTCTGGGCTGCAAGCGCACACTGCCAGCTCATGTTGAGCTTCTCATCAATCAATACCCCCAAGTCCTTCTCCTCGGGGCTGCTTTCAATCCATTCCTCACCCAGCCTATAGCTGTGCTTGGGATTGCGCCGACCCACATGCAGGACCTTGCACTTGGCCTTGTTGAACTTCATGCGGTTCGCACGGGTCCACCTCTCCAGCCTGTCAAGGTCCCTCTGGATGGCATCCCTTTATGTGTGTAATGATTATGAAACTGAGATAAGCACTTCAGTATAGACATAGCTTTGTGAATAAGGTTATAACTTTTCTCCATACATATGTAGCGTGCCCATTTTGTCTTTTTTGAACAAGGAATTTGAAAATCGAAGAGATACTTAACTTTTCCTTTTCTTAAAAGCACTATGTATTCTTTACAGAATTTGAATGGAAGCATCTGCTAAGCCATACTAACATTGGTACTGTATACATAAACATACTCATTTATATTTTTTCTTAAGAGAAGTTAAAGTTATTTTCTTAGGGGAAAAAAAAAAGGAAGACTATAAAAGTTTCAAGATCCAATTATGGAACATCCTTAGGAAGATACGTGATCAAGTCTAATCTACTGCTATTGTTGGCAGCTAGAGCCTAATCTCCTCCATAAACCGATAAAGCTCAATCTTAAAAGTAGCTATGTTTTTGACCTTGTACTCTTGTGGGAAGGTTGTTCTAAAGTCTCATCCTATTGCAGATCTGGTGATGATAATGGTGTTGCACATGTGTTACTAGCAGCTTATTTTAATCACTGTAAGGTGGCCTGGCTATCCTGTATGTCATCTTGTCCTGATAAATCCATACAGCTTGTTGGGAAAGAGCAAATGAGGGGAAAAAACTAAAGAGGACAACCATTTAGAGCCCTGTTTGTGTTTGTACTGTTAGTAGCCTGGGAGGAGTAGGGGGAAATTAAATTCTTAACTGACCTCATATGACATAGGAGCACTGAGACATAAGTCTGCTGTGTCATTATCCTATGATTGCTTATTACACAGCCTTACTGTAAACATTGTATTTTTGGGATTTATTTTAGGATATTCTTCATGTAAAGGTTTTTAAAGCACTAATTAATAAATAAAACCTGAGGCTTTTAAACTTATTTCTTTACTTTATATATATAAACCTCTTCTTTTAAATTGATTTCTTTACTAGAGATACTGATGTAATGTATTAACATAATGCTGTACAAATTATGAAAATAATGAAATTTTTATATTAATGTAATTTAAAGAATTTTTGAAGCATTTTGTACTTGGGGTTTTTTTTGTTGTGTGTGGGTTCTTTATTGTTTTTTTGTTTGGAGTTTGTTGTTGTTATGAAGACATTAATTCCTGTAATAAATTTTGTGGCTTTGAAATGTATCAAAAGAGAAAATGTAAAGTTGTAGTATGTTAATCTTTAGTATATAGTCATTCGGTAGATAATTTTTAGTGCTATGATGGGGCATATTATGAAATAATGTCTACATGGATTTACAAAGAATTAATTTTGTCATGGAATTGGGTACAGCAAATCTGCAGACAAATTTACTAAATACCAATTTCTATGAGGTATAAATATATTCAATTAATTGAAAATAATTCTTAATTTTGAAACATACTTAATGCTACTGAATTATGGCAAGAATACATCAAATCTGACTTTTTTAAAGAAATTATACAGGCAAATGTCTAAATATTTCTCTGTGTAAGATTTAAACAGAAACATAAACAGTGGTTAGAAATGTATTTGGAAAAAAGTGAATGGTTGATTTGGCACAGTATATCAACTACAGATTATTAAATAATAGCAAATGGTGGCAAAAGTGGAGGATCAAGACAGAGAGATTTCTTACCTCTGTTCCCTTCTTGAAGATATTTCTTAATAACTGAAATATATTGCTGACGTCAGGTATTGCCAGATAACATGGGAGAATAGTATCAGCTTGTTCATTCCAATGACATTTAGCTAATTATTTTCGGATGTAATATTTTATCCTTTCTTTTCTAGGTAAACTATATATTTATGTTATATTTAGGAATATGTTTTAGTTTGTAGAGATTGAGGCCTTTCTATTCTTCAGCATCTCCTTTCAGGCTCTTACAAGTTTACATCTTTGTAGAGAGCAAGGTAGTAGCATACTCTCATTTAAAAAAAAAACCAAAAAACCTGCACTGAAGTATCCAGAAGTGAAATCAACTTTGATATCAAATACAAATAGAAGATAAACATTGATTATTTTTTGTTTGGATTTTTTGTAATTCTTGACCTTTGTAGTGCTGATCTTGAACCACACATTTTAATGTTCTTATCCTAAAGCATCACAGCTTACAACATCACTTCTATTTTATCCTTTTGACTGTTCTCGTTTTTTTGTGTTTATGCCTAGCCAATCAAACTTTAGGGCTAAGTATTCAGCTGGTTTATCTGTGGTAGTGGAGGTCGTAACCTCCACTAACTGTCACTATTCTCAAATTGCACATCCTTCCTATTATCATATAAGGCAGAATCATTAAAAGCAGTTGGCAAAACACAATTACTATTTTAATCCTGCTGGATCATATCTTAGAGGAAATTTCATAGTGTATGGGCTTTCTGTCCTGTCCAATGTCTACACTTAAGGTAATTGAAGGTTGTCATCGTCAATAAAGTAACTCTTCACTTGGAATTAATTCCTCTCCTACCTGAAGCTAAAAGACGTTTCTAATTGTGAAATCATGTTGAACTGTTCAATATCTAACTTTTCTGAGAATGATTTGAGTTAGGAATCCCAATAAGGATTAAAGAAGCTTGTATTGGTGGCTGGTTTGATCCATTCACTTCAGACGGTGTTCTTCAGACAGTAGTTTTGTGAATATGTGCAATGTCTGTTACCCTTGATAGATGATGCTCATAAACTTGAGAAGAAATTTCCTTTACAATCTCAATATCTCTGAGACTGTTCATGCTACCAACTCGTAAAGCTGGAATTTGTTTTAAATGTTTAGCATAAAGTATAGACCTTTTTTCCCAGTATCAACACTGTATGTGAAGGATTCCAAAAGTTATTTGTTCAGTTGCTATATTCTACAGTGGTACATAGCTGCTTGTGATAGCAGATCCTAGAATTGTGCTGGCTACATGCATTACAACCCTCATAGGAGTTGCTTGTATGTATAAGTGGAAATGCCTTATACGAGTAACGGTACGTCCTGTACTCCATCCATCTCCTTCTAGTTTATACTCTTCCTCCTGACAGCGGGCTGCTTTGAATCCCTGTAACTCATGGTTTCAGAGCTCATAGCTGTGGAATATCTGCCATTTATCCAGCTCTCTGCTCATGGTCCTGGCTCACTGAGCATCTAGGCAGCTGTTGATATACTCTCGAGCTCCCCACTTCCAGTCACTCCCCATCTCCACAGTGTAGCTTTCACGTTGTGGACCATCTTTTGTTCCACTTCTGTCTGTTCTCCCCACTCAAACTCACATGGGGTTGTGAAGTTGAGAAATCATCTTCTAGAACGAAGTTCTCATGTCTTCTTCCAACAGTGTACTGAAAACCTTCCAGGGTGGAGGACACCAGAGACTTGGTGGGCAGAGGAAGTTTTCAGAATCCATGGCTAGTTGAATGTTGTTAGGTTCTCAAAGGTAATTCTGCCAGTGGCAGCTGCTTCCCATGACTCTTATACTGTGAGAAGATAAAATTGGCCACAGGCATTCAAACTGAGGCTCTTTCTAGATCAGAATGCCAGTGTAGTGACCTCTTGTGAGCTTACAAGACTCTCTAACCTGATCATGATATAGCATCAAGAGTGCTGCTGTTCTGCATCTTCCATTCCAGCAATGCGCAGGCTCTAATTGGCCTTACCAGCCCATAACTCTTGTTCTGCAATCTCCATCTTTGCCCTCTTTCCTCCCCATGCCAGGAGTTTAACTGTCTGTGTTCAAGACAAGCTCTGCTACAGTGCAGCTGTGTAACTGTGGGTCAGACTGTGTGAAAACAGTGAAGTCAGGAGAAAGAGCTTGTCTGGGCCTCCATCTGTGCACCTTCTGCCTCCTGGCTCTAGAGCTGCATTGAAGCTCAGGCCCTTGCCTCGGTATTTGCCTGAACTGTTCCACAGCCACACTGTGTCTGGTCTTAACACCTTGCTGCTCCTGACCTTGCCTTGCTGAGTTCCTGTCTTCAGCTCGGATTTGCTTTGACACTGTGAACTTGTCTGGTGATCACTGGACTATCAGCTGAACCTGGTTACCATCACTGGACCTGTTCTGCTGCTCTTGAGTACTGAGGGACTGTGCAACTCATCAGTGAGGTCACCCCCCTGCCTGCTTTGAGGTCACCTTTGGCTCCTGGCTTCCATACTTTTCAAAGTAGCCTACTCGTGCTGCTCCCTGTTATCTCCCATAGGCAGATAAGAGCCCAGCTCCTGATGGAAAGTCTCCCTCAGATTCCAGACTGAGAGATGAGGAATAAAGACTGCACAGTTATGTGAAGGGGAGAGAACAGAGTCCATGGTCCTATATTGTCCAACTGCCTCTTTGGAGTTGTAGAGGTGTACCTTCTCCTGAGCATGCTGACTCAGCGTGACAGTGGGACTTGGTGAGGGCTGTGGATGGTCTGGACAATGCACTTGAATATGTGCTAATATGACTGTGGATGCAGGAGGTGCTAAGCATTGTGAAATGACCTAGAACAGCATTAAATCTAGAATGCTAATTTTTGTATACTTTTAGTTGGCTTCTTTGTATATCTCACTTGCCTTTTAAAATGCACACGGCAATGTAAAAAAGCTGAACTGCTGAGCCCAGCAAGATATCTTGTGTTTCTCTAAAGTATGTTCTTATAAAACTTCTAGGGAAATACATATTATATTGTAGCATTGGTAGCTATTGCAATTTCCACCTCAAATGATAAGTTAATGTTTGTGAGTGCTAAATAGTAACAGACCTTTTTGACTTGTAACATACATTGATAACATTATTGTCATCATGTCATATATTTACATATTAGTTATTGCACATGCATAACAACTTGAGTTTCTTAAATGTAGTTACTTTACCAGAGTTGTTCCCTCTAGGAGTTAGGTCCTGACCCTTAAAAGCATAAAATGATTCTGTCACTCACTGAAATGAGAGTACCTAGTTCCAAAGGGAGGATTGTGAAATGTCTGCAGCATAGGCTTGATCATAGAATCCTAGAATATCTTAAGCTGGAAGGGAGCATGGACTACATGGAGTTTCATTCATCCTCCACTGGAGTATTGTTATACCTATAGTATAATAGTTTTTTCAGCAGCTGGAGATGAATAATGGAATAGGCAAACAAATACAATGGAACAATTATGCATTTGCAGCTTCTAGTCTTTCTTGTCTTTAGTTTTCAAGTATAATTTAGTACAAAGCTTTTTACTTTATTTACAGGTAATTGTAACGGATTGTTTTTAGCAGTTTAAGTTCCCATCTGCTGTCCTGTGAAGATTTTAATTGTCTGTACCTTTGAGCTGATGATATCACCAGTTTATTGAAAGGGTAATACTGTATCCATATTCACTTACCCCTTGCTTCCCTGGTGATCCTGGAGCTAAATGTTAACCACAGTGTTAGTCTCTCTTGAGAGACTCATTATTCTAACAGGTTGGTATTGAGACTAGAAAATTCAGTTCACATACACCTATAGTTGTTCCACAATGTAAAACAAACAGATTTGTTACTATTGAACTACATGTAATACTTTGCTCACGATTCTGAATGATGCCATGTACTCTTATAGAGACAGAACAGCGCGAAAGCAAAAGTTTTCTAAAATGCAATAGTATTAATTTGTTTGAAACTGTGATTTTGAGGTGTAACAAGCAGTAATAATGTGGATATGATTTGTTTAGCAAATTGTAAAATTTTTGTTCATAGGGGTGGTACATCAGTAACATTTTTATCGTTTAGTCATAGACCATGGATATGGTCAGGCATTTCTTCAGCCATATGAATAGAGGTGTCTGAATTAACCCTGTGTTTCTCATATAGTTTGAGGCCATGCAATTCTGTGCACTTTGCATTGTTTACGTTTGAACCGAAGTCTCAAAGGCCAAGTAATGTGAAAAATTTCATCACTATGGTGGAAAGTTCCTCTGTATGTTCTTTTGTATGTATCTATTTATCTGGAGGATTGTATAACCACAAAAAAATCTGCTAATCTGGGAATGCTACTTCCCATAAATATAGTGGGTGTCTTGATTTAAATTTGTATTATTTTGTATGTGGTTTGTTTTTTTTCCCCTTGGGTGTCATAATTTCCAAGTAAGAGATTGGAAAGCAAAGGTATTGCTGCTTTTCTTTATTTCCCTGCTGTGGATCTGAGAGTGTAGCTTGCTTATACAATAGCTTTAATGGAAATGATGTGTGCTAGAGTAGGACTTGTAATGACACTGAATTGCTCTTTGGAGAAGGTAAGTCTTGTTAACCACTAACTCTAGGTTAATATGTGGTATTTCCAGCTGTTCTTTTCCTTCTTGGCTTCGTTTATTTCTTGATTGAACAATTGACTTCACAGTCTTTGCATTTAAATGCTTTTGCATTTATTATATTACAAATTTTGGGAAACAGCTTATTAATCTAGTACAGAAAGGCAGAGTTTGTCTGGGTTCTAGATTTCTTAAGAAACTGTGGGTTTTTAGGTCTCCATAATCTCTGTTTAGGATTTGATAGTTGCTGCAACCATGTAGTCAGGAAGATTTGTGTAATTATGTCTCCTAAACAGCACAGCTGATGAAGTGTGCTGCTGCAGCACTGAATTGTGGTGTGAGCAATACAGCTTTTATGCCTCTTTTTTACCTCTTGTTTTCATTGGTATAATGCACTGTGAAACTTTGAAGCATACAAGAAAAGGATAACTAGCTGCAGAAGGAATAAATACAGTTAGGTAATCTGAAACTCTCCTGAGGGAGAGAAAAGAAGCAGATGCGTTCCGATGAATTGGTGAAAATTAGACTGTTTAAATTTTCCAGTCAGCGCCGGTGGCTGTAGATGAGTCCTTCAGGCTCTGCTGGCTGCGAACAATGGAGATTCAGATCTTTTTTCTTTCTTTTCTTTTACCTTTTTAAAAAATGTTAAACATAAGATGCTTGGCACTTGTGATAATCATGGCCCCTCCTACTGTGCCAGTTGAAACCACTCCCTACATAACCAAAACATATCACTCCCTATGATTCTGAAGGTATTTTACATTTCAATATAAGCTTTTGTGCAATGAACCACATTTCTTATAGACAGTACATTTGGAAAAAAAGGAAAATAATTTTTTAGGACACAAATAAGAATGACTCAGCACCTCATTTTCAGAGCTCAGAAGCACTGTAAAATCAAGCTTGAAGCACTAACCTGCTTTAATTTAAAATATTGGAATAGATAATCTAGTAATTGTTTTAGTGTTGATTGCTATTTTCCAGTTCAGAATCCCATACATATAGCATTTAAGTTGCTGCTAAAAGTATTTCAGATTATATATTTATGAATGTAAAGCTTATTAATATAGAATTGTATGACAGAGTTCAGATCTGATCTTTGGGGAACTTGTTGTAGTTTTGAGTAAATTTTACTATAGGACTCATTGTATTTACGTATGTTCAGGTTCTGTATTTTTTATTTCAACTGTGCCTTCTGTCATGGCTTGGATGACTTATATTTCCCACTGGTTTGATGAAGATGATTGGTATGAAGGACAACAACGAGTAAGAATTGTTTAAATTAATATTTTTCTCTTTTACTTCCTTTATATTTTTCTTCTTTAAGCTGCTGTTTATTACTAGTACCAAAAGTAATAGGTCCATAGTGGTACTAAGAAGGGATTTTTAGTAGTTTTAATGAGGTCTTGAATAATAGATAAGTACATCTAAAATGAGTTTTTTGAAAATTAATGTTGCTAGCTGGATAAAAGATATTGGAAGTTTGGTGGCCACCTACTTGCATTTTTTTAGGTTGCATAATTTAAGGAGTAGTAATTCTTTATGTAATGAGATAGAAATCAAGCATTTAATTTTATTTTATTAGGAGGAGTTACTATACTGTGCATGGAGTAAACTAAAATAATTATAAGCAGTAATAGAGTAGAACAAAAATATTTGGGAGATATTAAATTCACCTAGGGTCATTTCCAATTTATACCTTGGATATCTGTGTATTTTTATTAACATTTTTTTTCCAAGGAGGAGGAGTTGTTACTATAGCAACATTTGTAGGGTCTGTTGGATTATTTTTTTTTTAGTGTTTATTAAGTGCATGCCTTGGGCAAGCTTCATCTTCTGCTGCTTTCATAGATTTATGGTGGGAAGTAAATATAAGTCATATTTCTTTCACTGTATCAGGCTCCTTTATGTAACCGTATATTTTTGTAATTTCTGTTTCTCACTTTGATAGTATATTCTCAGCTATTGAATCAGAATGCAGGAGATGGTACTGAAACATAAGGGCCAGCAGCTGCTTTAATTGTATTATGTATTACCTGGTTATGCCAGTTATATGCTCATAAGTATTGAAAACTAGTATATTTTAATGTTTTTCCACTGTTCTCATTTTACGTGTCACTCATGATATGAATGTTTCAGATGTGGAGTTATCTTTTAATAGCTACTCATCAGGGATTCAGGTGCAAGATGTGTCAAGAGGTAACTCATTTTGAACAATTCCTGATTTATGATAAACTAGCAAATGTCATCTGCAAATGGTGGTTGCAAGAGTCTAGCCAAGGTTTCTGGTGTTTTTGAAGAATCTTGCTGAAATTCAAAGCCTTGTCCAAGGCGCTCTTTTCTTGCGTGTGGTACATTTTCTGATTCTTCAGTAGCTAGAGACTATCTGTGCACCATGAAATGTATACAAAAGTAGAAAAAACTTTTCTAACTTTTGCAGAGTAGCATACAAACTCTCTGTCTGTACTTCTTAGTGGTAAACTAGCAGCCAAACCTGACACTTTAACAAGCCATAGTCTACCTAGGTTAAATCCTGCTGGGGAGTATAAAGGGGTTAACTTGTGTTTAGGGCAGTACATGCATAAACCTACATAATTATTCTACACTGTGACTGTCACAATTAATGTAGTCAGTCTTTGCTCATCTTTCGCCCAGAAGCAGTTGCTTGAAGTAGTGTGTGTACAGTCTCTAGAGTAGTAACTGCAGTTTGATTGTCCACATCAAGAGCTGAAAATTTTTTAGCATTTTGTGGTATTCCATGCAAAGTAAGGAAGTATTTTTGTTTAAAGGGAGCAGCTCAACTGATACGAGCTATCTGGTTCTTAAGAAATTATAACTGAAATATGACACTGCCATCTATTTCTTTGTTTCTAACCTTTTTTGTTATGGATCTATTAAAATCCATGACACCTGATCTTTGACAATATGCGTATGTCAAAGTTTTTATAGTGTAAGATTTCTTCTCATCTTCTGATGTGCTTACTTTTACTTTTGATATTCCCCGGATTCATAAAGTAATACATATAAATACATTTAAATATATTTATAGCATAGAATAGAATTTAGAAAATGTCCAGAAACAGTGAATTTTTTGGAAATTTCCTTACTTTGTTTAGTCTTAGTAAATTGAATTTGTCTATTGGCTTTTAAGTTGCATATGTACCAGAATATTTCCAATTATCCTTTATTTCATGGATCTGGACATAATAATCAGAATTAAATTTCTTAACATGGCTATAATGTTCTTGGTGTTTTGCAGCCCTATTGGAAGAGGGCTAGTACTAATTATGCTCATGGTCTTACATGAGACTTAGTGCTATTGAGGCAGGCACAGTCAGGAAGAAGTTAGTTTCTGCCGTGTCTTGCAGACACACAGAGATTTCTTGGTATGTTTGAAGACCTTCATGTTTTTAACAAGATAAATTCATTGTCCATTACCTGGTCCCATTGGGTAGGGTAATGAATTTGAAACAGTATGGTTCACAGGTCACACTTTCATCTCCAATGGTTTCCAGGTAAATATACCTGACGTCTTTAAGGAGATATGGTTTTATGTCACTAAAGAAGATCTTTAATTATTACATTATCATTGACGTATTGACAAAAATACGTGTACCTGGGGACAGTAGTCTGGATGAGATACAACAGTTTTATGTGTCAAACATACGGAAGTGACAGCAAGCTTTCCACATAAGAAAACATCGAAACTTAATTGGAAGATAGTGACAACAGAATGGACAGGAGCATAAGACACTAACACTTTACTACATATAGCTGTTCAGAAACTAGGGATTTATATATACAGAAGGATGCTGATTAACATACAGATACTGTATATTCACTTTTGTGTGCCATATTGTATATGTACTCATTTGGACAGGTCATACACCATATGGACCGCAATCGCTAACAATATAAGGATATGTTATTGCTTGTGCTTGATGGTTATAAATTTATGAATACTTATAACATGCAAGTACATCTCTTGATAGTTAAAGGATGCTAAGTGATGGATTTAAAGAGCTGTTGTTATTCTGCAAATATCATTGTAGTACAGTTGGGAAATAGAGTGAGCAAGGAAATACACTGAGTATCTGAAGCAGAGAGAAAGGATTTAGATTAAAATTAAAATGGTGCCTGTTAAAGAACTGCAGTTGCCAGGCTACTGACACTGCCGTTCTGTGTGTGTGGTGCGACACAATGCTCAGTCTTTTCTCCTGCATCCTTTAGTAACTGCATTATTCTGTGAACATCAAGGTTTAGTTCCTTCATCTGTCAAGTAAAGTGATTTCATTCTACAACCAGAGCAAGATTTTGCATTTTTGGGAGCTGCAAGGTATTGGAATGAACATGGAAATTCTTAAGTGCTTTACAAAAAATGATACCTATGCTAAGGTAGGGATTATTAGGCATTTATCTTTAAGTTATTGATATATAGCCATGTCTATGTATCTAGTCCATTCAGTTGTTATTTTAAAATATTAACTCTATGGTGTACAGAATTTCAGTTTAATTTTTTTTTCTATATTTAGCAACAAGGAAGGACTTAGAATGTTGCTGCTCATGCCAATTGAAAAGAAAGGGTTTTGTTGTCCTCCATCTGCCCTTCATCTCCTTGGAAACTGTGGGCATCCTTTGATAGCTTTCCCAGTGTCGTACATTGTTTACATGCACAGGTTTTTTTCAGTGTATACTTAAGAGTCCAATATTATTACTTGTACATCCCTTGTTTTGAAATAAAATGCTTTTTTTAACAAAGTACGAAAAATATAAAAATGCAACACGTGTGAAATCATACATATATATATTTACTCAGTAATACTGCATTTCTAGTTTTCTGCCATTTTACTCAGGCTGTTCTGATGAATGCTGCTTTCTCCCTTATACTATAAGTATGTTCAACAGAAATTTATAATGTCTGAAAAGATCTGCAGGAAACTGCTCTAATGCAGATACTTACAAGAAAATAACAGCATACCACACAATTGTAATTTCTTCTTTTAGATACTATTGTACTGAATTTTGAAGCAAATGCTTCTTAATTACAATATTTTTTGTAAAACAGTATATGGCTATTAACAAGGAGCAGGAAATAGTAACAAGTTTAAACCAGCAAATATTAGTAAATAAAGTGCAAATTCCTTTCTATAACACAGCTCAGAATATTTTACATATGTAGGTTTTTTACATATACTTAAATAGGAAAAATCTACATGAAGAATCCAAGTTTAATAATGCTTCTTCAGCATAAATTATTAACTCAATGAAATAATGATATATCACAAAGCAGCATTTTTTTATCTAAATGCTGATCTTATTTAGGAGATGTTTTCACTAGAATATCAGAATTTAAGAAAAATAGTATATTATCAGAAATGATTGTTTTAAATTAAACTTGTGAATGAGTCTTCTGTTGGTGAATTTCTTGAAAAACATATTAAAGTTATCTTTTGTTTTTAATGTAAATGTAGAACAAAGAAAAGACAAATGTGGTGTTCTATTTCAAATACACTACTTAATGACATATCCAGTAATCTTACAGACATGCGTTTAGAACTCAGCTGAAATAATTTTATAGCCATTTGGTGACAATGATTCTTGGTCATGATTAATCAAGCCTGAAGTCTAATCAGGGACATATGCATTTGGAAACCATTAAAATACCCTCAACTATGTAGATGTCCTGATGCCATGAAAAAAATAAAAATAAAGGGGCTTTTATATATCGGCTGCATTTGGAAAACATGGAAATAGTAACACTGGTAGTGTTACTATCTCCAAACCCAAAGCACTAGTCTGTTTTGTGTGATCATGGTAACTGTAAAACCAGTGTAGAGGACCTTTTTCTTTTTGTTCTAGATTTCAGCACTTAGGCTTGGAATCCTCCTTATTCTCAGCCGTTTACAGTAGGATTTTCCTATAGACTAGATTTCATGTATTCAGGAATAACTTCTCTCTCTCTTATATCAAGGCACAAAGGAAGACCTACTGAAAATATTAACAGGAAATTTTTTTTGTACAGATTACTGCAGAATCCTACAAGATAAATCTGTTGTTACTCTGAAAGAAACGTTTGTGGTATTCTGTTTTAGCATCTGTAAGAGATAAACTTTACAAACAATTTTACTTGTAATCAAACCACAAATTAAACAAGATTTAAGACAGTATTTTCTTACAGATTAAACTTCATCAAATCAGGAACCTCTTAGCTCCCATATGAGAACGTAAAAAAAAGGATCTGTAGAAAATGAGACAACTCTGTTATTACTATGAAATAAATATTTGTGCACTCTTACAATCTAAAGAGATGTTATCTATTAATCAATCTTACATGCATTAAACCTACAAACTAAACCTATGATAATCCAATATTGTACATCTAATTCACTTTGACTTCACCATGGCTTTTTAAATGTTCCTTATCTGTTTGCTGACATACCTAGTGTTTTAAGCATCATTTTCCCTGGAGTCAAGAGCGGAAACCAAGAGTTTTGCTTCCAGGTATTATTCTGCTTGTTAGTAAATTGTTATGTAATCTAACAGATGACTTTAATTTCAGGAAAAGTGGTTGTTAATGGTGTCAGTTATTTTTTCATTGTGACTGGAGAAAATCTGTGTTGCAGTTCTGAATGCCCCAAATCCAAATATTTCTGAATATGTGATTGATACTTTAGTTGCACAGAAGGGACTTCTGGAATTTGTAATTTTACTAGACAGTAAAAGAACACTAAATGGCAAAATCAGAAATTTGGAGACTATTTCTTGTCACTTTGTGGTGATGATGATGATTCTTTAAATAATAAGATAAATTTCTTTCTATGGGTCTCGTGTTGCTTATAATATGAGATGGATTGCAAATGAACTGTAAGTCGATGCAGTTTATGTAACTATTCTCTCTAGAATCTCTAATTTATTTGCTGCAGAAATCAGAATAATTAATATTGTTGGCAGAGACAAAGAGGGAGTCTAATGGCTAAAGCACCAGTCTGTACCAGAGCTGTAACTTGTTTTTCTGTATATTTCTGTTGTTGTACAGTCTCCCTTTATCAAAATTTTCAGAGGTTAAACACGGGTGCTTCATTTTCTTTAGACATTTAGAACTCAGTCAGAACTTTTAAGCACTATAACCACAGTCAGTGATATCTTTGAGATGATCAGTCCCAAACATTCAATCTAATCCTGATCTTCTCCTAAAGAAGCACTCAGAATAAGTGTCTCTCTTTTTTTTTTTTCTTTCACACTTTCCAAAGTGAAAGAGAGAGACTTATAATCTCATGGAGGTTGCTTCTTAAATTTATTCATTACTACTTATCAACCAAGTAGATACCCCAAGCAGATAAGAAAAATGGAAGATAAAGTTGATCGTTCAACTTCATTTTCATCCCTTGTATTCATGCATTAAAATGAAATTTTGTTAATATTTATAATTTTTTTGTCAATATTGACTGATAGAGTCCCTTAGGTGCTATAGGTCACTATTACCTTACTTTTGTACAATACTTAATACTAATGTCATTGAGAAAAATATTTTCCCTCCATACAGTTGATGTCAAGTGGGTGGAAAGTGATCTGCAGACAACATATCTCTGCTAAAGGCATTACACAGCAATGCATTGCATAACTAACCCCTGCACTTAATCAATAGTTGTTCCCTTAAAATACTTGATTATGTTTTAAGTCTCCTTTTTTCTTTTTAATTCTCTTTCCTTTGTGGGGCTTGAAAATGTACCTAACACTTGGTAAATTGAACATAACGCCTTGTCTTTTAAAGATTATAGTCTCAGCTCTGTGACCTAAAGATCTCCTACCCTCCATACTCCATGTAATGCTTTTCCACGTAATGTCCCTCAGTCCATTAATCTATCTACAGTATAGACACATCCTGAAATGAGACATTCTATAACATAGTTGGAGGAGTAAATTTTTATGTCTGAACCTTACCTGAGCCCATGCTGAAGCACTCAGTGATACAATGAAACTCAGGAGACTTGTCCTTCCCCGATCTGCACATGAGGATTCTTTTCTGCAGGAACTCTCACTGACAAAAGTACAACTGCTTTTCTGTATTAGGATTCTCTGCTAGCCCAGATGAAGTCATACATATGAAGAGGTTTCAGCTGTGGGTTATCTAAATATGCTGTGTATGGGTAGTACTTCAGTTGTGCTCAGAGAGCCTTCTTTGAATTGATTTAACTTCTATGCAAAAGTGAGGAATCCTTTTTGCAGCTGTTTGGATGTTGTTCTGCAATTTGCATCACCACCCTGGCAGACTTTGATCCACCTGTTCATCAGTTACAGTTGTGTGGCCACCAGAGCCTTCTGTAGTGATGGTAAAGCCACAATTATTTCTGCGGGTTGATGGAGCAGGCATTGCATCAGTTGACAATTGGCTTTAACTGGGGATGTTTCTATCACATGAAGACCGATTTCGAAGTGAATTCAGAGCTTCTGTAAAAACTGATGGCCTTCCCGACTAGTCTGCTGTAAATGTAACAAGGCTCGTTTTGAACGTTTTCTTAAATCACTGAATGGTTGAGATTGGAAGGGACCTCTGGAGATCATCTTGTACAACCCACCCAGGAGTTACATTTTAACAATACCTTTGCAAATGTGTGCATTCTTGGTTGTAGTAGAGTATGTAAATAGATCATAGAAAAATGGCTAGACTTGTGCTCTAAGTAACGTTTTGACATTATCGTGAATAAAATACGGGCTAGGTGGATAATTGGTCTGGCCTAGCAAACCATTTCTTGTGTTTTTATGTTAAAGTTGGTTGTTGCCTCCTTCTGAGCAGAGCTTGTAGTTTGAGACTTGTTCTGGACAGTGAAGGTATAGTTTGCTATACAGTAATGTTATACTAAGCTCTGTTTTTTATTTATACAGTTTCCTTCAACTTTTTTGTTAAACAGTAATTATTAAGAAAATTCAGAAAGTTTCTCCTAAAACGATTATGACAATAAGTAAAGCATAGTTTTATGCAAGTGGTTTGAAGACCTTTGTAGACATGTTGTTTAACTTAAAACAGAAGTATTAGCATATGGTCTATTTTGTCTAGCTATCTTTGTGGGGGATGAAGGAAAGAAAAGAGCAGAGAGGGCATTACACTGTAATATAGAAAGTGTTGAACCAGACTGTAGAAGAAAATGAAAGTGATTAAGAACAGCTTCAGCTAGTACAAATCAAGAACCATTCAAGTTTTCATCTGCTGTCCCCCCCCCTTTTTTCCTCCCAAATGAATTCCTGTGAATGGCAGTAAAATCCCTTTCTTGTGTAGCACTGAAGCCTGTGAACATCTGCTTGGCTTTATTTCAGCTACAGTTATTTGTACCTCAAACACAAGATGTTGCTGTTAAAACATAAAGGCTAGCTATATTTTTAAGGTACATATGTATATGTTATTTATGGGAACAAAAATGTATTATTCTGTTCTTTAACATTCTGTCATCTTGCTGTCAATGAATTTGTGTTTTAAAGGCAAAAATGTCACAGGTTAAACAAGTGGGACTTTTAGCTGCTGGATGTCAGCCATGGAACAAGGATGTATGTGCTGCTAGTGGCGACAGATTTGCCTATTGTGCCACCCTTGCTATTTATATTTATCAGGTAAGATTATTTTTATTTAACAGACTAGTTACATTTTTACATTGTTGCCTATCTCACTTTGAACCCTTTCAATAAATGTTTCTACAATGCTTTTGGAAGTATGATTGCTGCTGAGGGGTGTTTATGTAAAGCTCAATCTTCCATTTATTCCTTCCAAATTATTTTTCCCCTTGTTACAACTACTGCAAAAGATTGATGCAAACTTTATTTTGAAGTTGTGTCAAGAATTAGTCTTATGAGACAGGCTCTCGGTCCAGCAAACACTTGAGATGAAGTGCAGTGATAGAAGAGCGGGTTCTGAGAGAGAAATGAAGCAATTCCATGGTTTCATTTGAAGCTGTAGTGTAACAGTAGTCTTTTTGAAGTAGTTTAATCCACTGTGCAGACTTCTTCCAAACCAAAGAAAGGTGGGCAACTGAATCCACAAGTTATTACTTTCTTAATTTCTGAACCGCTCAGCATGGTGGTCTTCTGAAGCTCGCAGTTGCTATACATCAACAAGTAACAAAAAACTAGAAATGCTGTGACATGTGAAATTTTCAGACTGAGAAATATGTCAGGAAATAAAGAGTATGTTTATTTTAACTTCATGAGTTATACCGCTAGAAGGATTAAAATAAACAAAATTTACTGTGTCAGGTTTGGGCATTTTTTATTTTTTTTAATTGTACTAAGTGATTTAAGAAATGAGAAGGACTTCAAACTCATTTTCATATTCTGTCCTGTTTAACCCCTTGCCGATTACTGATTGATTATTACCATGCCTATAAATAAAGCATTTTAGGGTTGCGTTTGAGTACATTTATTAATGGAATATAATAGTTTATAAGTGAAAAGAGGATAGACTGTTAATACTGGTTTGGCTAATTGAGTATTTAACAACTCTTCTGTCCAAGTCAAATGTATGAGAATTTAATTTATTGAGATGTGAGGTACTGACACATCTGTAAGTCTAATACTGTTATATGAACTGTTCTCCAATCCAATTGTACTTAAAATGAGTTTATGGAATATGTATTTCTGAAATGAGTTTTACTTTTTGTTTAGCTGGATCACCAATACAATGAATTCAAGCTCCGGGCAATTATGTCTGAGCATAAGAAGACAATCACAGCCATATCTTGGTGTCCCCACAATCCTGACATGTTTGCAAGTGCCAGTGCAGATAGCTTAGTGATTATTTGGAATGTGACTGAACAGAAAGTTGTGGCCAAGCTGGACAATACAAAAGGTATTTATTTCAGACATGGAGATCTATTTGATCCGTACAGCTCTTTCATCAACTGGTATCAGAAATATTTGATATAGAGTAAATTCTCAGCAGTTTCCAAGTAGGCCAGAGGCTTAATAATTGCATAACACTATTCCTGTCAGATTTTTTGCAGTTTGTTTTAGAAGATAATGATAGTATGTTTGAGTAAATTGCTCTGAACCATCTAGTAATTGGTAAAGAAAGAAGTTATTCCTTTTTCTAAAGTATTCGACCAATTCAAGAATTTACTTTGCCATTGATTTCTGGTTGAGCAGGAAGAAAACCTAGTTTTTTCATCACTGTTTAAAAGGTTAAATAATTACATTTTAAACCTTGTGTGTTTTCATAACAACTCTACAGAAGTGAAAACAAATAAAATGTAGCCTTCAACAGATTTGAGTATAAATTTAGTGAATTTGAAAAACATTTTTTGTTTAAATACCCTCATGCTTGTCTACCTACATCTTCTCTCAGGACTTGAAACTGCTGGTTAGGAGATTGTAGAAGTAGTTTACAGGATTCAAAGTCTGTGTTTGCCATCTGCCTAGTTCTGATTCATTCCCTTCAGTCAAAACCAGTACCTGTATTTCTGTTCTTACAATCTCTGTCAGATGTCCTTGACTCCTACATTTGCATTCTTGGAAAACCGGTGCAACCAAGAAGAGTCAGTATCTCTGGACTTTCTAAGACACTTTAGGACTCCCTACTCTGTTCGTTCCAGAACACTTAGGATACCTCTGAAAATCTTGCGTATCCTGCAAAAGGAATAAGGGGAGGGGGAAGACATTGATTTGATCAATTCTGAAAGGAATATTGTATCAGATTATGCATTCATATAAAAACTGGTACTTTTTTTTTCAATACAATCCTTGTTTAAAAAGCCACTTCAGCCAATGTCTATGTGTGAAAGAAGTGTTATTTAAAACTTTTTAAAAGCTAATTTACTTTTAGGATAATATGTTAAAACCTCCTATTCTGCTTTTACTTGCTTCGATGCTGCCATATCAAAGTGTCTAATAACAAATAGTTTGAATTTTCAGCTTGAGGAGTTTGTCTTACTGTCATTTATTCCTTCAGAGAGACACTATTAAATTATGAGAATAATGAGGGTTGGAGATGTTAAGGTCAAAATCCTTAAACTGGAATACATACAGTTAGGTGTTAGGCAATTGAATTAAAACTGTCATATATCCAGAAGGAAGCTATCAAGAGTTCAGTTTGATTACAGAGCTAGCTTTCCAATTGTGTCACAAATATCTGCCTCTGTTATATTTATCTCTAAATTTCATTGTGTTTTGCAAAAATAGACATCTTAAAGTTTTCAATATTTTACCAGCTTAGTTACAAATAATTACAGTAAAACATAATGGTGAATGGAATTGTGAATGAATGAAAGTGTTGTTTACAGGATCAGGCTTATCCTCTTTCATATGTGTGATTGTCTTTGGTACTAATGAAATCAAGTCTAGATATCATAAAATACAGCCCATCAAAGTAATACTAAAATAATTTGGGAAATAATTCTACTTCCTGCCTCTGGATACGTGTAGTTTACTTTTACACCATAAGATGTTCGCACAGTTGACTGAATTTCAGTCTGATCATTTTTATGTAGAAGAGTAATTATTTCTACAGCTTTTAAAGACAAATGCTGATACTGGGTTGTGCAGTAATATACTGAATTTCATATCCTGGTTCTTATAAGGTTTACCTGTATGTTTCAGGAATTCCTGCGTCACTTAGCTGGTGCTGGAATGCAGGTGATGCGGTTGCATTTGTGTCTCACAGAGGTCCATTGTACATTTGGACTATCTCAGGACCTGACAGCGGGGTAACTGTACACAGAGAAGCACATAGTTTCTTGTCAGATATCAGTCTGTTTAGATGGCATCCAAAGAAAAAAGGAAAAGTAGTATTTGGACATACTGATGGAAGCCTATCTATTTTTCAGCCAGGTAAAAACTGATACAGTAAAATTTTCATTTATATAATATATATCTCCTATTTTTGTTTCTGTATATGTGTGTAATTGTGCACTTTTTTAATTTAGAATTTATAATGTATGCACATATATAAAACTTGTTCTTAGTTCATAGTATTCCTACTCCTTCTATATCACAAAAATTTATTTTCTTTAGACAAAAAGCGCAAAACATTTTCTTTATATCTTCTCCCTTTTGTGACCAACATAACATTGCAACTTTCAACAAGTACAATAAACTGGTTTTTTTAGGGTATGATAACAGCCATAATCTTCTACTGAACTATATTTCCCAGCAAGATTGTTCTTCGGAATGGACGGACTTGAATCTTTCTCTTAGTGTCTTTCTTTGCTTGCATTTGTTCTAGAGTCCTCTGTATTTTTGAACGTAGAACCTCTTGTCACACTTCACATTATCTTAATGATTCTTTCTGTCAAAGACTATATGGGAAAATACAAAGACAGGTACCTGTATTAGGTGGATTATTTCATTTATTTTTTTTTTCTGGCTGCTACTTTTTCCTCCAGTAAAAACTGAATTTCATCTTTGTAAGAAAAAATGTTCTTTAAATATTGTGTTGATTTTACATAGCATTATGCAAAATTTATTCTTCAGTTCACTCTACGAAGTTGTCAGTCTAGATGTCACAGAGATTAGATTCCCTTGCTTCAGTAGCACTGACTGAATTATTATTGGCATTGGGAAAAGAAAATCTGTTTTAATATGATAACCTCTAAATATGTATTGAACTGAGACTTTGCATGAATTTTATCTGGAATGATCACAGAATGGTAGAGGTTAGAAGGCACCTCTGGAGATCATCTAGTCCAACCTCTCTGCTAAAGCAGGATCACCTAGAGCAGGTTGCACAGGATCATGTCCAGATGTGTTTTGAATATCTCCAGAGAAGGAGACTCCACAACCTCTCTGGGCAGCCTGTTCCAGTGCTCTGTCACTCTCATTGTGAAGAAATTTTTCCTCATGTTCAGGTGGAACTTCCTGTGTTCCAGTTTGTGCCTGTTACCCCTTGTCCTGTCACTGGGCACCACTGAAAAGAGTCTGGCCTCATCCTCTTGACACCCACCCTTTATTTATAAGCGTTGATGAGATCCCCTCTCAGTCTTCTCCAGGCTAAACAGACCCAGCTCTCTCAGCCTTTCCTCATACGAGAGATACTCCAGTCCCCTGATCATCTTTGTAGCCCTCTGCTAATGTATCCATTACTGTTAAGGAAAAAAACGACTGCATCAGCTTGAACTTGAATTCAGATTATCACAGAAATTTTGCCTATCTCTGTATTTAGGATAGCTTTCATTATTATTGTAATATTATATATATTCATTCAGGTAATTTTAAAATAAAAATAAATTAACCATAAAATTTATTTCCTATTCTTATATAAGATTCTTGGTTTCCAACAGAGAAATAAGGAGTTGAAAGTTTATACACAGTTGGGTGAAAATATTTGTCAGAACTCTTTCACTGGAAATCCTGGATTTAAGCAGTGGAATTTACTTTTACTTAACAAATTCTTTAGAATTTAAAAAAAAAAGTTGCACTTTGGCTTTTAAAAATGAGCTCTTCAGGTTTTTGTTTTTAAACTGTTTAGAATTTCACTTTCTCAAAATTACTCCAGCTGCCATTCAAAGCCCAGACTTGCAGGCATTAAGAAATTAGAGTATTTTAATTCAAAGGATTCTACTCCAATGTTATTGTCTTAATTACAAGAATAATCATAACAACTTTGAAAGAATGCAGACTGGTATTAGTTTTCTTTTAGCTTGCTTTCTTTATGGTGTTAGAAAAAGACAAAGAATTTGTTTCAATAAAAACATAAGTGTGTTTAAGAATAGATAACAAAAATGTTGGTGAACAGATAAATTAATTAAAATATGTTTCAAAATGAGGTAATACTGAAAAGTAGATTGTACCATAATATATGCATACCATTACTGTAGTTAAATTTTCATAAATTACTTCAATATGTATCTTAACATTTATATATAATTGAAAATGTGGTTTTATCCAAGTTACCTATTTTATCAACTGCGTGTTTCTAGTTTGCAATTTATAGTTAAAATTCACCTGATTTTTTTTTGATTGATAGCTTTTAAAAAATAACACTACTTAGAAGGAAGTGGTATCAGTAGGATGAATATAGGCCCTATATTAAAGAAAATTGGGGCAGGGTGAGGAACATGAAAAATTGGTACTTTTTAAGAATAGAAAGCTGATTTTTTACTTTTGAGATTCAAGTTCAGCCCTTATCTACCTCATGTCAGAATGTGTACCATGACTTGTTATTGGACCAGAACTTAGATTGTCACCAAAGAGAAATCAATTAAAAAAAAATTTTTAAATCCTATTCCTAACTTTTAAAGGTTTCAGTCCTTTAGTAGGAGAAATAAAATACTATCCTATAAAACACTATCTTGTGGAACCTGAACATCCACAAATTCCTGTTAATTGCTTGAAAGTTCAGTATGATTAAGTCATTGAAGGCTCTAGTCTTTCTATTTAGGTGTGAGTCACTGCCACATAATTCGTAGGTGACAACTTTTTTTTCATTATCGTTATCTACTTTTTCTCTTGTGGCTATACTTTAATTAACTCCAGACTATCCATTAATGTAACAGAACATTTAGTCTGATGAAAAATATGCAAGGATTTAAGATTAGTAAGTATCCTATTTTTAAAGAAATACACTGTAGTCATGTAGAGCCGAGTGTTCTGTACTATTTTACCATTCATTTGTTCTCAAAGTAAGCAAAGCTTACTTAAATGACCTGTGACTCAGTTGCATGATTCACAGGGCTGATGTCTTTAATGGAAAATAAAGTTTAACCGTTAAGGTTTCCATGAGTTTTGCTTCCGGACTCTTTTGTGAAGCACAGGTAAAATGGTATAGCTCCTAGATATCCATACTCCCTCACCAGCTGATTGTGCTTTCTTGGGACTGAAGTGTTTGAACGTGACTGGCTTTGGTCACTTGAGGACTTGTTACCTTTAGTTCTTGTAAAGCTAACTGGAAAAGGATAACTGAAAAATGACAATTCTGCTTTGTTGTCAGTTCCTTGTTTTCATTTGAATGTTAATTTTCATTCAACAAAAAATCTGAACTGAAATGTAAGCCACGGACATTGTTAAAGGTGGGAATCCCAAACTCTTCAGCACTCTTTTTTTTTTGGTATGTATTGGAATAGCCTTTGTTCTACATCAGTCATTAAGGAGTATAGGTAGGTCTTGGCATTTATTGTAATATGACAAATTAATTGTATTCTGCATTATCAAATTTAAAAATTATATTTGAAAACTGAATAATGGAAGATGTCAGTTGATTATTTCTGGAAAAGGGGTACAATGTTAGTTTGTTTTTTTTAATACAAGATCACAACTTCAGAAATACAGATCTATGTTGTTAATTATTCATTTGGACTGTACACTGTTATAAAACTAAGAGCCAGCTCTCCATAAAAACAAAAAGTGGGAAATAAACATTATATTAAAAAATGTGGTTCTCAATAATATGGATCATCAAGCGAAATATGTCTTCTGTTATGCAGGTGTCAAATTAGATATTTAATGAACTCTTCTGGCTTCAAAATCTATGAATGCTTCATAATTGAACACATAGTTTTGAGGAAGAAAAAAGTCTAAAGGCACTTCATAAACACTTTTTTGACTGCTACTTTTTTTTTTTCAGTTCGTACTGCCTTTATTTGGTATTTGCTGTGATATGCAGATTTACTTATGCTCAAATAACTTGTATTTTAGGCTGTGCTACAGGCCTTTGCTCGTGGAAATTGTTAGGGCAATATATATGATTTAACGTTCTTTTCTTTAGTATAAAATTATGTTAATAAACCTGACAACTATTTTATTTTCTGCTGTGTTAAAAAGAAAGTTGGATCTGGTAGAGCCAGAACTGCTTCAAGTCAAATATTGCAAAGCCCGCTTCATCAGTTTCACTGGTGGAGACAGTAGAGCAGGCTACTAAAAATTTCAGGGAGAGACAAAAATGTTTGCAAACCTTGTAACTATGGAGAAGATTTACTTGATTTCATTTTGAAATAGTCTGTTTTCTTGTGCTCTTAAAGGTTCTAAAAATCAGAAACACGTCTTAAGACCAGAGGCTCTTGAAGGAACAGATGAAGAGGATCCAGTTACAGCGCTGGAGTGGGACCCTCTGTCAATTGACTACCTTCTTGTCGCTAATTTACATAATGGTATTCGACTAGTTGATTCTGAATCTCTGTCCTGTATCACTACTTTTCATTTTCCCAGTGCAGCAGCATCTGTTCAGTGTTTAGCCTGGGTTTCTAGTGCACCTGGAATGTTTATAACTGGAGGTAAGCCTTTTATTTCCTGATTTATACAAAGGTAATAAATATAGAACTGAGTCTTCGGAATTGATACTTCAAGTTTGATCTTTGTTTCTTAATATCACTACAAATAAAAGCATACATGCGTTGTACAGAAATAACCCAACATAAAACTATAGAGAAGAACAGAAAACTGCAATGAGCAGTTTTTCCTATTTTGTGTTTGTTTGGTACATAAACAAATGACTTGATATTTTTTATACTAAATATTTTCCTCATGCACACTTTAGCAACAAATATGAGAGTTACTTTGGAAATAGGAATAAAAGTGCATTGTACTAATGAATGTCCCTTCTTGCTCCCCAGCTTTTCTTTTTCTATTTTTAGAAGGATTTAAAAAAAAAAAAAAATCTATTTCCTGCCTCTCTCCTACACCAGAGATGTTAGTGCTTAGGTTGAAGAACTAATGAATAAGGAAAGTGAGACTGTGAGAATATTATGTAGTGAGACAGGTTCCATAGAGTTTATCTACTGAAGTTGAAATAACTAATTATAATCATTATTGCTCATGATAGTGATACTACCATGGAGATGACAGTGCCTGCCTATAAAATTCTTCTTAGGATTCTAAGTTTAATTCATTGTAGTATTTTTGTTTAAATCAGTCCTTAAACTGTGTACCTCTGTGTACAGTAAAAAGAGAATAATAAATCAAAGAAATAGTTTTGTATGTTGTTGTTTGTCTTTTTTTTTAAACCTCAGATTCTCAGGTTGGTGTGTTACGTATTTGGAATGTTTCACGTACAACACCTATAGATAATTTTAAATTGAAGAAAACTGGTTTCCACGGTTTGCATGTGCTAAATTCTCCTCCAAAAAAGAAGTGTAAGTGTAATTTTTATTGTTATTCAGTGCAATGCCTGCAAGTTAAGAAAATCTTGTTTGTGAATCTTGTTATATCCGAGTCAATCTTTCTAAGTTTGTGTTGGCTCTATAGTTCTTAATTAAACAAAGTACCCTCTGGTGCCAGTGGACTAGACAAATGTGTAAAGGATTAAGCACTTATTAACGTCCTTCTTTAGCAGGCCAGGCTTCATACAGGAATTCTCCATTTCTTTTGTTTTTAATTTCATTGGAATACAGAGCATTTACTCTTTATAATTGTTACTTATTATTAAATGAAAAAATAAAAAAGTTTTACCTGTTTATATGTTTTGCTTTATTTTATTAAGCATGTTCATCACAGAATCCTACTAAAAATCACCATACATCCTCAACAAGTGAGGCTGTTCCTCCTCCAACTTTAACCCAAAACCAAGCATTTTCTCTTCCTCCTGGTCATGCTGTCTGTTGCTTCATGGATGGTGGAGTGGGGCTTTATGACATGGGAGCCAGAAAGTGGGATTTCCTTAGAGATTTGGTATGTTTCATCTCTGGTTTTGGAATGAGAGTTTATTTGGCTTATACACTTTCTTCCAACAGCAAAAAATGGAGAATGAAGTCTTCTCAGCACTGTAAAACAGTTTCTGTCATTAAAAAGAGTCTACATTTCCAGGGTAAAAAATGACAGTTCTGAAGTTGAAAGTAATTCTTCATTGCAAAAGACTGAATCCTGTAGGAAGTATTCTGGCAGATTTCATTCAGAAATAAAGATTTAAAGTTTATTTGTTTTGGTTTTAACTGAAATTTTAATTTGATGGCCTTCTCAGAAATATTATCTGGAAGGCTTCATATAATCCAGAATAAAAGTTCTAATCAAATCAGAGAGAAAATATATGCAACTCGGATGGTGAGGTCATTCAGTTTAAAATGACAAAACCCGAATTATTAAGCCTTCTTTGAAGCAGAAATTCAAAACTGGGTTTATCATGTATTAGGTGAGCCTCATCTTCACTGAGCTTTTGGTTGTTCTTGAGGGTTTTTCTCTTTACCTCTTTCCCCTTTGCCTTTTCATTGGAAAAACTTGAATAATTTTCAGCTCTACTCCACACATTTGAATAGAGGCTGCTGGTTGGTGTTCTCTTTCCATTTTTGATGGTTTTGGTCCTGTAAAGCAACTGAGGCTAAAAAAAAAAAAAAAATCTTGCATGTTATCTATTTCTCATGTGTGTGTCAAGTTAAATTCTACAAATGCATCTCTTAGAAAACAAGAAATTGACACGTGAAATTTTCTAATGGATTGAAGTTTAAACTGCAGTAGAGCATAGACTGTATTTAGGACATAGCTCAATGGAATACTAGAAAACTCATAGAACATTATCAATATACAAAGCTTTATTTAAGTCATATACTTTTTACCTAAAAGCCAAAATTATTTCTGTTTTAAAAAATTAATTTTTCTTGGGTTTTTTTTAGCTTTTTAAATTCTGTGTTTTAGCAACTTGGTTCCAATGGAAAATGATAACAAGTCCCTGGCATTGCATCACCCTGTTGTTTCAGGGCGGAATTTTTCTGTCTTTATTAATGATCTATGAAAGGGAGGAGTGTTATAGTCCAAGCTATTTTATGCCTTTGAATTTTAACTGATGAGCCAGGTTTTTTTGGAACTCATAATTGGTCTGACAGGTTATAATACAATGTAATTTAGAGTTTGAGCTAAAGTTGAACTTCGGAAACAAAGCAAATATAATAAAAATGGATTAAATATTTGTTTCATTTAAGGGACATGTTGAGACCATCTTTGATTGCAAATTCAAACCTGATAACCCTGATCTTCTTGCTACAGCTTCATTTGATGGCACAATAAAAGTTTGGGACATAAATACTTTAACAGCGGTTTACACATCTCCTGGTAATGAGGGGGTTATTTATTCCCTTTCTTGGGCTCCAGGTAAGATTGTTTTGCTTTAGGTCTAAACGTTTTTTTGAATTAGCATTGACTAGCAGCAATTTGTGTTATAAAAGTATTAGTTTTAGCTAGAAGGGTATCTTGTAAGATCTAAACACAACTGAAGTATTATCTGTGAAGCCTGCAGAATTCAATGCCTCAAACCTTGTTGAGGCTCAGTCTTACGAGGAATGATCTCAATATTTCATACTGAGTCAGAAAGGAGGGAGGAAAATCTCCGGAGCCTTTTTAGCATTACATTATGCAGATGATGAAAGGCTTTCTTTGCATGGGAAGCAGCTGGTTAAAGGAATTCAGGTTCTGTTTTGTGCTGAAAAAGTGGAACGTATGTGTTTAGATCTTTCCCTCCCTTCTTTGTGTAAGATTCTAATCACTGAAGAGCTCTGCTTTTATTTTATTAGAATAGGGAGGACTTTTTGTGCAAAGCATCTACTTTTTCTTAGAGAAGTCAGTGAAATCAGTGGGAATTTTTCATCTTAAAACTGTTCTGCAAGCCACTTAGGTGAACCTGGGAGTCTGTTTCTAATAATTACTAATGTCAATAGTTGATGATAGGTGGGCTTTCTTGTTGTGTTTTAATTCTTTGGACAGCAGATGCCTTTTTTAAAAAGTGTAAACAATTCAGCTCACTGCCTTTCTCTCCTATGCTTTAAAACTTTAAGAAATAATGGCTGACAGGAAAAAAATACTGTGATGGGAAGCTTCATGTAGTTTGCATATGTGAAATGACTTTACACTTTTTTAATTTCATTTTCATTTCATTTCTTGCAACTTGTTCCTCTTCAAGAATAATTGATCTTGCTATTTGGAAATTATGGCAATATGAAATACTATGTTTTCTCTCGTGTTATTTTGCTTTGAATTTTAAATTCAGTTTGTAGTAGTATCTCACATTGAGAGAACAGTTCACTGGAGGGGTGCTTTTCAAGTCTTGCATTCTGATTTTTTTTTAAAGTAAGTTTTAAGCTAACTGGAAGCATATGCTTCAACTTCAGTTCCTTACCATCGTGTTCAAAAGTTCCTGTCAATCCCAGACAGAACTTCTCCTGCTTCTTTCACATCCCTTACTCCTAGAGAGTTCTCTACCTTGTACTATCATTTATCTTCATTCCTAATATATAATCCAATTCATGCCACCATTTGTATTTGCATGTGGTCTCAAAAGACCTTTGAATGTAGTGATTATTGTTTGTTTTTTTTTCTTTTTCTCACTATCATTCTCTTATCTGAATCTTTCCATCTCATATATGTCCCTTCTAGGCTCCTGCTGCTTTGATTTCCTTTTCTGCCTCTGAAGTGTGGTATAAAATCACAGTCAAAACTTATATATAAATGTGCCGTACAGCTATTTAGGAAAAGTATAGCTATATTGAGATAGAAGGTCACTGTGGTAAGGAGAATTTGCTGGCTTTTGGATTAGATGTGAATTCAATTTTCAGGTTTTCACTATGGAGTCATATATTCAGCTTTTCTGCCCTGTGGAGTATGGTTACAGATTCAAGTACGTTCTTGATGGCTTAGGTGCTGCAGTGGTGCAAAATTAAGAAAACAAAGTACTGTTACATGTTCTCTCATGTTCTTCCTGATTTGTCCTCATATGTAGGGAACTTTAAAAGAAAATGCTCTAGTTGCTACAAATTTAAGCTTGAAACATTGAAATTGTATCTTTCTTTCAGTGTGAGTCATATGCATCATGAACATTATTTTCTTGTCACCTTAACAGCAAGACTTTCAGCAGGCATTGACAATATGTTTTTATAAAAATACAACTTCTATTTTACCCGTTCCTCAAAATAGGAATGTAGAAAAGCAGGTCAGGCTTTTGTTGAAGTTGGTGTTTGTGACTTAGTATCAAATGCTGGCCTTAAGCTATGAAAAACTCTTGTTTATGTGCCACTGATGTTTTCTGTTTATATTACATCTCTTGAATTTAAAGTAGAAACGTGTTAGTCAAAGAATATTGTGATCTTATTGTGAGATCTTACAAATATCTTTCTCTAAAGGAGATCTGAACTGCATAGCGGGTGCAACATCCAGAAATGGTGGCTTCATCTGGGATGTCCCAAAAGGCAAAATGATAACCAGATTCAGTGAGGTAAGATGAGTTTACATAATTTTTTTGTCTATATGAAATATAAGTTAGTCATTCCCTCTAGTGCCAATAAATAAAGATGAGTCTAAGTTCATATGTTTTTAAAAGGTGCTATGATAAAGAATTATGTGGGTACCAATTTATCTCTGAGGCAGAAGTACTTTTACTTCATCAGACTGGGTTTGTGACACGATAATGGTGAAACTCCAGATGGTCTCCTTTGTCTTAAAATTAGTCCTGTAGTGATACACAGCAAAAGCATAGCTGATTCTTTCTTAAACATGTAAAGGTATGTGGACATATAGACTTCAAACTGGGTACCAAAGTGTAAAATCATGTTCTGTATTTTTTAAACATATGGCCCAGAAAAAATTTTCAGTCCCTAAAGTCTAGACCAATACAGCTTCATTTTGCAGCACACTAAACAGTGTGCCTTATTTAGAATCTTGCCTTGTAGTACCTGAAATCTATACAAGCGTTTGCAAGTCCTGAAACAGTCGCATAATTGTTATTGGCAGAAGGAGCTGTTTAATACTGTGGTGTAGTATTCTATACTATTTTGTGTATTCTTCGTATGTAGCTGTAGTCTTCAGATTATACAGACATAATTAACTGTGGCATCTGCATCAGAGGATAAAGGACGCTGTTTAAGAAGACAGAGAAGGGGGCGGGGGGCAGCACAGAAAACAAATATACATACATCCTTTCAAGAGTTCCTGAGTTCTAGCACTCAGAAGATTTGCACTTCTGCTACTAAACATCTTTTCTCAAACACTTGTCCTGATACACACAACACTTAAATTTTCACATACCATAAATACAATTATTCATGCCCACTACCTTTTTTATTCCAACAAGTAGCTAACCTTTACTCAAGCTTCAGGTTCATATACTTATGGGTTGCTCATTTTTCAGTTTAACCCAGTTTTGTCTCTTGGATCCTGGAGAGTATGGCAGTTTTACTGTGTCTCTGTTCAGTCCCAATTTTTTGGACTTGGATTCTCAGTTATCCTAGCTATATTGAGGACTCATTATAATGTGGTTTTGTACAGTATACTTCACTGGGAGAAAAGGGCTGAAGCCCATAGGAGAATAAAATAAAGGAGTCAAGAGATGAGAGAAAAAAGAGGTGAATTATTTCTTATTGATAGGTATTTTGCATTTTTTGAAGCATGGAAAGAATGGAATCTTCTGCATTGCCTGGAGTCATAAAGATTCCAAAAGAATAGCAACCTGCAGCGGTGATGGATTTTGGTGAGTGTTACTGGAAGAAAAAAAATAATTGGTAAATCCACTTCTCAAGTCAGTAAACTTTGACAGTACTATCAATGATTAATTTTAAAGCTATTCTTACTAGATGATATTAATCTCCTGTATTTTTTAGAATATATTTTTCATGATTTTAAGAAAAAAATAAAGGAACTGTTTGCAAAAGGAATAGTGTCTAGGACACTCTGATAGTGAAATTAAACATTGATTTTTATGTAGCCAAGAGTATTTTTCTAGGTTTCTTATCTGTAGATGTGGAAGACAGTTTTCAAAAGCTATCCCACCGTACTTGTCTTAAGTTTTATTTATTTCTTTAAGTTTGTTATTTCAAGGACTAGGAATCACTATTTTAGAACAGAGCAATTGTAATTGTACTATCATAGGAGTATAATAGTTTATTTGTAAAAACTTGCAAGTGCCCATTGAGAACAAATTTGCATGTATTGTGTTCCAATACATTTTAAAAACCTTGCTCATTCTTTTCCTTTGCTACCTGTTATTGCAGTTCAAACATAACACGAGCATGAATTTCAGAAAACAATCAATCAAATTTTTTTTTTTTTCAATCTCTAAAGGTCTGTTTGTACTTTAAAGCCATAGCTACAACTTTAGATTTTGGGCTGTGAGGATTCTTTCAGGGAGGGGGGCACCACAGTGGACATCTTGACAGCCCCTCTGAAGGAACATGGACTCTGAAGTCCAATTAAATGTTTTGTTGGGAAATACATAGTTAGCCTTGTAGTTGAGGGGCTGTGGGAATAAAGATTTATAATTTTCTTTCTGTATACTTTTTTTTACTATCTGGCTTATTTGCACAGAGTCAAACGACTTTTGGATAGCCTACTCAGAATGCTTTTTTCCTTATAATATTACATTGTAATTGATTTCAGTATTATTCGAACCATTGACGGCAAGGTTCTTCACAAGTACAAACATCCAGCTGCAGTGTTTGGCTGTGATTGGAGTCAAAACAACAAGTAAGTGAAAATTAGCTGAAAGAATTTATAATATTTACTATTTAAATTTATTACCAATAAAGTAACACAAAATTATTTAGAATGTGATATTTACTGTGATATTAGAGCACTGAAATAGTTTCTGTTCCACAGTAGGATATGTCTTTACCAGCTCTATATTCCCAGTAGTATGTTTCATTGCCCAGCATGTCAATGTGTTGAGTAGGACAAGGACTACTTAACTTTCAAAAGAGGATCTTTTCATATTGATGGGAGGAAAAAAAAAATAAATCTCTGGCTAACTATATATTGGGGGGGGCGAGGGGGGAAAGCAAACATTCAATACCAGGAAAGGGGGGTTTAGATTAGCTTCCTTCTAATGACTGATAAGCTACAGATAAAGCAGGCAACTAAATACACTGTGATATATATTAATTTTGCAGATTATTCCTAATAACATGAGAACTTTTTGTCATAAAACAATTATACAGCACTTCAAACTATTAATAGTTGTGTTAGGTATTTGGTCAGACTGTAGTGCAAATGCCATTCCCTGTTGTGACTAATGGATCTTTATCAGTTTTTTTCTGATGTAGTGCATTTAATTAGTTTATCAATAATTGCATCATAAAGAGATAAAGGAGAAGCAAAAATAACATATTTTTAAATTACATTGCAAAATACACATCATATTTATTTTAAACTAAAAAAACGTAAGTACTTTCGATGATTGCAGTGACCAAAGAGTTTACTACTTTTATTTTGCAGAGATATGATAGCTACTGGTTGTGAAGATAAAAATGTTCGTGTTTACTACTTGGCAACCAGCTCAGATCAGCCACTGAAAGTTTTTACAGGACATACTGCAAAGGTGTTTCATGTACGGTGGTCTCCCCTGAGAGAAGGAATCCTCTGCAGTGGCTCTGATGATGGGTGTGTATTTCCGAACTATTAGACAACTTAAAATCTCAAGTAGGACTAACAGAGAAACTTAATATCTTCAGTCATACTGGTGCTGGCACCTTCAAAAACTCTGTGAATAATATAATAAGCTAAATCTCTGCCTTGTTCAGATTCAGACTGTAACTTTGTTGTTAGCTTAATACAGTATTTGTGCAGGAGGATAATTGTCACAACTGCTATAGCAATACAACTTTCCAAATGCTTTCCCAAGAGTAGAGTCAGTGACTGATACCTGTTACTCCCAGGAATGATACAAGGTGGATACCACATGCTTACATTAAGTCTAAAGATATGGGCGTAAGCCGTGCTCTTATTTGATGTCTTTCAAAAGTATAATTAAGTAGAATCTGTGGAGATTTTTAATGGGTGCTTCTGTTTTGTTGGGTTTGATGACATTTTTTTGGGGCATTGGCTCCAACCTCTTCTATTACAACTTCTATAAACATATTGCAAATAAACATAATGATAAATTTGAAGCTTAGAATATTGCTGAAGAGATAATCATATTTCAGTAGGTGATTTGATGGACATAGGTCTCTTTTATCCTGTTTCAGTACTGTTCGAATATGGGATTATACACAGGATACTTGTATAAATGTTCTTAGTGGACATACAGCTCCAGTACGGGGACTGATGTGGAATCCTGAAATTCCTTACCTTCTAATATCCGGCAGTTGGGACTATACAATTCGAGTCTGGGACACAAGAGATGGAACATGTTTGGACACAGTTTATGATCATGGTGCAGATGTATATGGTAATATTTTTTTTCTGTATTGAAATGCATTTTTAAATATTTTAAAATGTATAAAATAATTTAATCAAATTGGTTATTAGATAGACTTAATTATTTAATTACATTTTTAAATTTCCTGTCTAATAGGCTTAACATGTCATCCTAGTCGTCCATTTACTATGGCATCTTGCTCTCGTGACTCCACTGTGAGACTGTGGTCATTGACACCTCTCATAAACCCTCTACAAATAAATATTTTAGCAGATAGATGCTGGGATGAGATTATTGCTAATACAGGTAAGAAAACTGAATATAGCATTGTTTTAATTTTCTGTATGTTACTATACTTTTTTTTTTAAAATTTTCATATATAAATCTTTGTGTATGTTAGATCGTGCTGTGGAATCTGGTGCTCCTCCTTTGCTGTGTGGTAAAGTTTCCAGGGATATTAAACAAGAAGTGGAAAAACTGACAGGAAATCCTCGAGGAAAAAAACTAAGGTGGTTTTCAGAATGTTTTTCAGTAAGTATTCTGCAAACCTAAGGATGTTGTCAGTTTGCATGACTTTCTCTTCTGAAGTCAATCTCCAAAACTGAAATTTCTTTCTTCTCTACCATTTTTTTTCCTCCCTTTCTTAAGGGGAGACCCTGCTCAGAAAATATGCAGAAATCAATTCTATCTCTTAACAGTTCTGCATGTAAAAATGTCCATGACTGAATTGGTTTAGTTGCGAACACCAATTTTTGACAAAGTGAAATAGGTTAGATAATTTAATTTTCCATAGTAAAAGTTTGATTTGGCAAGAATTTTCTATTGAAGAAAATGAAAAGGCAGGTTTTATCAAACTACATTGGAGTTTTAAATTTTAATCCATCAAAGGGACACCCTCATTACAAATAAGGTTTGAACTGCCCAAGTTTCTGTGCCAAAACTGCTGTATTAATTTCTAGGAGCTGTAGATGTGGATGACCCATGCCCCAGTATTCATCTATTGCCTTTGCTCCATTGCACAGTAGTATTTCCTATAAATCACTGCAGCCTCTCAGTGCAATAGAGTTAAAAATACAAACTACAGGGTCACTGTGAGTGCTTACCTGCCTAGGAGCTGAACTTGAGGTAGAACAAGGACAAAAATTACCTGGAATTACAGCTTGTGTCAAGCACTGTTGTAATTTAAGTCAATACACTGATCTACAAGGATTTAGTCTATCCAAAATATTTGTTTTGATTTCTAGCTGGATTGAAGTGTATGATTTAAAAATGCTGAAAGAGTATTTCTCAATCACAAAACTATGGGGAGTCAAGTAAGAGCTTTAAGGGACTGTAAGAAGAGGGAATAGTCTTTTTGGTTTTGGTTTGGACTTTTTTTTTTGTTTTTCTTCCCCTCCTAGCAGGATCCTATACTGTCTACCAGCTCAGAAATAACTGGACTTCTAAACTTGTAATCCTGTTATTCTTAGAAAAGCTCCTTCAGGTCAAAGGTTTAATGATTTTTATTTTTTTTTTAAGGTTTTAATAACTCTCTTCTAGACCTCATTGAATGTTAAACCATTGTTCTAGTTCCACAGAAAGATTGATTAAAATGGTAGACCCAACAAAAATGCTTAAAATTTATTTAAAAAAAAAATTCACCTTGATAGCCTGTAAGATTTTGTGAATATGCAGTGATACTGTATGTGTCTATTTCAAGATTTAATATCAAGCTAGTAAACCAGATTGTGGCAGTCGAGCCTTGAAGTTGTTTTTTACCTTGCCCACACCTTTGCTTTACAGAAAATGGTAAACAAGTACTGGGGCAGCTCCTGCATCCCAGAAGCTGAATGTTGTTTTATACCAGCAGTAGCCACCAGATAGCTTGTAGTCCTCTGGGAGCAAAACGGAAAACTCTAATGGCGAACCCTCAACTCTGTCCACACATAACCAAATACTTACGTTCACAGATCTTGCTGTATCTTCACAATCGTTGAGAAGACTGAAGGAGTTGTAGTATCTTGAACTAATTCATATCTTCATAATAAAGATTCTAATATACTGAAATGGTCTGAAATTGTATTTCTTGGAATTGACTGACAAATGTTTTCCAATGTCTTTATAAGTTCAAGTTTTTCTCTTGAACATTACTGTAATACAACTCTCTTCTTCCTAACAATTTTAGCCACCAGGAGGCTGCAAAAATTTATGGGATTTAGTTGCTGTGATAAAAGGACAGGATGACAGTTTGCTTCCACAAAACTACTGCAAAGGAATTATGCATATGAAACATCTCGTTAGATATAGAATGGTAAGTGAAGCATTAACGGTATGTGAAAATGGTTGTTTATCCATACAGTATTTCGTTCTTTTTAAAAATAACATTTAATGCTTTACAGAGGGGTCACAATTTATTTCATGTCCAAAGATATTTGTGCAATATCAGTTCCCTGTGTAATACTGGTCTGTTAGAACAATAGCATCTAGAGAAGTCTGTGTGACTTCATGCATACTCAGTGTTAAAATGCTAGATTATGGTTTTTAACTAGAAAAGCATTTTCCAAAATAATGAAAAGAAATTGCAAAGCAAGCATCATTACAGCTTGAGCTATGAAGTGAGTTTGTCTTCCCTATTATATTACCATACTTTTATATTCAGCAAAGTCAAATTATTTGGTTGTATAATCATGAAGTTTGTAGTTATGTTAAGATGCAGGGGCAGGGGAGGTCATGTCTGAAAATAGAGGAGAATCAGCAAAAATGTGCACTGTAGCTGTCTGGAAGAAGTGGAAAAACAAGAACCTGTCATTAATACAGATATGCAGTTGAAGAGTGACTCTGATGTGAACGTGAAATGTGAAGTACTAGACTATAAACTTATTAGTAGCTGCGTATATGAATATGCAACTAGACATACAATTTGTGCAGAATATGGGGATATGTGTTTCTGTCAGGGACTTCTGAGGGATACTAAAGAATCCCATACTCTGACAGGGTTGGAAATAGAGGTAAAATAGCTATTGGTATGGATCAGGAAATGCGTAACTCCCCACCTGCCACTCCCAGGGCTAAATGCCTGCCAGGTATCACCTGGTTTGCTGTTGCAGGCTGTCTCTTTTATGAAATCACAGACTCTCAAGAGTCAGAAGGTATGTAGGACACTCTTTGATCACTTAAAGTTTTTTTTTGTTGTTTTTTTTTTTATTGGTGATATTAACTGTTAACATAGCAGAGCAGCTGCTATGAAGCTTGGGAGGGGTGTTTGTGTGTCCTAAACCCAATTTTCTCAGCCAGTTAGCCTGAGAAGAAGAAATTAATTCTTGACTCATGCAGTGCAAGCAGTCTGTTTATCCCTCCAACATAACTTCATGCATTTGTAACTCGGGTGACCTAGAGTAGCTACAGCAATTGCTGATCATTCTGTGGATTTGGATTAAGTGTTCGCATTAATCAAAAGCATTTTGTCCCCTTTTTTTGCTGACTCAGGATCTTGCTTGAGAGCTTTAAGAGAAAGTAGGGGTAAGGTTATGCTGGCTGCTTGTGTATGGCCGCTAATGCCATTTTTTCCTTAGGAAACTGGATAGTGGCATTGCAGCACCTAGACGTTTCAGGATGAAGTAGGGACCTAGAGCAAGTATATTTTTCTGTTTCTGGCAAACAGAGGGGATACACTGGAGTCTTCAGTGTGAAAGACATAGAGGTGCCAAGTGAAAAAGTAACATAGTTTGTTTTAAAAACACCAGATCCTTTGCCTTTTTCAGCAGCTGCCATTGGTCTACATTGCAGTTTACTTTGAAGAATGTGCAGTTTGTCTTCCATGTTCCATATATGGTATTGTAAAGCCATGAATAGCCAAACGCCATCTCGTGTGCATTGATGATAGACAGTTGAACTGAGAATTCTTGAAATGTGAAGTCCTTTTACTTTTTTTTTTGTTAAATGTAATCCTGTTGCAGCTTGTTTCTCAAACTCTGCCAGATGGAGAAATTTAGTCTTATTTCTTCAACTAATATGAAAATTGCAGTGGTTAGGTATATAAATCATTTATTGATCACATGGTTAAAAGGGTATGACAGATCAAGACACGGGTCGAGCCTACTCTCTTTATTCTTTCTTTATTTGGACAGCATTATAATGGTAATAAGTACAATTTCCAGCTCTGTATGGTTTATGTTCATAAATATTTTTTAAATTTAAAAAACATCAAGATTTTTATGAGGGACATCTGGGTGGATTACTATTACATATGAGAAAATGGTTGAGAAAAAAATTATTAAAAAAAGAGATTAAAGGAAGATAATGGAGGAAAACATATGTGTGCAACAAAACACTAACACAGTTACTTTAACAATATAAAGTTATCTGTAATCTCATTGTAAGATCTTCTAATTAGTTCACTGTAATCTCTTCCAATTAGCCTTTTCTCAAAAGGATTGTTTCTTAAATGGTAACTTTTATATGTCATTGTAATGTTTGACTGTAGTTCATTCTTAAGAAAACTTGTTTTCATCACAGAAAATTGTACTTTTACTTTTTTTTTTACTTTTTTTTTCCCCCCTCAGTCCAAGGCACAAGAACTGACAACAGTAAAAATGTCCAAGTTTGGAGGTGGTATTGGTGCACCAAGCAAAGAGGAGAGGCTTAAAGAAGCTGCAGAAATACATTTAAGATTAGGACAAATTCAGCGATATTGTGAACTAATGGTAGAACTTGGAGAGGTAAAACGTCAGAACATTATTGAAGAACAATAAAACATGAAGGTTTCTGAAAACCAGCTACCCTAGCAAAGATGGGATAGCAACAAAATGGGTCATAAGTCCAGAAAAGAGTAATCTTGCTCCATTTTTATATTATTTTTAACTATGCAGTCTAATGCATAGCTCATCCTTATTTAACCTCTTCACAAATTTATTTTTAATGGGAGAAACATGAAAACAGTTAAAAAACACAGCTGTTTCTCTAAATAAAATGGTCACGTTAAATGTATTGCTGTTTTCTTCTAGTGGGACAAAGCGCTCTCAGTTGCACCTGGTGTATCGATGAAATATTGGAGGAAATTAACGCAAAGGTAAGGTAATAAAAATATGATGCTGAATTGTAGGTTCTGTCCACAGACAAGTAGGAAGGATGGATACTAATATCAGTTGTACTTGGCTTTTTTTGCAGCATTCTAGTGATGTTACTTTTTGTTCAGTAACCTTTGGGATGGAACTGTTGGGGTTTTCAACAATGACTTTGTGTACAGGAATCAAATTAAAGGGTTGAGCATAAATAACAAGTTTAACTGAAAACTCTTTAGTGCAGTATCCACAGTTTGCAAGTCTTCTGAGGTCTTGAAAGGCAAATGGGTTTCAATGAACTTTATATGGCTTCATCTAATACCTATACCATAGAGATAAGTTTAATGATCAATTATATATGTAGATCGTTCTTGTTTGTTTATTCAATTGTTTAATTAGGAGAGCTGATCAGTTAATTCAGGAAGAAAACGATGATGTCATCCCATACTGTATAGCTATCGGAGATGTGAAGAAACTAGTTTCTTTCTTTACTTCAAGAGGCCAGCTTAAAGAGGCGCTGCTTGTCGCACAGGTATTACTACGTATAACAGTGCAGGAGATGTGTTTAGCTATTCCTTTCTAACTCTGAAGATGACAAGCATATTTAAAAGGCTAGCTGTGTTCACTTTTGCAATATGGCTAATGATGCCCTACTCCTTACTTACGTATCCTATTGGCCAGATTTTATGCAGACATCATAAGAAGGTATCTCGTGCTTACAGATTTTAAGCCTGATTCTTCTATATTGCAATCAAATGCCCATAATGAAAACTGATGTATATGGTTTTGGCTGAAGTAGAAAATTAACCTGATTTTAGCAGTCAGTATTGCCCTTGACGTCTAAGACATGTAGGATTTCTCTTGCATTTCTACTGAGGTCTTGGTTATACTACTTCCTGTAGAATCTTTGTGTGAAACTGCTCAGTTGCAGTAGTAATCAATATAGGAATTCAAACTTTTAAATGAATGCAAAAAAGCACAAGAAATTACCAAAAGTATGTATCTTCTGTCTGCTTCCTAATGTAAACACAAGTTTAAAGGGCGCACAATACATGCGAGACTGATACTTTTCACTCTTTCTCACTGTTTCTTTATCCTTTTTGAGTAATTTATGCATACTTAACATAGTTTATTTAACAAACTATCAAGACTTGTCCCTGGTACATTCTGTCATTCCTACCTGTCCTTGAAAGTTCAATTGCCTTCAGAGGTAAGAACTTCAATAATACCTGTGAATTTATCCTTTAGAAATTGTGTGTCTGTATGTTGTTGTTCTTCTAATAGTTGTGCAGAGATTTTAACTTTGAGGTATGCTTAAATTTAACAAGTTATAATGTTTAAACCTTAAAGCTTTAGAATGATCTTCATTTTTCTTCTGAGAGACACATTGCAGGGGTTGCTTTTATTACAATTCATAGAGTAGTCTTTGTCTCAAAGGTTTAATCAGATAATATTAAGCAATAAAATAACAGGACATTTTTTCACTTTTAACTGAGCCCTGAGTTTTAATGTTGTTATCCCAGCTACACCTTAAAGCACATGAAAGAATTGCCTTTTAACCCACACTGATGACTTCTCATTTAATGTTAGAAATAATTTATTGCCAGACACAAAAAAGGTTCAGCTTATGCCACAATGTAAACCTTTCCAGATTTGCTGGTATACCTACTGAGAAGTGTCTATGGAGTTCATCCTTCACTCATAGCCACTTGCTCCTAAGGGTGTAAAAATCAAGGTGGTAGCCCTCACTATCCATTTTAAATGTATTCAAATGCTGGAAAAATGCTGTACAAATTCATAGGAAGGAAGAGGTCTCTTGCTTCTGTAGAATTTCTTGTATGACTGGCTAAAACTGGGCTAAGATTTAGCTATAAGTAAGTTCTTTGGTTTAAACATTTCCTTTATTATAACTGGTCTTTAGAAGGATTTCTATAGATCTTAATTTATTTTTTTTATGTTGTTGAAAAATCACATTTCATATTCATTTTGGTTGGTGCATGAATTAATCCATTTTTTTTATTCACCTCTAGGCAGCTTGTGAGGGAAATATACAAATGTCACCACTCTCCACAACAAGTGGATATTCAAATTCTGATGGAAACAATACAGATGATTATAACGAGTAAGTTGTTCTAGTTTACATCTAATGCCTCATTTCAGTGCAGAATGTAAAGTCATGAAGGGAGACAAACCTTAGTGGTATAATTTGGCATCAGCAATGTAAAATTTGACAACAAAATGTTACATCTTCTGCTACGTAGTTGATAGAGTTACTAACTGATGCTACAGTGAATAATTCCCCCATTGTGCTGCCTCCTAGCACCAAATGGGTCTTTCCATGTATTATAAAGATTCTTGTCATTTGCTTGGTTTTTTAAGATGCATTCCTATGCACTTTAATATGCTACATGTTTAATCATATTTACTTAGAACTTTTGGTAAATTGAGAAAGATCTAGCATTAACAAGTATCTGTGAGACTCTGTTTTATGCATCTTCTCCTGAAGCTTCACTGTTTATCATCAGTGAAGTTTTGGACAATGTACACTAATGGCCCTATTTTCATTGTCTGTGCTCATAAAAGAAACCATGCATCTTTCTTATTTAGAACTACTGAAAAGCCTGAATCACACTGTCAAGTTATATGTGTAGTAACGAAAGTAATTTGGAGGCTGTGTAGTTACTGCATTTGCACTTGCAGTTTTTGAGCAATTGGATATTTATGCAGGCTTCACTGGTACAGAATGAATATTCAAATATTTGATTTTTCTTCTGTCAGTCTGAAGAGACATTTCCATCTTGAGATAGATTTTGAGAAACTGATCCACCTGAATACGCACCAACATAATTGGTGGATGAAGCTCAAACTGCATTTTGAAAGCTAGTGGTGTCATTATCTGTAACTCAAACATAGAAATTTTAGGGTACAGAAGGAAATGTGGTGACTTCTATATAAATTAAGAGCCAAAGAACTCCAACCTTTTAGTGACCTTGCAGAACTAATGTTTTGTTTTTGCAGACTCCTGCACAAGGTCAGTAAAGAACTGGCAGAATGGTATTTCCAGGATGGCCATGCAGTGCTTGCAGCATGTTGCCATCTGGCTGTTGAAAATATAGAGGTAATTTTTTTTTTCTATTTAACTATGGAAAGGCCAACTTCCTTTTTACATCTCCACACAGTAACTATTTTTTTAAAATGTGTGTACCACATTCTAAAATGTATTACTTAGACTTGGTATTTCCTTTGTATATATTCATATAGAGAGTTTGATCTTTACAATATTGAAGTTAGTAGCAAAACTCCCCTGAGTCTGTTAAATTACTGTTTATGGTGACTCAAAAGACCCATTCAGAACTGGAACTCCATTGTGCTACAAAAGATGCAATCTCTGCCTTGAAGAATTTGCAGTCTAAATGGTGAAGTTAATAGGGGAAAAAAACCCCTACCCCTCAGCACAAAAGTAGGGCTGACACGTAGGAAACCTTTTTAGGTTTTAATTTTGTTTGTAGTTTTGCAAATTGTTTATTTTCCTCATTCTCTCTGGATTTTGTTGTTGCTGACCCAACATGTTCTTCCTCCTTTATCCCCCAAAATGAGTAAAATTCCATCTTAATGAGCTGTTCAGAGAAAAAGCAATTATCAGTTAATGCCTGTATTTTAAAATAGACATGTTTCAAGTTGTTTTGTAGTCTCTTACTCTTTAATATTCTTCTATGCCTATCAGCATCTCCAGTTGCCCAGAAAGGGTAAAAACAGGAGATCCTTCCTGGTTTGGTTGTCTGGTTTTTTTGAGTCTCCTTTCATCAAAAGAGAGGGAAAATATGTACTCTGAAAGTTAGCGCCCTTACTTAAGCCTAGGAGGAATTGCTATCATGTATTTTATGTATATGTAACCCCTTTGGTTAAATAAAGGAATGATTCTGCTAAAGGAAATGGATTTGGTTATTTAGAAACTCATTAACACATGGTGCACAATTATTGAGTCATTCAAGAGACCTAAATTTTATAAAGTTGCTTTAGTTAATGCATATTTTTTCCTTCTGTAAAAAGCAGTCTCATAAATGAATGTAATATGCTCAACATGGTGAATCCCCCAGAATGCCTGTGTCCCTTAATGATATAATTTTTTCATTGAGCAAGCTTGCGATGGCAAACCTGATTCGTGGAAATGAACTGGAGTTGGCAATCAGTGTGGGTACTGTCTTAGGAGAAAGTGCAGCACAAGCAACACATTATGCCCTAGAATTACTAGCAAGAAAATGTATGACAGTAACAACATGGTAAGAATTTCTTAATCCAAAGAAGATTTTTTTTTCCCCTGACAAAATGATAAAGATGTTTCATTCTGAAACTTATAGACACCAAACCACCACTGGCAGATAGAATAAGAATTGCTGCTTGAATAAGAATTGCTGTATTAGACCTTTGAAGCACAGGGCATACAAATGTTCTGCTCTAATCTCAAAATACATTATGTATGCATTGCAAATGAGAGAAGAGTCGTTAGCAAACAGTATGAAACCTGCTGAAAAAAACCTACATACTTGGGCAATAGGTAGCATAGTACTGAGTGAAAATGCCTGCTTCAGACAAAGTAAAGCTAGAATTGAATTATAAAGTCAAAAGGAACAGAAGCTTAAGCAGGATCTGTGAAGTGATTTTTTTTTTTTAAGTACTTGCTTGAAAAATATGAAAACCTAAGAGACTGAGGAATTATTTTGTATTGGGAATACAAGACAGGTGACAAGATTTAAGGGTGAAACAAGATTGCTACTTAATTCTGCAGTAGGTCATTTCCCTGTTGCATACAGGGGAAACTGCTAAATTTTCTTTTCCTCCTTGTAGTGGTTTTACCTTGAAGGATACAGTTTTGGTCTGTGTTTTATCTACCTATGAAAAGCAGAAAATAATTTTAAGGTATATTTGGCAGCAGTACAGGTGTTTCAGAATTAACATTTCATAGAAAATGTGTGCTTAAACAGATATTGCAATTGAGCATCAGGTTTTTTGTTACAGTTGGTATTTGCTTAAGCATCTAGAGGTAGCCTGAGAGAAACATAATGGAACTCCTCTCTACAGAGCATTTAGCCTTAGACAATGAAGTGGTGTAGAAAAAGATAAAATAAGAAATGAATGATTTACTGCTTTGGTTTTTGCAATGATTTAGCATGTCTGCATTGCACCAATTCTAACAAGGCTGTTTATACAGTGTATATTTTTTCCAGTTCCATAACAAAAGCTTGTTCTGATCTTGGTGCTGTAACAAATACTTATAATAGTAGGGCATTTACCTGTATGTACATAAAACTTCTGCAGACTTACAGCATGTGTACACTGAAGTCTACGTGGGTATACGGAATAAAATTTTAAATTGGCGTACTGCATATTGCCCAAGTATACATCTGGATTTGTCAGTGGGTTTCATATGCTATCCTGAACACCTATTACAGGTACACCCTGCAATCCTGGATTCTAATTTGCAGCCATTGCAGAATATTTTTCTACTCTGTAGGAAAAGATCAGGTATTCCTGAATCTCTTAACATGGAGCTACTGGCACAGCAAAATCCCCTTGGTCCACTGCATGTATAAGATCATGTATGGGGAAGCTGGAGTTCAAGGGCCTCTGATATTTGAATGGCTCCCTTTTTTGGTTTTACTGGTTGTTATGCTTAGGGATATCCATCAATTGGAAACATTTCATTGTAGAGACAAACTTACTTGTAGATACTTCAGGGAGTGCCAAAAGGACCTTGATGGGTTAGTAATGAAATCAGTTATTGGTGGAATGTTTTTTGAGGTTTTGTCTTTTTTTTTTTTCTTGGATTTTATATTTTAGAGCACTTCTAAAAATATAAAATCCAAGCAAAAAGGTCAAAACTTAAACATTCATACCCTTCCCCATCTTTCCAAATCTACAGCCTTGGGAAAATGTATGAGTCTTTAAGAACACCATTTTCATTTTAATTATGTTTAGCACCTAAACACTGTTAAAAGCAACTTTCTGCTATTCAGAAGGCTAGTGGTATTCTACTTGAGATGCTGAGTCTGCATATGCAGTATTCAGTCACTTGATTTTGTTCTTTTTACTGACAGTGGTTTCAGTTTGATTCTTAAAAAAACATTCCAGGTAACACAATTTGTAGACCATTATATGAAGGCTTCTTTGGATTTTTTTTAAATGAACATTTGATTTCAGTTTTTTGGCTGAGCAATTTCTACTCACTTTAAAAAAATATTTAAATTGCCTATGAAGATGAGTACCTGTGAGTAACTGATCTTGAAAATAGTTTAAGAACTTGTGAAATATACTATATACTGAATGAGCCTTTCTATTTCTTGGAAAAGCGGCTATTGCATGGTAATAGTGTAACAGATTTTTCCAAAGACCTTTTGGCATTAGCTTCTTTAGGTTGTCAAAAGGCATTGGAAAGATTTTGTTGTTGTTGTTAAACAAAATTGGTTAACCTGACCCTTAGATCTGCTGGTGTAGTTTAATTATTTTCTATTAGATTTTTCCTCTGTAAAGTAAGAATACAAACCAAAATTTTGTTCATTACTGTTTCAATGTCTTCTTTTTAGCTTTCCATCACTTGGATACAGGTATTTTGCTTGTTTATAGAAAGAGAGATTTGAAAAGCTTGTGACTTTACTAATGCTAAAAATAAGCTTAAACTAAGTGGTCTAATTTTTTAATTATGATCAATACTTGAAAGTGGGATAGAAAGCAGTTGCAAATATTGGACAGTAGCTTACTTGAACATTTTTAAGACAAGGACCACATTCTGAAAATCCAGGGCAACTCAGTAGACTTTTTGCCTTACACAGGGGCAAGTCGATTTTGTGAGTCACAGGACAAATGATGTCTGCATGAGTAGAAGAGTCACAGAACAACTGGAATAACCAGTCATTAAAAGCTCAATAGAATAATTGTTTCAAAATAACTTATTAATATTTACATTTGTTCCCTCCAGCTGCTTGTTGTGTTGAGGGGGTAACAAATGGTAAAAAAATAGGAATATAGAAAAAAAAAAAAGTTAGGAATAGAAATGTCAGGTTGCTAAAACAGTTTTCCAAAACACAGTTTTCCTTTCAGAAGGGTGAAAATAGGTATCACATTCTTTCCTTGTATAATCTCTCTTTTTTTTTAATGTCACAGAAGCGCTAGCCATTCTCGATGACTGAGAGGTGCTTTTTGCCGATGTCATGGAACTCTAGAAGCCTGGAAGTTTGAGGATGGTTTCATGACACAGAGCCACATTAACATCTTTCCTTCTTTCAAATTAGATAGGTCCTACTCTTCCTTCCCATCCGTGCTCACATATTCTTCCATTTCATTTTGAGGTGGTTCTGATGCTTGAGGATTGCACAGCTGTAGCTGTTTAATTCAACCAACTAAAGCAATGGAAAATTAACACATGACTTCTCAAAAAAGATTAATAGATTAAGCCTCATTTATTGCACCAAAATAGTCTTAGAGACTGAGGTTGCTTCTGCTCTTCTCTGGAAATAATAGCTTTTTTCAGAAAACCCTTTGTTATAAAAGGAATGTAAAAGAGAAAACAGAGTTTCCTCCCATTGCAAACCAGCAAGAGTAATAACATTCATCTTCTGTTTGTGCAGGGATTTAGCAGCTGATCTTCTTATGATGATTCCTGATAATAAACTGCAGTTAGTAAAACTATGTGCTTTTTATCCTGGATGCGTAGCAGAAATAAATGACCTGCATGAAAAGGTACAATGAAAAAGAATTTACCTGAATGCTATGAAGAGGTTATGTATTGATTTGTTTACTAATTTCAGAAAATTTAAAACCAAATAAATCTGTAAAATGAATTTGTCACACTCTTATATGTTACATGTTCATTTTTGCTCTTTTAGTCTTCATTGACTTTATTTTCTGTATTGCACAAGAAGAACTTTAGTTCTTTAATTTTACTCTGTGTAGTCTTTCTATGACACAAGGTACTTCCTGAAGTAGCTTATGATCTTCAGAGTTACCTATCAGTATGATGTATAACTTCATCACCACTAAAGTGCAGCCTAATCATGTCTTGGCAGATCAGCTTTCTGTACTATCCTGAATTGTTTTACATCTTATCTCTGTAATGTCCTTAAATCCTCCCTTTCCCCTTCAGCAGCAGAAGGGTCTGCTCCACTAACTCCCTTAATGTTCAACTTGGACTGCACATCTATTAAGCAATAGTTCACAAAAACATTAGCAATGGAAACTGATACTGCTTAAATAAAGTTACAGAACCTTCTCCTCCTGTGTTGTTCTCTGATGTAGATGGCTTAATGCACATTATATGCAAGTGTGCCCTTGAAACAATGACTCTTCTTTCAGAGAGAGTTTGATCTTATTGTTAGGTGCGAACTTCAATATTTCTCGGCATCTTAGAGAATTGCTTGAACGTGACAATGATTCTTTGGCAAAATCTTTGTTTTCCAGTGCAATCTTCCTGATGTAGAAGAATGTATGCGATTGGCAGAGACAATTCAGGCAGATGGGGATATATTTGAAACTATAAAGTACTATCTGTTAAGCGCAGAACCTGAAAAGGCTCTCCCTATTGGCATTCAATACGTGAAAGGTAGGTACTTGGATGAAGAAACCTTTTAAAGCATCAGTCATTTGTATAGCTTGTCTCTTGAGATTTTGTTGTTTCTATTTTTCAACAGAACAACTTTGTGGCTCAGATTGGACTTTAGATTCAGTCTGTCCATATCTTGATCTGCTAAGTTACATACGCACTGAACGATTAGTGTTGCATAAATGTAGTGAGTGAGTATATTTTCTTTACTTTTAGAAGTGGAAGTTTCATTACAGGGAACTTTTGGAATTAAAAAAATACATGTGCACACTGTTAGTATAATTTTTTGTTTACCAGAAGACGGGTACAAAAAAATTGCAACAAGCAGGCTAGTTCCTAATCTAGAGAACAGAATGTGGAATTTTCCTAAGTTTTCAAGGTTTAGCAAGAAGAAAAAAGATATTTTACTGCTTCTTTCTTTGTGGGGAATTTACAATGGGTGAATCAATGTTGGTCCCATTTGAAGAATCTGATTTTGAGCTGATCAGGTTTCAGCTTCCTGAAAAAAAAGAGCAGTGGTACCACACATAATATGGTTTTTTATGTCAAAGTGTTAAGGAAATTTGAGCTGTCATTCTCAGAATTAACTCTAAAATAGTTGGATAACTGTGGTTCACCTTTATGACAGGGAGCTGCAGCTAGGCCTGAGTGCCTGCGCAAGTGTGCATGTGAAGAACTAAAAGGAGCAAAAAGCTCAACATTTATCCGTGGCCTGTGGGGACACTTGGTGAAACTGAAGTCCGCACTAATATGTGGGGCAATTTTATTTACATTTGGAGTTTTATCACGTAAGAGATGAGTGATACTGTTTTTGTAACTTTACATGATTGTGCTTAATAACTGTGTTGTATATGCTATTTAAAATTTAGTAATTGAGATCAATATATAGCAGATTGAGTCTGTTTTAATGATTACATTACACAGAAAGTAAGCATAATCAGCAAATGTATATTCTTCACAAAAGATGGATGGTTAAATTAGGTTTTAAAATTATAATTTGAATATGAATTTGGTTTAATGTTTTTGCAAATGCTTGTTAATGATTAATACTTTTCCATTTATAGGTTTCGGAATGAGTTGCTGATTTTATGTGGTTACGTTGGGGCTTTGCTTGCTATCAGAAGACAGTACAATAGCATTGTACCTGCACTTTATGAGTATACAAGGTAATATTATGTTTTCAGTAACACTGAGAAATCTCAGTCCCTATTACGGTGTATGCCAATGCCTAACATTCCCAGGCTTTGATACACTTGACCTAGCCCACTTAGTCTGGCCTAGTCCTGCCCACTTGACCCAGTTCAACCCCAGCCAGTCACCTGACTTGAGCTCACCTGACTAGGCTCACTTGACTAGACTTGACTGACCTGAACCAGCTCAGCCTGACCCAATTGACTTGACTTGTGCTCACCCACTTAACTTAACCTCGCTCACTTCATATGACCTGTCTTGGCCCACTTGATGCAACCAGACTTGGTTGACTTGACCCAGCCCACTTGACTTGACCAGAGTTGGCTTTAACCCAGCCCAATCCGGCTTGGCCAAACTTGAACAGACCAACTTGGATTTGAATGGAGAAAGATTAAGATCAATAATCTTTGTCTTATCTGGTAAATAAAATAGGCTTACATACAATACTTTAGTATTCCTTCCTCAGAGTATAACCACGATTGTTTAGTTTTTCTGTCTGGTTTGGTAACAATACTACTATCCAGGTAATTTCTGTTTCTCCCTCACAATTTGGGACTGTCAAATCCTTTTGGGACTGTCAAATCCTGATTTGCTGGGTAGCATGGTCAGCTCCAAGTTGTCACTGATTTCATAGTTCAAACTGTGTTGGTGGTGTTCTAGCTGTTACTGCTCCACTAGCTGCTTTAACTGACCACTGTAGCTTTGCTAACAATTTCAGCTCATTTATTTCTTCATCAAGAATAAATGTTGCATATATATTGTCCAGTCCTTTCAAACCTTACTAGAATTGTGAGCTTTCCTACACCTTCTGATATTTTATCAGAACTCCCTACAAGCCATTGTTGAGACTCAGTTTGTGATACTTTGGCTGTCAAGCTTTATGTTTTCCTGGGATTTAAAGAACCACAGAACAATATTACTCTAAGTTTGGTTTGGTTTTTTTTTTTCCTCAGATTGCCCAATATTTTAATAGATTTTTAGGTTCCAGCCTGTCTTGAACTGGACAGTTATATGCTTAAGCTGTATATCTTTAATGCATCCCAGCACAAATGGAAGCTTGATGAATTAGGTCAAGTAGTAACTGTCCCTTGTATTATATTTTTATAAATAAAAAATGGATTGACTTGCAAGGGTTTTGAAATGGTTTTCCACAAGTGATCAGGTGAAACAAGGCTGTCCCAGAACGTGCATTGAACCATGTTACTCTAACTGTATTTTTATCATATCTACTGCTATATCTACTATATATAGGCAAAATGGTCCCTTAATTTTCGTAAAGTTGTCATTGCTAAAATATAAAGAAAAAAATAGAGCTAATTAAAGACAAGCTTAAATAAGAAGGTGTAAAATCAAACTTAAATGAAAAGGTATACTTTTATATTTAGTAATTTAATATTTCTAAGGTTTAATGTAGTGATTATCATGAAGGATCAATTCATTTTTGTAAATTTCCATATCCAATCAAAAATAGTTTTATAATACTACTATCTTGTTTTTCTTTTAAGAAAATATTCATTGTTGGAATTAATTTTGACTTTAATTATTTGCATTCCTTTTCAGTCAGCTTTTAAAAAGACGGGAAGTATCTGTACCTTTGAAAATTGAACAGCTTTCTGAGGAACTAGATGCATGGAGAGCTTGTACTCAATTCAACAAGTAGGTGGAAAAATCTAAAATTACCATGAATGAGACTATTAGTACTTAAATGTTTAGTTGTAAATACAGTATTTATTTCCTTGGTAAAATCTGAATATGAATGTAAAACATAAGTACTTTGTGGCTCTTAATTTCTAACACAAATTAAGATGTATAGTTGAAAAACAAGTGTGTTTTGTTCATAGGCCGACTGATGAATTGCCATGCACCCCACCATCTGAATTGCAGAGGACGGTGTATTCGATGCTCATATCACGAATAAAAGAGGAGCCTCTGAAAGGAATGGTTGGGCCAGACTATGTCACTGGATCAAATCTTCCCAGTCATTCAGATGTTCACATCTCTTGTTTGACAGGGCTAAGGATACAGGTACGGTTTCAGGCATTCTTTCTCAGTGACAGCATTGACTATCTGTGAGGTTGCCATAAATCTAAGGTCCTTCCCATCATTTGGGAGGAAAAATGTTTTCCCTGTTGTCACACACAGTAGCAGAAGTTAGAGGACAACTGCTGACGACATCTATATAAGAAAGGCTATGTAGAAGAATTGTCCAATCAAATAATTGCCTAGTTTCCCAATTCAAATTGTATTAATTTCCATGGGAAGGACAGATTTCCTTTGCCAAATGTTCTAAAGTGCAGGTAACTTAATCTCCTGGGTTTTATTCAAGCTGTGGTGTGGTAGCAGGCAGTATTTATTTTCAACCACATACTAACATTATTCTGTTGTTAATATTTATCATTATGGAAATGCATGCTATAAAACTTGTAATTCATGATTAATTAAAACCCAATATTTGAAGACTAAATATTCAAATATATGTATTCATCACTCACATAGAGCTTAACAATCAAAAAGTACTAATCCTTATAACACCTCTTGGGTATAGGTTGTTATTTCCATAAAAGGAAAATTGACGGAGCCTGAAAACACTGCTCTCAGGCTCCTGTCTCCAGACAGTGCCTCGGTGTGAATTTACTCTCTTACATGAGGCTAAGTCTGTTTCCTCTGTCCAGTGCAAGATGCCAGCCCAAAGAGTAACAGTGTTGCTCAGGGATTAAGAGGGATGGTTTTGCATCAGAAATTGGAGATTGCAAAACGCTAGCGGGATTTTTGAGGTAAACAAAATTCACAACTGCACACTATCTAGTGTAAAGAAAACTTGGTGCCAGCACTTGCACATTAGACCAATGGTCTCTTGCTATGCTCTCAACACTTGCTTAGAATCCGTTCAACAAGAATAGCAAATACAGTATCACTGCCTTGTCATCTACAATATCCTTATTTCTGGATCAGTGAACATTAGGAGTCATTGCTTTAGGCATGTAGAGCAACTCACAAATCACTTAGTTAATACTGAGGTATAGCCTAATTGCTTGGGTTTACAAGTTTTAAGTAGCAGAGTTCGAAGAGCATGGCTCTTTAAGAAGGCACTTAAACTAAATTGCGGCTTTGAGATCATATTTTGTTAAATGAAGAAATTGGCAAATAGCTCTTCTTCCATCAGATAAACTAGTATTTTGTCTTTCTTGCTTTCCATAGTGTACATTTGAAATTATTATGCAGACTGCATGTAGACTGTATGTTTTCGAACAATTCATGAAGGCATGGTGTTTTTGTAGATTGGGAATTGCACAGATCAGCGCAGGTAGTGACAGATACAATGAAATATGTACAGTACTCTGAAATAACACTTGTTATCTCAGACTCTAATTCAGGCTAAATTTAACTCTGGAATAAATGACAAACTTATATAAAATACTACAATTATTAAAAAACTAAAAATTCAAGACTTATGAAATGTTGGGTCTCCAGATTTTGGAACACAACAAGTTCACTGTATTTATAATGTGTAACTATTATCAAAGCTTTAAGGTGGTGGGGTACAATTTTTGCACGAATGTAGATGATAGTTGTAAATCAGGCTTTCATGTCCTACTTAGATAAACCAAACTGTGCTCTCTGTTGCGGTAGCCTTTACACAATACACGTGTACTTTCTTTTTCTTTCCCTTCCCAAACACTTTTGCTGTGCAGGGTCCAGTGTTCTTCCTTGAAGATGGAAAATCTGCTGTTTCACTGAATGATGCTTTGATGTGGGCCAAAGTGAATCCTTTTTCACCACTAGGAACAGGAATACGACTTAACCCATTTTGATGAGGTGCTTTCCTCTGTACTTTGTAGTACTTAAAATAACGCTGTGGAGGTTAATATGGATTTAACCTTGATTTGTCAAAGGGCAATTACTTGGACTTTGAAAATTGTAAAATGAGAACAAGAAAAGGATTTCTATACAAAGATTTGTTGATAATCCAAAGAAAAAGTTATTTGAGAATCCAAAGAAAAAAAAAAGTCTTAACTTCATAGACAGCCATGTCTCTTTTTTTTTTTTAAATAAGAATAGCGTTGTCAGACAATATAGACGTATTTCACTCAACTCTGTGTAAACAGATGCCTTGTAAAGGAAGTAAGCAACTGTCAGCACACTATCACAATACTGATAACAAACTGTGAAATCCATAAACACACGTTCAAATACATAATAATAGAATGACTTTATTGACAGCCACTGCAACCTGTTTTTAGAATAACTGGGATCCTGTGGCTGTTTCACACATTGTGTCCCCCTTTTTAATTTTAACTAATTTTTACACACAGGATTCTATAGCAAAAGTAAAGTTTAAAAAGTTCTTAAATTATTTTTTCATCCATTAGTTATTGTGCTTTAATAGCAGTACAAAGATGTTTACTAATGTTTTGTTTAGATAGGTTTGAATATTTGAATATCTAGATTATAAAATTCTATTTTCCAATAAGTTCATCTTTGGCAACTGTCCCCCTTATACTTTCACTGGAAGCTAAAATATATTTATAAAACCTTTTTTTTAAATAAAGGGTTTGTAAGGAACAAACAGCAAATGTATTGAAATTATTTAAATGTTATGTACATTTAAAATACTTGTTTTCTTTTTACATTTTGTATTAGTTATAAATATATACATATTGGTATGACAGACCAGAAGTAAATACTTGTGCATATATTTTTATTTACTAAAGCTGTGCTCAAATGGAAAGAAAATTATGGCAATAGGATACTAAGAATATTTAAGTTTTAAAGTTGTGTCTAGTATATAATTTTATCATAAGACAAATCGTATGCCTATTCTTATTAATAATTATTCTTACTAATAATTCTTATAATCAGAATTACCTGTAGAAAAAATGCCATGGTTATAATATTCTTTATTAGCTTAATTGATGCCACACAATCAGAAATCTTCTTTATCAGTTATATTTTTTGCTGCTGCTGTAGAATAAATTTAAAAATCCTGATAGTTACATAAAATGTAAAAGAGTTGCAATTAAAAATTGGCAGAACTATTTCAAGAGAAACTGTTGTAGAACTGGAAATAACACAAGATCTCTTTTAGCAGACTGTCCAACAAAATCCTCACTATAGAGGTAAGCAATGCCCTCATTTAACTAGAAATAACAATGCCACTGTGCTGGAAAGGTGGGATGGAGATTAGAAATAAAAAATTTCCATTTTTGGGGTATTTTTCTTTAAAAAGTTAAAAGTTCATTCTGTCAATGTTCTAGAGTATTATTACAGGGTTTCTGGTGTAAGAATATGCTGGGGGCAAAGCTTAGCTGTTTTGTAACCTTTACAAAAACATTTTTGTACATACTTTGGATGTTGGAACAGAATGTTTTACTCTTTGCAGGTATTGTTTGGAAAATGTTTTCCTTTGTTTAACTGTGTGGAGCTTGGGGAATGAGAGTTGGATTTCACAAATAAAAATTCATAGTTTTTGAAAGAATTTTCTAGCAGTCAGTACCTGATGGGTTTCTTCTGTCAAATGAAAGACTATAGCTATGTCTTAGCACGTAAATTGTACAACCTTATGTGTAGAAGTTGTTAATACAGAATTGGAGAGCAAAGGTAGGAATTGAACATGCAGCCCCATGACCAATGATTGACTCAACTACCACTCTACTAAATTTAAAATTTTTTGCTGTGTCCTAAGGATTTTTACTGATATTTCACAGATTAAATATCTTACAATATGTAGTATAACCACATCAATTTGTTGTGCATAAATTGTGCCTTAACATGGAATCTTAGACAAATCTACTGCCTCTTTAAATTGGAGAGTGAGGATTAAGAACTCCTTCATTGCTGAAATACAAAAATTAAGCCAAAGGGCACTTTTTATGTTGGGAATTCACCAAGTAACAGTCATTGTGAATAAAATGAGGTTGCATTTTCTTTAAGGTGGTTGTACCCCATGTGGTGAGTGAGGGGAACATGGAAGAAAGGTTGTAATTGTGTCTACTGCTACACCTGTGGTTGCAACGGTCAAACTATAGATTCATCATTTTCAAAAATAATTTCAGATTGTTTGCTAATGTGTGACTTCATTGTCTGGCACAGCTAGTCAAATACAGATATTTCCCCTTAATATTAAAGAATCCTTTGTCTTCAAATGATTGTTTGACTCTTCATTCAAATAGAAACATGACTTTTACAGAACAAATTTATCAAGCTATACAGCTAGTGCTTTCCCATTACTATTAAATCTCAGTTAAGTTTAACATCACTTTATCCCTACAACATCAAATTCGTTGTTATGTTGAAAGAATCTGTTTATAAGCTTCACAGGCTGCAGTCACATGTGGGACTTTGCCAGGTGGGTTCCAAAACAACAAGAAAAATCTATCATGCTGTAAACTCTTCCTATAGCAAAGACTGCCTTTGAAATGAGATATGACACTTTAAATCCACGTTGTTGAATTTCTTCATTGGGTAAATCCAGAATTACAACAATTTAAGGAGACACTAATGCAAGAAACTCCATTCTTTATGCAGAAAACAAAACTAGATACTTTTTTCAGAATAGGCATTAGTTTGTGAGGTTTTTTTTTAAAAAAAAACCAAGCAAACAAAAAACAACCCTTGAAGCTTACATGTTTATGTAGGAAGGAAATGAAATCCAGGATCATCTTTGTCTAGATAAAAATTAATAAAAACACAGGGTGGGGAAGAGACTTAGAAAAGCAGTTGTGAAGACCAGTATGCATTTGCACAATAGGTGGAGATATGCAGACGTGAAGTACACTTTCAGACATAGTGAAAACTTCACATGTAACAATTCTGCCTTGTGGCTTCTAATGCTGTAGCAGTAACATCTGTGTCAGAAAAATTCACTGATAAAATAGTAAGCCAGCTCTAGGAAGAAATGAAGCTCAAAATGAGGCAAAGCAATGTTATAAACACAAGTAAATTGCAGTATTGCAGGAATTAAGGAATAATAACAAAAGCTGTATTTTGGAATATGATGATTTCAAAGACATTTTCCATTTTTTTGCATAAAAGAGGATTGTTCCCTAACAGACAGTAAACTTAACTTTGGGGTGGTTGATGATGTAGTCAACACTACTGTAATTAGAATAGGATTTGTGTTTCAAAGCTCCACTCTGGCTGATCTATTTCGGTGGCCTCCTGGGAGGTGCCAAGCATCCATCTTAACAGAAGCTGCCAGCTTGTTTCAGCTGGTTTCCTTTGAAATAAACACCTGATTTGCCTCGTCTTTCTGAGGAATCTACATGCGGGGGGGGAAGTACAATTGTACAGATAGATAGTAGAAGAAGGCCTCCTCTTTCCTTATGAAAGCAGCATTGTAGCCCTATATATACCTAAAGCTAAAGCACTTCCATCTTCTGAGGGTGTGATTCCGTAGGCTCTGGACGTCGGCGGGGCAGCAGCGCGACAGGCTCTCCGCCACCACGTAGGTACCCCTTGGAGAACCCCCGCCGAGACAGCACAAGGGGGCGCTGCCTCTGGCACCGGCTCCCGCTCCCGGGCCCCCCCGGCCCGGCGCCTGGGTGCAGCCGGCGGGGCAGAACCCCCCTTCCCGCCGCCGCCCGGTCGGTGCTGGCGATGGCTCCGTCCCCCGGCGGGGCTGCGGGCGCTGCCGGGCGGCCCCTGGGCGGGAGCGGCCCCGCGGGGGGCAGCACCGGCGTAAAAACGCACCGCAAATGTGTTCCCTGTGCTGAGACGCCGGTGCGGTACCGGCTCTGTGTGTCTCCTCAGGGCTGGATTTCTTTGCAGCATCGAGATACTACACTACAAGTTTTCTGAAAATGTCCCCGATACTTTTTTGCTGCTGTAATAATTCATATAGTAAGAGATACTTCAGCCAGTAAAGAAGGCTCCTTCCAAACTTGGGTGTGCTGTAGTAGAGTTGAGCAGTGCTCTGACATGGTTACACGTTTGCTTCAGATCCTGGTTCCTAATGAATACATTATTAACATTTATTTCATATTAAGAATTCAACCCATCAGAGCCTCGTTGTATAAACACATAATAAGAAGAGGAACAAGCCTGTTTCCTTTCATTTCTGGCTAAACAAGGGGTCATTTTTTGGAAAGAATGTTACCAAACATTAATGTCAGGTATTTCATTACTACGTATTTTTGGTATGTGGCATTAGCGTGGTCTGATCTGCCAGAGACCTGTTCCAGCACATAGCCCTGCCAGGGCAACAACATCCATTCCCTATTTTGTTTGTCCCTGTTACATAGTAACAGAAGTGATGCCCATCCAACTTGGCTCAGGTTGCCAAAGTGACTCTATTTTCATATAATTATCTGGTAGCAAAAGATTAAAGATTTTGTTGACAACTGCATTTTGCCTGGAATTGAAGTCATAATATTGCTGTAAACTAGTTCTGGATGACCCTTCTAGCTAGGCTACCATTCCATAGAATTAAAGAGAATACCTGTAAACTCTTAAGATGATCTTGTTTGCTCTTTGGATGACGGCAAGGATCAGTGGGAATGGTGGGAACAGACATTGCAGATGCCGTGAGAGCATGAGCACGCCTATTTGCAATGAGACGACACAGACTCTGATGTGACTCTCAGCAAACCTTCCAACGTAATCTAGTTTTGTTTCAAACAGGTGTTTTGCAGAATAGCCGTGCTTGCTGAAAACTAATCTTCTTGTATAGAATGAGGGAGCTTTTTTTTTTTTTTTAATAACACTTTTCCTCAAGTCAAACTTGAAAAAGCGCTGTGCGCACCTGAAGGTGAGAGTCTAAATGATCTCATTCTACATGGAAAACAGTGCCAGGGTTGGCTCGGCACTTCCTTGTTTCTTGAAGTGATACACAGTAATGGTATTATACATCACACTAATGGTATTATACACAAAACCACAAATTACCAGTTTTTGGATGAAAACCAAAACCACCCAACTTGCACCATTACAGAGCATGTACATTATGGACTCCTCAGCAATTCCTCTTAGTGCTGCATCTGACTTTACAGGGACCCCAGCAGAGGCCCTCACTGGAGTTTTTACAGGGAACAGGAGCAAGTTAAGATTACAAGGGCAGGTGTCAGAGAGCTGCTTCTTTATTAGGTGGATATAATTTAGCAACTGAGTAAGCATTCTTCTCTGTGAAAACTTCCTCTACAGTTAGTTCCTCACTTACCATCTTTCCAGTAGGAACATAAATACTGAAAGGAGTCACTGAAAAGGAATGGAAGAGGGTGAATCACCAAGGGCAAGTCATAAATTTTCAAGTGTCCCGTGCTTCGATTTGCAGGAATGGAGTATCAGTCACTGAGGAAGTAATCTGTTCTCAAAGGACGACCAAATGGAAAGGCTGAGAGAAGGAGTGCTGTGTTTCGATGAAGTAGTCAGACCACCTTTTTTGACATGACTGATCATCTCACCATGCCAGAGCATGAGCGAGACAGAAGTCCTTTGGGTTTTTCTAATGTCAGCACTCCTTCTCTAGCTAGAGCTGAACAATAAAATTTCAACCTGATCACAGAAATGCCTGCTAGAGCATTCTGGGTGCTCAGCTTGCCAAAGTGACTCTTTGGAGTTGGGTAATTTTTCCTCTGAGGCAAATCATTATTTAATATGCCCGTGAGTTTTGATACAGCATTGTTATGCACAGATAAGGAAAGAGCCCAGAGAATTCTGTTTTACAAGAGGAGATCAAAAGTATCTCAGCATTTAGGCTTTTGGGGAATATTCCTCTGGATTTTTTAAAGTTACTAACTGTACTAATAAACAGAGAATCTATAAACTGTGCATGGCTGAAAAAATTGTGATTATGTTCACAGCAGCATAATTCCAATTCACAGCACAGGCAGTGAGGAAAATTAAAGGAAGTTTCTCACTGTCACTAATGACTTATCTATATAAAGAAAAAGAAGAAAAATTTACATCTATTTGTTTTATTTTCATCAATGTATACAGTGCACCTATCACCAAGTATTTATAGGTACACGAACAATAGAAATTTAAAAACACATAAAATAATGACTCCAAACTGACAAACTTAACAAACAATAATGAAGAAACTCTTTGTGGTTCAGGTGTGTCAAACAGATTTTAAAAGTATAAATACAATTAAAATGAACAGCACTAAAGCTATTTAGTAAGTGTTAAGCTAAGCTATACAATCATTTCCCAGAGTATCAGCACACTTATTCAATTCAGCCCTGTTAGCACCTTGGTACCAGTTGCTGAATGGCTCCCAATTATTATTATTATATACCAACGCCAGGTGTCAGAGATACATATATTTATTTAAGTAATATGCAAAAGGCTTTGTATCCGCCCAGCAGTTCTTCAGATAAAATGTACAATAAACAGAAAGAAGAAAAAGTACTCATTATTCAAGTTTCTAAAAGTTAATTACTATTTTATCTATACTGTAAGAAATTCTTCAGTATTGTTGGCAACTGGAGTTGTGGCACAAGATGCAGTCTAGCTCTTCCTATGTAATTTCGGATACATAGTCGGCAGAGCTGACAAAGAGAAGATGGGGTGGCTGCAAACAAAAAAAGAAAGGAGTTTAATTATACAACTATAAAAGCCAGTATGTTGTTTTACAACAGTCTTGCATAATAATGGGATTTCTAAAAAAAAAAAAAGTTTACATTTTACAAATTTATCCTTTTCCTTCATTGCCTTTTTGCCCTCAAAGATAAAGACTAGGGCTCATGAAACCTTATTAATAATCAAGGAAATATTCAAAAAAGCAAGGTCAGGTCAGCAAACAATTTGTGTTTTTAAATGAAAAACCTGCTCCCAGAAAATATCTGATGTCAACAACTTTAAAAACCTGTAGGTTGGTTTTGCTGGGTTTTTTTTACTCATAGAACAGGTGAAATACATGCTACGGCACCATCAATGCATCACTGCAACAAGAATAAGCAGGCAACATACCCTGAGATCCTCGACCCTGTTTAGTGGTCTTACTAGTTCATGGTAATGCCTTTGTCCCTCGATGTCTCCCTGCTCCCTCAAAATTAACACCCTGCTATCTTTCTCTGGCATACATATTTCATGCCAATTCATTTTTTTGACATCTTTGCTGTAACTTTTAAAAGTCCTACTAGCCTTGGTAATTTTGTGGTAACCACCTGGTTTTAGGGATGTTTTTTAACAGCATTCAGACTACAGAGATGTTTTGTGGAGGAAGACATTAATCAATGCTAATTGTCAGTTCACCTCTAAAAAGATGCCCATGGTTATTGCCATAGTTTCTCTGCTTATTTCCTGCCTTTGTCTTGTGGCTTATTTTTACACTGTACATAGGTCAGTCTAACCCCTTGGGGGATATTTTCTCTCTCTCTAAGGCAACAGACCTTTAAGAGTTTTAAGGGACTCTTAAGCGTCGACTCCTATTTCTCAGGTACTTATAATTCAGTCAGGAAAATTTAGAAAATGAAACTTAATATACTTTTTGCCTACAATCAAAATAAAGTGCTTTATATGCACTTAAAAATATTTTTTAAAAATATTGGGACAGTTGGCCAAAACTAAATATATTTTTAATCTGAAATTGAAATATTCTGTTTCTTTTTAACAAGGTCTGTAACAGCCAATACAAATGTAGCTTTAATGTCTAATTGTGTAAACACCTAATAAACACAAGATGATACTTTTTCAGCTTGTATAAATTCTGATGCTGCTTGGTCAACAGGCTTTGGCCTGCGACTAAATATTAGTGGGTATTTTTATAGTTAGAAAGGTATTTTCCTGAATGTTAATATATTAATTTGATAAAGCACAATGTTAGCTTCTATAACATGAGTTGTTTGGGTTGATGGAGATTTTCGGGGGGGTGGGGATTAAGAATACAAGTTACAGTTGCAAAAGCGCACAGGTAAAACTTACCCTCATGGATAAGCAGCAGTCTCTCCACTAAACTGCTTGGAGCAGCTAAATCAACAGGCCTCTCAAAATCTGTATTTTTGGCATTTATGTCTGCCCCAAATTCAAGGAGTAAGTTTACGATCTCTGTACTAGAATGCTGGGCAGCAGCATGGAGTGGAGTTTCCAAATGCTTTCCTTTCTGCACATTGGCACCTAGTGGGTAGATGCACATAAAGAGATGTAAGAAGAGATTAATTAAAATTGTCATTGAGTAAAGATGATGTTACAAAACAAACAAAACCCCCACTGTCCTAGAATACCACAGTGAATTTAGCCACTTGATTAATTTTATTGCATAGCATTATAGCTCATCATATCAGAGTGGGTTTTTTTAACCCACACACTTATCCTAGGTTTTATTACCTAAACACAACTAGATTTTGAAGGAAAATACTTTATAAAATGAAGGAAAAGAAAAATCAAATTGGGTCATGTGAGCATCACTGTTGCCCTAATTATACAAAAGTACATGTTTATGAAAATTCGCACTACATAAAAATATACTTTCCTTATTTAAGTCTTTAAAAAGAATCACTAAACTGAAGCTTAGTATTTATATTTTTGTACGTACACCACCTCAAGAAGGAATCTAACAACTGGGATGCTTTATAGTTTTTCATGAGTTTAAGCTGGCGAAGGGTTTGAAATAGATTCCCATCCAATCTTTATCAAGGATTTTTCTATAAAGGACTTAATTTTAATTAAGGTGGGGTACACAGTCAAGACAGCTAACATGGAAAAAAACCCAAACCATTAATTCTCCCAATCCACAGAATTCTAATTATTACACTTTTGTATTAATAAGGAATTGCTAATTTATTTTAAATTAAAAGACTAAATTAATTTGCAATAATATATTCATATTCAAGAAAGAATTAACCATACAAGAGTTAAACAAAACTAGCTAGTATAGAAGCATTTCCCTTATAGGTTAGCTGTTAGTCTCCCTAAAACTGACTTTGTCCAACAGTTTTCTAGGCTATTCTAGCAGAAGAAAAACCCAGACTTCTTAAGAAAGCATTACGGATCCTGTGAGACCAAAAATTGGCTTCTGTACCAATTTTTCTCCCTGAATCAACAATTTTTGCCTTTTTAGTTCCCATTTGAATAAAATATAATAATATCACAATAATATCACAATAATATCACAATAATATCACAATAATATCACAATAATATCACAATAATATCACAATAATATCACAAGCCTGCAATTAGATTTGAAGCCTGAATAACTCACGCTTCTCATTATGAACAATTTGAGAATACTTCCAGAGTGTCATTCTCTGGCTTATTTCATTGTCTATTTGCTTGTCAACTTCTAGTACATTCTCATAAACCGATCAAATATGAAAACATTCAGATTAACAAAAGTAGTTACCTATATTCTCAATTTACATACCCTTTGCTACTTCAGGGCACCAACGAATGTAGAATATGCCCTTCTGTGACTGTTTCTAATGTATGGCAATACTTGAATCCCAAAATATGCTAATTATACTTCTGCAGTTTTCTTAATTATAAAAATAATGAAATAGGATAGTTAATCATACAAGGAGACTGACTTAATGAGAAACAATTTAACTGCTTGCTTAAGCTCTAAATAACCTGCAATTAGCTAGAAAAACAATTCTGGTGCAATGATAGCAAGCCTGTAATTATTTATATATATTTTTTCATTCCTTGCTTTACAGGACACAAAAGCCCTGTATCTCATTACTTGAAACACAGCAAATGTTTAGCTGTGTCGATGTGTCCCTGGACTTGTGCTGAAACAGAGCGGGCCTCCAACATCCCTCTTCCGTCAATTAAATAAGTAATGTGAAATTTAGGATCAAATACCTTTTACCTTACCTCTTCTCTCTGTAGCTCAGCCTCTATGCCTTGTAAAAAGATCAGTCAGAACATGCTGAAGAATGAAAAAGGGTGGGACTACACCGCTAATAAAAATTCTGTTGAAAGCTCAATGGTTACTATATAAAATTCCTTTCTCACAGCTGATTTTTTATCTTTGTTTTTCCGACAGAAAACGAACATCTACAAAGTGGTAGTAGGTGCTGAAAATCTGGAACACCCACTCTTACTGATCTCACTCCTTTTTCCCCTCACATGCTTGCTATGAGTGAAAGACATAGTAAGTTGTTATAAGAAAACATGCATCACAGAATAAGCTTAGAAGTACCCTGCAAGCAAGGGTTCTAGTTGCATTGATTGAGCACAGCTCACTTCAAAGGCGAGTACAGTATGTTTATTTTACAAACTAGTAATATTTTTATTTAAATCACGACATACCTGCATAAAGAAGCTTTCGAATACAATGAATCTGCTGTGAAACGCATGCTACATACAGAGGTGTTCCTAAATGAGGAAGATCTTGGTCAACATCTATACCCCAGGATATCAGTACCTCCAGGCATTCGCTGTGACCTGTCAGTACAAAGCACGAGAAAGTTTGCTTGACTTCAGTAAGCTGTCTCAGAGACAAAACCGCACACATTTCTTAAGGCTATTATCGAGACATTCGTCAACTGCTCCACGTTTGTTCAGCACGTAATTTCTTACCTCTGCTGGCTGCTTCATGAGTTGGTGACGGAAGACAGGACTCCCACTGAGCTTTGGCACCGTACTCTAAGAGGAGCTCAGCACATGCCGCGCTGCCTCTCGAACACGCATTAAATAAAGGGGTCACACCATCAATTGTTGTAGCATTTACCTAGAATATATAAAAAATACTTAAAAACAGAATTGAAAGAAAGGTAAATTTTTAAACAGGATATAGTTAGAAATTGCATTAAAATACAAAAAAAATTACTGGTTAGAATAATGTAGCTTAACTGCTGAGTCCTTGTGCTACTGTCTTCCTCTCACCGCACCTCTCAGTTGAAATCAGTTTACTATTATTCTTGTTAAACTATGTGGAATACAGCAAAATACACCTGGAATACTAAAGAGCACCCATCAACATCTGGGCAGTAAATAATTTTCAAAAGTCATTGCACTTAGTTTGTTTCATTGATACAGAAAATCTGTACTCTGTGTTGTAACGGGATAATGGCAACCTTTTCCCCACAGCTCTGTCAAGAATGCAAACTCCACATCAAATGTGAAAGTTATTTGCCATTTTCTTCTGTGGTTTTAATCTCCAAGTTGGAGTGGTATTTCATAGGATGGAGATAGAGGTAATAGTACAGGCTCGCAGTTAACCACCTCACTGGTTAACTGAATATTCCCTCTGTGAGAGAATGAGGAGATAAACTAGGCAAATTTGTGAGGGCTAATGATACCAAAGGAAGGAGCATGGGTATTTGGAGAGGGGTCCTTCCAGGACTCCGGCCTATCCTCTTCCGTGCACCCCCCAAACCCACCGAAACAATTAAAAGTATTAAAAAAAATTCAGATAGGAAAATGAAATTTGTTCTTATGGTTTTGTTTATAGTATCTATAGTTTTTTATCTTCAGAATACTTGTGCTGGCTGAAGTGGAGAGTAATTGTTTTTGGAAAACATTTATGTATTTTCTAGTACATAGACATATTCTACATGGTTCTCAAAACTGAATTGTAAGGACAATAAATATTTCCATCACAAAGATCAGAGATTTGGGAAACTATACATTTGAACTCTGATGTCAGCAGAGATTGTAGTGAAAGTGGTCTGTAAGGTTCCCTGTTTGTTTTGGGATAAGAGATAGCTTGTGTCAGGAGTACAGAAAAGAGCAAGTGCTTTTTTTGTACTCAGAGCAAAAAATCTGAAGAGCACAAAGGTGCAGTGTGACAAAAGATATTCTGGAGATTAAAAGAACAGTCTCTTGCAAGCCACTCAAAGCAAGAGGAAACCAGTAAAGGAGAAGGATGTATTCCATATTTTAGAAGAGAAAGAATGTAATGAAATTCAGAGAAGAAATAAGGCTACTGACATACTGCTAGCAGATTCTCTCCAGTTCATTACTCTGTCTCAGTATCTGCCCAACTCCCATCTATTTTCCTTGTTACTGTTCTTTGGTTTGATAGCTACTCTTATACACATAATTATGTGGATTGTTTGGTTGGTTTTTTTCTTTTAACCTAACATCTCTCTGAGGATGTGTCTTTGACCCATCCCCTTCCTTTGCTAGCTTTCAGATGGTAGCTTATTGTAATTAAATGCAATCAACTTAATCAATAGGGAGAGTAGAGAGAAATATCAAATAAAATAAAAAATAAAATCAAGGAATATATCCCTCTCAGTTAGACCAAGGTTAGCATTGGACTTCATATACGAAAAAAAATACCCCTTACATTTGCTCCTGCTTCAAGAAGGATTCTTGCACATCCTACATGATCTCCCAGGCAGGCTTCATGAAGTGGAGTTACTTGGTCAATTGTTAGTGTGTCTACATTGTACCCCTAAACAAGACGTGAATGACATATAAAGATCATACAAAAGCTGTTAAGAGCTATTTGCTCACATTACTGTTCAAATGAATAATTTACAATACTCTAAATAGGCTTAAATCTCTACTTGCAATAAATAAATCTTCAGTGAGCATAAAAAGAATCTTTCATTCAATTAATGTATATAACAGAATAAAATAAGTTGTCAGCTATTTTTTAAAAATCAGAAATAGGGATAGGATATAGAGGGTATAAAGAAGATGGAAACAGACTGTTGAGATGCACAGCAATAGGACAAAAGGCAGCAGACACTAGTTGGAACATGGTGAATTCCAATTAGTTACATGAAAAGAAAAGTCACTGTGGGGCCAGCGAAACCCTGGAACGAGGTCCAGAGAGGTCGGGGCATCTCCACTCAAGGTAATCTTTAAAACTCAACAGGGCCCTGAGTCTAAACTGTCCTGTGATTCTACGATTCTCTGACTGAAGGTCTGAAATATCTAAAGCCATGAATTTTAGCAAGGAAAACATTTCTTGGACTGATAAAATCATCAAGCCCTTGACATTTTCTGCAGTAGATGATTGCATCTGTTGGCTTTCATCAAATGTATTCTATCATATAATTTTTCAGTATTGTAGTAGCTAATATGACAATACTGTAATATTAAAATTTAGCGGTTTACACTCTCTCCCTTTGCTATTAACAAAACATATTTTTTTTAAATCGCAAATATGCAAAACCCAGGATCTTTCAGTGACTCTTCCGCTTAACAAGTATGTTCCTGACTAGTTCTATTTACCTCAGGGCTTAAAGCACTGGAACTACATTGACTTATACTGTGCAAGAGGGGAAGACTGATATACATTTAGATACAGCTTTGATAAAGATTATTTTTTTTTGGGGGGGGAAGTTTTAAAACATATAGAGGAAATATATCAAATATTTTCTTATCATATAAAAAAATTCTTAAGTGTGTATTGCTCAGAAAAATTCAAGTGAAAAAAGCAAAGCATACTAAATTTGCATTAATAATCTATGCTGAGAAATTAAGTAACATTAAAAATTAAAGCAATTTTAAGAACACAGCCTTCACCTGTGACAATAAAGTCTTTAGAGAAAGAAGACGTCCTTGACTGGCTGCCTCATGCAGAGGTGAGCGATCTGCCCAAGAACCTATATAATAACGACATTTATTGAGTAAACCATATGAATTAGAAGGATTTTGGTATGCATAGAGCAAAGAAGAAAATATAATCACAGAATGAAGTCAACTGTCCTATGCAATTATTTTTTCTCTTTAGAGACTGTATTTCAAATAATCAGTTTCTAGACAATAAAAACTGCTTTATTATTAACTGTCAACATCTATAATAAATTATTATGTGGTACAGAGAACAACATATATATATATTGGTTTCAGTAATTTGATTTAATAAATTAATCAATTGCTGTATTTTCCACTTCTATTTTTGCGTAGTTTATTTAAAAAAAAATCATATAACTTATTTTTGCAACTGGCATATAGAAATTTATAGGCTTCAAAAATTCAAAAATACAATGAGAATCACACTAAAAAAATTGCTATAGTAGAAATACTATATTAAGTCTAAGTTATCATTCAAACAGGCTATTAGGACTAAAAATAGATAGATATGCTTAATGTAAAGGTTTGGCATTTATTTTCATTTCTTTATCCCCCCAAAAAAGGAAAAGGGAAAAAAAACAACCACCAAACAACCATAACAACACACACATACCCCCGCCCTTAACTCCCACCCCAGGTCCCAGAGTTATCCTGTGGGTCCTGATGAAGAACCTGCCCATTCCTCTAGAAGACTGGCCACTGACAGGTCTCTTCTAGCCAGACAGGGTTGCAGGCATAGCTGATGCCAATTTATTGTATGAATTTTGCAAATTAAGTTTTGAGAGACCGTGCAAGGAAGAACCATCTTCAAAATATATTATGAATTACCAGTATTTATTCCTGTAAGAAGAAAATCATCGGAACTATAAAATGCTAATACAATCACTCATGTGAGTTATATCAAGCCCCCCAAAATCCCTGAAGAAACGTAGTGAGAACTAGCTAAGTATGATGAATTGGTAACGACGGCAGCTGAATCTCGAGCACACAAACACGTTTGATTTTGTCCACTGCAATGGACCAGGACTGCCTGCAAAGCCAGTTACTGCATTTTAGTGACAAGGCAATGAATTTTAAATGAGAGCGCTATTGCTCAATCCCTGGCAATCATCGGTCTAAGCTCTAAGGTAACTACTCACTAGAAATAGACCCCGTTTCTCTTTCCTATTGGATCCCTTCTGTCCACTAGCCTGTTTCAGAAAGTACGCTTTTGGTTACAATAAACAACCCACTCAAATCACAGGAAGAATGACCGAAAAGGTTAAGACTGCTCAACCTGAAAAGAAATCAGGGCATAGCTAAGAAGATATGAAATAGTGCACAATATGGAAATGGAGATAAAACCTCCCTTTTCCTAGAAGTGTTAGTGAATGAAACTAAAACTTACTCAGATGTAAGACTGTATCTTCTCACAGAACATACAACTACACTGTGGAACTCAGCTCCACTGGATGCTATTGAGATAAAAAACTTTGCCAAACAAAAGCACAGCTGAGTATTTAAATTATTGTAAGAATATTTAAAGCTGACCACAGAAGTTAAAAAATATAGGAGATTAAAGCTTTGTAAACTTGATTTTAAAAATGCATGGAGATTTATATTATGTCAGAGTATCCAGCATCTGTGAAGCTCCTTGTGGTCTTTTATCTGTGGGAGTAGATGGAGCACAGGCAAGATTCAGCTTCCAATACTCTTTCAGAATTATTTGCACTAAGCTCTGATCATCTGTGTGTGCATGTGTATGTACATGCATGCACATCATTCCCTAAACCTTTTACTTGAGGTTTATTAAACGTAGCATTTTGCAATTTTTATTGCTAGTCAGAATAACAGCTAAAAAAAACCCCATACACAAAGCGATGGGGATTTTAAGGGGTATTATACTACAAAAACTGAGGTCAGAAATCTTAAAATGACCTGATTTTCACAAAAATCAGTATTTTCTCTGTCATCCCAATAAGCTCAAATATATTTATTCTATTGTAGGTTGGATGTGTGCAATCACTATGAGAATTTTGAGCAATGTTTTCCTTCTTCTGTAGTAGTATCTGAACCAGCACTCGAGTCATTCTAATTCAAATGAATTAGATCCATTAAGTTCTGCTGGCAGCTACAAAGAATTCCTCAAAAATAATTAAAAGCTGTATTTAGAGACTGTTTTTGAAAATTGTCCCCCTGTCTCTACAGATCAGAACTTCTCTCTCTTGATAGTTTATCCTACTCCTAAATTAACAGGAAAAAAAGAGACACTTATCTATTATGTAGAAAAAACATCTAATAAAATTGTAAGTGTCATGAAGTTTTTATGACCATTACATACACTCACACTTTCAACATTTTTGCAGGCATGTATAACTCTAAAACCAACAAAGATACAGGTAGAATCTGAAAGCAACATTTTTTTTCAACCTTTCCTTCCTTCACCTCCTTTCCTCTTGGATTGCTCAGAAGAATGTCTGTTAATGTCATTACTCCAGTGACATTTGAGAATCAAACAATGCCAGATCCCATTGTGAGCTGTTTTGCCTCTAGACCCACCTTATATCCCCATCTTCATGTGGAGACACCCAGCAGCTAGCTACTTCTGCTAAATCCATTAAATACAAAATGCTTGTATCATCTCTACTAGAAATAAAATCTATAAGCAAAATGCTGCAGAAAGATTTTGTGGCAACCAAGTTTGGAAAAAAACTTTCAAATTCCAACTGATTTATCAATAAACATAGTAATTCATCATTAAATACCACAGGGACAAGAATATGTTCAAAATAAATATGTATCATAAGTAAACATCAGAGGTGTCAAAATAAATTCTTTGTCTGGATTGCTGCCTTCTGCTAATTTACAAACTCTATGTCTCTCACTCAGAAAGCATTAATAAGAACATAAATAAGGGCATTTTTTTCATTCATTGTTGTCTGTAATAGCAGTATTAGCAAGCATAACCTACTCCAAAACTGTTAATGCATTAATTCCCTACTGATGTAGTCTCTGACAGATGCTGAATACAAAGTATCTCTAACTATATTTAGAAGCCACATTAGTTCCAAGTTCTCTGGTGTATAGTTTACCAGGAAGGGCAGCCTACATTGCTTTGTAAACACTAACAAGAAAGAATAAATATACTCACTGTATTAACAGGCAAAGTTAAAAAAAAATTACAAAGTATCATACAATACCTAAATCTCCATCTCCCCATGGCACTTCCAACCAATTGCAATTATAAATCCTACTCATTTCTTTCAATCTGGAAAATAAAAAAAATAAAATAAAAAAAAAATCTGTTCTTGGTAGTTGGGCCTGTTCTCAGTACACTGCAGCTATGTTTGGAAGGACATCAGCAGCTCACTGTAATATGAACTTTCGCCCTTCAGGAAACACAGCTTTGAAGACATAAGCACATACAAGTTGCCAGTTTCTTTTCTTATGCTAAAGGACTGTGGCCATTTTTGTTCATTTTTCACTTTTTCTTTTTTTTAACATAACAACTTTTTAAAGTGCCAGTATCTGTGCCTTTGCTTTCCAAGACAGCTTAACTGGAATTGCAACACAAGAGAAACTCATAGTGAAATCAAGAGAACCTTGAGCTGAGTAAGAATTGCAGGACAAACTCCTCCTTTTTTAACCTCATGCAATGAGACACATAGTTTTGTATCCTCAAAAATAAGCATTAGTACATAGATTTGTAAGGGAAACACTGCCAAATGTTCATCTGTTATTTTACTACTTAGTCATAATATACTTAGAAAAGAAATAAGCAAAGACATTCTGAACATGTTTCAAAAGTTATTTCATCCATACAGTGAACTATGCTTTCCTTTTAGCAGTTCACTGTTGCCTCAGTTATCTTCTAAACAATTCTTTGGTTGTTAAATTGGGGTTTGATAACTGTTCTCAGCAGTGAAAAATCCCCTAAAATGGGGATTTACAATTCTGGCTTTGATCCTTTTCTAAGGCATTAATATTATATTCTTCATGTTTTCCTACAGACCTCACTCCTTTACATCTAGCTGCAATTACCTGTAAGTCATTCCTGTGATCAGGAATGATCATAGTAGTAAAATACTAAGTTAAAATATTTTCCTAAAAGTCATTAACTCCAGCCATCCCATCCTTTTTTTTTTATTATTATTATTATTTCCAAAACTTTGTGTAGTCTTAAAAAAACCCAAACACTATAAAAGGTACATTAAAAAGTTGGATTTTCAAAACAAACAGAACTGGAAATGAATGAAAGTCTTCTCACTGACTTTACTGGGACAAGATGTACACCAGGCTTCCGCATGTTAGAAAAATACTGCTCTAAGGGTAAATAGATCGTGTCCTCGTCCTCAGAAGAAGCAGTATCATCAGACAAGAACTGCAACAGAAGCCTGCCGCAGTTTATTACTGGGAGATGCCAAACACAGACTATTTGGAAAGTGTTGCACCTGCAAAACCAACAAATGCTATGTATGAAGCTCATCACTGTTCCTTTTTATTCCTTAAGATACATTCTGAGTGTTTCAGTTTGTGGCAACTGAAGCAACAGACAGGAGCAACAACTGTAACAGAAAAACTCTGTAACATTATAGTCCCAAGATCAATGGACTCACTTCACTCCAGTTGTTACAACTGCCTGACAGTTTGTATATGTAATTAAGTTCTAACAGATTTTTACTGTGGCACTATAAAATTACCCATTTGTCGAAAGCCTTTGCAGGATAAAGAAGTGTGTCAACTACTTAATTGATATTTGATGCTAAAAACTATTGGAAAGCATCTTAAAGTCAAGGATTTAAAAGTTAAAGGACTGCATCTGTGGAGTTTAACTACTATGATTAAATATAACCAGCAAAACAGAAGCTACTTCTTTTTAACAAATGAAATTCCAACAATCAACACTGAAGAAGTCCAGAAGAATCAGAATGATTAAAATATGTTTGAGAGAGAAGATGTAGTTCAAGTGGCATTTAAATATTTAATTTCAATATTTCAAATAATCTTTGCTTTCATCTGACTGAAAAATTATATAACAATTTATACACATAAATATATAAACATTCGCATACAAAAAATGAAACTTTAATTGGTATAAAGCAATATTCTTTCCAGTGTTTATCATCATGTAGAATTTCAAAATTTGGGGATTTCCTTCCAAATGCAAATGCCAATGATCCCTACTCTTGAAAACCATACAAACTAAACTTGTTTTCCCAACACAGTTCTGTTTATGCTATGCCCATATTACATGACCACACATTCGTTTTGCCATTCCAGTGTTGCATTCAATGAATGAGTTAGCATTCAAATTATTTTGTGTCTCCACATCTAGCAGGATCTCTCACTCTTTAAGGTGTGCTATCCAAATCATAAACTGACTATAATATTGTTAATTTTATATTGCCTTTTTCATGGTATTCTTCCAGTAACAAAAGTATACTTCAAACCCCTTGCTGAATCTATTTTCATAACATCATCCACTCATACTATTTTATAACTAAGGAACCAAAAGACAGAGAGTTTTAATGCTTAAATTGTAAATCCAATCTAATAGCTTATTTTTTCCAGAGTACTTAAGCATTAGAGTGTACACTGAAAGCATAGTTTAATGACGGTTATGAGAGCTTTGAGCTTCTGAAATTTCAGCTTTAGATAATAATAACCATGATCAGTCAAGAAACTTTTAGGTTTGATGGTTGGTCTTAAAACACACAGGTGCCACAGCAGAGACATGAATAGAATCTGCTTTTAGAGACATTAAAAAGTTAACCCTTTTTCCTACCATTCACTACATGCCTTCTAACCTTTGCAACACACAGTGAAACACAGGGTGTATTATTTCTGAGTATAAACTTAATGCATTCTCAGAACATCATCCATCTCGCACATCCAAGGAAGCAGGCTTTGTGGAAAAGTACAGCATGTGACTGTGTTGTCAAATACTGGGTTATAAAACATTAGAGGGTCAAATCAGCATGGCACAGGCAACATTATTTTTAACAATTCCTAAATTTTGAGTGCTTTGGCATCACGGTTTAACAGTTTTCACACAGAACCATGATCCGCTAAACTATATTAAAAATCCTAAAAACCCACAATACCAATATCCAAACACAACTCATTTGGGTCCCACCAGAAGCAACGCTATGCTACGTGAAAGCGACGGTAACGACAATGGCAGCAGCGGCTGTTGCTGCCGACTCTGTGCCGGGCCTTGCACACACAGGAAGAAGTGTGTCAGGCCCTTCTCCCAGCACGTGAAAGCACAGCCACAACTCCCCTGCCCATTGCTCATGCGCATTCGGGTTTTTTCCATCTTCTTGAGGAATCAACAACTGGCTGGATATTTTTTCCAGCTGAAAGTAGCTTCAAACTCTATGTGCCATAGCCAGAGCACCAAGGTGTAAAATCACATTGACCTCTAAATTAAGTAATCCATTAGACCCACGTCAGATTTAATCTGAGTATGCGGAGCAGCTGGTAGCACTCAGGCTGTTATCAGTTCCTTGGACAAGTCACTAAAGCAAAGTAAGGGTTTTTCAGTGGCCTTCCCAAGTAGAAGCTGACAGAAAAAGCGTATGGATATTCCAAGCTGAGTTCAGACTTTGGAGGACTTCTGCCTGGAATAATTCTGCACCTCAAATGCAGTCTCAGCCTTAATCCAGACTGCAAGCAATTTTCCCAGTATTTTTCCAGTATTCTCAGTATTTTCCCAGCCTGCCAGAGACTGAATGCAGCACGTGGTATAATCCCTAGTCTTAAAGGCAGTAGCCAGCTGGGCAGCAAAGCTAGCTCTAGTGTGCCCGTTTTTGCCACATCCAAATTTTGGTACAATGGCCGCGTTGTGGATCTTGATGCCATTAGGCTGAAGACCTTTACCTAGCCTGACTCTATCATTTCTCCCTTCCACCAAATCTTATTATGACATATTCCACCCCCTGCATCACTTTTAGTCCATTTTCTAATCAGCATATTTAATTACATACTGCACTGCTGTGTGACTTCCTCTTTCTTTGCTCTGCAGGGGATGTCAGGTTTGGATACCTCCATGGACAGGAATAGAGAGGGAAGAAAAGAGCCTCCTTCAGAACTGGTATTAGATATACCTGTTATTCAAGTGAACTGCAACAACCAGACCCTCAATTCCAAGAGAAGTCTCTCAGTACTTCAGGATGTCCATCAGTAAATGTGTACACCCAGTTCGGCAATCACAAAGCAGCTGTAAGCAGCTGGACTGTGTTAATATGGAATCTTCAGGAAATTTTACTTTCCATATTTTATTGTGATTTTGAAGATTTCAAAACTTGACTAACTGTGGCTATTTCTTTGTAAGAATGGTAAACAAGTCTAGTCCTGAACCATATCAAGGAGTGGCTAGTGCTAACATCGATAAACTTTTGTAAAACTTCTTTTCTGTCTGAGAGAGAATGTCCTAGTTTTTTGAGAAATAACAACCTAACTAACCAAAATGTTCATAAATAAAAAAGTTACAATAGATCAGGAAATCTTAGCCTGAATGGTGAACAAGATGAGGGTAAAAGATACACTGCATATTAAGACTGATGAATAAATACAACCTTACAGTACCATTGCATTCAAATAACTACTTGGGAAGCTATGGTAACTGTTGCTTAAATTCTTGAATAATGCTTAATTCTAAAACTGGCAGTACTGGAAATTAGAAAAGGTATTTGAAGAATAACTCTGATTCCTATAAAATATAGCTACGTTTCACATGGTAAATTCATAATTATTTTTATGCACAATATATCAAATCTCTCTTTCCTGTATCCTCCTTTCCTTGACTATTTTAACATCTCCAGTTTTTCATTTGATACCATATTATCAAGAATTTCAAGTCTGATTTCCTTATTTTCTTTTTTGTTTCAGTCTAAGCCTTATGATATGGTCAATATTAATTGGAATTATGACCACTATTTTTAAAAAGTCTTATTAGACTCTCACAATTACTCAAAGCTCCCTTTTACACACTTGTATTATGAAAAATTTTGGAAAATATGGCACAGACAATAGCAGTCCTAAACACTTGTTTTACAGTAGAGTTTGTTCCTTACTGCTGAAAACATCAGTGTCCACCAACTCAAATATCTCCTAAGTACTCCTCTATGCAAACCCTTACAGTTATATCTTTGTCTTTAGTATCTGAGCACAGGACAAGAACTCTGTCACCTGTAGTTCCTCAATTGCCTCCTATTTCAGCTACCTCTAAACTTCTCCTTACATGTAGTTATGCGTAAGGTTTACTCCTCCCCCTCCTTTCATTCCCCAGTTCCCTGTTGTAAACGATTAGCCTTCAGTATCCGGTTACCTTGTGACAGGACAGCAAAAGTCAGGGTAAGTCAAGCCTTAAACACTTGCATAAAACAAACAGGGCAGATAAACAAGAAAAGGTATTTTAGATCAGCTGATAAGAGTGCAGAAAGAACAAAAATAGCTTCAACACCCTTGTGTTAACCCATGCAAAACAATAGTGCCACTAACATAAGAATGCATTTATATTACAGCTAGGAAAAAAAGAACAAAAAAAATACCCCAAACCAAACAAACAGTTTAGAGCTAGAACATCATAAATTGGGTCAGCTTAGCATATTTCAGTACACAGTTTCTGAAATGGCTGCTATACTAACCTTGGCTGGTCAGAACACCCCAGCTAGCTTTTCGTTTCGCAGGACGCTCCCCTATATCTTCTACACGTCTTTTGGGGAGTTTCTGGCTCCTCTGAGCAGCAGGGTTTGTTGGCATTATTTGTATCTCGAGGAAAGCCTGTCTGTCATTGGTGCAGGTACTCTGGTCTGACGAACGTCCTCAAATGGATTTCTACTACCTTTTCTCCTCCTTTCGCTTTTTCACAAAGGATCTTGCTGTACTTGCTGTAGAATGGCTACAACACTGAAATCCATTCAGTAACATTTACTAGCTTGGACTAGTGACTACATAGTGGGGGAAGGGAAGAACTGCTCTAGCATTTTCTATTTTTAAAACGGAGAAAGAATCAGCTTAGCTACAGACATGAGTCTTAACTATTTACAAGATTTAAGTGGAAAGAAGGTGTTAATTTTTTAATCATTTAACCAAAAAAGAAACAGATTCTTAACACATAAATATTTGATGCTTTGTTGCTTGAATAAGAAGCAACCTAAACCAGAAAAACTAAAACTGTTTTATCAGAATGGCAATTCTTTTAATAATAGAAACAATAATTATTACTGCATCAAGCTTTACTCATATGTAACTTGCAGTTAAGACAGACTTTGGAATTAGAAGAACCCATGAAACTATGAAGTATTTCTGGGTTTTTGTGGTGTGGGGTTTCTTTCCTGTTGTTTTTGTTTTGTTTTGTTTTAAATAGGGGACAAGGTGGCCTACAGATGTTAACTAGAAACTATGTCCTGAATAAATAAAAGCATGGTCTGACTACCAAAACAAAAAAAAAAAATCTCTCTGGTTATTTTGAAAGTCTGATCCCATTATCAAAGTAAGGCTGTAGTCTTGTCAGAAAAAGCACAAGTCAGTATTTTTTTTTAAATCATAACAAAAACAAGGGCAATCAATTTTTTTTTGTTTGTTACTATGTATCACGCTGATACTATACAACAGAAATCTGCAGGGAGAAGCAATCCGTGATAAAATTCCAGCATGCATAAAGAGTACAGTGAATTCTCTGTACTAACAACATGTTAAGATGCTGCCTTTACCTCCCTGCCACTTCTTTCTAGTATTTCCTCACTATGCTCTTCTATTGATATAAAAAGTAGCCATTTGTAAACTTTTTTAGAGGAAATTAGCATTACTGGGTTTCATTAGTACTACTCTTTTCAGGCACCTGACAGAAATTAATCCCTAAGATGTTGAAATAATACACAGGTATTTAATGAAATTCTCTATACCCCTCTTGGTTTTATAGTTAGGTGGGGTAAGGGGAAGAAGAAGGAGCAGTTGCAAATTTCACCTTGAAATTACAGCACATGAGAACTGCCCTACTGGAATGGTGCTACACACTTTACAGAACAGAAGCAGGTGGGCTTCTGCTATTCTCGCAAGAGAGAATACAACTGCACTCTCCCAGGCGTTATGCTGCTCTCAGAAAGTTGTTTTCCCTGAGGTTTTATCTAGCTGAATGAACCAGAATATCTCACAGGCTGAAATAAACACTTTTACACATCCACCAATCAGACTCTGCAGCTAAGTCTTGAACAGAGCTTCTGCAAAAGGGCACATTATATCACTTTAATACTAGAATTACAGTGGGCTGGGAAGACAAGACCTACATGTTTTTGTAGGAGTTTTGTGGGTGAGGTTGTCAGCTGAGAATGAAGCTGTGTCCTTCTAGAGGAGTGGAACAAACCTGGAAGTTCATACAACTTGCTTTCCATAAATATTCCAGCCCCCCTGGTTATTATTCTTTTACTAGCCTCAGAAGTGTGACTTGCAGGAGCAAGGAAACCAGCAGATACACAGACAGCTGCCATGCCTTCAAAGCGGAAGACCCCCAAGGGAGTCAGCAGCACCTGCTTACTCATGTCCGGAGAACTGCATAGGAAGCAATGAGCTACCAATGGAGCTGGACTACCCCCAAAATCTGCCACCTTCAAGGCAATGGTACTAGGAAAAGTATCTCTATTCCCTAGACACTTGCCACTCATTATTATTAAGTTACTTTGAATACTTTGGAGGACATCAGAATGCAATGCATAAAAACATGCACTATCTTTTTTTTCATGCTTTAAAGAAAAGAAAGCTTATCCCATTCAGGAGTCTAGAAGCAACTTTGCACTAAACTCTGCTAGGCACAACTATTCATCCTCTGGGCAAAAGCCACTAAAATGTCCTATTAAAACAGTACATTAAAAGTGAAAGCTAGACCAACATCAGAAATCAACTGGAAATGTCTTAAAAATATAATTGAGATGTTGATATAAAGATGAGATGAACATACAGTTAAAACTGTGGAGTAAGACTAAAGAACTCGCTATTTCACTTCCACCTCTGACATGGAATTGCTGTGTGATCTTCCTCATGTCAGCCATCCATGCACTCGGTTACACTAGCTACAAAACAAAAATCAGTATCTCTTGACTTCATTAGGTAATAAAACTATTAATATTTGAAAATACTTAGGCTTGACACTCAGATTCTGTTCCTCAGGTTTTTCTCTCTAGAAGACACTCAAACACTTCCAAAATCCACCAGAAAATCTATAACAGAAATCTAAGTAGATATCCAAGTACGTAGAAAACACAGTAGGCCATTACTTTCCCTGCCTCAGTACTCAAGCTATTAGGACAGCATTCATATTCTAGTTATTCATGGAAGCAAAGCAGCTACCTGCAAAAAAGCAGCCAGAAGAAGGGGCAGACACTAGAGTCTCAGAGTAAGGAAACTGGGAGATTTTACTGATGAGTTTGGAACTCTGACTTAATTTAGCAGACGAGCTTCAAATAATCCACTATGTTGCTTTTCACTAATATTTAGTTCTATTCAACTTTTATAATCCAGGGGAAGTACTGTGAAAGGAAACTTTCAAGTGATTTCCTTCACAATCTTTTTTATCCAGATTTTTATAAAAAGAAATGTCCGTACAGTTTCAACATTTCTATGTCAGTAAATAGCTCTGAGTTTACAGGGGCAGCAGGTCTTAACAGGTGGGAATAAAAATGGAAAGAAATTTTTGTTCCTCCTTTTCAATGGGGAACTCATTCTATTTTGAAGAATGTTCTTAAGGCAATAAGATGCAATTGCGATACACAAAAAACTGTGTTAATAAAAACAACGACAAAAAACCCCACACACCTTTCAATACACGATGCAGCTCGATGCAGTACAGTCCAAACTCCAATAACAACAACTTATCTTAGAAAAACTGCAAAAAAATGCACTATTTTAAAATGTCACAGATCAGCGTTTAGTGTACAACCCTCCTCAAGCTAGCCAACTGATGAGCCACCTCGCTTCCCAAAGTGTTCCGTACTCTCAGATTCATTCTACTTTTATGACCAGGATTATTATGGCGTCACAGTAACTGCACGGAACCTCGCAGACTAAAGTCTTGAACAGGATTAGAAGTTGCCTTTTCCTGCTGATGTGATCCACAACCGTGAATCTGAAACAATATACAGGCTCCCTGGATCTCAGTGCCAGTAGCCCAAGAGTTGCTTGTCATTTGACATTGCCAGAAATGAGCCAGCAAAGATCCTGAACATTCCTCCCTGTAGGAGAAGCCAAGACGAAGCAAGTTTTAGAAATAATTACAGAAACATGGTTACCAACAAAAAACTAGCATCCTAAAAGGCCGCAGTGGCCACGGTTACATCCTGCAGTGCCAGCTCAATGCTAAGGAAGGTTAATGCGCCATAAAAGTACAGCGATAAAGCTCCAACAGCAGGACAGAGAAAGGACTGGAACAGCTTTTTTTTTTTTTTTTTTTTTTTTTTTTTTTGTTAAAACCAAATTCTTGCATCAAGCCATATTTCATGGCTGATACAATGACATTGTAAGTCATTAGCAATCAACCAGAAGCTTAGGCATTACCCAGGTGTCACCAACCACTCCTCTGTTGTCCACATCTTGACAAATGCCAGCAGATACACAGACGATACTTAAAATGTCATTAGATATTTAAGCATAAAATGACATTTCTCTATGCCACTATAAGCACTAAAAAAGCCTGTTACACACTCCTGCTCTTTATACAGTATCATTACTGTCTCTTAGCTGGAAATCCAAATTATTGTTGTTGTTATTATTATTATTATTAAGATAGCAACAGCATGGATGGTTGGTAGTTTTCCTACCTTTTCCCCTGAGATTTTTACAGTTAGGCCTTGTATCCTTGGATGCTGAGAATCAGAATGGAAGGTTTAGAAAAGATTTAAAATTCTGATATGATTCTCTCTGTCTCAGCCACCACAGAAGTCAAATATGGAACAATGACACATTTACTACATTTCTTGGCTTGTGGATTTGCAATGTGTACCCGCCAGAGCTCTTCATGCAGACAGGCAGTGGTAACACAGAGTATTTGCTAATATATGGGCTAAAGAAAAACAAATCAAGCAGTCATGCTGATGAAGCTAGCCAAATCAGTTACCAAGCAGGCCTGGGCTTCAGATACTGACAGAGAAGACAGACACAAAGCATGAGACCAGTAGTCGGCACGGGAGTGGTATAGAGCACCACAGAGGGAATCTTCAGCCAATTACTGTGAGAGAACAGCCATAAAGAGAGAGATCATATCTATTGCCAGAAAGACTCTAGACATAGCAAAGAGGAACATCCACTAGTGCAACAGATGCAGCATGTCATAATGGATTTATGACCAACCAGCCAGCATTGCTGCAATCATGAATAGAGCTCAGTACTTAGGCACGTAGTGCATTCCCCCAAAGCCATCATCATCTAGCCCTGGCAGAAGTTCACTCGCTGCTTGCCTGCATTGCAAATGTTTGAGAACATCCCCTACAAGAGAGGAGTGTGAATAGCAGGACCCTGGCCATAACAAGTTTATGGTTGAGGGAAGGAACATCACCTTCAGGGAGCTATGCTATTTTGGTCTTCCCCTGTTGCCTTATGCCCCACTGCTGAAAAAAAAAAAAAAGACCAGTGCAGATGGCATGTTTGAGCTTGCCCCAATCCAGTACTGGAGTTTCCCAGCAGCTTTTCTTTAGGATCATGTTTCAGTCTTATTGCTATGCACCTTCAAAAATCCAGGTTTTAAGCTACATCAGAGTTCAAAATGTTTCATTTTGTACTTGTTTGCAGTACAAAAGCTTATTATTAATTTAATCCAGAAAAATAAATCAATTGAAGGGGATTTCCATGTGAGTTAACTTAAGGCTGCGCACATCAAGCAAGCCAAAAGGACCTAGGCTGGCGACAAGTTAAGGACCATCTTTAGAAAACACACATTTCAAGGAGGCACACATAAAGGACACTGACCATAAAATACAGCTGGTGGTGATGCTCTTCTCAAGGAGGTCCTGGCATACAAATATAGATAGAAGCAAGAAAAAAAAAAAAAAAAAAAACCAAACACAAAGGAATCCACATGATAGGGTATCTCAGTTCCTTTGAGGGAAGCAAGTATGCAAACAGGCTCCAGCAGATATATTCACTAGAAGTTTCTGTAGCCTCAGAGATTTTCTTTAAGGTGAGGGAAGAGTCAATGTTTGCCAACAGATGTGCTTGGGTTTTGTTGCTGCAAATAGGCTCTGGCCATGCCAGTATAGTTGCATCATATAACTCACCAAAATCCCTTTAAAGTAGATTATGTTCTTCAGAGAAGAATGGTTCTGGTATCTTGCTGATATGTGGTGTCATTTGCTTCATTCTAAGCAAGTGTCTTCTTGAGATTTATTTTGAAGTATGACTCTTTTTTGGCAGTTATTTGTCATACTAGGCAAAGTTATTTAGCATATAAGAGAAGGTGATGAGCTCCATCAAAAAAGCCTCCCTTCTGAACTTTCAAAAAAGAACATTCCCACTAACTTAAGCATTTTTACACCATTAGCTTATGTGCTGCATATGAAAAACAAATGCTAAATGTGGTGCCTTACACCAAGTGGTACGGTGAATAGGTATGCCATACAATATTCCTATCATTACTAAACGAATCTCTATTGTATCCAGGAAGCTCGTAGAGGTCTTCTATGGCTTTTATTAATAGAACTGTGATCTCTGTGGAATGCAAGTTGAGAAAATGCCTCGTGCCTATCGTCCCTACCTAACAACTGTTGCTGAGTGACATTATCAATTGCAACTTGTTAGAATAAAATAATAGGAAAACTTTGCTCTAATCATTCGCTACAGTTCAAAATGTAATCAAGCTTTCAAAACTGCAGATTCTCTAACAGTGAACCATAGCATTATCTCCTATTTATGAGTTGCATGTAATGGACTAGTTTCTTGGGTCCACCCAAGCAGTACAAGAAAAAGAAGGAAACAGAAGGGTTCAAGTCTCATAATCATGAAAGGAAATGGGGACTCCAGTCTTGAACTACCACAATCCCATGGATGGCTCAATTTAGGGTAACTAGGAATAACTAGTACACTGACCATTCCTACCATGCCCGGCCAAGGCAGATACAGCAAAGACAGGTAGCTTAGAGCTTGCTATGTTCATTCAAGAGTAGACTTTTTTAAACTTAGAAGAAATCAGGGCATATTCACCTCTCCAGTTCCGCAAAAATACTATAATATATTTTGAGAAGCTACACTCAAATACTACAAATACAAATTCGGCTTTCAAATAACCTTCAAATACTACTTTAAATAGTATAGGGGGTTTTTTGCAAAGACAGTTGACATAATTAAAAAATAGGATATTAAAGAAAAAGAATTTTATGTTGTCAGAACTACTTAGCTTGTGCATCAGACCTCAGGTATCTGTATAAGTACATGACTAGTTGTTTGTCATTTATGCTATATTAAATTCTGCAAAATGATTCTTTCATAAGAAAGTTCCTCTATACCACCTTCTGCTTGCAGCTAAAGGCATTTTGGCAGTTACTGAGTATCAGGTTTAATTTTGATAAAATAGACTCTTTTTGCCTTACAAAAAGTTTATGAATGGGAACTATACCTCCTTCTATAAAGTTATCTGTATTATGAAAGTATGAACTCTTCCAAGCTCTTATCAGTATTTGTCAGTAGAGTTTATATCTTACAGATCCAAAACACCTGACAATGAATTAACTCTTAAGATTTGATACACACTTACACTTTGAAATCACTTCATACCACAGCGCTACTACCTCATCCTAAAGCAACTCAACTATAAAACTCAGCTGAAGCTCCAACTTAGCACTTGCATATACAGAGCACTTTCACGATACAACCAGCTAGTTGGTATAGTAGCAAGAGTCTAAAGGTTGCTCTGGATCCTCCGGTTTGTATCCAGCAACAGCTGTACAAAATGCCGAGTTGTTAACTCTTCACAGGTCTGGAAACACAGTGAGAGAAGAAATCTTACTGTGCAGATTACTGTCACTGCAGATAGCCTTCTAAGGGGCTGGTTATACGCAAAGCTAATTTGCAATTAAGTTCATTGTTGTAGGTCAGTTTGTAGGGCACAGAATTTTAAAATGGAATAAATGTATATGTGCTATGACTTTTTCCACAAAGAAATAAATGAACAAAATGTTGACTTTTGCGAATTTTGTAGTGTAATGAATAAATACATGTTCACTTCAACACAATAAAAGAAGAAAAGCTAGGCACCATAACCTATTTACAACACAGCTATAGTCCCCGACTGCAAAGCACTTAGCTCTAAACAACTAATCAGTCCCTTTCAATTCAATGGGGCAAGTATGTGTATACGAATGTTTACCAAATCAGTGCCAAAGTTAAAAACAATCCAGTAAATGAGACCCTTAGAATAGAATGGATCCCTTTTTCACTTAATTCTTTTATGGTAGTAATACCACTGACTTCACTGAAAAAAGAATTCAGTTCTGATAGTTTATTAAGACATAGGGTTTTAATCCACTTCAAACAAGTGTAAAAGACCGCGGAATTCTGTCCTGCATGTGGTGCTGCTCAGTTTTTTTAATATTGTGGATGATAGAATATTATATTTATTATTATAAAATCAGTAGATGACACTAAACTGCAGGTGCTGTAACTGCTCAGAGGAAAAAATTCAAAACAGACTTGAGTAAAATGGAGAAATTTTCTGCTATCAAGAGCATGAAGTTAGCTGTAGGCCAATACAAAGTATTACACTTAGAGAGGAAAAACCAAATGCACAGTACAGCGACTCTGTTTTAACATGGGGTTTATAGCAGGCTACAGACTATATCCTTAATACTTTACTGTCAGGAAGGAAAAAAAAAAGGGGGGGGAAAAAAACAAGCATCATTCCAGGAGGTATTACATAGGGTATCATATATATGGCACATGACATAACTGTTCCACTTTTATATGACTAATAGTTCCACTGGTTGCACTAATAAAGTCTCAGCTGGAGCACTCTGTTTAACATGGGGAATTAGACATCAATAAAGATGTCTATGAACTGTATATGAACTGGCACAAGTCCAAACAAGAGCAACTACAGTAATTCCAGGTCTAAAAAACAAGACTTACGAGGACAGAATTTATTCTAGAAAAGACAAAAACGGTAGAGGTAGGAAGATGCATGACAATAGTCTTTAAACGGATTACTTTTCACACATGGAGAAAACTTATAAATTCCTTAATCCTATTTTATGTATTTAGTTTGCAGAAATAAAGTGTTAGGTAGGCCTTGGGGAAAGTGGGAAGCATTCTAGTGATGAGAATAGCAAAAATTGTAATTGGTTGCATAAGGACACTGCAGAAATCACTATGCATTTTAAAAACAGATTAGACAAATATTTGCCAGAAAACACATGTATATATGACCCTTGAGTGTCCAACTAATCTATCAAGGTGCCTTTCAGCTGTACACAAGAAAAGTAAATAAATTAATGTGACTTATAATTAGTAGAGATTTTATATGCACTTTTCTGGTCTTAGCTGATGCTGAACTTTGATCTAGTTCTTATACTTCAATGCCACATACACAGTATAATAATTTCTAATTAATTATTGGGACTCTATCCCTATCCAGCTGTTCACATACATATGACATCCAAAGGATAGATTCAACACAGTAGATCAGTGACTATCCATACCGGAGAGAACATATTCCTAAAATATTAGGGAACAAAATATGACCTGTTTCACTACTAATATCTAGCAACAAGACCACAGTAGGCAAATGTCACGGGTAAAGCTGTCTCCTTGTATTCAACAAAGAACAAGCCACAAAACAGTCAGCCATGAAATGTGTGATCCCTGGGCCTCAAATCCTGTACTGACCTATATATTTTCAGTTCGAAAAAAGGAGTTCCACCAAGTACTAGTACTCAGTACTTAAAATGTCCTCAATTATACAGGATTTATAAAAGAAAGGCTTATTTTAACTCAAGAGCTCAATTCAGTAAACATGAGATAATGCCTGTGCCTAGTAGCGCATTATTTCCAAAGGCTCTTTTCTTCTTTAAAACTATAGCACTCTATCCCAGCCAAGTCATTGTAATAGCAAAAAGCAATTTTGTAGTATTACACAGAAACTGAAAATAACAGCACTAACAGAATTTTAAGAGTATGTAATCAGGTTAAAACTAGAAAATGAAAACTAACATTTCCTCTAATTAGAATTACTTCTTGAAACACTATAAACTTCAATTGGGCAATGATAGGCTATTTTTCTGGTTTGGGGTTTTTTGTTTTCTGCTGAGGCTTCTCTATTATTTAATAAGAAACACAGAACAGGATCACTAACTAGGAGGATACTCAGTATTTAATTTTAGCAGTTAACATTACAACCTGTACATTCGCATTACTTATTGTGCATCTTCTAGATATTACTTTGAACGGGATATTTTGTACACGATATTGTATAAAGTCTGCTGAGGTATCTCTGTACTGTATTTCACAAACATAAACAAACCAAATCCCACAACATGGTGTGAGCTGAGACAGTATCATGCCCCGTTCTACAAACATAGAACAAAGGTATAGAAAAGATGAGATAAAATAGTAACTTTGAGCAGCCTTATTTGCATCCCAAAGAGCAAGGATTGGTCCTGTTAATCATGAAAAAATGGCTGAATTTGCAGATTATATAAGATTAGCTGAATATTTGCTTAGGACTGTTCCAAATCCAGACCCCAACACTGCCAAGTTGGGCAGTGAAAAATTAAGACGCACTGGTGTCTGGTTGTAAAAAGTACGATTTAAGAACAAAATAGTTGCATTAACTATTTTCTTTTAATAAACCAAGCAGAAAACCAGAAACTCTACCATATGTTTGAGCCTTTAAATCAATATAAACTTCTGGTACCTGAGCAAAACAGTAACCTGCAAGAGCGATAGATTTTCTTTTGCATGGGCCAGCTACTAGAACGCTGAATATACATTTATTTAGGTACAATAGTTCAGATATTTGATGAATGACCAAACTAAAGTCTTCTGGATTCAGCAACAGGTAACACTGTAGAGACTATTTTATTTTCCAACCTGACGCATGTTATTTCTTTCCCTCTAGTTTTTCTCAGTCTTTTTCCTTCTTTAGATTCTATCTCAGTCTTCCCAGAATGAGCTGCCTTAGACCTAGCCAGCAGTTTTTGACAAAAAAATTTTCTTGATTTCAAGTGAGGGCTACCACATTCATTGCAAGTACTTCTGCCAGTGGGATAGTCAGTCAGTCCTTCCCATCCTACTGTAATGAGTACACATACATACACACACCCCCCACATACATATATATCTGTACACACACACACGCACACGTGTAATAGTTCAAATTATATGATTAACATACTCAGCTGTAAAAACCCTGGGTTTCAGAACTTCCTCTCTAAATTGTGCAGAGAACACATAATATAGATCCACCTCATATAATCTTCTGCAAAGCTAATTCCTGCTTTAGGATGTAAGCTGCGCTCTCTGGTTTGCAAATTTAAATACATACATACAAAATGTCTAACTTTTGTCCCAACATTGAAGATTGAAAAGATCTTTACATCTGAAATTGTTTCTGGCTCGTTTCTACACATTCCCCCTTTGCATTTAACTTGGATTATTTCTTGCTGTTCAGGGTACCTAGGGATGAGTGGTGAAGGTGGTAAGAGGCAAGACAAGTCTTCCTGTTTCATTGCCTAACTCAAACTTGATGTCATCCCAGAACACAAGGAAGAACAATCAAAGACAAGTGAGGCAGCAGGGATCCCAAGTTGAGCAAAACCATGGCTCAGTCATGCACTAGGACACCGAATTCGGGAAGAGAATGTTTTCTGCATTCTGTGACCCAGAAAAAGAACAGAATGAAAATGGTACTGGTTCACCATAGATGAGCTTGGGGGAACAGTAGTGCCCAGCTCTGCCAAAGTTTTGCTTGAGCAAACAGAAAAAGGAATTTTCACAACAGCTTTCAACCTAGTAAAATTTGACAGATTTCCACATAGATGTCCCAAAGCTCACCCTGACAAACAGTAAGCTTCCTGATATGTGCCAAGACACTAATTCAAAGTACAGAAGGACTATATCTTCTCAAATAAATTATTATAAGAAAATTTTAACTTAATCAAGAAATAACTCTCAGAAATATTTGGACTAGTTTCACTGAAGCGTTGCAAAATAATCACATGCCAAGCATGGAAAATTTCAACCACAAATGGGTAAGCTGGGGAACCACAGAAGCAATTTGGAAAATTGTCTTAGATTGGGAAGTATTTGGCAATCTTAAATATAGCCATCTTAAGTATAGGCCTCTCTCCTAACAGGACATTGGCTGTAATGCTTCAGTTTTATTCTGAACTTAATAACCTTTTAAAAAAAAGCTTAAACAATCTAACAACACTCCTTCAGATAGTTTGTTTAAAAAAACACAGCGAGAACTACAGAAAACACCCACACATATCATTTGACAAACTGAATATAAATGAGACTAGCAGATAAATAATTACCTGGAAAAAAACCACAGTAACAACAGAAACCCCAAACAGTAGTGATAAGATAGTAAGTACAAATATACCTTGTCCTTGAGGAACTCCGTAAAATTCAGCAGCTATCCTTGCTGCTTCCTTACGGTTTCCTTTCACAATGTAGAAATGACTAAGTATAGCGAGGCTGATCTTCACAAAAAGTTTAAAACAAAAAAGGGAAAGTATAGTAAAGTAGACATTGGATAGCTGCTGGGCAAAAGGGCGACTTTCTTCTATGACAGTCATTGCTGCAGCAAAATCTCTCTCAGTGTTTGGGTAGGGCTCTCAAATGTGTTGATAAGATCATATGGCTCCAGCCACGCACTCTTGGGAACAACTGGTCCTGAGGAAAGAAAATATCAGCTGGTCATGATGCTTGCTGCTCAAAATATGACGATTATTTATACTGTACATAGTATTGAGTTCACTACCGCTCCTGCTAGCCTGGTGATATTCAAGTGGGACGGAATATAACAGACACAGGTTCCAAGACCCTGGATTGTACTTGTTCCACTTAAAAGGTCTGTTTCATTCCAAATTCTGTACTTCTAATTGATTTATTTACCCTATTAATACACATTTAAAAATAGGCTCTCAAAAGTATTATTATTAAGAACTACAATTTCATGTACTAAACTAGGTAACTCAGGTAATCAGTTTTTGCTGAAAAACTTCTGCTTCTTAAGTACAATTACTGTTTTGTGCTACTTCATTTTATGTTAGACCACTGTTTTTTTCCTTACAAAACTAGAACCACATCAGTAAATACTTGAAATACACATTAATAAAGAAACAGAGATTTTATACCAACTTTGACAGTCTCTTATTTTCTTCAGGCTGAATGAAACTATCTAGCCTTATAGCATTGTACAAAAACCAGTATTCAGACTATAAAAATCAAACTCCTAGATATTTTTATAAATAAGGTCTCAGAGCATCTAAACTTAAATTAATTAAAATGTAATTAAAATTAAATAAATGCAATGGTAAATATACAACATGGAAAATTTCTAAGGCTTATGATACACATTTAATTGCGCTGCACCATATTATTTTAAACCTATGGCATGACAGGCTTTATTTCTTGGCCAGTTTTAGAGAGGGGAATCTAAATTCCTCAGATTTTTTAAGAATTAATTTGCTTATATACCATAAAGTTATTACTCAGTCATCGGCAGTTATGTACAAATTGTTCCATTAAGGTGAGTAATTACTGAGTAAATGATGGTGTCACAACATGATACAAGCTGAGGTGCTGCAGGACAGAATTAGATCCCTAAGCAAGCTATAACCCTAAAATAAAGCATCGTGGCAGCATAGGAAAGGGTCCTGTTCCAAACTTGTACCTTTCCTTTTAAATAAAAGAAATACTGTCTTTAACTACAGTTTAAAATACTCTACCCATAGCAATCTTTAACTGAAACATCCTTTCTATTCTACCCTGGCTTCTCTTGTTTGATGGTCAGAAAAAAAAAAATTTAGAATGTTGGCAACTGTCCATCAGAAACTGAGGGTATGATCCAAATGTCACCACATCCAGATCCCCCCAATTTCAACAGCATAGCAGACATTAAGGACATGATACAAAATCATATTTGTGAAAGGAAAGCGGCAAAATATAGAGCCTCTTTTCATCTGGCTCCAGGAGTAATTTATTAGAGTAAGAAACTATGTTTTCTGGAAACTACATTCAAATAAACCTATATAAAGGAAGAAAAGACAATGATAAAAGAGAATGTGCTTGGAAATAAATATCAAGATTTTTAACAGACAGGAACTGAACTGTGCTTATCTTGAGAGAAACAGACATTCAGTCTTTTTCTTTGAAAAAAAATTAATCCGCATAAAAGTCAAAACAGTAAGTAGAAAAGGCAATTAAAAAGCAGCTGACACTGTAAACCATATTAGTCTGTGAAAAAAATATATGCATTTTCCTCTAAATTTCATTTATAGACATTTTCTCATCCAGCCAGAATAGGAACTGCTCTCCTCATACCATAGTTAGAAGCAGGAGTGAGTACTTAAAATGCCAAATGAAAATCCCTTTTTATATTTGGCACATTGTTATCTGACACTGAATTGAGGTGTCATGTTTTCCATAAGGATAAATAGGCATTATGTTCTGAGCCACCACTGCCAATTTCCGTTTCAATCATTAATAGAAGTGATATTTTCCTTAGTAACACATCCAGTATTGGAATTTATTACTTCTTCCATATTTCTACTAGTATTATTAAGCCTAACTCAAGCAGTCCACAGAATTCCACAGCCATCTTAAGTTTTGCAAATCTACCAGGCAGAATAAGGAAGAATCATAATTATCTCATGGAAAACACTTTTCTTCTTTACAGTGTTTTACCTGATCCCTTTTTTTTCCCCCTAACTCCACATTGTGTCATCCAGTAACTGTGCTTTGTCATCTGGAGTTCTCCCACACTTGGTTAATTAACAAAATAGTCTTTCTTTGTAGAGGTGACAATCTAAATAACAATTACTATAAAAACAGCTGGAGTTAAGAGAAGCGCTCAGAGTTAATTGTCACCTTACAATACTCTTTCCTGATTCTTATAACTGCAGTAGATAAATCACTGAAAAGAAATTTCTCAGTTGTTAGGTTGTCTTCTTCAGATTGAATTTTTCTGTAAAAGGTCAACAAAAATAATAAAAACCTGTGGATGCATGTAATATTTTGTAAGTGATCTTTCAAAAATCCTCATTGATCTGTAAAACTTCTGCTTTTAGAAAGAACATAAAAGTTGAGGAGGAGGGTTATTCTTGTATCAAAGCTTGTCTTCTGTCCTCTCAAAATCTCCCTCCTTAGCTATAAACTACATAAAAATGAAAGAAATTAAGAGTTTTGAGAAATTCCATTCACACATGCTCATAATAAGCTGGCAAAATTACCCTCCTAATAATATTTCTTTTTTAAATCTCTCTAACTCATATGTGCCAGCTTAACTGGAAACTCTCCCAACTGCACAGAATAACCATGTTTATCCTAACCTAAGGCTACTAAAGCTCTGCAGATATTGCCATTACAGCTTGTTGGCAAACCCATGCTACCAGGCACCCAGTCATGAAAACTGAACAACTGTTCAGATGTTAATGCTCACACGGCATTTTGGAAGAATCAACAATGTGAATACTGAGACTTGAACACAAAATCGCTGAGAGCAAGCCCACACAGACTGGGAGAACCAGGGACAGAAGGCTACATATGTTGTAACAGAAATTGGAAAGTAGAAGCATAAATAAATAAAGAAAGGATCTGACAATCAATGTGATGCCATGAAAGAGTGAAAAAAAATGGCATGTAAGTGTTCCAAATTTTCTATTGCACAGCAGTGTGAAGCGATTGTAGCAGTGCAGAATACTGAGAGCTTCCAAATAGAAATGCATCGGCAATGTGTAACAAATATACAACGTTATACAAATATCAAAGCACTTGAAGAGAGCAGTGGCTTAATCTGGACACTTACATTTCCTGCATAGTTTTGACTTTTGGGAATGAAATTTCTCTGCCTCGTTTTCTCACTTGTAAAATGGGTTTAAAAGGACCACTCAAGAGGAGTATTCTGAAGATGACTGCATTGTTGTTAACAAAACACTCAGATATTCTGGTGAAAACAATACTGAAACTAATTAGGTATCTAATATTTTTTCTTTTAATACAAAATTTGGATAACAAACCTAAATAAAATGAAATATTGAATGCTCATTCACTTAATGGCCACAAAAGCAATAGCATGTAAAGTTATTATAACATTTAAGGTTTTATCACAGCACACGGGAAAATGGCACCAAGATACACTGCAGATAAACAATACTACGATTTTTGTTTTGTTTTAAGAACATAGTAATACTGTGACAGACAAAGATCCCCCCAGCTTGACATACTAGCATATTCCCAGCAAATAAAACAAGAACAATGTAATCATTTCTCTGGCATGCCTTCCCCATTTCTGGCAATCAACTATTTTAATTTTAAAACCATTTAAAAACCTTCAAACACTGGAATTTATGGTCTTAAATTCCCTTTTAATGTAGCTTGGTCAGTTATAATTTCTGAAGAACTTAACCAGTATATTTAAGATAGCAATATTGCCATTTATAATGACTATAAAAGTGGTTAATTTCAAACTCCAGCGCTCAGACAAAGTAGCCTGCCCTTTAATGCCTTACTGTGCAGTGGCCAAGTGCAGAAAGAAAGTATTCATCAGCGGCACCTGTTTATGCTAATTCAAACTGCTTGTGAAATCTAGTGCAACCTACCCACAACCTAAGTGAGTAACTTTTCTAGAAAAAAGTATGCTCTATCTTCTGTGATTAATTACATAACCACATTAATAAACTCTTTATTTTATTCTGGTGATTTTTCCTCAACACTTTAGAAGACCAGTGTGCTGAATTTTCAGTAAGGCAAGATTCTCAAGAAAAATTACACAATTTAGTCTTTGAAGGCATTTTTTAATATTGAAGACTCTAATACTCTCAGAAATATGATTTCTTTATAGCATATACTGTGTCTTTAGTTCTGGAAAATATACTTACTTCTCATTAAATCTTTTAAAGTAATGTCCTTAGATTAATACAGGCTGTAGAAGAGAATTATACTCATGGCATGAATTCTGTTACAGTTAGTCTTAACAGTTTTTTTCAGTATTTTGGAGACGCATCTAAATGTCTGAAAGTGAAAATATTTTTTAAAGATGAGATATGCAATACAGTATAAGGAATTATTTGTATGACACTTCACCTGCATGTCCTTCTCCACATATGAGATTAGGCTAAAAATAAACAAGAAGATATTCACCCTGGTTTTGAAACTTCTGCCTAAGAACAAATGTAACAAAATAATTTAATGAAATAGGATGCCAGGTAGAGGAATGGGAACTCTTAGGTGCTTTGAAGAACGCATTATTTTTTACAACATAGACAACCCACTTGAAGAAATTTCTAAAACAATGATCTCAAAACAGAAAGAGTTTAAATAAAATCAGTAAAGAAGCCACTAGTTCTAGTACTGAGTTTCTGATGTAAGCATACAGTGCTTGAAGAGGACTCAAAAATGCTGAGAAGCCTGAGCTACTAAAAAAGGCAATGTCTAATTCAGAATGAAAAATGACCTGCTTAGTGACCTGCTGACCTGTATTTTAATAGGTGTATGGGATGCTAATCCTCAATATTGAAAATTTTATCTCATTCATCTGAAGTTACTGAATGCTGTTTATGTCATTTCCTCTTTAATGTATGGTTTTAAGCAATTTTTTCTATTATCTTCTATTCAAAGCATTTGAACTGAATAAATCTACATATAGAACAACTATTTTAAAATGCATTTGCTCATATATGTTGTTATGCAAAATGTTACCTTAAGTTTTTATTGAAGGTAAGGCAAAAATAGACAGACATACCAAAAAAACAACTTCTAAAAAGATATTAAATGTTCTTTAAAGTAATATCCTTCATAAGTTGAGGATATTATGCACCTATGCTTAGGCATAAAAAAAACCCCAAATCATATTTATCTGAGCTACAAGAAATTCAGAAATTGGAGTGACTGGAAGACATCAAACAGCTGCTGAGTCCTTTTCCAAACAGGAACTCAAGCCCAGTAGCACAACCTAGACACTATTCTTTCTTTGTAAAATATGAAGAGGAGAGGTGGCCAAAGTACAGACTTTGTCTTACTGTTCTGGGGGAATGAAGAGAAGAAAAGTGAGAGAACACAAACTTTGGTCCAGAGTAGACCAAGCTTGGTTCAGATCTGAACTGCTTTTTCACTGCACCCTGTTGCTATGCTTAAAAATTCTACCAATTTACCATATGACAAAGCCATATTCTTAGCACAAAAACCTGAGAGTTGTGCTGCCAACTGAAGCAAACACAACACTGTAAAGCAAATAAATGAAAGGCCTACATTTTCTTTTTACAGCTTTTCTTCCTGAAGAACCTTAATGCCACATTTATCCAGAATCTACACAAACAATGCAGCGTGAAGTTATAACTGATATCCAAAGTTATGTTTCATTTTGATTTCTGCAGTTCTCGTAATTCACGCTAGTCACCCGATGACCCAACTAAAGACTTTAACCAAAAACCTCTTTCAAAATGCAATGACCTCTTAAGTGTCATAACAGGGGAAAATCAGAGTAAGTGTCATAAAACATGTTACCCTCCTCCTCTTAGTAGTCATGCTCTGACTTCTGACATTCATTCTACTGAACAGCTATGTAGACACCATTCCTCTTCTCTCATATGACTATGAAACACAACAGTTCATTTAAAAAGTTTTAACACACACACACACACACACATATTTATCTTATACAAGTTTTGTTACATAAATAGTTTCTCTCTCTATTCTGGTGTAGCACATTGTTTCCATTAGTTCTCAAACCACTCCAGAAAGTACAAATTCATGCCTTTGGGTGGATACGGTAGTAATTCTTTTTCCTCCACTGTATTAAAATCAGTGCTCTGACAGAGTTTAAGTTCTGTACAAATCAAGTTCTTCTGGTGCATGAATGATGCAACTTTTCATTTGTAACATCATGAAAAGTTTGCTTATTGCTAACTTTAAATTAATTTAAATTGGGTTTATTCAGATGTTTTGTCTTTCCTGTCTGTTGAAAATACTACTCCTATCTTAGAAAATAGTTCTAACATACAGACTTGCATATCTGGATTTTGAGAGGATGGTTTACTGGTCAAGGATTTAAATATTAATCAGCATATCTAGACATAATTGACATTCTCTATATCAGACGTATTTAAAAACATAAAAAGTAACTCAGATATTTAAGCATTTATGAAATTCCAGTTTTCTAACTCTCTCAGTTCTTTGAAAGAATACACAGATATTTTAAAGCTGTATCACTTTGTTACACACCCACTGGATAGCTGCTTCTCACAATGGTGATAGATTCCACTTCAACTACATGTCTAATATCAAACAATCCCTGCTATCGGCAACATTATCATACAAGCATGCTTGATCTGCTTAACCAGTCTGTCTAATCACTGATAGTAAAGTTCTGTACAGAAGGGGAGCAGGTATAACTGACCTGCTTACCAGTAAATTCAATCTGAGTTCTACTAAGAAACATAGTAAGTTTGTCCTACAGATTTGTTGCAGTCCTCTTCGGATACCTAACACAACCCAATTATTAAAAGTATTACAGAGGAAGATTCCAAAATAAATCACGTGTGTACTTGGAGACATTACTAAAACCAGAAACGTGTCAGACAGCAGGCACACACAGACTGCTGACAGACAAACTCTAGCAAATCTTGCCCCCCGGGGTTTTAAAAAGTTACCACCTCCAGCTGCCCATTCCATTCCTCAGCTAAAGGTTCCTGCCCCTCTTTCTCCCTTCCTGGAAATCAACAGGAAGGAATGTGTATTGGTATCCAGCCACTTCAGTTCAAACTGATGAGTTTAAACTAACCTTTCGGACTTCACATTGAAAAAATATACTCACCCCACCACCACACATTCTGCTACAGAGATAGTAACCTCCTTTTAAAATATAGTAGCAAACTATGAGGGGACAGTAATGTCAAAATGCATATGCAAGCCGCCTCTTAATAAAGCTATTGAGCTGTAATTTTTGATGGCTTGATGTACCAATACGGCTGCATCAGTGAAACTTTGAAGAGTCTCCTCATTTTGCATCTCTTTCCCTTTGTATAGTTCCTTTCTTGGGTCCAAACAAGTATTTTCATCACCAACCACACGTCTATAGAACTTCACACATTCCTTCTTCAGCAACTAACGCACCCTCTTCCTCAGGTAAGTGGTACCACAGCTACTATGCTTTTGATATTTGAACTAGCTTGACAAAACTAACTTCGCTATTTCTCATTTCCCTAGTGGGCAGTGCAACCACCCTATTAATCTAAATTCATATAACTGAACCTGGTATTTCTGCAGTTTTTACAGTTAATCTTTTCTTTAATGATCTGCAAAATGTCATGTATTCTTATTAAATAGCTGTGTCTAAATCAATCAATCAATCGGTAACATTCAAATCCCAGAACAGCCATGATGTAGAGATCTGGTTTTCATCACATATACAGTTAGTACATGAGAAATGAACTTGACAGAAATTTTCTGTTTCAACTGACAGTTTTCAAAAGACCAGATGCGCACCTGTAACTAATGCCTCTCTGCCACTTTGAAACCTAGACAGGCCTCTTCAGCTGTTCGAATTAATAGTACCTGGACTTATGAAACTATTTTGGATCTATGTAATTTATTTATTTATGTGTAAGACCTTTAAATTATGCCATCAAGATGAGATGATTGTCAATTATTCTAAAGTGAAAAGTTTGCTCGAAATAATATCTCTAAGTTGTGAATGTTTTCTGTCACCAATTTGAATTCCTTTCAAAATTGTTAATTTTATTCTACATTACAGTCTGTATTCTATTTTTTCTTTAATCGTTTAACTGTTTTTTTTTTTCTTCATTACAATCTGTTTCTAAAAACAATTAAATCATCGGTTTTCTTTAACTTCATACCGACTTCCTTCAAAATTTTGCCAGGTTTTCTTCTAGACTAAGTAAAAGTGGTTTCATTTGTCTCCTTTCTGTGTAAAGTATATTCTGGTGCCTATAAATGGTATTAATAAAAGGAAATTACAAAGTCAATTTCACAAATTGATAGGGCTGAGAGTTAAAAGATTATTCTGCAAGCATATGTCACTATACGCTGACTCCCATGGCTAGTGTTCATATCAGAAATGTTTTTTCCATCCACTAAAATTGGTACCAGTTAAGTGATATCATCATGACAGAGCTAGCAAAACATTCTTTTCCTCAAGCCGAGGCATGACAGTCTCTGCTTGGTGCTTTTACAAGAGACATAAAAATACTTTGTGATGAAGAACTTGTAACTGACATAGGGAATGAGGTAAAACTAGAGTGAGGTGGATCAGTAGCACACAGGCTTCTTGCCACAGAATGCAAAGCACAATGAAGCGTGAAAGCTTCAGCTGAATCAGTGATGTATGAGAGGACTTTACCTAACATGGCTTCGCATGCCATGGAATGGGCAACAGCAAATCTGCCAGGAGCCAAAAATGAACTGTGTTGGGCTCCAAAACATACTTAGAGTTGGTTTTGGAGCCAAGAATACTTGGTTCCATCTCCAATGAAGCATTCATATGCCACTCCGATGAAGCATTCTTATGCCGCTAAATGAGACAGTGTTATAAAATATCAAGTTCATTCTGAAATCAGGAATTTAAAATTCCCTGAGACTTTCTTGCTGATGGACTAGCAATAAGAATACAGAGGCAAGTGAAAATATCTTCTTATTCTCCGTAATTTGTAGATCCAAAGCAAAAAAATAGAGGTGAGAAGAAAGTTAGAAACAAAAACCCTTTGATGTCAAGACAGACTACTACTCTTAGTCACAGCCTTTCCACACTGGTTATAAAAACAGCATACCCAAAAGAGGTGCTAACTGAAAGGGGGCTGTTGCAATAGAGGCAAAAATTCCCAAAGTTGCTCATGGCCACATTTATTTTAATCTGCATCTGCATACCCAGGGCTGCCTAAGAGGCTGTGTATTGCTACTGTCTCTTAAAGAGTTAAGATTTCAATAATTAATAAAAACCAAATTCAATAAAGGATTTAGACATTTCTGGTAAAATTTAGGAAGTATAGACATGGCCTTAGACCAAAAAAAGTTAACTATACAGTCCTCATCTAACTAGCTAGGTGCCAAAGATGCCACAGGTGCCTAAACTTCCACTTGTAAAATTAGTTAGAAACTTAAACCCCAAGAAGGCTGAAGGTGCTACCACCTGGGCTGAAGTTAACACCCCTTCACCTGGAATTCACAAACTGTACACCACAAACTGTTAGCCACTTCAAAGCTCCTATCTATGTGTATCATGTTAGAACCAAACTGACTTCAGTGGAAAAACAAAGAACTCATAGCTATCTTTGTTGATGGTCAACGTCAACACTGGCCATTTTGCTTATAGATGATTAAAGGAATCACTCACTAACTTAAACATCAGAAGAGAAATATCTCAACCAAAGCAAGCAAGCCACTCTCTCTCAGAAGACTACTCTAATCATCAGCTGCTGACTGGGATCAATCCCGTTGAAGTGCCAACACTATAAAAAAAAAGAACACATCATTAATAGATCAAAGAGTGCATAAGAACACAAGTCCAAAGTAGGATAATTCTGGGGAAGGACAGGAGAAGGGAGAATTCTACATTTCAGACCTGCTCCCAATACCACCTCTGCATTTTGCTCAATTAGTTTTTAATGACAAATTATGAAATTTCTTGAAGTAAGAACCAGCCTGAGCACTGCCATGCCTTAGGTGCTCTGCTGGTCTGGGACCAAGTGCACTGCTCAGCCATACTGAATGTCTTACACCACTGTATCTTGGAAATGGTCTCCCAAACTTTTCTGCCTCCCCAAGATTCTATAAACTTGTTTTCATAATTATAGTATTTGATCCATTCAGACTAACACAACTGATTTAGCTGACAGTGACTCCTGAAATTAATATTATGCCACTATTCTTTACAAAAAGAACAGATTTTATGTTTTTCACAGAACACTGTGGAACTTACCAGCAAACAGCTATTGCAAATAATCCTCTTCCTTCATCCTTCACAACTGCTTTTGTTGTTTCAAAATTTTTCTCCTCTTTTGATTTTGCAAGACTTCAGTCATTAAAAAGCTACAGAAGGTTTCTTTGTTCTGAAACAGTAACAGATCAGACCTTGAATAAACTACACCATCTGTCTTCCCCTCCATACTGTGCTTTTAAGTGACTTTTTTTTAAGAGTTCTAATAAAATAAATCCAAAACTGCAGGAGCAACAGCCATATTTATTCATTTGTCTTATAAATACATGCTAACATTAATTTGGTTAAATCTTTTGATTTTGGTCTTCTTCAGGTACTTGACTGCTGCTTTGGAAACTTCACTACTTTACTCCTACATGCTTTGCCTTAGTTACTTCAGTTTTTCCCAACAGCAGAGCTGTTTAATACCTAATGAAAAACTCTAAATAGCACCTACAAGTACTTAAAGCAAGAGCAAAGACAACTGAGCCTTTTGTTTGTAGATACAAGAAAAGCGTTCATATTTGGAACTATCTTTTTGATTATAGCAGAGATTTCACAACTTCTGAAATATTTAGGTTCCCTAGTTTGCAGTAAAAGTTTCCTTGTTGCTTCTAAGTCTTCAAATATTTTGGGGAAAAGTACCCAATTTTCAGTAACAGTTATCCAATGTTTCAGTAACACTACATTCCAGTCCATAAACTTCACAACAATTAATGATTTAAATAGCAAATGAAAACATAAAATAATAACAAACTGACAAAAACCTTTACACAAGAAACTCTCTCTGTTTCTGGAACTCTTCTGGAATATCAGGAAGGCCAAGAATTACAGATGCAAACCAACAAAGAGTTTATCATTAGTACATTGCTAAAGAGCCTATGCTTTTTTGTTCCTGCGACTGATTTCATTATGGCAAATGCACAGACACACAAAAATCAACAGTATAGTGGAACAGAGGTTCCCAACTGCAAGGAATGTCCACATAGGTACCTTCATATTCTACATTTAATAATAGTGCTAAACAGAGTTGTGCTACAGATACTCAAGCTGGGTGGAAACACAGAGCATTAGTACGATCTTTTTCTTCTTCTATTCCCTACCTTTATCTGCAAAGATTTTTCTTCCCTGAATCACAGACCTGACTTTTAGTTACAGGGGAGGAAAAGAAACAGCACCATCATTACAGAATGTAAGTATTTCAGAATGGCCCAACAGTCCGCACTTTCTTTTCCCTATCCCTTCAGTCCCCATGAGTCCTTCCACCTTTTTAGACCCCCATTTCTGAGTTCCTGTTTCTACTCCCGGTATTTACAGCCTTGGAATCTTAGGGCTGGGAAGAGGAAGTTATATTTAACTGAACCACTGCTGACACCTGTTGTCTGCCTGAGAAATCTGTGTTAATCAGGCCTGGTGTACTTAATATGGGGCAGGGGAAATTTTAGGCTGTCTCTCCCCCCAGTTCTCAGACTTGTAATGTTGCAGGTCCAGGGAGCAGGAATGGGTGCCATATAGGGCCCTAGGAAAAGGAGTTAGAAACCTCACTACATAAGCTAAGCTTTGCTAGCACGAATTTGAAGTGAAATTTCAACCAACTCTGAGGAGTAAGGTGAAAGATTGCCTCATCCTGCGAACGGTGTGGGATCACAAAGCCATCTGGTAAAGAAAAAGGATTGCAGTGACATGCCCTGCTACTGAATGAGGTTTCTAGACAAGATGATTTACATACTGAGTACATATGTAACAAAGCAGAAATGAATAGGAACATCCTATAGGTAATGCAGTAGTGAATGGAAAGGCACAATACCAGTGAAAGTAAAATATAGACATCAAGTAAAAAACCCAAGCCTTCACCTCAAATGTTATTTACATTGTATTACACAAATGCAAAAATCATAGAATCATAGAATGGTTTGGGTTGGAAGGGACCTCAAAGATCATTTAGTTCCAACCCCCCTGCCATGGGCAGGGACGCCCTCCACTAGACCACGTTGCCCAAAGCCCCATCCAGCCTGGCCTTGAACACTCCCAGGGAGGGGGCATCCACAGCTTCTCTGGGCGACCTGTTCCAGTGCCTCACCACCCTCACAGTAAAGGATTTCTTCCTAGTATCTAATCTAAATCAACCCTCCTTCAGCTTGAACCCATTACCCATTGTCCTATCACTACAGGCCCTACTAAAAAGTCTGTCCCCATCTTCCTTATAAGCCCCCTTTGGGTACTGGAAGGCTGCTATAAGGTCTCCCTGGAGCCTTCTCTTCTCCAGGCTGAACAATCCCAACTCTCTCAGCCTGTCCTCATAGGAGAGGTGCTCCAGCCTTCTGATCAGCTTCGTGGGCCTCCTCTGGACTCTCTCCAACAGCTCCATGTCTCTCCTGTACTGGGGCCCCCAGAGCTGGACGCAGTACTCCAGGTGGGGTCTCACCAGAGCGGAGTAGAGGGGCAGGATCCCCTCCCTCGACCTGCTGGTCACACTTCTTTTGACACAACCCAGGATACAGTTGGCTTTCTGGGTTGCAAGTGCACATTTCTGGGTCATGTTGAGCTTCTCATCCACCAACACCCAGAAGTCCTTCTCCATTCAAATCCACCAGAGCTACAAATACCAACTTCCCTCTGAAGTGAATGCCTTAGAAACACAGCAGGTGGCAAACAATTAATTCACAAAAAATGCTCCAGCACTTAACAACCCTTTTTTTCCCAAAGTTATGAAGGAACTAGGACAAGACTATATACTGCCAGTATTAACAGTGAGAATATCAAACGGCAGCCCCAAGAAGCCCTCCATCGGGGACCACTCCCAGGGGATACAGACGTGCCTCAGCACATGCTGCCCTGAGGGGCCACGGCTGTGAGTGAGCACCGAGACCGTCCCACCGCCACGCAGGAGACAGACAAGCTGTGGCGGTGCCGGCTCACAAATGGAAAATAAACCACCCACAGCTAAACAGGACACAACCAAGCAGGTACGTCTTGTCTTCAGCTATTATTTTCTTCTATAAACCAGACCGACGCAGAAACACTGTACAGGCTCTTTTATGAAAGTCAGTCCCCTTTGACAGGTGACAGCCAAAGGGCACAACGCATTCATTTCTCCAAACTCCCAAGTTTGAGAGACGCCTGAGAGGGTGGGGGTTTCAAAGGGCATCGCGACGCAAAACTAACGGCTAGGTGACAAGAGTAGACACGGGGAGCGACAGAGGAACAGCCGGAAGGCAGGCGACCTGTGAGCTACAGCCCCGCCGCCACGCCGCGACCAGGGACTACGCCTCAGCACAGCCCCACGCCTGGCGGAAGCGGGAGAGGCCCAACCCCGCCGGGGGCGCAGGCGCGGTGCGGGACACGCGTGGCCCCGCCCCGGCTGGGCGGGCTCTTCGGCGAGACCACGCCCCTCCCCACCGGCCGCGCGCGCCCCTTCCTCCGCGGCCCCAGCGAAGGCGCGGCCGTCCCGTTCCTACCCGCGTCCCAGCGCCGCCGGGCCCCCTGGAGCCGCCCCCCCCGCTTCCGAGCAGCGGCTGGAGCCTGGGAGCCTGTGCGGCGCGGCGGCCGGGCCGAGCGGGGAGATGAACACGGTGCTGTCCCGGGCCAACTCGCTCTTCGCCTTCTCTTTGAGCGTGATGGCGGCGCTCACCTTCGGTTGCTTCATCACCACCGCCTTCAAGGAGCGCAGCGTGCCCGTCAGCATCGCCGTCTCCCGGGTCACGCTGTGAGTGCGGGGAGAAGGAAGGGAGTGGCGGAGGAGGGCCGAGCCGGGCGGCGGCAGCAGCCCGCCGGGGAGGGGAAGCGTTTGTCAGGGAGCTGCGGCTCTGCCGGGGCTGCCCGCCGAGGAGCCGCTGCGGGACGGGTAACGGCCGGGGCACGTAGGGGGAAGTCAGCGCCCGGCTGCGGGACGGCGCAGACGCGAGCTGAGGTTTCTCGCCGCTGCCGTTCCGCCGGCCGCATCGGCCGGGGCCGCCGAGGTCTCGGCTTCCTCCTCGCTCCCTCGCTGCACGCCTGGGCCAATGAGGCAGCCCCACGACGGCGCTCCGCCGCCTCACGCCCCGGCCGGGCGGGAGCTGGGGCGGCGCCGCCCGCGTTGGGCGTTTCGTTGCCGGTCTGCTCGTTAAACTACTGACCTCCTGCAGATGCTGCTGGGGGCCGTTGTGTCGAGGCACGCTTGCTTGCGAACACCAGTCGCGTTCTCTGTAACGGGGTGGTGACTTAAGGGGAGTCGAACGAACTGCTTTTGGCAGTTGTGGGGGAGCAGAGACCTAAATGAACGTACGGCTTATCTCCCTAGCACGGTTTTTTTAATTATTAGTTCCCTTAGATTTTTCCACTGGTAACATATTTTCTTTTTCACAAGCTCTGTGACAGTAGACTGACTGGGATAGCTTATCTTCCTGTGAAATGCACCAGGTGTAGAATATGTAATGCCACATCAAAAGCGTGTTGCCAACGTGACACGATGTGCTGATGCAAACTTGTGCCAGGGGAACCTTTTTTACTTTTTTTTTTTTCTTTCGAAAAGGAAACTTTGTCACAGGAAACTTCCGTCAGCTTAAGTATGTATAATGTGGAGGGCTGTAGTTGCACAAGCAGTTGAGCAGCTGCTATTGCCACCAAAAAATGGAGGACTTTGCGCCTGCTTCTAGCAACGTGGTCCTTTACCAGAGCTGCACAAGGGAATGGGGCTAATAGGATACTTTACTGAGCTGCTTTAACTCAACTAATGAGTTTGTTGGGTTTGGGTTTGGTGAGGTTAGTGAGCCAAAGCAGCTCGTGGAGCTTTGGAGCCACCCCAGGGTAAAGTGGCAGTGGATGGCTAGCAGCAGGATTTGAAAGGGAAGATGAATGCAAATGAAGAGTGGGAAACTGCAGTCTCCTTTTGGATTGGTTTAATACCTCAGGAGAACAAACCTCATATTTATGCTAGATTGAAGATTGCAAACAGCATAAAACTGGCATAAAAGCAGATTTTTTTGAGTGCTTTGGTGAACTTGACATATGTGAGGTAGCATGCTAATGCCTAATCTGGATAAGATTTATCTTGCCAGTCCCTTCTGTGATGCACAGATGTGATATTAATGAGAGGTGTTACACCTTCGTTGCTTTTCTTGGACTTCTAAGAAGTTCTGCAGACCCCAGACTTAAGGCCCTTTACTGCACCAGATTGACAGTTACTCAGAAATGAAGTGCTTGATAAGAGTTATTACTTAAAGATGTTGCTTTTTGCAAAGGGATGGAAATTCATAGCAACTCTTAAATTGGGAAGTTTTGGTGGTGTTTTTCTTAACACCTGGCTCCAAAAGTGTTTTTTCCTGCTGGTAAACTTTTTTCTTTGAGATTACTAAACTTCATTTTAATGAAATTATATTTTAATGGAATAATTTTCAAACTGGAATAAATGTAACTAGTAAGTTCATGTTTCCTACAATTTTTGTTACATGAGGAATTAAGGTTCATAGCTGATTGCCAACCTGCTTATGGTATTCCACTTTGTAGAGGGTAAGTTTGGTAAATTGATAAGCTTTGTGAGTACATATGAAAATATCTGCTATGTGTCTGTTATTTTCCAGTTCCTTTTTCTAATGTGGTTTAGTGTGGCAATGTCAGATATTTCTCCAAATGTGGATTTGTAATAAAGTCTTCTAAAAGATATGATTTTCCATCATGTAGAAGAAAATAAGCATTTTCTTTATACTGCTACTTAAATACATTCCAGGGAGAAATCTTTTTAACTTGTGTGAGCTACAAACATAAACTCTGTTTTATCAGAATGGTTGGAGTGTCTTGTATGAGACTGAGCACAAGAGACTTTTTTTATGGAAAGCTGAGAAATAATATTGAAAATGGTTGCCAGCAGACAGCTATGCTGCCGGTGGTCCAAGCAGCTTTATACGTTTGGGGATGGCTAACACACACTTTACTGAAATGAGATGTAGTGCAGTTTAGGTACAGATAGATACAGATTTTTGCTAGCAGGAAAAAGTCTATAGGCTATTTGTATAACTTAGACTACTGTGGTGGCAAGGCCTGTCATTCAAAACTGGGGCTCCATAATTTCTGGAAGGCAGGTTTTATTTTGTAATGTTGATTGTATTTTAGCCAAAAGTATTTACAAGAAATTACAGAAAATGGATGAGGAATATATGTAATAAGAATAATAATTTATACAACACATGAAAGAGAAATGATGAGAAAGGATAATCTTGTGTTTTGTTTTGTCTTAGAAAAAATGTAGAAGATTTCACTGGACCTAGAGAAAGAAGTGATCTGGGATTCGTCACATTTGACATTACTGCAGATATCCTTAATGGAAAAAAATGGTTTGCGAACACTTTGAAATAAGAACATCTTGACATCTATTTTTGTTACTTTATAATCTTCAGGTGTTCAGGACTTGAGGAAAGCTAGCAATTTGTCTTTAAAATTTAAAGCACTGGAAAGTACTATTTTACATAGCTAGGGCAGTTAAATAGAACTTGGAATAGCTGTTCTGTCTCTAGTAGATGACACAAGGCAAGTTGTTTTCTCTTCTTTTAATGCCTGTTTTTAAAATCAGGCTCTGTAGTGAAGTGCGCTGTATCTAATAATGGGAAGTGCCATTTAACATCTGGACAGTATTATCGTTAAGTGAAGTTTGTGTTGGTGGTTTGAGGTGTGAATTAATTATAGGGTTTATGTAACATACTATTTTGACTGTTGTACTGAATCTAGAAACTGATGCGAGTTTAAGTTCTAGCAACATCATAGTTACATACAAGTACCTGTCTTCCTTTAAAAATAAAAAGATGTTAAACTATCAAATCTTTAACATTGAATTGTATGAAGTTCATTGGGAAGTATATGAGGTACTACAAAATTTATCCCATTACTTTTTGGGCTCTTTCTCATTGCTGTTACCTTTTTGTAACTTTTTTGTATTTCTCTGCTTCCCTGTTTGTGTTTTATTGGGGAAAGAGAGTTGTGTAGGGGTGTTTCTTGTTTTATTTTGTTTTGGGCAGGTTTTTTGACAGCAGCATGGTCTTGATATGAAAAAAAAAATCAGTGCTTTTCTGCAGAGTTGGTACTAAATATAAGGCAACATGCATTACCTCAGGTGGTTACAGTAAGCCTTGCTTTGCAGCTGGGCTGAGATTCCTGGGATTTTTCCTTGTCTGCTGTTTTTTGTCACTGTATTAAGCAAGACATTGCTTACCTCTGTGTTTCCCTTTCCCTGTTTTGAAGAATACTACATTGTGTAAGCAAACCAAACAAAATACAAATCTTGAATGCTTGTGAACACTGAATAAACAGGTTAATCAGATTTTTGCAGGTGTGTGTTGCACAGGAATAAGGGATTTTTTTTATTGGCTGGAAGCAGGAGAGATGAACTCCTAAGTCTCGAGTTTTACTTCTGAAATGCTTATACATATTAAAACGAGAGACTAAAATTCTAAAGCAGATGAATTGTATGTAATGTCTATAGGGGGAAGCAGAGCAAGGCAGTTCAGGACCTCTAAAAGAAATGTTCATATACAAGGATTAGTCTGCAGTATGTGGACATAAAGATTCCATGTTTTAATAACTTTTAATAGTAGCAATAGTTTTAAGTCAGTTTTTATAAAAACTTTTAGCGTTTCATGCCTGGCACAAATAAACCTTGCAGTGTGTAGAGTTGCAAAATACAGCTTTCTGGTAGGTGGGGGTTTTTTTGGAAGAAATCTTTAAGGAGATACTGGTACATGGGCTCTCTTGACTAATGTAAACAAGTTGTTAGTCTTAAGAATTAAATAAAATGACAGTTAGAAAAAGAAAATAGAGAAAGGAAAGGGGAGGAGACAGTTTTCACAACCTCTTTTTTATCTTACTTAATTCATGGCTAACTTTAGCAAGTAATAAGAAATCCCACAAAGGAGATCTTCAGAATCTTGTTTGTTGTTTTGACTTAAATGATGAAAAATATTCAAGTAAAATAGCTCCAGCTATTCTTGCAGCAACAGTAGTTAATTACTTCTTTCCCTACTTGATTTTTGAAATAGAGGCTGAAAAGCATGTTTCAGTCTTGGGATGAGTGGAACAAGGTAGAACAGATTTTGAGGCTGGTTGGGGAATCTGTATCACTTATTTTTTGAGATAGTGGCAAATAGAATAAAAAAGAGGACAGTGAAATAAAAGGTTACAGCTAATCTTTATTGTGACTTAAAAGGTCTTTTCGTTAGCAGTCACACATGGTGCATTTTATTGCTAAATAAACCACAAGTTTTTAGAATATCAGCTTTATACTGACAGTCTCAGATGGCAGTCATCAGTTCTTTACTGTTGATCAAAAATCTGAGCAGCATTTTGTTCCAGTCTAATAAGCTGACTTTCTTTGTAGTAAACAGGTAATTAAATCTGCTAATTTCTGGTGTCCCTTCCAATATGAAATACTTCCCATCTACTCACTTCTCTAATGTGGGTGTTACAGGCTCTTTGAACTCTCTACACTCCGCCAATTTCATATTTATGTATTGTTTAATGCTATTGTATCTTGATCCACAGTTGGATACCAGGGTTCTTTGTTAGTATAAATAATCACTTTGAAGGTATTTACTGTAGAATTCTGTCTTGCCTTTTATGTTTCAGGTTTTATAGTAGATTGTCTAGCAGCAGATTATGGTTACTAGCTTGCATTGTCAAATATAGAACTCTTAAATCATTGAAGGAAATAGCTGTTAGATTTCATAAATAAGTTTAAAAAAAAAAAAAACAACAAACCAAAAACCTGTTGCTTTAATATGATTAAAATCTATGTTAGAACTCCTGGAAGTGCTCTGATTTATAAGTAAGTTGAGGTATGTTGAAATGTAAGAGCTCACTATAATTATCATAGTCTATTTAGATCTAGTAAAAAAAAAAAATACAAGGTTATGTAAGTACAATATGGTATTTTTCTTAACTTGCATACATCTGCAGAGTATATTCGACTGGAATGTTAAACAATTGTTTCTATATTTGTCTGCAGAATATTCAACGAAAAACAATGTAAGTATCAAAAAGAAAGTTGAAGCAATTACCCATTTTGTACTGCAGCTATTTTTAACATTCTGAAGTTCTGCTGGGAAGAGTTAAGGCAGCAGCATTTCCTACTAGCTTGGACTGTTTTTAATGGCCTTCATGATTGTTATTTTCTTGACAGTTTAAGTGCAGGGTGGGAAGTTCACCCTGATGAAACCTAACTTAATATGTGCCCAGCAGAGTGGGAGAAATGTAACACATGCCTTGTTCGCTTACAGTAGTGGACTGTAAATTACTTTTTTCACCTCTTTGTCTGTCTTACTTTTCCCTAATGTTCTGCAGTTGACTGCTGTTAGAAACAAGATATAGTGGCCTTTTGTCTGGCTAGGTGTGGTGGGTCTTTTGTTCATAGATCACAGAAGGATTTGCCACAGTACCAGTTACTGTAGCCCGGTAATACATTTATGTTCCCTTGTCATACTTCGCAAAATAATTGGCCTTGCTGCATTTTTTTAAATTGGTTGCTATTGATATTTCACTTTGAATAACTGAAGGCTTTTTTCACTGATCTGACACAAGCTGTGTGTAACAGCCTATGGAAATAAAATGTTTTAATGGAACACCATGCTGCTATGGTGCCACTGAATTCTAGTTTAAGCTACTGTGGTTACATTGCAAGGATATAGTGAAGGCTTGGGGTTTTCTCTTATTAACTTGCTGCACAAAACTATCTCCCTACTTTTCTTTTTTTCTTTTGAAGTACCTTAGTTATTTTGTACATGCTGGTGGATATTGTGTTTGTACTAAAATAGTTTTTAGGGTTCTTTATTAGGGTCTGGGACTTCATTGTCTTGTTTCATCTTTTACATTTTTTCACATAAATCACTAGTTCTCACAAATATTGAGAATTTTTTCCTAAATTGTTCTAAAAGGTACTAAACAAGACTGCTTAGCACCTAACTACTTAAAGAACAGTATAAAGCTTCAAATATTTAAGAATTTGGGATCTGTCTTTTGAATAGCTCATACAATTCTTGAGGTTACACTTGCAATTCAAGTAGAAATTTTTTTTACCATTAAAGTTGGAGAAATGTTAAATACCTAGGCAGTGTCACGAGAGCTCAATTTAAGTCCTTTATTTGTAATGAAGTCTAAATACCGCTTTAAAAGCGACTTACCTTTGCAATTCAAAAGGAAAACCCATCATACTTTGTAAGTCTTTGCAAGCTTATGACTTTTAAATGGCTTTCTCATGTTTGAGCTGTTCTTTGTTGCTTCCATTTATTCTGTGCCACACTTAAGTGTGTAGTAGCGCTGATTCCCCCTCCTCACCCCAGTAAAGCATTATTTTGTTAAATTAGTTTTGGATTGCAAGCATGTATTTAAACTTCAAGGGTTTTAGATGAATAATGCTATGAAATGCCAGTGACTGAATGTGATCTTGTAAGGTACCTAGCTGACTTAATTACAATTGTATTTTTAGGCTCTAAACCAGGTGGTCCTTTGGGACAAGATCATGTTGAGAGGAGAAAATCCAAGGCTGTTCTTAAAAGACATGAAGTCAAAGTACTTTTTCTTCGATGATGGAAATGGTCTCAAGTAAGTAAATCCTATTACTATTATTATACATGGTGTCTTGATTTACTTGCATACTTTGCATTTTATATGTGGTTTTATTGCTGTGGTAAGGTACCTACGTTCTATCTGATATTCTGTCAGTCTATTGCATCTTTGTAGTTTGATTGTTAGAAGATGACCTTGGGATACAAGATACCCTGTTTCTTCTATAGCCTAGAAGATGCACCGCTATTATGAGCAATAGGCTTCTGGGTTTCTGCTTCCAGTATTTTTGTCTGTGTAGAATTGGTTCTGTGATGCACTCAACTCCAAAGAAGTTAGGCAACAGTAAAAAAAAAAATAAAAAATCTTATCTGGAGAATAGGTAATACTTCATGAAATAACTACATAAAATTAAAAAGCCCACTGTTTCTGGACCAGGAAAACAATTTGTATCCTAATTTATTTAATATTAGCATTTATTAATTAAATTAGTTAACTTGAGTATTTGTGCTGATAATCTTTGTTGCTTTTGCAGGGGAAACAGGAATGTCACTTTGACTCTCTCCTGGAATGTTGTACCAAATGCTGGCATTCTACCTCTTGTAACAGGATCAGGACATGTGTCTGTACCTTTCCCAGATACCTATGAAACAACAAAAAGTTATTAAATTATAATACTGAATCCTAAGCAAGATATTTTTATACTTGTATATTGTGAATAAATTTTATTGCGGTTTCTTCTCACATCCCATGCAACCCTTCAGTGAAAGGTACTTATTTTCCTCAGGCCTAACAACATAGGAAAAGGAAATGAAAGTTCAAGGTTTTTTAGATAAAACATTGAAGCTGAATCTGAAGGGAAAGGTAAATTGCAGACTAATGGTTTTGGGGGGAAAACTGAGGAATTATTTTTTTTTTATTTCTCCTGCCCATCTGGGTATAGATCTCCTTTTCTTTTAAATAAACATTTTTAAAACAGAAAATAGTCTTACTGTTTGGTTTTGTTGGGGTTTTTTGGGTGGTGGTTTTTTGGTGGTTTGGGTTTTTTTTGAGGTACTGTGATAGTTATTTAATCTGTGTAGAATTGAAATACACTTTCTGAATTTAGTTTCCGTGAGTGCCTGAAGGAAATGGCCATTCTGTTTTACGGCACTTTGCTAAACGCATACTGAGCGTCTTACAGTATTGTAAGCTTGCTCCTTTCTAGGCCTGCAAACAGCTACTTTGAAAACTGCAGTTCATTATCTGTTGTTCAGCCTGTAGAGCTTGTTTGGAGTGCCATTGATGTAGCCCACATGCAATTCTGTATTATAAAACATTTTAATAACTGCTTATAATGCAGTTCACTGGAAGAATTAACAACAAAAAAATCTTTTCAATGTCTTAAGCACAAGTCAGTAAGAAAAGGAAAAGCTTTAAGAAAGACTGTCTACAGAGCAACTGCTTGATTTTTATTGGGATCTGCTCAACAGGAAGAATGAACATAGTTGTCCCAGCCCCCTCTGGAACAAGCAATATTACAGGGGCCCTTCCATAGCAAGAAAGGGGACAGATGTTATCCAAAACAGTCTGGGAAAGCATTTAAGAAATAGACAAATTCCCATGGGAAGACAGAGAAATTTAGACAGATCTACCAGCTTGAATATGAGTCTAGGTGCAAGTCTTCCCAATTTGCATCAACGAGGAAAGGCAGCAAGCAGTGAGCAGCAGTTTCAGTCACACCTCTGCTCAAGAGTGGCCTGTGCGGCTGCACGTCCTGCTCCTTGGGTCCTCCTGCACTCGGCTGCAGCCACAAATGCTTGTCATAGCTGGGGGGACAGAAAGAAGAAACGGTGTCAGGATGCCTCTTGGTGAGAAGGACAGTTTGTACCGATCGGTGCTTCCTGCCCATTGTGTATCCAGAAAGAGGAGAACTTGCCACTATCACCTTCCTTATGTAGTTCTTAATGTGCATATATCCAAACAAAGTATGGTAGAAGTGAATTTATTGCCAGATGTCAAATGTTCAGAAGGTGCTGGGGACTTCCACAAAGAGCAAGCAGAATCTGTTATTAAAACTATGAGCTTTTTAATACTGTAAATCAGGAAAAAATTAGGAAAAATGAGAATTGCAGTGTGACAAACTTTTCAAAAGAAGAGATGCAAAAGATTGGAGCAGGGTCTCCCCCTTTGTTGTGATTTCACCTAAGAGCTGGTGGATTTTGAGGAAGCCAACTTGCTTTTAAAAAGGGATCTTTAATATTTGTGAATTATCCCTAAGTGTCTATTTAGTACATTCTCTGTGTTGGTGTATCAATCAAAGAGATGTTGAAAAAAATTTCCAAAAAGTGCTTTGTCTTTTTACAAACAATTTTTTCAAGTGTGAAAACTAAAAAAAAAAAAAAAATTCACAGAAATATTTTAGGACAATTTTTCATTTGTATCCAACATATTTACATAAATTCCAGTTCTCTCAACTTGTGCTGTTTTCCACAGATTAGCATAATCAGCACAATGAAATATATCCTATTTTTTCTGTGCTTCGATATCAAATGTATATATTGCTCTAAAAACTGTTTTAGAGAACTTAATACTGTTATATAGAAGGAAAACAAATTTAGAGATAATTGGGCAGAGTTGTGGAGTTGTTTTGTTAATTGCCAAGTAAGTGGTTGGTTTATTCATAAATTATATTCCTGAAATGTTTACTGAAACTTACTCCTTGTGGCTTGGCATTCAACCACTTCCCTGTGTTCCTTTGGCAGTACTCAAATATAAAGGGCTGTCTATGAAAGAGATGCTTTAACTACAAAGACAAGGATCTACTGTCAAAAAAAAAAAAAAACAAACCAGAGATAAATCCACCTTCTTTCATCCAAAATGGTACATTCCTCCCAGCAGGTGGTAGCAGAATTTTAAGACACTAAAATTGTAGCTTCAAATGTGAAGCTTGAAGCTTTTCTAGCCTTTCCCAGTGAAGAGAAATAATGTTTGAGGTAAGCATTTTAGAGGGATGAAGAAGAAACTGTCACTGAGTTTGTGTTCAAGTTCTTAGAAGAACTGGGTTTTATCTTGAGGGAAAGGCTGGCAGAGATGAGCACTTAAATCATAGAATCATAGAATAGTTTGGGTTGGAAAATGGTATGGCACGAGCTTGCCCTTCGCTTCTCGCCCACCAAGCGGGACAGGATGCGCTCTGTTCTCTTCTTGGTTCAGGGAGCAAGATGGCAAATTCCTCGGCTGGTCTCTAAAGCCTTTCAAAAAGGAAAACGACTACTGCATTTTGTTGTGGCAACTCTCAAACCATTTATAAAAAGAACGCTCTTTTCTGGAAACAAATGGCAGTACTCCCTCTTGTCTCTTCTGATACATCTTATAAAAAGAAATATTATTGCTGGCAGATGATTCTTCTCTTAGATGTGTTACCAACTAAATAATGATGTTTTATGTAGTGATGTGTACAAAAGGTGTGTTCCCTAGCAACTGACTTAATGGGAAAAGGCTTGAAATCCTTTTGTAGGAAATTTGAACTAAACCCACTTCTGATGCATTTCAGGCAGCAATTTGATGAGGTTCTGGAGTCAGGAGTTCTTGTCTAAGAGCTGTGAAATGCAAACTCTGAAAGTGGCCTGGGTTTCCATTTACTGTTGAGAGCACGCAGCATGGCACAGAAAGCCCTGTGCAGGAAAGGAAAATAACTCTAAAATCTGTGTTTAAAGTTCTGCTCCCCTGCGCATACAGTCTTATTTATGGATTGGTGCTATGGATAGTAAAAATTGACATTGAGAAAATGAATGAATTCTAACTTTTGGTTGTTTATTCTTTCAGTAAGTTTCTTCTGAACAATGAAATTAGAGCAGCTATTATATTGCTTAACAGCCAGATTCAAACAGAGTTCTGGCATTATCCTGGGATTACAAATGTTGAAAATTTTATGCTTCTGAAAATTATTTCAGGAGAGGTTTTGCAGGAACAGTTCTGTAAAATGAAAGCTATTTAGATGGAAAATTCAAGTATTGGAGGAGCAATCTTACTCCAAATTTCTGTCAGAAAATACATGCAAAATAACTATGTAAACCTTTAGTATTTAAGGAATGTTCTTCTGGTTTACTTGGCTTATTTTGGAAGAAAATTGAGATTTTCTCCATTAAAAACAGTTTAAAACTTTTAAAAACATTTAAAACTCTTCACAAAAACAAACAATCAAACAGGCATATGCTCTTTAGCAGGAAGAGTCCTGTTCTAAGCACACAGGTAAATGCTCGTATTACAGTAGTCACATCAGGCATATTTTTATTAAGAAAAAAAAATCCAAAACTTGAACAAGCCAAACTACTGCTGGATCTTGTTCTGGTGCCCTCCACTGTTTCCCTGTGACCATTTTTGTGAATCTGCACTTTCTTCAAGAGGTGAGGCACGGGTAAAGATAAAGTAGGCATTGCATTGTTAAAGTTTCTTTTTCCCTTAATAATGTGTCACTGTAATAATTCATTTTATGCAAGTTATTATTTAGTTTATCCACTAATAATTGTTCTTAATTAGCAATTCTTAATTTACTTTCGTTTCAGGTGGAAAGATAGAATTTTCTCTTTCTCTCTTTTCTGTTTACTCCAAACTCCAACAGAGTTGCATTTATGATTTCTTTTTCCAAACGTTAATAATCTAATATTGAAATTCTAAACCCTCTACGCATAAGCTATTGAGAAAACAGAACAAACAAAAAAACCCCTCTAAATCAATACAGTTGCATTATCCAGACTTACAAGCTATTGATTCAAAATAAAAACAACAGATCCAAATATATAATTAGGAGAATATTTCAAAACTCAGATCTGGTGAAAAGTGCTACCTGACCTCCCCACCCTTTCCTCCCCCCGCTCGGTGCTAAGGATGCACATCCACGACACCTGGCACTACCCTCTGCTTTCCAGCTGGATCCCCTTACGCTCGTAGGGCTGCTCCAGGCCACACCTTCTGAAGAACCATAAAACTGGCAGAAATGGATTAGAGAGAATATACACATTTCCAGCGCTAGAGGACCATGACAGTGAGCAAGTGGGGGTTTTTTTTGTAATTTGAAGATGTATTTATATTATTCCCATAACTTTGTCAACAGCAATTGTCATTTATTTTTGCAGTTGTAATCCAATGACTTCCAGGTGCTTTACAAGAAAAATCCGTATTTATTTCCAGAAAGAGGCTGGCATGCTTAAGCCATACTGGAAGTGCTTTTGCAAGCGACCGTCTCAAAAACATTACGTGGGGGAGCTGGAGCTGCCTGGGGCGGTGTGTGACTAACCTGCTGTGGGCTTCTGCCACCTGGCTGCACAGGTGGTTGGCAGGCAAAGGGAGAATTGGGGGCTCCTAATTGGGGCCTCCCTCTGCAGAACCAGGCTTTGGGCTTCACACGTGGGGTTTTGCTTCTGTGGTGCAACAGGGACAACAGGTACAGTGCTATTAATTCAGTGTGCCCCCCTTGCTCTGTGTTTCCTTTTGCTTTATTAAGGTTTGTTCTCCACCACCCCCACCCCCCCCCCCCCCCCAGTGAAGTGGCTGCTATGGTCCTGGGTGCTTGCGCTGAGGTGAATGAGCTGGGTTTGGTACACAGGAGGGGTTTTGGAGTGTGGTGATAGGAGCTATTGTGAGAAAAAGAAGGTGTTTGGATGTGGCTACAGAAGATCAGTTCAGAAAAAAGTGTTTGGTTTAAGTGTAAAAAATATTTGCCTTTAAGAATGACTTGTATTAGATGTAGTTATGAGTGGCTGACAAGGCAGGCAGACGAGAGCCCTTTTTTGTGTAAGGCAGTAATTGAAAATTAAGATAGAACTAGTTTAACTGTGATTGGGAAGTAACAGCAATGAGATTGTCTGTGGCTGCTTAAGTATCTCTCCCCCCCCCCCCCCCCCCCCTTTTATTTCAGAAAGGTAACTACCTTCCAGTTTAATTTCTTTTTCCCAATTTTAAAAGGAGAGGGTCAGAGTTTCTTTTTTTTTTTTCCCTTCCAGCCCCCATCTCTCACTAAATGCTACTTGTTCATTTATTTTTTGCTTTGGGAACTAGCATAGTAAGAAACAGAAAAGGGCACTGCCACCTGCAACCTAGCTGCATACATGTTGTAATTGTTTGGAGATTCAAGCAAAGGTAGTTGGTAATTCATATTGAATTATTTTCTCTATGTATCTGGCTCTAGAAAAGTCAGAGCTGGGGTGCTCTGTAAGTGTTTTTTGACAGTGGAGGCTGTACACTTATTCCACATCTTGAAGTGGAAATAGGAAAGCAGTGGGGTTTTTTTACACAGTATGGTTTATAGGAGTGTGTATTAAGAGTACTTGAGTTCTAGGTCTTGAAACGCATATTGCTTTATTGGACATGGGAAGAAAAATAAGTGTTACATCTACTGGGGGTGGGAGTAGAATCTGTTTCATAAAGTATTTGCATTTGAATATTTAGTCTGAATCTTCCCCCTCACCTATCAAAACAACATTTCTAAGATTAATACAAATTTTCTAGGAAGATATGGAACTCTTGCTGGAAATAACAGTTTATGCCAATGTCTGTCTGGGATGATTTATATCTAATAGATCTTACCACTGGGAAAGGTGGTGGTATACGTTGGGTTGAGCCATTACAGTGCGTACCTACGTTTTGTGTATCTCTTGTGAGTATTGCTGACAACAGCATTCCCTACCTGCGTTGCGCTGCATAAGCCATCGATGCGGTCATCAGCGGCCCCCTTCCACCCTGGGATGGGGAGCGCAGCATCGCGACGTGGGTTGAAGCAGCGTCCTCTTCATCACGATGATGGGGCAGCAGCTAGGTTACGTGCCTAGGGGTGAGGTGGCAAAGATTCTGTGATTGCAGGCTGGCATTTATGCAATCACATTAATGTAAGTGAAACTATCCCAGTTGACCTGAGTGTATGAGTTGATCTAATAAATAGTAAATTCATGTTCCACATAACTCTGTTTCAAAAGTTAAAATTACAGGCCATAACAAAGGGTGAGAGAGCAGTTCCTAAAACAAGTAGCATACCAAAATTTTGGTGGGTTATTTGCCAGAACTTAGGCAATAGATCCATTAACTCCTCAGATGGATGTACTGGATATGACCTTGTAATATGCTTTAGGGATAGAGTGTTATTTGCTAAACACAGTCTTGGGAGCATAGATCTGGCAGCAATAGCTCTAAATACTGAGAAAAGTTAGAATATTTTGGTTAAAGATTTATTTTAACTTTTTGTTTTGGGGAAACTAGGGGAGAAGAATAGATGGAGGGATGATCACGACATTTTGGATATTCTTAGATTTATTGCTATCCAGATTTTTTAAATTGTGCACACATGTAAAAGCAGAATTCAATATCAGATAACAAAACCAAGTTGTTTTATGAAGTACTTGTAATTATTTACTTCTAGTTTTCCACCACCCCATCCAATTAATCTTTATTAGAAATCTAGATACTAATGTCTTGAACAACTGATTAAACGAAGGACTTACAAAGGCTATAAAAATAGACAGTCTTCTAATTCTTAATGGTAAGATGTTGATTTAACAATCAGTAGGATTATGCAATATTTATATTCTTTACAGTTAATGCAAGTGTCCTGTATTGTGTTTAATTTAGTCTTGTACCCTGTAGGTATCCCATTGCATAAATCCATTCAATATAAGAACACGAGCACTTGTATAATCTTAAGTAAAGATCTGAAACTGGATTTCGACTGATCCAATTGATGCTGTAATAGTGTTGGACTGAGTAGGAAGTGTTACAAATGCTGCTTTCTAATGATGTTCAAGTGCCTTTTGCCCATAATTATATTTAAAAGGAACTTTCTACTCTCAAGCTGAAAGTGGTTGGAGAATTTGTTACATGCAATTTAGCGTATGTCACTGAAAACATTGGTTCAGTAAAGGCAGAAATTCACATAAAGTCGATAAATAATTTATACTTCTCATAGTTGTGGATTTTCACCCTTGCATTTGGGTCTAAGAAATGCATTGCTTATAATTGCTAGAAATCCAGGAAGATGGATGAAATAAAAATGCTGACCAGCTCCAAGTGAAGTAGTGCCGTGTCTTGGAAAAAGCACAGAGTAGTCAATGGTTCTTTGATGCTCTGGCATCTGGAGTTGCCATCCTTCTCTCAAAAGGATAAGGGGGGGAAAAAAAGAAAAGAAAAAAATCCTCATATCTAGACAGTAACTTAAACCCTTGACTCTGTGGTAAAGGTTGTAATCATTCTTACTGTGTATTTGGAGAACAGTTCTATGACAGATGTAAAGTTAATTTTGCAAAGAAAGTGATGTGTGTGTCTCATAAGCTTGGTTGGAAAGTCTAAAATCAGAAGTCTGTGCTGCTTCAAGAATAAGCTGCCACTTAGTTTTGAATTCAAAATAACACCTTTGACCCAGATATAGAATATAAGTTCATGGGTTTTAATGTTTTTTGCATGTCAACAAGCTGATTTTTTAATGCACTTCCTTGCTATATAAACAAATAACCTCATCTTTTTCACTGTTTAAAAAAGCATGTGAAATAAGTAGAAACACTGGCAAAGCAACTCCCTATCATGCTATTTCAGAATAATGTTAAGCTATACTATGTCTGAAGTTTCTAAGGTAAAAGGGTTTGCAGCTTCAACATTTTTCATTTTCTTAAAATGGATAGGATTTGTCCTTGCAAATATTTAAATCTTCCAAAAGGATATTGATATAAAAAGCTAATGAAACTTTTTGTGGCATAAGAGCGTACAGGTGTTGTCTTTGACTTGGTGAATATTCAGCACTATTATTTTCCCCTGACCTCCATTGTTATAAGTTATTGATCAGAAAATTGAAAAGCAGGAGTTGACTTCCTGAAAATGGACAGTAGGCCACTGCTTGAAGGCAGATAATTCCATGCAGAAATCCATCAATATTCATCAAAGGCAGTGGGTGTCTTCAGATAAGGTGTGTCTGCTTTTTCCCTGGATACTTGGCATAACAATAATGTCACGAGTTCATTAGTCATGTTGGTTGGTTGGTTTTTCTAATGCTCTCCCTATCCCATCAGGAAGAAGACTTGTTCAAGTACTATAAAATTTCTGATTTTTTAATATTAAAGAAAACAAATAATGTGGAACTTCCATTTGTATTTTACATAACACACTGTTATCCTTTCAGGGAGACCAAATAACTATGTATGGTATCTATGTGCATCTATAGTTCAGTGTAATCCTTCAAGAACTGGTCAATACCAGGGAATTTCAGCAATTTGTCTTCAGCGCTGCTGCTATGTCTGGGGAACCAGTGTCAAACACTGAGACTTGTCTACCCAGTTCTACTGGGTGCAACACCAACTTAACACTTTTGCTCCTGAGGAGCTATAGGAGGTGTAAATGACTTGTGTTCCTGGAGCCAACAAGTAAAGTTTTTTGCTGGCTCTTATTTTAAATTATTTTTGTCTTTTCTTTTCCTTCTATTTTTTGTTTTTGTTTTGGTTGTTTTCCTTCTGTCAAAGAGAATTGCAGATAGTTTGCATTCAGAAAACCAATATGCGTTTGTCATTCAGTTCAAGGTAACTTTTTTTTAATCTCTTTTTGACAGTATTGTAGAAAACTATAGCTTTTACATTGCATGCTACCAGAACCGCACATTATGACATAGGGATTCAACAGATGTTATACTGGATTTTAATTCTATTGTTTTTGTTGGTAAAGGGGAAAAATGAGAAAATAAAGATGGATGGAGGCAATAGCTTTTACTTTTTTCCCTCTCCGTTTCATTGGCTTCATGGTGACGCTTCTACAGGGCAAGAGAAAAATCTTATCAAATAAAATTTTATTTTTGTTTGCCATGAAAGATCAGTTTCCATGGCTGAAGGAGTTCTGTTATTTGATATCCATACAGGCTTTCAGTAAAGGGCAGTTGTCAGAGGTTGTTGTTTGGAAGCTTTGAAGTTGGTGGTTTGCTGTTTGTGGGTGTGGGGTTTTTTTCCCCCTCTAAACTTTGTCAAACAGAGCATTTTATTTGCTACCTCCATATTAAAGAATTCATAAAACATTTTATAATTTCCCAGTTTCCTGTGTATATTCTTTCTTTTTCTCCTATTTTCTGGTTGTGATCCGGCTGGATTATTTTTATTCTGATACACTGTCCCCTTCATGTACAAAATTAGTTTGAATTGCTTTATCAAGACATCATGTTACACAGTTGCTTCATAAAAATCACCGGTGCTTAGATACTGTAAAACTGAATCCTACTGATTTATAAGTCTCAAAAGTTTTGAAACAGAACGGTGCAACACAGAAAATGAAATACTGAAAGCCTTCAATTTATCAATTTCTGGGCAGGCCCATTTTTTAGTAATGCAATAGCCTTCATTTTCTCCCATGTCTTTGCTGGCTCCTAAGAAGTCTACTTAAATAATGATACATTTTGTAGCCTTTGTCACAGATTGGACTTTTTTGTAGGTCAATATTTTAATGGGCATTCCTGCAATCCTGGAGTGTTTTTTGGTAACATGACTCAAATATTACAGTCTAGTGTAGAAATAACTTTCTAAAAAAGTTCAATCTAAAAAGGGAATGTGAAATAAAATAACATTAGATTTGCTTCTGCTACTATATTAAAAATAATGTGTACAAAAGTCATGTTGGGGAACAACTGTTTTGCTGTGGACTGCATTGGATCGCTCCTGCAGGAAAATTTTGTAGGAAATTCTAATACACTTGCTATCTAGCATCTAACAAGTAAAAGCAATATTGATGCAGTCCATTTTTGAAACCTTATTACATCATGACTGTAATAATGTAAATCTTTTTATTTGAATAATTTATACATCCTAAAGCATCTTTCTTAGTGTAAAAACTAGACTCAAAAATATACAGTTTGTATAATTACCAGCAGATGTCAGGCATTCACTTTACACAATAACTGAGCTTGAAAAGTATCCATTTTCACAGTGGGTTATAAGAAGCTTTCATTTTAAATTTAGGTATATAAAGCTATTGTGCAGCTTGTTACCCATTAGACTTGAGAGATTTTAACTTAATGAATGACTTTTCAGGGTGTTTTGTGTTAAACAGTGGTGGACTTAATCATGTAACTTTTTTTTGAATATTTGACATTTATGAATGCAATATATAATATGGTAAAAAATGAGTCAAAATTATGTACATGTATACAAAATGACATCCTTGCATTTGTCTTCTCCAGACAATAAATGTCTGGTGACATTTAACATAGTACTGTTTAGTTTATCTGTGGGACTTGACCAGTCATCTGTTGCGAATGAAAGAATCCTCACAGTTAAAGCCCATGACCGGAGTCAGGACTCAGGGGTAATATTCTTCGCTCTTCTACAGGTCTTTCATGGACCAAAGAAGAAGTTGGAAATGGCAAAACTATCGTACACAGCTTTAAAATATATAGGAGCAATGGTTGGTTGCCTCACAAGCACTTTGAAACCTAATTCATTGTGAATACAAATCAAATTTCTCTACTTTGAATGTAGGGAATTCTGCTACTACTTTGCTGTAGGGAATGGCAAGACTGGACAACATCATTCCTCCTCTTTGCAGTGCTCTACTTTTGTGAATAGGTTTAAGGCAGTTTTCAATGCATTTATTAACTGCCTGTTAAATATTTCCTGTAGGGGGAAAAAATAAAAATATTTTTCCTAACTATCTGGGCAGTGGAGTACGAATAGCTGTCCTTTGAAGTGGGGTGGTATTTCTATACAGATAACCACACTGACCCCGTTCTTAAAGGAACGTTTGTGTTTGTGTTCTGAGCATCTACCCCTGCTAAGTGGGAACAGCTGCTTTCCAAGGAGACAAGATACAAGTCAGTGCTAGTGGTGCAGCAACATGAGTCTCAAAGCAGTCTTGCTTAAAAACAACAGAAAGGATTGAGCATGAAATGAGAACTGCTGCCTTGGCAGTTCCCACTGTATTAGAAACAAACCACTATTTTTATCCTCTCCCTACCCGACTTCAGCCACTACAAATTAAAAGGACCAAAATAACTGGCATAAGTAAATACTATGTGCTGTCTGTGTGTGAAAGAAAGAGGGAGGACTACATCTATTGGGCTTTTTTTGTACCTGTTCCAGAATGTTGTGGGTTTTTCCCTCATGCACAAGCACTAGGAAAATTTTTTTGATCAAAAACAAAATGGAAAGACAAAGACTAAATCTGCTACAAATAGGGATCAATAATGTTCATAAACCATTTTGAAAGTGCCCCGCTTTGACAATGCCCAGACAATGAGATATGACAGAGGATGACCTTGTGTAAGGGTAACAGGCTTGGAAGGAAATCTTACACGCTTCCTCCACCTCTTACGCGCTGGCTCAAGAGCTGAAGCCTCTGTAGCACCAAGTGGTGGGGAAGTAAACTTTATTCTTTCAGAAGAAATCTGTTTTATCAGTATAACTACTCTTTAATCATACATGGAGAATCAAGTAGTATCTGCTTAAAACTTCACTTAGCAGTTTGTGATGCTCAATATTACCCTCTTGTAACTGACAGCATGGTTAGGCACTGACAGCATTTCTTTCATTTGGACCTTATTCATCTCTGAACTGCAAGAAGTTCAACCAAATGGTCACCTTCAGTAGCTGGGTCCAAAACCTGAAACCAGCTCAGACAGGGCATCCCACCCTGCCAGCGTGTGCACAAAGTAACTTCTGGCAAGTAGAGGTATTTCAAAGGTTGCTTGGAACAAACGATGCATTAAGAGGCGGATAGCAGTAACCCGGCCAGCCAGGTTGTTGAGGCAAGCCTGTGGCTCGCCTGACCTGCCGCAAGAAGACTAACCCAGCAGTGGGTGTATGGTGCTGATCCTCAGCGCGTGCCTGTTTGGTTTTGGCTCAGCTCTGGCTTTTCCATTTAGGCTCTTGAGTGTTATGCTTATAGTTTCGGAAGTACCTGGTATTGATTAAGGTGATGGCATATAAGACATCCATTGGGAGAAGGTTCAATTTCAAATGTAAAACAAGTAAAAATACATATGACAGTTCAGAGCACTAACAGCAAGGTCTGCAACCGTGCCAATAGTCCTATGTGATCTCTTTGAAAAGGAGAAAATACTAGCTTCCACTTCCTACTGATATAAAGGTCCTTCTCATTAGAAATATTCCAAGGTACCAACCAGACTTCTGAAGAGCTAGTCACGGAAACACACGCACTCAGTGAGAACTATTCTAAAATCAATCAAATAATAAAATTTCCTTTCTTTATTAAACTGCATCAATGGTTCAAATAATCTTTTACTAACACACTGTACTAATACACTTAGCTAGATTTCATTAGGGGAAAAAAGTGATCGAGAGTAGTTTCTCAGCAGAAAACACCCTTGCAGTACGTCACTAGATGGCACTGTTACACATAGCACCGGGGGCTCTTTTCTGACGTGTACAAGCAAGATTTTAACATCGAGAGAAAGCAGCTTTTTGAGACAGTTTTCACGGATAAAAGCGCAGCAAACAAGAAGAGAGAAAATCTTTTCGCAGGGCTGTTCACTAAACCCCGTATATTTACGATCCCAAAAGGAGTGAAGTGTTAGCAGTGCTCGTGGTCAGCGGTGTTTGAGGACCATCAGTAGTTGGCGTGAAATAGAAATTGCACTAGCTATCTACTCAGAATTTGTGTCATAGTGGTCCTTCACGAAAGGGCAACTTGAAAGATCTCGGCATCTGCTGTTCTTGGTAGCTGGGTAACACTGTGTCTAGGCTGCAACATGTTAAAGCTTGCACGTATTTAGTAAAACTAGACCATTCTCCTTAGTTTTCTGAGATTTCTTCTGCTAGTTTGGTGGGATTTGTTTGGTTGATTTTTAACCTCCAGACCCAATATTAAGAGGGACCTGATAACTGGGGGAACTTGCTGCAGGAAAACAGTGCTTGACAGAGCCTGATGTAAGGTACCGCACTCGTGTCGTGTTCAGAAATTCCACTGGTATCGAAGGGAGTTGCACAGGCATAACGCATGAAGGGTCCACAACACAAAGATTGCGTGCAATGAATTATAGAGGGGAAACTAAGCTTTTCAGTCTCCTTCACTTATCCTAGTGTGCCTGCTATTGCACAACAGCCGGGGTCGAGTGACCTCTTAATGTACGTACAGACTAGTGCCCATTAATCTTGAAGGGAGGTAAGATTTCATGGTATGTAAGGACTTTTTTTTTTTTCCCCTTGCGCTGAAATACAGAGATGCTATGGGGAAACGAAGCCTTGATGATGCATTGACTTTACACAAATGGCATATTATTTTAAGATTAAAATCATATTCCCTTTCCTTTTTACCGTAATGGATCATAAAACAACGTTGCACAAGATGGGCGCATTTTATTTGCTGTTAAGAAGCCACAGGGCTGCAAAGTTTAAATAAGTTCTTATTAAACAAGGAAACACATTTATTAATTCCTACCTACAATCCCAAATGTTAGCAACTAGAATTAAATGTTAACTTTTTGTTGGCAGGGCATTCGAAAATCTATCACAATAATTTTCTCAGTCTTTCTTACCAATGGATATGTTTCCATTACTGTTGTTCATTCATGAGAACAAGGGAAATGATGCAGGATGAGCTGGTGAGAAAACTTAGAGGAAACAATAATAATGACTCACAACTGAAGTCTGTGCTTTAGAAATTCCCACCTTTCAAAGAAGGTCTGCTAAAGAAAACTCAAAGTAATGTTCTAGCCAAATCAAAATTACATTGAAGAAATACTATGGCATGCAAAGTATTGTTTTCATAGAGACAGCCCAATCTGCTCATACTTTTGTTTTGAACTCTTTTTGGATTAATGGCATGCTAAAAATTGCTTGCCCAATCCATTGTCTTCAGAGACTGCCCTTTCTTTGAAGACTTACAGGAGTTGAATTCTGCGGAGAGCCAAATGCTTTCTCTGGCATTAAGTTTCTCCACTCTATGGAGCTCTCCTTTGAAGTGTTTAGCAGAATATGTTTAATACTTCAAAGACTTGGATGTTTAAAATGTTAAATTCAGTATAACTATATTACAAAAAGTAGCACTAAAACAGAACACGGTGACCGAAAGGTCCTGCATTGTAACGTGGTAAACCACAGACTATGATGGAATTTTGTGTTTTAGTTTTTATGCGCTTTACACATTTGTGATGAGGGAGTGACATTTTCAAACACAACTCCCTGACTCCCTCTCCCTCCAAGTTCTTCTGTAAATGTCTTTTTCCTAGCTAGCGTGTACAGCCCCACTGGAGTTTCCCAAATGCTTCTCTTTGTGACTGCACTTGGGAGCAAACTAGGTCACACACCTGGTTTTACTGGTGAGAAACATGCCCTTATGAAGAGTGGTTCTTCTGTGCTGGAGAAGTGAACAGAGTTGTATCTTGGGGAAATTGAGTTCAGTGTAGTAAGATTTTTATCTGCTGCTGGTCCGTGTCTCTGCATATGGCTTCTGTTACATGACTGCTGAGAAGACTTATTTCCTCCTGAATGCTTGTAGCTGTCGTGTTAAAGGAGTCTTGTTTATCTGAGAGTTGAAGTTAAAATTACAGAAGTTGTATTTTTAGTGGCGATTTGATGTGTATATAGCACTGAGAACACTAATAGGCTAAAGTTGTCTGTGTTAATCCACTAAACAGAAAACATACTGTGTTATATACAGTCATTTTCATGTTAATTTATCAGTACTTCTTAACTATGTCTGGCAAACTCTTTAAACTGTCGTCTGGAAGAGTTGCTCCTAAAGTTGTATGTGTTCTGATCTTTTATTTTATAGTAGAAAACATACTAAGCTTTTTCTTTTTTTTTTTTTTTTTTTTAAATATGGGTATATTAATGTTACCAGGTTACCAAATATTTCAGTGGTTGTCTAATGAAAATCTTTTCAAGATCTTGGAATATGTTGTAGAGTGAGCAATTTAATAAAAATATAACCTCAGACCATGCACAGATGTAGTGAAACATGAAAGGCAATGTATGCAAATTCACAGAGCAATATTGTGCAAATATATAGACATACCGTAACATTTTTAGGTGTGCAGTGGATCACTAAAACGAGATAAGATTTATAAGAATGGCTGTATGGTTGACTTCTGTGAACATTTCATTTCTGCATACCAGTATGCTTTGGGTTTTTTTTTAGCTTCTGGTTTGGTTTTCATACTTATATGGTTGTTTCTTTACAGTTTCTTTGCCCTGTCCCCAACAGCTATTCCTATATGTTAAGCTCTCTGAACAAACACCTAATGATTCAGTGGACTAATGCAATTTTGCAAAGGTGGTACAACAACCCCCAAAGAGGGACGTCAGTATCTTCCTGTCTTCCCTTGGTATGCCTATGGGCCACATCTGGATTCTCAAAAATTTTGTCCATTGCAGAACCAAGTTTATTTAAAAAAAAAAAAAATAAAAATATTCAAAGCTTCATTGCTTTGAACTGTCAGTTCAGTCTTAAAAAATTGTTTTGTATAAATGAACTGTATACAGACTTTCAAATGGATACCTATAAATGGGTCAAGGTGCTATGTTATTCTTAGGTAAGTTGGTAAACATTTTTCTAGTAGAGAAAACACTTGTCAGAAAGACATTAATTTCAAGCAAATCTTTTGGAAAGTAAAAGTCTTAAAATGCACCTTTGATACTGTAGAATGATTGAAATTCTAATGCTTTAAACCATTACATTGTTGAATACAGAAATTATACTTGCTTGCTTTTATATGTTATGAGTTTCCATTTCAAATTTTCATTATGAGAGAGGCATGGATATGGGAGGAAGAGAGGACAGTGATTGGTTTGGGTTTTCTTTCTCAATCATTTTTCTTAATTCTGCATTACGCAAATGAAGTAAGAAATAAGCTAACTTTCTGTCTCCTGAGGAATAAAAGATTGAGCTTCTCCCCATTCTGAAGTGCAGTGCCCTCAAGTGTCACCCAGTTTTTGTTTTTTAAAGATGATGTACCTTCATTTCCATTTCTATATGCCACACATGCTATTGCGTAGCCATTCTTATCAAGTTGCCTCCTGTGGTTCCATCAAACTTTTTTCACCGGTCGTATTTTACTGATAAATACTTCAAGTAAATCAGACTATTTTTCTTTCTGCTTGGCCATGATTTGCTGCTAAGAATTATACTCTTCTTTCAAATGTATCATTTTTATGCTACCTTCTTTTGTGCTGCTGTTCTTTAGTAACCTGAAATACAAAGCTTTCTGGTTTATCTCTACAGATGTAGTGCTAAGGTTTCAGTTCCTCCACAGTAGCCCAGTGCGTACACCCAGCCCCCTGTTACGGCAGCTCGGGTAGTGGCTCTTCTGTGCTCCTCACCGTGCTTCTCTTTTCAAAAAGGTTAATCAGTGGTCGATCTGAAGCCTGTGCTGAGCTTCTGGGTCATGTGGATGTAATTAAGTAGCATGAAAGCTGGTCTGTCAGGCGATGTACTGCTATCGTTTGCATAACTCGGGCTGGAATTCCATTGTAGAGCTAGGTGTCAAACTCCTAACGAAGTTACTTATTGCCTGTAGCAGGTAGTAGAATGTAGTGGGAAGATGCTTGTGTTGCAGTTGAGAAGGTTGATGCTGTCATGGCCTAAAAACTGACCTCTGCAGCAACAATTTTTTGAGTCTTCCCTATACTCTACTAATAAATTACTTTGTGCTGATGTATTTGTCCTGCTGCTTGTTTTGGATCCAGCTGAGGGGGTCTCTATGCTATGTTATACTATACAATATATACATTATTCTGTTGCCTAGTGAGTTTTTTCTGTGAATCTGAGCTACATGTGCTAGCTGGAAGCAATAACAGACTAATCCGTAATCTGAACCAAAAAGTAGAGTGGGATAGAAGCTCTTAAAAGAGAAAATATAAACATGGAAACTGGTATTCTGTTTCTGGAACTACTGAATTCTCTCTGTGGCTTCAGACTAGCTATTTATTTACTATCTTTATTTACTCATCTGTGAAAGAAGGATGACAATTATTTACCTCACTGGAAGTTTTAATGGTTCATTAGTTTATTTTCAAAGAGCTTCATGACAGCTGAAGCAGACCAGCATACACACACACAAATTTCCAGTGGCCAGGACCTTGCAGCTCAGTTATGTTGATGCCTGCCCAAACAGCTGTCTCCACTTCTTCAGCAGAGAAACTAAGGTTGACCTCAAGATGTCTCATCTTTTTTCCACATGCCTGCCTCAGATTTTTATATGTATATACGTTTTTTCCCACTGGAAACTGTTTATGAGCATTCCTGAAAACCTAACTGAACAGGTACATAGACGCGTGATCGCTATAGGATGGTGGTCCTGTGTCCAAATGACTTTTTAGACTGTTAAAGATCTGGGGTTTTCAGGAAACTTATGATTCAGGTTCTGTAGGGAAAAACATGGAAGTTTGACCTGCTTTCAGGGAGGGAACAACTTCCAGCGATGGTACAAAGAAGGTGAACAGCGTGGAGGTGAAGTTAACAGAATAAAAACAACTGCATCACTTTCTGGCAAAAGTGAACAGAAAATCACAAAAAAGGCTAGGTAAGACCTGTTTTACTGCCTATGTAAATGAAAATATAAGCTGTGTTGCTGTAGAAAATTGGGCAGTGTTTGCCTGGCACTTGGAAACGCAGTCTTTGCAGGTAGGATGTATAAATTCTATTGATGCCTTACAAAAGCCTGCTCCTGGCTTGTCGGAGATTACAAAAAAAACTTTGAGGCTACTAAATTAAAATTGCCTTTGCTTATCAAATAATGGACATGTATTATATTTCAAAATATATGAAGTTGCACAAGATCTGAAATAAAGTGAGGCTTTGTGCATTTTTGGTAAGGATTTTTTTTCTTTTTTTTTTTTTTTCAAACAAGACTTCAGGCTATAAACAAGACAATAACCACTGATGGATATTTGTCCTGCTACAGACAAGTTAGCAATGCCAGAAAGCTGGTTTTTTTACTAAACATATTTAGTTTTGCCAGTAAATTGACAAAAGATGCCTCAAGGAATTAGATCTGTCTCAAATTAAATACGGAAAAATCAATTCTCACAGTAAGCAGCAACTTATGATACATACAGTATTGATTAAATTGTGGTATCAAAATGAAGGTGATCTGAGATAAATAAGAGAAATTGCTACTCATTGCTGATGTAATGGACCAGATACTTGGTTGTCCCATAAAGATTATTTAATGAAATAGTTGTGGTTACAAACAAGCTAAAAGCTGCTGAAATGTTTGTATACGAAGGGTAATGTTTAATTTCATTTTCCTTTTCAATTCAAGCAGCCCTTAGGTGGTTCTAGACATGAGAAAAATGTAAATTAGTGCTGCAAATTCTTGCAACCGAGACTGCTTCAGCTTTTCATACAAAAGCTAGAACCAAATGTTCTCTTGTTCTTCTGTAATCTTTAAACCAATTGCCTAGGTAACATGACATAAGGTCCCATCACCGCCCTCCATCCCCTCACCCCCCAGCTTCTTTCCCCGTCGCTTTTAAGATCTTAGCATTACTTCCAAAATGGGAGAGCAGAATTGCGCCTCAGGGTCAGCTCTGTCACTCTGGACCTGAAACTTCCATGTGTTTTCACCTCTGAAATATTTTGAATGTATTTGTATATTTTTGATAGCAGTGGGAGGAAAAACAGGTGAAAAATGCACAAACCATGATTTACAAAAAACAACTTGGAAAACAATATCCTAAGCTTTCTACTGACAATGTTTTCATATGGTTCCCAATTTCACACAATTTTTAAACGACAAGTTTCTGGCAGCCAATTCTCTATGGAATAGCCTTAGGATATTATCTGCAGTTTACTCTGTATGAAAATAACAGAGGAGTCTGTCATGACAATATGCATATTTGAAATAATGAAAAGTCTTCAGGTTAAGAGGCAAATGGTAACTGTATTTTCACTGTAAGACATTTATAATTAGTCCCCTCCTCTCTAAGACCAAATTTTAGCTTTTTTTCTCTGTTACTTTTCAAGTGTTATTCTTTCAACCTTCTTATTTTCCCCTAATATTCGTACTTTTATAAATCTGTCACTTTTCTTTTTTGCTTATGTGGTGATTAATTCTGTGTGTGTGTGTGTGTTCAGAGTCAATGTTGCTTTAGATATGTTTCAGCTAGAAGCTGCTTCCAGAACTACTTGCAGAACAAGGACTGTGTTCATGAATGACATGAAAAATGTTTGCTTGCATTTAGGAGGTGCTAAGTACTTGAAAGAGAGATCCATGCATAGTTACTAAACAAAAAATGCATCAACCTTGGGATAACTTTCAAGATTAAAATAATCGAGGGGTTTCTTACTTGTACAAGCTTATACATACTTGCCTAGTTCTTGCTTTTTCCGCTGCTGGTGATGAAGGTGTTTGCCTATATGGACCCTTGGTCTCAGCTAATATTGCTTTTATGGTTTGCCATCTATGTTCTTACCTTTTTGTTTATGTTTGTGTAATTAATTAAGAATTTAACAAGTCAATAAAACTAGAAAAATCCAGGAAACTGGCAAAATCTGCAGCTACAGACTTTTCACCTGAGTGCATGTTCTACTATTTAAAATTCAGCCCTTCCATAGGTGTATGTATAAATGCATCACCTTCTGATTGGTGGGAAACATGGCAAAAGTTGAATTTTTTTGTTTGCCAGAGGATCTAGTAAAAGATTACTGTCTATACCTTCTTGTTTTCTTTTTCTCAAGCTCTAGCCTACTGATCAGTTTGTAATACATAATCCTGGAGACAAAATGCTTTACTTCCAAAATTCAATGTCTACTGTTTGACACCTGAGATGACTTGCGCACTCTTTCTCCCTGTAACGTTAAATCCTCTGCTAAAATACTTCTTGCTTGCACTCATGCCCTCCTTTCTCTTTTGCAACTGTATTGCCCCTCTCCTTCCTCCACGTACAAGCACTCCTCTTCCTTACGGTGCCAGGGCAGCAGCCGCTGGGATGGCTTTCCTTGGGGCTGCCCTAGAAAGGCAGCTGGTGCTGGCCGCTGTGTGCAGCCAAGCAGAAAGCCACTTTTGCTCCCAGCTGCGGTTGCGCAGTGTGTTTCTGAGCGATCGCCACCCCAGATGCTGGATCTTGCCCTTCATCTCCCTTTGGCAAGGTACAAGACCCCCCGACCTGCCACATGTCCTGCTGCCACAGGGAGTGGCAGAGGGTGACGGAAAGGTGGCGCCTGCTTCCCCACTGCCCCATGTGCTTTCTGCCCGTTTTCTTGCCAAGCAGTGTTGGAGGAGGGAGTCAGCCCTTGGGGTGGTGTTTGCTCCTCATCCTCCCCATTGCATTCCCAGGGAGTGGGTGCTGCGTCCCCTGGAAAATACCTCTTAGGCTTCACGCGTGTCCTCTGCCTTGTGCCTTGTTGCTGAACCTTCCCCAAATAGTTTACAAAGTGTGTTTGCATCCTAACTGTGGGGATGCGTGGCTCTTTGATAGTGCTCGTTCACTGTTGCTTTCCTTACAAGATACGTTTTGCTAAAAATAGGTATTGCGGTATATTTAGCACACATGCAACACGTAGGTACATGAAAAAGCATGTTAATTTTTCAGTTAAAGCACTTATATTGTCTCATGCTATATATATAATACTATTAATGGATCAGTTCTATATTTATATTGAATTTTGAGATAAAGCCAATGCTTTTACACCTAGAAAATATTTTGCAAGAGTCTCAATTGTGTTATGAAATTTGAATTGCAATCCACTCTTTTCATTAAAATCTGGAAAAGGATTTTATGACTTTAAAATAACTTCCAGTTCTTCCACATGAAGGTATTGTTTTAAAAATATGTGCAGTCAAATATGTTTTATGATAGTAATCAGAAATGAGCACTCTTCTATTGCAGGTCAAGTGACTGCATGTGAAATGCAGTTTGGGTGTCATTAATACCAGGATTTGTCTCAGATCTTTGGACAAGATCTCTTTTTTTAATTCAACTTCATTCCGTTGCAGGAGAAACTACATATAAAATCATCTGGATTTCAAGTCAAGTGTTAGGTACGTAGACTGCTTGCATCTTAAAAAAAAGAAAAAGAAAGAAAGAACAGACTTTCTGTATTTGTTTTTATCATCTGTAGGACTTAGATTTACTTTCTGCAAGCTCCTTATCTGGTTATGACTTATAAACTGAGCCCTGGAAAACACTTCAGCAGTGCAAAGTAGCAGCCTTCAGTATTGGAGAATGCAAGCATATTAGTAAAGTGCCTCCTTTCTTAATCAGTAGAAAGTACTTTTAAAGGCTTCCATGGCCAAGATGTTTGTTGGCATTGGGTTTGGTATTTGATAGGATTTACAGGAAGTGTTTAGGACTTATTTTCTTTTATTTGCACTTACCATGTCCTTCCCCTGTATTAGATGGGTTGAGGTTCACTTCTGTACAGAATAACGAAGATCATAGTGGATGAAACAGTTAAATTCTGTTTTAAATTTTATGTCTATGCACTACATCCCGAGCTAAAATATGTACGGTCACCTTCTATCTGCTTATTATAGAAGAAATAGTTCTGTCTTTGATATAACAGCCAAAGTTTAGATTTAAAATGCAAACTATGGTTACTGAAGTAACCATAATGTTAGGAATTCTATAGTATCTTCTTCATGGCCCAAAGCTTTACTCAGAGTGGTAGAAAAGGGGTTTTTTCTGTTCTTCCTTTTCTCTTTTGAATTCTAAGGCAGGTTGTGTTTCAATGCTGAGGGCACCCCTGAAGACCTTTTCATCCTGAAAAGATTACATCAAAGATTTGCACGAAGCAAAATTGTCTTTCTTCTGGCCCTGGTTCCATCTGTGTAGATAGCCTCTGAATAAAAGTATTAATATTTAAAATTGACGTACATGAACAGAATACTGGCTAGTACTTGCGTGGTTACTTGTTTCCTGTTATATGTTTCCTGTGATTTTTTTTTTTTTCTTCTCAATTGTAGCTAGGGATTTAACCTTGCAGCTCTTTCTTTGTTACAAATTGTGAGGCTGAATTCCTTCATCTCTTTTGTAACTCTTGAGGTTCATCATTTAAAAGGGCTGTATTTCATAATAAGTTGAATTTATCTATTGTTATATTTATTCCTGAAATATTAATAAGTTTGCAGTCGAGCAGGAAATTTCATAAGCTAGAGTTTCAATGTTTGTTATTCAATGTTTGTATCAACAATAAAGCTGTATAACTAAAAATGAAATTGCCCTAATGGTGAGGGACAACAGGTTTTATTATTTCAGACTTGACACAGTCTAAAACTGCTGCCGGGAACCTTTAGAGTTACATTGCTGGTCTGAGGGCTTGCAGAAGCATTACTAAGCTCTTCCACTTCCGACTCTTGACTGTGTTCCTGCTATCTCTTACCTCCCCCAACAAGCACTGGGTGGCTAGGAACATCCAGTCTCCCAGTAAGAAAATTTACAACTGAATTATGGCAACTTCACAGGTAGAGACAGAGGGAACTGTAAGCTGTTTGTGAATCTAAGATCTTTTTCTTCTTTGGTTTGTGGTGTAAGAAGTGAGCTGATGTCCAGGGGCATTTGCAGAACAGCCAACATTCAGGTCTCCAAACCTACACCTGAGGGGCATGGTTCTCCTCTCTGCCAGACAGCCTGAGGGAACAAAGCCCTGTAGCACGCTGGGAACAGACTTCCATCTCTGTGGGTTTTGGTGGACTGAAACAGGTGAATAATTTCAGTGCTTCAGCGTATTGTACACAGAGGGAGTGACTGTGAAGTGCAGGAAAGATACTTGTTTTGTTATTTTCCTATGAAAGATGTGTATTACAGTCTTTTGAAACAGCCGTGCAAGCTATCTGTCTGACCACCAAAACTCTTGCAAATCTTAATGTGGAAACATTTAACTCCATTTTGTTTCCTGAGGTGACCTCAATCTTTCAGTGGGAACCTGCTCAACTACTGCCAAGGAGCATTTAGGAGATGGTTGGGTGTACAAAGAGTTCCCTTGACACAGCACTGAGTTTTTAGATATGAAACTTGCTGTACAAAGATGCCATAACTATGAATCACTTGTTTTGATCATTAAAGAAAACAGAAGTGGCCAGAATCTGAAGTTGATATAATCTGCTGCTGTTGCTATTTAGCATGACGAATGGATGGGCATGAAGATGACTACCAATTCAAGATACTTTTTTTTCTTTTCTAACATTTCTAAAATTAGTCTTCTAGTTCTACACTTAAGATAGTTTGGGAACTTGAATGAAGTTTGGGGTTGTATACATAGTTATTTACATTTGTTGCTGAACTTAGTGCTAAATCTACAGATCTTCATATAGCCTGAGACAGCCAATAAGGCATATTAGACTCTGGGACTGGGTGTTGTGAATATGAAACCCCGGGCCGGTCTTTCAGATCATGCATAATGACAGTCCATCATAAAAAAATGGAGATACTCAGCATTACTGTACTAGGGAGTTTGAAAGATGTTTACTAGTAAAATTTATCTCCTCCTCACCCAATGCAAAAATGCAGATTTGTCAAATTTATTCCCCCCCCAAATAAATTATGACAAAGTTCTCATTTTTAAAAAATTATATTCTTCATTGAAATTTTCCATTTAAAAGTCTTGATTTTCAATTCAAACCCACTTTTTAATCAAAGTTTCAGTTAGAATAAAACCAAAGTATTCAATTATATTGGAATACTTCTTTCCATGAATTTTTATTACTTTGATTTTTGTCTTTAATTTGTAGAAGGAAAACACTTTAAGAGATAGGAAATATTTCCCCAAACAGAAAAATTTCAGCTTAACTTCAGTCTAAATTGGGTAACAACCATTAATGGGTAGGCCTAAAATATTAGAGTATTGGAATCGGGGATCTTATTTTCTGTATCTTGGCACTTTACAGTACATGGGAACATGAAGAAATGGTTGGTGGCCTGCAAAATTTTGGGGCTCAATTAACAGTTATCAAATTTCAGAACTTCTGGATCAGTACATTCTTTTTAAAGGGCGGTGTAAAAGCACTCTTGAATACGGTTCTGTGAATTAATGAATTCTCACAGACCACAGTTTGGAAGCTGATGCTAAATATAGTATCCATTGTTTCTCCTTGCATAGGAGGATGTGAAATAGGCAGAGAAAAACTGAAATCTGTGAAATTTATCTACCTGTAAAATGGGTTAATGGCATTTCCTTCCTTTTTTAAAAGTATTTTGAGATCCCTTGGTGAAAAATGATGTATAAGAACAAAATAGTAGTGTTGCTTGTTACTGCTATCTTATAAAAAAATTATAATGCAGTTTGCTTAAGTTGATTAGCTTCAAACTCTCATTGCAGAGGATAAACAAGACAAAAAAATCCAGAAACATCAGATTTTTCTTATGAATAATTGCTCAGACATTTCTCTTTGCAATGAAATAACCACAAGGCCATGGGTTAATTATAATTTTCTACCAGGAGTCAAAATTATAAATACCATAATTTAAAAGGCTATTTCAGTTAAAGTCTAATGTGAGATTAATTTATTTCCAGAATGCATATGATATTTCATAGCTAGTAGAATTTTACAAAGTCCAGTAATGCTGTAATGCATTATTTTTTGAAAGGAAGATTTGGTGCCTGGCTTGGTTTTCTTATTTTGAGTCAGTTAGAAATAAAGCACATAACCAGCTTGGGATTTACTGCTTTATTTAAGAAATCATTGTTTATATAATTAATGTAACATGTAAATATTTTTGCATAATTACTGTAACATGTATTAATCAGGACTAATCTTCTGAGTGCAAACCTGAATCTCATTTACTAATAGAATAAGCCCTCAAAGAGTATGTAGCTTACAGTGTAATTAGGAGTTAGGAATATTTAGTTACGTACTGTAGCTGTGAAGACACTTTTCTTAAATATGCCTATTAAGACCAGAAATGCACTGACTTTGCTTTAAAAATAGCCCACGTACTTATGAGAAAGGTGCAAAAAAGTGTGTTGCTGTTGAGATACTTTAAAAATCAAAGTTTTCTGCAAATGTAAATTTGTAAACTATCTGTAAATAATACCTGCATTGTCAAAACTGCCAAAAAAAATTTCTTGGGGGCTGGACTAGATGATTGCAAGAGGTTCCTTCCAACTAAAATGATCCTGATTCCTGTATCTTAGGAACTTGGTGATGGTGCAGTAATAAAATGTCATCTTTAAGTCATGAAATCCCTGAGTAATTCAAGGGAAAGGAGACCTCAGGATGTTACTGGAAAGCGGCAGAATAATTCACTCTCTAAGACTGAATGTTGAAATTTTAGAAAACAGGCATTCTTTATTGCAGCGCCTGGTGCATGGGGGATAGCTCCACCTAACGTGTGCACCCAAAAGACAAAAGTTCATTCTTTATATACCTTAAGACATGAATATTCATACATTTTCCAAGAAATCTCCACCTCTCGCCTATCTATTACATTTACATAATGCTAGCATTGCAAAACTATACTACACATCCATGGGGGTCTTGGGTGGTCGCCGGTGGTCATTTGGGGAGTTAGCCCCCCACTCCTTTTTCCCTTTTATGGTCACAAGTCTTTGAGGACAGTTTCTTCTCCTTGGATGTTTCCCAACTCTGTTGTCCGGCCAAGCTGTTCTTCCTTATCAACCCTGTTTGGGCAATCCTGCCAGGATGTTTCTGTTCTCAAGGTTAGGATATCTTCTCCGTACGCATTAATTACTCATAGGTCTTGTTAAATTCAAAGCTAATCATTGGTAAAAGAATTTCTCAACATTTCAATATTCACAGGTATCAAGGAGACCTAAAGTAGGGCCACCTTTGACTTTATGTCAGGTAGTTTAGGGTGTCCCACAGCAGGGCAGGGCCTCACCATCCAGGGACATCCCACCACCCCAGCCAGGAGCAGGGCAACCAGGGGCAGCCCCAGCCCTGGGCATCGGGCACCTCCCTGGGGATGGGACAGGCCAAGGCCAGGCCTGGATGTCAGCCCATGGGTGGGGGTCAGGATCAGTCCCAATGAGGGGAACCAGCATCAGACACAGCCCCATGATGGCGGGGCAGGGCCATGGGAAAAGGACGTTGCCCTGCTGGGTTCAGGGCCCACGGTCCCGCATGATTCAGTGGCAGTGGTCACTTGTGCAGGCCCTGGCCCAAAGTGGCTGATGAGGGCTGGGGCTGGCCCTGTCGCAGCTTTCCCTTGGCTATGCTTGGCAGTCTGCTCCGTGCGGCAGCTGGAGTGAGGTGCTCAAGGCCCCAGCAAGGGTCTTCTCCAGTTTGCTCGTGTTCTGGTACTTTCAGGGAGGCTCCACAACCTTGATGGCACTCCTTGTCTGCATCTACATGTTACTGGCTTATTATAAGTGGCCATTCCTCACAAATGTCTTTTTAAAGAAGATCTTCAGGCTGCAAGATATTGCCAAGTTGTAAATACATTACCTGTCTACACGTAAGATGCTATTTAACATGATACTATGAAATATTAAATAGGGCTTATAGCTCAGTTGATAGTACCTGATCTCATATTCAGGAGTTCTCCCGTTACAAAATTGTGTGGTTGAAGCTCGTTTGTATTTGGGCTGATTTTTTTGAAATGAAAACTGAAATTTCCTGTTTAAGCTAAAATTACAATAATAGTGGTTACATGCACAATACTTTTCTGTCCCTGACTGGTTGAGCTGTCTTTGGTTTGGACTACAGTACTCTAAATCTTAAAGATGTAATTATAATGGATACAGACTTCTTTGTAGCACATCAGATTCTTGTGGCTGAAGTGGAAAATTGTGTAGTTACTCCAAGAGATTTCTGTTTCCTGCCTATGTCGGTGTATGTATTGTGAATTTTAATTTCAAGTTGGGTTTAGCAATTTGGTTAGTGACTATATCTATCCCACCGTATTACTTAATCTCTTTCATTATGACATCTGCCACTTTTTCACCTCTGAAGAGATGGGGGAGGACTTGTGATGAGAACTGTTTTTTCACTTATTTGACTATTTCGTAGCCTGCGTCAGTCCTATATGTTCTTAGAAATCCTTTCCCTCTTTGCTGCTCCCACAGGTTGTTATGAGTAATTATGCTGGTGAGTCATAGTGACTCACCATGAAGGAAGGAGGCTGATATGGCAATGCCAAAACCGAACAAAAATTTAACCAACAAAAAATTTTGTAAGTCTTTTGCGTGTGTGTTCGAAATGGAGAGAATAGGTCAAGTTGCCAGAAATCCTGAAAGGCTTCTTAACAGCGGCTTGCAATCAGAGCAAGGCGACATGGCTACTGAGGGGCAGAACTGCTATCCTTATGCAGGGGCTATTGCTTGAAACTGCCAATTCCATCAAGTTTCCCCCACTGTATACCTGGTGCACTTTAAAGGAGGTCTATGAAACACCTTGAAACTTCCTATAGTGTCAGCCAGAGACTGGTGAAAGAAACAGTGTGGTTTGTGTTTCGCTTTTAGAGAATTAAAGAGGGTATGCCAACATACCAACATCAGCAGATTCTTGTGAAAGTACTCTACAGTACTCTTTTTTCCACACATTTTACTTCACGCAGCCATGAGTCTGTGCAGGGTGGAAGATGTAGTGTTGGTCTATAGAACCATCAAATATACTGATGATACCTGTGCTATCAGTATCTGTGATATGAGTATCAAATGCATTCTCCATGCTTTGGAATTTTTTTAATGGAAAATTTTCAAAAGTGGTAATGGTGATTGTAATTGTCCTCTTTGTTTTACTTTTATAACATGTTATCTGTGTAATATTGCAATATTTTCCAATTCCGTGCATAATTTTAGCTGGAAAGTTGCTGATCAAGTAGCCTGACCCTGTAAAGATGGTGTGTCTGTGTTAGGTGGGTCGTCTCTATGCACGTGTTCAACAGTGAATTTTTTGTCTTGGTAATAATTTTTTATTTATTTATTTATTCTTGTTTGCCAAAGCAAGTAAATGAAGAATGTTTTTAGTTCCCATTCAGAATGAGGATTATATTTTCTGTTTATACTAATCCATTATGTCTGCGGAAGTCTAATGCTGTTATGTATGTGCCATTAGGGGCAAGCAGAAGAAAATAAGACTGACCGACTTAATCCTGGAAATGTACCTCTGCAAACACACGTTAGTATTGGTAAAAGTGCCTGAAAAAGACAGAATCTGATCTGGTTTTAAATTTTTACTTGGATTTGTGGGGCTGAAGTTAAACATTCTTTGCTATTTGACTTGTAAACTATATATTTGTTATGAAAACCTTTTTAAAAAATATTTTAGACAGTTTTAAGATTTCTAAAATAATTTTCAGAATCTTTGTGCTGAAAATCAAAGTTACTGCTTTTAAAAATAAAAATACAACAGTGGAGTACAATTTGTCTGAATACTTATAATGCATAAGGTTCATTTTACTAGGGTTTGCAGGGCTGAAGTTTAACATTTTTTGGTATTTTACCTGTAAATTACATATTTGATATGGAAAACTTTTTTAAAAGATCATAAACATCTTCAAGATATCCAAGACAATTTTCAGAATTTTTGTGCTAATTAGGCTTACTGATCTTTCTTTCTAAGTCCACAGCAGAAGAATACTATTTGCTCATGTTTACAGCTGATAAGGTTAATGATTTCAAATCTGTTTTTCTTTTAATATCTGTATTTTGTCTGTTCAGAGTCTACTACCCACAGAAAAGTACAAACTTTCTCATGCTTGCTTAAACACTTTTAATATAGTTAAGGTGCAGCCTTCAGTGATTAGCATGGTATTTCTCGTTTCCTAGAGACCAAGTGCTAAGTCTATTAGACATTTCCTGCTATTCTTTTGAATTGTAAATACTATTCTTGTAAATTGAAAAGGCCAGTGTAGGGAGATATTCATGCAATTTCCCATCTATTAAAGATGTAGATTTGAGAATGGAGAAACAATAAAATGCAGTTTTTCATAGAAATTAAGGCACACTATAGACAGAATTCACGCTCTGAGCATTCACAGGGAGCAAATGTTTGGAATGCCAACATCAACTATTTTCCTTTTCTCATGATCTGTTTGAAGCAAATATCAGCACATAACTAAAGCAAATGGTCAAATCCTGCTTTCAGCGATCCTGGAGGAAAGTCTGTAGCAACTCTTTTTAGCGTCAGTGAAATTATTCAGTGACATAAGTGAGATCAGAATTTGGCCTCCTGCTTTATCTTTTTAGAAAGTCCTTCAGTATACAAATGCAGATGTTGTAATTCTTAAATTAAGCTATTTGGCTAGCATTTGGAATAGCAGCCAGTAAGAACACAGAGAGCTTACAACCCAATGTACACTGTTTGTAAGAATCAATGTTTATCGCCGGATACAGCTGATTTTGGGGCAGGAGAGAATGGAGGGAAAAGGAGGAGAAGGAAAAAAAGAAAGAAGTGCAGGGAGGGGGAGAGGAGGGAGAATGAATTCACACAACCTACTGAATGTTAGCTCTGTATGTCAGCCTGAAGAGGAAGAGGACCACCCATGGAGAAGACAAGTGAGCCTAACCTTTTCTTAAAATTCTGGCTGCCTTTGAAATGCAGCATCCTACAAAGCAGCTGCAGAAAAAAGTATTAACCAGCCTCAAGTGCAGGTATAAACTTAATGCTGTCCAGACTTCAAATGCATCCTGTCAGCTGTGTTTATGTATGTTGATCTAGAACACATGACATTTATTGGACTTGGTTAATCTTTGCTGATGTAGGAGAGCTCAGACTTGCATGATCCTGCTGCATTTCAGGAGGGCAGGTGGTAGCTGCATTGTTTCTTTCCTTAAGGATGCCGCCAGGAAAGAATGGAATTTCATTATAACTTAGATTGCCCAGGAATTGCTTATGAATATATCAAGTATTTTCTGAATTGACCTGCTGCTTAAACATGGAGCCCCAGATACTTTTACATGGATGCTGGCAACTTCTGGTGTGATTTTTTTTCTTAGTTCTAGCTTGACTTTTTGAAGTTCTTCCCTTCTCTAGGCAGAGTTTTGAGCCCTTTAAATCATTACATCTTTGTGGCTGCAGAGACTGCAGTAATCTAAACCAATTTCAAATTGTTTGCTGAGAAACTTTTAGGCAAAGTTACGGGATTTAGCCACATGCTGGAGGGGCCCGACTATAGCGTAAGCACAGAGGGGCATGCCTGTATTGTACTCAGCCTTTTACTCTGCTGCAATAGTACCTTTGTTATAATAATTTCTAAACAACTCACTTTAATCTGGATCCTTTTCTGTTGCCTATGTGTTTTGTAAATGGCCTGTGGTTTTTTGGTTTTTTTTTTCCCCTGACTGGAATCAAAACAAGCTGGGATAGCCACAGCACCTAGAATTCTCTCCACTAGTTTTGTCCTTAACAAACAAACAAACAAAACCCAGTCAAAATAAATTGTACTCAGAGTAATGACAGCATTGCACTTCCTCATGCACAAGGTTTCTGCTTATTTTTGCACCTTTGGCTTCTAGGCGGTCCTTAAGAAAGGATAGGGCCATGCTTGTGCTGCAGTAAAGCAAGCTTGCAGGTGCAGCTGTGTTTTCCTTTCAAAAGTTTTGACTGTGAAAGCAACCTCTTTCTTTCTCTTGCTCACAATGGGTGTGCTTTGTTCTTAGAAATAAATGTTGTCCAGTTTACAGAATGTTTTTTTTTTCTAGAGACTAGCTGTGAGGCCTGGTTTGATGACGCCAATAGTTCTGTCTTCAAAAGCTCTTCCATTGCTGGAAGTGGTGGAATGGTGTCTTGTAGCTCTCCTCTGCTGGCCAGAAAGAGGGGCTAGAAAGGGGAACGCATTCAAGAGGGATTGCTTTTTCATCGACAGAAGTGCCTTGCTATCCGACTGATAAAAGCCCTATGCACAAGCCTACAGATTTCAGCTCACACAGCCTCCTTCACTTGTGCCATATGGCACACGTTAAAATAATATGCTTTGCACTTATTAGTGATGTTGTCCATGCACTGAATATACTTACAAGTTCTATATGCCAGTCAATAATTTTAGAAAATAGGCAATACAGAAAAAAAGAGCAAAATGTCTATAGTGTGTTGTGTCCTGTATCGCAACTCTAGTGTATGTGTGTGTGTATGCACATGCATGCATTTTATTGCTGAATTATTTGGATTATTTATCTCAAAGTAGAGGGGTTTTCATCCAGAAGTTCTGCAGGGGCGTAATGTAAGAAACACAAGAACTCCTGCCAAAGGTAGCTTGATGAGTAAGTGTCACAGGTACTGAAATAAAACCAACCTCTTAATTGCAGGGGGGGCAGGTTTAAGATGATAATTTATCTGCAACTGCTATAAGTGTTTTTTATGAAATTACATTTTTGTAATAACAAGGCATCTTACTTGTAATAACAAATAGCATGTGCAATCTAAAAATAGTAATTCTTGTATTGTGTCTGCATCAAGGTTTAGGAAAAACCCTCAAAAAATAAATAGTGGGAAACTGCGATTGGTTATACCCCACCTTTTGAGCTATCTGCAAACTTTTTTAGATGATAAAAATCTATATAGGCTGAAGGGTAGGCTGACTAAGTTCCCTCAAGAAAAAGGCAAAGATGACACCCCTGGTGCAGGAAGTCACTAAGTGGCAACTTAGCTGGAGATTAGGAGTGTATTCAGGGGAAATATCACTATATGCTTGCTTTACTTATTTACTCTTCCCAGTCATTTTGTTCATTCTGAAAAAGTGGGTGCTTGTCCAGATGATCTTTTGGTCTGAGCCTGTGCCCGTTTTATCTTGAGAACCTGGATAGAAGTCATGTAAATCAACAAGAAGTAGTTGTTCGGGTTTTTTAGGCTACAATCCGAATTTGTCTGTTTTTGTAAGTCTGAAAGAAAATGTTGCGACTCGGGAAACCACAATACAACACTTTTATTATGGCATGTTGTAAAAAGTGGTTGAACAAACATTAGTATGGACTGTGTGCTCTTGTAAATGTTTGGGGCTGTATTTGAAGTAAGGGGAAAACACAGCAGAGTCTTGAATAGTTGCTTGCAACAAATCTGGCCTTAATAAATTGGTGCTGGGAGTGACACATAATTCAAAATTAGAGCAGCTGGATGTCAGCTAGCATAGACCGGTTCTCACCTTTTTTGAAGTAAAAAGTCTGTCTTTTTTTCCCTTCTCTTTTTTTCATAAAGCCCTTTTTTTTAATTTATATTTTCTTTAATTCGGGAGAATGGGAACGGTGCTGTGGGGTTACTTGACCACAGTGCACAGAAAAAAAAAAGAAAAACTAAACAAAATTACAACATCATTTCTATAGAAAATCAGAACGCTTTATTTCCCCATTTTTAAAATAATCCTACTGTGTTTTTTCACAGCAACCCTTTGAAAGCCTTTTCACTTTTTGGCACCGGATGTGTTTGGAGCAACTATGTTTTGTATTACCGTGTTGCACTGGGATATCCTGGTGTTAAAGAATATTTTCCTTTTCCCATAGATGCCAGCCAAGACATGCTGGGGGCAGAAGAACTATTATTATGTGAAAATTATCAGCTATTGCACTTCATAGCTGTTATTCCTGGTCTGATAACAACCTCTTTGTGAAAGTGCCTGTCTGTTGAGGAACCGTTCACGTACCTGATACATTTCAAAGAGATAGCACAACTGAGACCATTCATTTATGTGACCCGCTGCTCCATATTGACCTTGATAACTACAGGAAGTTACCATTTGTATAATTAAGCGTTTGAATGCCACGGCGTTAGGTGCGAGTGTCTGTCTGCTGAAAAAGGGATAGTAAGGTAGTTTGCAAGCAATTGTGGAAGATGGGTAAAGTCAAGGACCAACACTACTTAGACCTATTGGAAGCATGAAATAAAAACCTACTACACTACTACATCAGTTATGTTTCAATAATGGTATTTTAAGATCCTTTCCCAAAGATATTTGTTCAGAATATGTATGTATGCTTTTTTCCTCCTTTTTGTTTAAACTGTTGGGTGAATTTTTTTCTCTAAAAAGCAAAAAATACAATAAAAATGGACAGGAATAACATGTTAGACTAACTGAAGATAACTATGCAGAGAAATGCAAAATAATCAGTCCTTGCATAGGAATGACTGTTTCTGCTAAAAGGTTAAGTGATAATTAAGTAAATCTAGATGAAAGAAACGTGAAATAAAGCCCCTGTAAAGGAATAGGAGGCTGAGATGTTCACTTCCTCCTTTCCAGCAAGAATAAAGAATAGAGAGGGAGAGGAGGTTCAGCCACCTCTGGCAGAAGATGAACAAAACATGCATTCTGCTGCCACAGTATCTTTTAGTTGGTTTGTTTATTTAGAGAGCTCTGTAAAAGTGTGCCGTAACAACTGTTGAGATTTAGATTTTCCTGTCCAAGTGTAATAAACAGTCCACTTTGAAAATAAAATGCATTGATTATACAGTATACCCATCTCTGTCCCTGATATTATTGATTTCTATTTGGATGTAATTCTATCATCTCAATTCCTGTTCATAGAAAAAAATTGATTGTTTTAAATTACAGATTTAGCTTTAGCTAAATAGTACAAGATTGACTTCCCCCCCTGCCCCTAACTAGAGGAATGATTAACTAAAGTAGTTAAATGATTAACACTAGTTAAACTACTGTTTTGGTCAGTAGTTTTACATAGGTTGGATAAATTGTTACTATACTTTGGCTATATTCTTACACTAGAAATATTCTCTTATTTATTATCTACTGCAACACACTCCTGTGAAAAATTGTCCATTTTTATGTTTTAGGCAAGCTAAGGCTTCTAGTCCTAAACAAGAATGGTACAGTTTAATGTCCTAAATGAGTACTTGAAAAATTTATAGGAAATGTCTGAATAACATAAACCCCTCTTCTTTATTTGCTTCTTAATAATTGTGTGAAAAAACTGCAGGAAAGCAATGAATGACATTCTGATGCCTAACATCTGGAACAAAAGAAAAAGGAAAAGATTAAATGATGAAATTCTGGTTTTACGTCAGCTCACTGGGGTCCTGCTTCTGACCTCAGTGATGCCTTGCTCCCATTTCCCGTGGGTTGCAGCCTGTGATAGGAGGCAAGCTGAAGCTGTTTAGCGGAAATACTTATATAACTTAATACTTTTGGTATTTGTGAATTATTTGAGAGGCCCTGGAGCTAGCTGCAGTGGCTTAAGGACAGAAAAAGCTAAGGGTAGTTAAAGCCTTTGTGTTGACCTGGGAAAGGAGAACTGTTTGCACCTCCGGCTCAGTATTTTAATTGTTGCAGCTCTATATTGTTAGAATCCTGAAGAGAAATATTTGTAAGTTTGTTCCAGTGGGTGCTTCAGTAGTTAACTTTGCTGGCAAGGATAAAGTGTTAAAACAGATTGGTTGGATTGCCTACAATTTTAATTTCAAGATTTTTTTTTTTTTTCTCAGGTCAACCAACTGGCCACTGAAGGAGTTCTCAGGTTTTTGAGGCTTGTGTTATGTAGTACCACCTTTCAAATTTACAGTTTTATTTGACATCTTTAGATGTATCAAATGCATCTAATACAAAACCTCCTCATGGAGGAAAACCGTAGGTCTACTTAAGGAAGAGCACGAGCATCTAGATATTACACAGTTCTGTATTCATTACTCAGAATTTTCAAGGCTGAGATACAGTTATTTGCTTTCTAAAAGTTTTCAACTTTAAGGAAATAAACCCAACAAAAAAGCCTATTGTTGCAGTGTTTCTCTAGCTGTCATGGATTTGAGGTTTCTGCATAACATTTTCTGGTTGTGATACGTTCAGCGGTCGCGTGTACCTCAGTCCTTTTCCTTAGCTTTGGCCAGGTTTCTGTGTCCTTCTGGATGGATGGTCTCTGCCTCCCCGGTTGGGCATGGCTCCTGCTCAGTGTTTCTGTCAGGAGCCAGTGGTGCTTGCACATCTTCTCTGGTATATTTAGGAAACAGGAAGAAACCTGACCCACTGCCGATCAGAAAGGGTTGCTTGTAATGTCAAGGACATTAGTAGCCAAAATCAGTTCACTTTCAAGATTATTTTTCTTTTCTGAGAAAATATGATTTTTATGGAGAAATTCTTTTTCCTTCAAGAAAACTTTGTTTTAAATTTTATCAGTTGTGATGCAGCTATGCTTTGCTTGCTTTGAGAAAGGCAAGGTTCTTGCCCCAACTTTGTTTTAAGTTGAAGTGAAGAATAGTTTAGATCTTAATAGAATGGGACTGTAGCTGGTTGCAGCTGGCTCAGGGGTTTACAGACTTCAGTGCCTGTAGGACTGCCACTCATGTTTTCCCCTGTCATTCTGCATTTGGGCACTGCTTTGGGATGAGGGAGCATGAATAATAAACTCTCCCTGACATCTGCAGAAGGCAGTAGCTGTAACTCATGACAGAGGTCACTGGTGGGACAGGAGGTTTGTATTGTGTCCTCTTTTCCTGCTGCCACTCATTTACTTTTTATAGGCATTAAATGTTAAAATAAAAATGTTGGTACATTATAAGCACTTCCTTTGATGAAGTATACAAATCTCCTTTGAAACAAAGTGAACTAATTCTGTGACTGATTTAGATTAAACATTCCACTGGAGTAGCTTTATGTTAGGACTTGATTCATTTGCATCCCAGCTGTAACTGCCATTTTAACTGGTTTTCCTATTAACAAAACCCATATGATAGCTCCCAGGCTAGCCTCTAGAAAAGGCCTGAGGTGAGCCTGCTAAATGTGTTAACTTAAATGGCTGCATACCGAACGTTATTCTTGTAGATGTATCAATAGTGAAATACTTTTTGAAGAGACTTATAACTTAGTTTTGAACAATAGTAAAAGAAACATATTTTCATTCTATTTTCTAAATTCATACTTTGCTATTTCTCGTTGCGGTCAAACATACCTTTTGTTTGTTCTTAGTATCTGTGCTGGGTCTCATGGGATGAAATTAATTTTCTTCATAGCAGCCCATATGGTGCTATGTTTTAGATTTGTGACCACAACAATGTTGATTACACCGATATTTTTGCTATTGCTTATCACTTGCACTGCGTCAAAGCCTTCTCTCTTTCTCGCTCTGTACCCGCAGGGAGTAGGTTGGGGGTGGGCAAGAGGTTGGGAGGGGACAGTGCTGGGACAGCTGACCCAAACTGACCAAAGAGATACTCCATGCCATATAACGTCACGCTCAGCAATAAAACTGGCAGCGGAAAGCATTTCCAAGGTTGCCTTTGCTTGGAGATGGGCTGGGCATCAGTCTGCTGGTGGGAGGTGGTGAGTGACTGCCGTTGCATCAGTTTGTTTTTTGTTTGTTTTGGGTTTTCTTCACTTCTTAAACTGTCCTTACCTTGACCCATGAGTTTTTTCCTGCTTTTGCCCCCATCTTCTCCATCTCACCGGGAGGGGGTGAGCAAGCGACCAGGTGAGGGTTTAGGTGCTGACTGGGGTCCACCCACCATGGTATTATATGTCAATTAAAAGTTTGTGTATTCCATTTTTGTAAGGTTCCTACAATTTTGATATTACATTGTAGCTTCAAATTTATAGATTTATGAACTTTGTCCAGAGGGAGAAAGAGCCCAAGTATAGAAACTAACGCAAACTCTCTTTTCTTGTGCCAAATCTGAAATCCCTTGATATGGGAAATTTCTTTATATGGGTTGACAGAAGTAGTGTCAGCTGCAAAAACATTGAAAGCTTTTGAACAAACTGGGGACCTCCCCAGAAACTTCACTATGTTTAGGTGAAAATTGTTATTTGCCAACTGAAATATACATTGGGTATACTTTATTTCCTCATTAATGAATATACATAGATGTAAGCCAAGATTAATTCTACTAGTCAGTTGGTTTGGATTTAGTGTAAAACAAACACAGGCTCAGAAACTAGCCATAGTGCCTGGGTTTTCACATTGTATTAAGTCAGTCAAGCACTTTCAAACTTTAAAACAATATAATTTTAAGAGAGAGGTGTTTGAAATACTAAGCCAAATTAATTCTTGATTTCTGATCTCTATGCTGCAGGGCTCAGAGAGAAATGTAATTTAATAAAAAAAATGGGCCATTGTAGAGGTAAGCAAAAGTAGTAACTTTGGGGGAACCTCAAAAAAATTCTGACTAGACCAGGACCTTCTGAACTGTGGTTATGTATATCACTAAATGTATTGAAGTGAAATGTGGCAAGGTACAGAGTTAAGAGTGTCAACTACTAAAGTTGGCAGCTGTTGCAAATGTAGCTGCTACTACTGGATGAGTTTTCCCAACTCCCAAATGGGAAAATAAGATTACAAAATACAGTCAGTAAAGACTTCTGGGAAAATTAAATGACAAATAAACCTGTGAGAATGAGAGGCATTAAAAATGAACAAAACCCAACATTCCAGAAACCTAAAACTAATTACTAGGGCTTGGGCTATATTTCTGTATTTTACAGGGGTTCTTAGAAAAAGTAAACTTGTAACAAAAAAAGACAAAAAATATGTTATAATGACAATATCCCCAAAACAGAGGCAGAGGTGATATACCTATTTTCTCTCTATCAAACTTCTACTGTTGACAAAAAAATTGATTTAATCAATGAAGTAATTTCACCTGTGACAAATGTGCATCAGGCAAAGCTTCACTCAGGTTTTTCAGATCATCAGGTGGTGCATTTAACTGGTACACTTCAGGTTATTCCTCATGCAAACTTGTCTGCAGACACACTCTGTTCAGCTGGGATCAGACACCTGAATTATATAAAGAATGAGCTCTAAAATGCCTTTCCTTTTCAGCAACTGGGAGGAGGAAGTTTCCAGGTAGGTCTTTTTTGACTTTAAAATGTGTAGCATTCTTCTAAAGACCAAAGAGCTACAGGGTATCCACTATAAATCATATACTTTTCTTATTTTCTTCTTTCCCTAGAAGACCATTTTCATGTGTTTTGCTTTGGTTATTGTGATAATATAGATAACATTTGCAGTTTCGGTGTTTAATAGATATTATCTGGTTTAGAATTACATTTATAATCCTTAGTAATTCTGAGATTTAATTGTTTTTCCCACCAGAGGATGAGTTTGCATAGATTGTTTCCAATCACAGGGTTTTTTCCTCTATCTCTGCTTGCTCTCAGCTGTGTTCTACCCCTACTTGCTTTTTTGTAGGTCTTTTTAACCAGATCACTCAATGGTTATGTGTCAGACAGCAGTCACACAAATAGTTATGCTGGTAATGCTGAGAATTGGCAGAATAGAAGTGAATGGGTGAGAACTCATCAAGTCTGATAACTTAACCAGATACCTCACCACTGAAATAGCTTCTTTAACCATCAGCACTAGAAAGAAATACAATCTGAGGAAATTATTGTAAAGAAAATGTATTCAACAAAGTTGAAGGAAGAGGAGAGGGAAATCCAAACCATTTGTAAACAGAAATGAGGTATACTCAGAAAAGCATCTATGTGGTAGATTTTTTTACATTCTAAAAGAAGGAGAGATGCACTTTACTATGGCTTAGCTCAAGAAATTAGAAAATTTCCCAATAGCTTTTAGAATAGTCTTTTGGGATTTGCTGAATTTGCAGGTTTTGAGGTACTAATAGCGACTAATAGAATAATGCATTCTTTCATATGTTAATTAAGTGCACATATATATGCATTGTAGGTATAGAACTCATAATGTACTAGAAGACCCAATCTAATGGTATTTGATTAAAAAAAGTTACCAGTTCTTTCTGCATTGTTCACAGTTATTTGTACGCAGGCAAAAATATCTGAATGTATTTGATGTTGGTATATTAAAATATGATGATCAGGATTATAGTAAAATGGATTTTTATATGTTATAAAAAAAGGTCTCAATCTTGTTATTTTTTTTTCAGTTTAGGGCTCACGTTTTGGAGCACAGAGGGATTTTTACAGTTTAGCAATTGGAACACCAGGTACAGCTGGTGAATTTGTGTGATCTAGAAAAAAATAATTGCCTCTTAGTTTTCAGCTGGTGAAAAGATTTACTTTAAGATTACTTTAAGTAATACTTGAGGGAGTACATAAATTTAATTAAAATCACAAAAAATACCTGGGTTTTTTTAATGTTTCTGTTTGTACACTGATTTATTTTTTGTTGATTGTATTGTTCCTTTCTTTCCATGTAGGTTGTTTTTTTAACTGCATATTGGTGTGGTTTCCAGATTTAGAAAAAATTCTGGATTTTCCCAAATGACAATCTGTTTTCCTAGATCTTCCCATACCAGAATTCAGAAGTGTGCAAAAAATCTCTACCATCAAGCATATTTGTAAGTGACATAATGCAAATCACTTACACAAATTTCAGAACAAGGTTCCCTGGCAGTCATATGTGACATAACGCCATCCACCCCCTTTGCATTTTTTCTACCAGACTCCAGTAGCGTAAGGTTTGCTCCAAGTAATCAAAAGCTTGACCATATAAAACTTTATTATGGTGTACTCATACAACCTTGTGATCTAACTAAAGGAAAATTGTTACTTTCCAAGGTGTAGAAACGTACTTTGATTTCCGCCCGCCCCTTTCGTGTTTTTTAAGTCAGACGCAGCCTCTCATTATATTTAACTGAATACAGGGAAAGTGTAATAGAACTTCATCTGGTTCTAACCTGCAGGTTTCATAGTGAGGACAGTAGGGTTTCAATTTCATTTGTGTTGTTACATTGACGGATTAGCCAGTGCTTGTCATGGGTTATGTGCCAAGTGATGTCTTTTGAATCTGATTCCAAAGAAAACAACAGGCTTTCCAATCGATGAAAGCTTGAAGGGGTTCTTTCTGGTTGTTAGAAATAATGGATGAATGAAAAACTCGGGCACATAAAAATGCACACACTGCTGTGCTCAATGTAGTTTACGTATTGAGTGGAGCATATGTAATATCTTAATATGATCTCTTGATTTCATTAGAAAAATTTTCTCTAACAATAATAATTCTCTAACAATAACAATTCTGAAAAACAACTCTACGGTACTTGAGGTGGAATGTATTTTTCAGACTCGTTTGAAGGAAATAGCTATGAAAGCTGTTTTTTGTGGGGTTTTGTTTGTCATACAAGTAAGTGTCACACATTGCATTTATAGCCTGGTTGTGCCGTCAATATGTGGGTTAGAAGTTACAGCTTCTCTAATGGGAATTACATTAGAACTGTTAGATTGACCTTTTGATCCTGAAGCCTTTTTTTTTTTTTTCTTTTTTTTGGTTGTTCTGGACTCACTCCTGTGCATGGGAAAAAGAAGGAACATAAGAGCACAAGGAAGTAAAGAAAGAACTAAAGAAGTTGGTAGTATTGATGGACTGAACGGGTGTTAAGGAAAGATCAGTAAAGAAAGGTTTAGACTCACACGAACATCATGCAATTTCTGGTATCTGCTATTGTGACTGTTTCTGACAGCCAAACTCAATTAAAGATAATCAGTTTCTTTACCTTATGCTGGGAAGTGCTGTGGTGTGTGTATATCTAGGGCAATTACCTCAACACATATTTGAATTCTCTCACATAAGCGAAATAAGCAGGGTGAAACACTACAAAAGGTGGAAAACCGTGATGTCTAATGAACTGGATGTTTGCACACACAGAAATATAAACTTTAAGTCTGTCAAGCTTTACCTCAGTATCACTGAGTCTCATCCACACAATTTTGCCAGCATTCTGTTAGAAAAATATTTCCTTTAGCTGGTTTAGAAATGACAGATTTAGATTAGATGTAATCTTGTTCTTCTGCAGTGAACTAAAGCAGACATACCACAAAAATAGCACTGAAACTGGTACTGTTGCACTTGCAGTTATCTGCATCTCTTTCAAAAATGATGAAAGTTTTCATGAGTTATATTTTGGAGCTTTGTATTCAGTGCATTGTCCTTAACATGTGGACTTCTTGGATCAAATTAATTGTTCAGGTACAGATGGTGACAGCAAGTATGGCGAATTACAAGTTTTGCTTCCTATATTTTCAGTCTTCACGTGACATGTTTACTTCATATTGATAAATACTAGGTCCTTCAAATACTAGTTATCTTTCATAAGCCAAAGCAAATCTACATACAGTTGTCTGATCTGGTTAAAACTATACCACGATAAAGGTGTCAGACTATTCATGATATCATTGGGAAAGCTTAAGGGATCATTTTGATTTTGTCATATAATGACAAAAAAACAATCTCCAAATGAGAAGCTGAATGCAAACTAGCTGCCAAAGTGATAACTTAATATGACATTCTGGTATCCAAGCATATTCCAAAAAGTTTTGTGGTTTCATGATGTTCAGCATGCATCAGGTAATAGTTTGTTTGGCTAATGCGGTAGACACTGCCATTTAGAAAGGATTCCATTTTAATTAGCTATAATTTGCAATGAAATTATTTAAACAGCTTGGCTTGACTCTAACTGTTGGAGGTATTAACAGCATTCTGGCTTTTCTATAAGAGGAAAAACAGTTTTAGTTTGGAACACATTCAAGTTTAACTCTTCACAAGAAGAGTGCACAGTACTCTGTAGGCTCTGAGAGACATCACAGTAAGAAAGCATGTTGGTAAAACTCAAAAGTGGTCCACCAGTGCAAAATGAGATACCAGTGTAGCATGTTATTTAAAGATCTGCAATTAAGTTGGCATCTATTAATGAGCCTACTAATAATAATTTTATTAATGCTGTGAAGGCTCTTCCACTCTGAACTATTTGCTTCTTTTGTGAGCAGATTTTATTCACTTTAAAAAAAATTGACCCCAAAGAAATGGCATTGGTTCCATAATTGCAGTTGTGGGGCTTACAGAAGGGTAAATAAAATTCTTTTAATCAAATTAAAGAGGCTTTAGGTTAGACTTGTAGCTAGGAGTTATATGGGCATAACAACATACTCTTGCTTTATTCTCTTTGATATTTGGGCATCTCTGTGCTGCCATTGTTGCTCCAGCAGAAATTATAGGACAGTGAAGAGGAAAAGAAAAAATGACTCACAGTGACATTTTCTTGTCTGAGATCCCGTGTCCTGGTGGTACAACACGACCAAAGGTGGCTGCTTCCCAGAGTGGCCTGCCCTCCATAAGGTTTATAGCCTTCCTTGCCTTTACCCAGGGCTTGGCTTTTCCTTAAGGGTACTCCAGAAGTAAAAGCTGACCCTTCAAAGTGGAGTCCTGGTGGGAGTGAGAGATGGAAAAGCTTGGAAAGTATTGGCTTATCTCAGAGTCAAATAGAAGTGGCATGTGATCCTTTTTCCTTTCTCTGTTGGGCCATCAGACGAGTCATTTTTGTATCTTTTGGTAGCCCATTATATATTTATGTACTGCTTCTCAGCCCTTTACTGGCCAAAATAAGCAGCATAAAAAATTTCCAAATGAAAGCCAAAAAGTAAATTGTTCACAAGAATATAAAGACAGTTGGTTTAATTAAAAAAAAACAAAACAAAAACCCCAAAAGCAAAAAACCAAAACTGCTTCCCTTCTGAAACATGCCAAGAAAATTTTGGTAGACTATTACAATTTCATCACATCTCTTTCAAAAAAACTTGTGTTATAGGAGATTAGAGAAGCTGCAGCTTTTATGAGTCCAACTGGTAAAAATTACCATTTTCTTTGTCCCAACTTTTTGGCACAAAATTCATAATCCAAGATGAGTTTGCAGATTTCAATTTAAGAGCAGTTTGGGAGCAATTGCTTTGAGATGAGTTATGATAGTCAGGCAGATGAGCTGAGAGAAAATAGTATTGAGTGTGTGTGAGGCTTCTTAAGAGGAAGGGGGCACAGGTCATGTACTCCTGAAATCAGGTGTGGGTAGTTTAATGCTTAGATAAATAAGTGAGTAAATAATGGGAAGTGTTTTATGAGGACATTTGTATTGGACACTATGTATTTTCCCTATACGGTCCCTGGTGATTGTGTATGGTAATCAGAATACTTAGCACTGAGACATCGATATTTCTTACTTGAATTAGAATGAAACTTGATATTAGGAGTTTCAGCAAGCGCAGAAAGACAACACTGAACTTTGGTTTTCCTAAAATCTTGTTAGTATAATTCTGTCAAATACTGTATTTCTAAGTGGATGGTTATGGCTAAGTGTCATTTGTCCTATGAGTTTTAGATTCTTCCTTTATCCCTATGAAAATTTGGAATTGTATGGTGAAAAGAACAGAGGAGAAGCTGAAGTTGCTTTTTGTGAGTTAAACCAGTATTATGTTGCAAATTGCCTTCAGCTAGGAAAACATTTCAGTGCTGATGTTTGTAACACAGAGTATGGTGGGGGCTTCTGTTTGGAATATTTAGATATAGTGTGAATTATTAAAATGGTATCTTTTCTAGGTGAACTTTTAGGGTTATACATAGTCTTAAAAGTTTATTTCTAAACTAACATAATTTTATATTGACAGATTATTGTATTTTAATTTTCATAGTAAAAAAGCTGTGTTAATTCTGAAAAAGTTGATATTCTGTTAAAGCAGAGCTTTCAGTTCAGTTCTGCAATTAACTTTCAGTGTTAATCTGCCCCACTTGTAATGAAATTGTACTCAAAAAATGAAACACTTGAAACAATTTAAGAAAGGAACTTGCTCAGAATACTTGATGAATGTGAATGTGGTCCAATTTGGCAACCATAACTAAATAAAGAAACAGTCTTGAAACTGTGTTCCCCCCTCTTCTCCACTAACTGTGACTAAGAGGGAGTGTTTTCTTCTTCACAATAAGAGGAAATCTCATTTGTTACACGGTAACTTTTAATGTTATCTCTGTAAGCACTCTTTAAAGACAAATTACAATACCAAACACAGATTTAATGGAAAAAACATGTATTGAACATGGGAAAAATGTATAGTTTGGTCTTATGAAAATCCCTGGGTTTTTTTAAGTAACCTGTTCTGTATTAAAAACAAAAAACTTGAAGAAATTGTTTTCTTTCATGTCCCCAAAGTGTTTTCAACAGATGTTGCATGTTTCGTCTTGTAAGTGGTACTTTAAAGCCATCTGTGGTGTTGTAAAGGCTGAGGATAGTGACAGAAAATGAAAGCCTTCATTTTAAATTTTGGAAGAGCATCTTGGAGCTAGTCCTGATATCTGTATTGGTGATCCAAGAACAGTTTGCCACTGACTTTAATAAGCCTTGGACAAAACCTTGAGCCTCCAGTAAGTGCATCCGGACCCACGCTTAGTTAACTATGCTAGTTTAAGGAAAATTCAGAGATGTAACACCTCTTAATCTCAGTCCTTATTATATTTATTTTGTATTGATATTTTCTCATGAAACATGATATTGAACGATATGGCAAACACAGAAGCTTACTCTTGTTGATGACGTGAATTTCTGATCCCATATAAACCTGTGGAAATACTTGAAAAGATTATATATATTATAAAAGACTATTCAGTTAGATTAATCTTAATTACTTGTTGATAATAAAGATGCTTAACTGATGTACTACTTCTAATAGAAAGAGGATAATCATTATCAAAATCAGTTAATTCACATAAGTTGTACAAGAAAGTAAACTAGATGTAAGCAACTCCATTCCTAGTTCTGTTCTGAGGTTTTCTGTGTTCTGCCACTGGCAAGTCAATTAGCTTGTGCATACTTCTGGTTCTTATTCTGGAATATGAAGGGACTTATTCTTTCAACAACATATGGTTTTATGAAGATTAATATATTAGTTCTACTATTGGATATAGTTTTGCATACAATTCAAAGGCTGGTTTCAATTTATTTTTTACTTTGTTAAATTGGTTTATGGCATATTCTGATTAAATTTAGGGACAATTAGGATCTTTCACTTGAACAAAGTAAAACAAAAAGAAGAAAATACCTACAGAAAATAGAAACCGAACTAAAAGAACACTGTAATGTAAGTGCAGTATAGAATAGCTGTGTGATTATGATCCAGAAATAATTTTAGTGCCTCCCTGTGTATTTCTTTATGTATTTAGATTTCTTTTTACTGAAAATTTTAATTTAAATTGTCTTGATTTGTAATATTAGATTTTTAAGTACTTTCACATCCATATCACTTTTTTCTCTTGCAATTGCAGATGCACACTGTTAAACTTGACATTCCTCCAGAAAAGAATCTATGTCAAAATATTGAATTAATAGGGATTTTAGTTGTATTGGTTTTAATACTGTTTAAATTTTCAGTCAGCAATTAATAGAAATAATAAATACTATAATAATAAATAATAAAATCATAAAACCTTTGATTTGAATTTTGCGATTTTAGTCAGTGAAAATTTGATTGAATTCATTGAAGTAAATGGCTGTATAATAAGGGTAATGTCTCAAACCTTGGCTGGTCACTGAGGGGAGGTCATTTAATACCAATGGAAGTCTATATAGAGAGCAGATACTTTGACACTTTTTTTAATGACAATATTCTCTAGAAGGTAACAGAAGATATATCTAAATGTTGCCAGAGACTTAGAGCTCCTCACAGGAAATTGGATTGCTCTTTGGAGTTTCTATGTTAGAAATGGTGCAAATAGACACATGATACACAAAACTAGAAAAAGAATCTGAGAAATGGACACCCAGGCATGAACTCAAGTAACTTCTAAAGGATTAAAGTTGATTCATTGCTCTGATGACCAGTACACCTTATGTTTTTCTGCTTCTTGCAACTGAGTCAGAACTGAGTGAGAAGCACTTTTTTCTACGGAATGTATCCTGTAACAATGTTTTTTCTAAGGAATGTATTCTATAACAGAAATCATACAAAGACATAAATAGTAGGCCTTCAAAGTATTTTGTCTAGTTTTATTCTATTACCCCAAAGTAGTATCATTTATATATTTGTCTTCCATAATGAATATTTAAGATCTCGCTGGGCATTGAACTCCAGCATCCCTAGACAATTTGTGCCAGTGGTTTGCTGTTCTTACTTCTAGAAACCATTTTTGTGAAACTGAAGTAACTTCTTCTCCCAAGTAACTAGCAAAAGGACAAGAGGAAATGGCCTCAAGTTGTGTCAGGGGAGATTTAGATTGGAGATCAGGAAAAATTTTGTCACCGAAACAGTGGTCAGGCATTGAAACAGGTTGCCCAGAGAGGTGGTGGAGTCGTCATCCCTGGAGGTGCTAAAAAAAAAAAAAATGGATAGACATGTCACTTTGGGATATGGTTTAGTAGACATGGTGGTGTTGGGTTGATGGTTGGACTTGATGATCTTAGAGGTCTTTTCCAACCTTAAGATTCCATGATTCTAAGTCTTGGTGACTAATCTTTTCTTTACACCCTTCTGTAAAATGATATTACAATTAATTTGATCACCCTAGGATCATCCAAATTTTATAAGACATTTCAAGGGCAGTTGCTTTTATGTATTTGAAGAATGTTATATTAGCTAAACAGGGCTTCTTGTTTCAGCTTGTTTCTGCTAATTTCAGTCTTAGTGCACAGTGTTTTCCCCGATCATTCTTGCTGCTAGTGAGCAGAACACAGGCTAAAATGATGCCTCTCTGTAAAACCTACAAAGATTTCTTGTTGCTGTTCATTGTTCAACACAAGTGAAATATTTGAAAAACACTAGTTAATGCAGAGAGTCTAGAAGAAAATGTACTTTTTCAAACAAATATTTACTGGTATCAGTAGTGTTGGAAACAGAGAAGTGGTTTGCTGTGTACTGGCATTATGTTATTTAGATAGCCGTGATAGCAATTCTTGTTAAAACTGGTAGGGCTTGAGACAGAATAATATCTCTGGATATAGGCAATAAGGATTGTTATGAAATCAGGAAAACAGGAAGCATACTATCCATCAGGCCACTCTTCTTAAGGATGAGATCCTTTAAAGGTCTTAGCATTCTTAGCTAAGAATCTGTTTTCCCAAGAGGGAAAAGTGATCAAAATTCATTGTTTGGATAGAATAATAGAAATGAAGCATTCTTTCCCCTAGATTCTCCTTTTGCATCAACAGACAGGTAAATGAGAAGGTATTTCTTGTGTAGTTTATAGTAAGACTTTCCATAACTTCTTTTTGCAGTTGTTTTATTAGTAAAGTTTCAGAAATTCAAGCCATTCAGACACTTGCATTTGCAGATGGTTCCAAAAATAATCTAAGTGTCATAGTCATGTTCAGCACCTTGATCTTAAAACAGCATTTACTTGACTAGATCTCTGATATTATATCTAAATTAAATGGTTTTGTACTGTTGTTTGAAATAGGTATATTTTTGAATGATAAGCTGACTATATTAGTCCTGTAAAATACAATTGTTCTGTAACTAGTTTTATTTTTAACCTCTAAAAACAGTCTGAGTTAAAATCCTCTTCCCATTTTTTGTAAAATAAAATGCTTAATATGTGCTAAATTGGAGGTTTTCAGAAACTGATTTCTATAGTTATTTTATTTTCATTAATGAATGAATGATTAGGAAGCAAATCCACAGGGGAGGAAAAGAATCTGTGGATTTATGAAAAGCAAAAATTATTGCCTGGATTTAATGAGTGAGAACGATGGCATATTTTGTGCAGTAATTGCAACCTGTTTTATCAAATCATATGGTACGTAAATGAAAGTCTTTTATTGAATGGTGTGCCAAAACAAACTAAGTTAAAGCGGATGTCTATTCCCCTTCAGATTTATTTCATCTGAAACTGAGATAATAAATTGTTGAAATGAGGCCAGAAAGACAATCAAGATAATCACATCACCAGACCTTAAACAACTACTTTCCTCTATTGGAAAGAAGCTTTAATTTCACTGATTAATTAATTTTAATCTAGTTTAATGTTTTATTCACACTATGCCTTTGATTAGGCTGTACTGGCAGTATTAAATGCTTTGGCAATGTTCTGATTAAATGACAACTTGGATACCAATAGAGATCAAAACACAGGAACAGCTAAGTCTTATTTCTGCTTGAACACGGTACAGTAGTTGTTTCCTTAAATGTTCAATCCAGTAATTAGTTTTAGTATGTGCACAAGACGATTGTAATCAGCCATCTTTGGGGGTTATGAAGTAGTAGCTATGTTTTGATATTCAGCTAGTTCTCTCTTTCTCAGATAGAAAACCAAAAACTTATTAGTGTAATAGTAAAAAATATTTTACATGATGCTATATTGCTCTTTGCATATTTCACAAAGATATATAACAATGTTAGAGGTACTGCACGGAAAGTGTAGGAAGATTGATTCTTACATCATCCCCAGAAAGTCACTACTGTCCTGTTCTGAAATATAATAAAGGCAACTGCTTCTTGAGACATAGAAAGATTTATCTTCTCTCATTTTGCGCTGATGAAATTGAATGGAATTCTAGGACAATTTGTTTTTTCAAATGAGAAAAAAGACTGAAATGTTCAAAGTATGCTTTCCATTAGGAGAGTAGGTTTTAATTTGAAATTTTAACTTCAGAAACTGGATCTAAATTTAGGAGCCTCCGAACAGTAACTTAAGCTGTCTCCAAGTATAAAAATGAAGCCAGTATGTTACTGGATTAAAAGTGTTGGGCTTCACAGGAGCTTTCTCTACTCCTGAAGCAATCATTTGTAGGCTAGATAGAGTTTCTTACTGGAATTCAAGAATAATGTAATGTGAAATCATTACAGCAGTTACAGCTGTGTGGTCTTTGACAGCCTGAAATTGAACTGGAGCTTGTAAAGATATAAATCCTTACCTGCTGTATCCAAGAACTACCAACACTTCTGTTTAAAATGTTTATCAAAATAAACTCTTGTTCAAGCTAAGTGTTGGGTGAAAGATGATCTTTTTATCAGGACATCAGGATATTCCTGATGAGTATTATGTGATATTCATCTACTTAGTAGTGAAATGTGTCAATATCTTGCACTTGAGTAGACGCTGAAAATACCTTCCCTTCTTTTACATCGAAACTGTAGTTGGGAAACCATGGTACTGTGAAGTCTAAATTGATGGTGGGGAGAGTAGAACCAGATAAGTCTTGTCTACCCAATGACAGCCTGTGTAACAAGTCACCGAAATAATTGTGAAGAGAACAGTAAAATCTCTATCCAGGGTTGTATTGTTTCAATTCATTTGAAATTCAGTTATCAATAAGAAGGTGTGTAATATTTTGGTGGACACACGTCCCAGGCCCATGTTGTCAATAGTTACCAAGGAAACAATTTTGAGAAACTTTTGAAACATAACATCATGTTGCAAAGAACCTGGCTCTTCAGCCTGCTTAAAATCACAATGTATTTTCTGGCTTTTGAGGCGGTCAGTAACGAAGCCAGAAATGCGATGAATATAATGCAAGGAAACTTCTTTATCAGCACTCATCCATAAAGTTTCATCTGAAAGTAATTGTTTTTGTTCTCTAGGTGAACTCTTCACAATCCAGCCAGTATGGGAATCTCTGATCTTAAATGAGACCAATTAATAATTTTTAGACTGACATAAGCATGTTAAGCGTTGCCAAATTCACATAAATTAAAATATATTTTATTTAAGAACTGCATTTTTTATAACTCCCTATCTCTTTCTCACACACACCCGTACACATGCTTTTCATTGTATTTATTGGATAAGATGTCGCTTGTGGATATTGCAGCACAGTTTACATAAAACATTAGTCCATACCCTTAAAACACTAATTGAATATTCAACAATACGCTGGCTACTATAGCATTTTAAATCCTTGATACATCTTCCTAATGTCAAAGTTTACTTTATAAAGAGGAGTTTCACATAGTGTTTCTAAAATAGCAAACCAGAAATGAAAGTTTTAAAATGTTTTAAAACACTTATTTGAGTTTAAAAGGAAACATGAAAAGAAGGTTAATTAACATTAAGGAGTGTAAATCATACAACACTTTATTTGTTTAGGTAGGCAGGCAGAGTTACGTGATAGGGTGGAGGCAGGATATCCTAGTCATCATAAATTTTTCCCCTATAATTATGAGCCCTAATCAGCATTTTGTGTGCACTTTTCTTTTCCCTTGTGCAAACACCCAGCTAAGTTGATAGTATTCTTGATGCAGTCTAAAATCCCGTAGTGGTTAGTGCTAACACTGTTCTCTTTGTACGTGTTGCAAAGGCCTAGCTAGCTTGAAGAGGAGTATCAAAATTCATGTTCATAGACAGTTTTCTTAAATTTATTCATTTGAGCCATGGTGAAATGAAAAAGCCTTTTTCTGTTTTTCTCCAAGTCCTGTTCTAATTAGTCCTATCTGCATATAGAAATCTGGAAGTCTTGGCTATCTGCTCTGAAACATACATTGTAGCTATACTATTGCTTTTGTGACCTTGACTTGAGTAGACTTCCAGCATACTTGCTAACTGCCCATGACATTAAACATTTATTTATGGAATAGAGGAGCCTGAAGTTCTCCTAGGTTTCTATGGTCACAGAAGAGAAAGCTGGCTGAGATTAACTGGAGCTTCCTCTCAACTGCGAAGTGCATAGAATGCAAAGCGCTCAGAAATAGCTATGAAGTTTATCAAGATCTCGCCGCTTTCCAGATTAGCATGGAGTGTCACTCTGAGGGTTTCCATCCTGTTTTCTGGACACCATGTGGTTGGGCAGTGCCTCAGCCACAAAGCAGAGACTTGCTCCAATAAAGACGGATGACTACCTGCATGAATACTTTAATTATTTGTTACTCTAGCTATCTTTTATACAGAGATTACTATTATCTGAGAGATGGCGTTGAATTGTATTGATTGGTATTGTCTTCTGTTGCTTGGCTGAATCTAGTGCCTGCATCTGGAAAGACCAGCCTAAATTGTGAGTGGAACAGAGCAGAGTCAAGAATTGCTCACAAAGGTGGGGCTGAGCTGAATGCAGGAGCCCCAGAACTGATAAATTTTGGGGAGAAGAGGTGGAACAGTTTCAAAACCAGAAAAAATATTTCTGTGGTGAGAGCAAAATGAATCAACAGATCCTCAATTGGCCTGGTGGCCTTTCAAAGTAAGAAGGTAAATTAGCTGAGCTAATTAGCAAAATTAGCTTAGCTAAACTTAGGGGAAGTCTAGGTAAAAGCGGTGAAGTAAAAACATTTGTCAGGTACACCTTTTAAGGCAAAATTATGAAGACAATTTTAAACACAAAATTTGTATGTCAGTTCTTCATATGTACCTGACAAATACTTATCATCTGTAACAGCAAACTTACTTATTTGGTCCTTTAGGTATCTATTCAGATATCTAGCTTTTATTTTATTTGGCCTCAATACTGAGAACCTTACCAGTGCTTAAGAAGAATATTATGAAACTGATAGAAGATATAAAACTGACTTTGTGAAAGGACCCGGCCTGAGAGTTATTTTCTGGAAACAGTTTTGTCTTGATGCATCACCATTGGTGTTCCTTCACATTCTCCTTTGCAGACTGCAGTCTTTTTCTTTGTGGAATGGTTTCAGTTTGGATTTTTTTTTCCTATTCCTCATTTATTTTTGTTACTTTTTTCCGTGCTGTTTCTTTCTGCAGCTCATCTCTAGCATTGTTGCTGAAGTTATAAGTGGAAATTAGTAGAGAATTACTTCTTACAAGTGCACTGAGGTGTAACTGTCATGCCATTGGCAGCAAAGTGATGGTTGGTGCAGTTGGAAGGGAGAACAGGCAATGTTCATAAGCCTGTTCTAGAAAGGTTACAGCAATGGTTTGAATCATTTTGTCGCTTATCCTTTTAATATAGAAACCTAATTTTATTTGAGAACACAGGTTCTTCTCAGTTGGTAGAGCCAGTTACTGTGAGTTGATCTTGTAGATTCCTATAGGAGAGACACTTTCTTGTTTGGTCACTTCCTTTGGTAAAGAAGCAGCAAAAATATAGGGTTGGCTCAATAGCTGAAACATAAATTATATTTGAATATCAGATGTATCCTTGAATATGCTTTCATATATTAATAATTTTTTTTTTTATATTTTATGACTTTTTTCACTCAGGATTACTTTTATAGCAATCAAGATTTTTTTCAGAACAATATTTTTAAATAAAAGTAGTCACTTTCACAGAAATGTTACACATTTGTTATAAAACACCTTCACCCCCAAGATTTTTTTATAAAACACAAATATTTTCTGACCAGATGATGCTGTTTTACAGCTAGCTGTGAGTTGGCATTTATTACATGACAATATGAAAGCAGTAAGTTTCTATAGAGATCCAGTATAAATCAGGGTGTTTTAAAAATAATTATTTAATCAAAACCGACTGTGTCTTCTAATGCCTGATCAGCCAGAGAGTAATAGATGAAAGCTAAAATTTGAATATAATCAAATGTGAATGTATAGAAAAATCAAATACTCTTTCAGAGTGCATGCCTGTTTGCAAGTAAATGTCAGATTACAACAAAACTCAGATTTCAGAATTTTTCCAGAGAAAAATAGCATTTAATCAGTTACAGCTCCAAAATGGCATGTAATCAGTCGATCTTCTAGGTCAACAAAGAACAGAAGTCAACTGTATGTAAATGGAAACAAAAGCAAAGCATATCAATAAAACAATTCCGAAATGGCAGATCTCAAGGAAGGAGATGAATTTGTGGGGGGGGGGGGAAAAAAAAAAAAAAATCCAGAAATCACATATGCCAGAAATACCAATATGTAATGTTGATTTAGTGTTGATTTAGACGTCATTTACAACTTCATTTTTGTTGAACAAATCGGTGAGTTCAGATTGGTGCATTTGGATATGTTTTGAAGTCTTTCAAACTTACTTTTTAGAGTTTCTAATAAAATTAGGTCTTTTTTATTATTTAGTGTGCCCTTATCCAGACTTTCTCTCTACCTTGTTTGTGTACCCTTTCTGAAATTGTTATGATATTATATAAACACTATATACAATGTATTATATGTACAACACAAATAGTATTGTATACTTATGTGCATATGTATATTTATATGGTATTATAACTGACAAATTTCTACTTTTTCTGTTAGTATTTCCTTATCTTGTAGGTTTTCATAGGATATATAGTAGCTAATAAACAGAAGACAACTACAGTAACTAATTTCTAATTTCAGTTCAGATTCACCTAGGTGGTTTTTATTTCATTAGGATCTTTCACCCTAACATCTTCAATGGACTGAATTAGTTGATCATAATGTTTGGTTTCTCCAGTTTCTTTGATTTTACAAATGTAAAAAGCAAGACAGGTTTTCTGTTAAAATAATCAAAATTCATATATATATATGTAATGACATATAATGAATGTATGTCTAGTACATACTGATGTATGTAATTATTTAATATATATGTATATATTTATATACATATGGTCCAAATATTCTACAATATTTGTTTTGTCCCATCTGAAATATAGATAAATTCTATGCTGCTCTGATGTATGTGACTTGTTAGATATAAAAATTCTTAGTCTCGTCTTGGTTTTTTTTGTTTTGGTTTATGTTCCGTATATTCTTCTCATCACTGAAAAAAACCTTCCAAAATATTTTAATAATCACTGTTGCTGTAGAATATTTTTGTATCATTGGAAACCATTGATTACACTTGACTAGTTTATGTTTTATTGAAGTTCATAGCAGTCTAACTCCCATGCCAGCCTTAGAAAATATTCTTTGATTAGTATGTATGCAGACAACCAAGTGCCCTTCATTGCTTTCCTGGGTTTTTAAAAACAATTTATTGAAGGATAAATATTTTTTCTAAGATTTTTTTTGTCTTTTTTCCACTGGGCAATATTGGAGCAGCTTCTCAAAGTCAGTCATTGTCACTGAAGATTGATAAGCTGGTCTGGTCACTTTATGGCACCTGAAAGACTGTTCGAGTTTTGGGGTTTTTTGGTTAGTTTTTTGAAGGTTGTGTTTCTGAACGAGACAGTCTCAAAGAATGTTGCACTGGTTAACTGACTGTACGAAGCATAATTATTAGGAAAACTAAGGCTTAGTAACTAAATTGGCTGACATTTCATTTCATTTCCTTTGTATTCCTGTAGACCTCTACCCTCAGGAACTGAGCTGTGGGTTTTACTTGTGAGAGTAGAAGGAAACGGGATGTCGTATTCTCTTGTCCTCAAGCCTTGAAGGGAGTTATCTGCAAATTGTTTGGCTTAAAATTTTAAGTCTGTTGCAAGACGTTTGAAAGTGGGGAAAAAACCCTGTATAGTACACGTCTTCCTTCCATTACTTCCTGAGTGCCTTCATTAGCAGCCTTGTAAAATCCTGTGTTTTATCAGATTTCATTTATCTGCATTAAGGATGACCCCATCGTGTTTGCCCATTGTCTGCTTGCTCATACATTAACTCACAGCTGTCAAACAAGTAATAGGTGGAGGTCCAGTGGGCTGGTACTTCCTGCTCACTTCCAGATGTACTGATAAAAGAGTCTTTGCTTGGATGTCTCTCAGGGTTTGAGGCGCTGTCAGGCTCAGGCTGAAGGGTTGGTTTTCTCCCTCGCCATTTCTTAAACACACATACACGCATATCTCAATATCAACAGTGTGAAAGTAAAACTCCAAAAGCCAGAAATACAAGCTCGTTTTAATATACTTTTCAGTCAGAGTTTCTTGTTCTTTCTTGAATCTTATCAAAAAGTACTCATAGTGTCCTCTTATTGTTTATCAAACATCTAGTCAGAAGCAATAAAAGTAATTCTGAGTGACAAAAGCAAGAAAGCTACTGCCTTAGAATATTTGCTTGTTAAAAATTTCTCCTTGGTATTCTTATGCACATCCTCATGGCTGAGTAAGTAAATGGAGCGCTACCTATTCTAGTCTACTAGGTTTTTCTCCTTGATAATAACATAATGCTGAAATTTGGTGTGTTGCTTCAGAAAGTTTTGTCAATGCGGATGATTATTTAAGATTCAGAAATCATTTAATAGACAAAACCTGCCATTAATTACAGAGGCAACCAAATGATAATGGGAAAAAGATGCTTTTGTATATATTGACTTGATTCAAATCCTCAAGTAATTTAAAAGCTTCAGATTCAGAAAATACTGTATCAGTTTTGACATTGAAATTGGATATAGTTAGTATAATATCTAACTACCCTGCACTGTAATAGAAAATAATTTTAAAATAAACTTGGCTCTAGAATATTGTACTGGAACTTGGCAGCTCTCTCTGGCTATTGTGACGCTTGAATTGAGCAGCTCAATCCCCACTAGGGTGTTAACTAACTTCATCCATAAATAAATTGAGAAATTATAGGTAATTATAAATGCACACTGTTGGCTCTATATATCTGTAAAACTTCTACAGTGTTTGAAAGTCTATTGTCAAATTCTTTTTCTGGGAATTAGAGGGTGGGGTGATTAGTGCTTCAAAAATAAATAAATAAGAAAGGGAAAGGGTGTGTTGTTCCTTGATCGATTCCAAGCCCAAGTTGGTAAGCTGAGACTTTTATACACTTGCACTTTTGTAATGGATTGACTGAGTGAGTATAGTTATGGGGAAATGCTAAATACTTAATGCTTGACTGGAAATTTTCCCCAAAGATATTGATCTTACAAGGTGTAATGTGCCTTCTACTTAAATAGATGTGTATCAGTGGCAATAACATTTGGGAGAGTCCCTCATAAAATTCTGCATGTAACAGAAGTAGAAATAGATGAACTTCTCTTAACCTTTTCACTGCACAACCGTGACCAGATATTACATTTTGGAAAAGTACACAAATCGAGAAACTAAAGGTTTACTTGGTGTAAAATGATGCTTTCCATTATTGATGCTTATTACAGCAGTGAATACATTCTACTCAACTCTACCCTGAAATGTCAATGTTGTTGGTGTCTCCATGTGAAACGGAGAGACTCCATTTGCCTCGTTGAGGAGTCTGTTGCTGAAACTCATCTAAAGAGGAGAGAGAAAGCAAATGATGGCCCAGGAGGTAAAAAGGCAAGTCAGGCAAGGAGAAGCAGGGTGGTTAGGCACAGATCAGAAGTAGGGGTACAGTGTAAGCCTAAAAGTGAGACAAATTGTCATGGATAATAAAGTTTTTATTGAACATAAAACTTTTTTACCTATATATAAATTGTAAAATATTCTAAGCGTTGACTTCCTTACTTGATCAAAGTTTATTTGACTTTGACAAGTAATAGTTTAGTTCATTTAAGGATATAGGATGTGGTCTATGGTTCAAAACAGATGTAGAATGTATCTGGTAATGGGAGCTTTTTCTTAATAAATCTGTTGAAACAGAAGATACTGAAATTGTCTTTCTGGTGGTAAATGCCAGGGTGCATCTTCTCACATTTCTGTGCTGTAAAGTCAAAAACCTATTCAAAGACAAAGGGTTTTTTTCAGCATGTTACTTCCTTCTGAGTCACAGAAAGTATTTTAGAAGCATGTATTGACTTAGGAAAACTTGTCTGAGACTAACAGCCTGCTGTGCTGTTCACATTTTTTTTATATAGCTGAAATGTCAGATACACATATTAATACAAGTCTGAGCCTGCAGAATAGTTGCATTCAGCAAGAAATTGAAGTTTTGATCCATTGGTTTTTTTTAGGATATTACAACTAATGAAAAGTGATCTACAAGACTTTCAGAAGTATTCTTCCTACATTTTCAGTAGTATGAATCAAAGACGTATTTCCGCTTTTTTTTTTTTTTTTTAGACATTTCTTTTAAAAGACAGTGTGTCTCAGTCTACTTGACAGATAAGTATGTGGGTGTCATCTGAAATGAAACCTGTGGTAGTTTATCAGGGTAGAAGGAAACAGCTAAAAACTTCCTTGATTGTTGAATGTTCTAGATCCTCTTTGTAAAACGGATGTTACCAAATATTAATCAAATCCATCCCTTATGTGGCTGATGACAAATGATGAGAAATAGCTGGACCTACTCTGGATCTACTTCCCATCAAGTTTTATATACGCTTTCTTGAAAGGAAAATTAAAAAGCAAACCTCCTTAAATACATCCAGTCAATTACTGATAGATATCAAATATTACTCAATAAATAGACTTTATGTAATAGAAAAAAGAATTAAATCTTTAGAACAGAATTAAATGTATTTAATTTACTAATTAAATTTCCAACATGAGAAAGACATGGTCCTGTTGGAGTGAGACAAGAGGAGGGCCATGAAGATGCTCAGAGGGCTGGAGCACCTCTCCTGTGAGGACAGGCTGAGAGAGTTGGGGTTGTTCAGCCTGGAGAAGAGAAGGCTCCGGGGAGACCTTATAGCAGCCTTCCAGTACCTGAAGGGAGCCTACAAGAAAGCTGGAGAGGGACTGTTTACAAGGGCATGGAGTGATAGGACATGGGGTAATGGCTTTAAACTGAAGGAAGGTCAATTTAGATTAGATGTTAGGAAGAAATTCTTTACTGTTAGAGTGGTGAGGCACTGGAACAGGTTGCCCAGAGAAGCTGTGGAGGCCCCATCCCTGGAAGTGTTCAAGGCCAGGCTGGATGGGGCTTCGGGCAACGTGGTCTAGTGGAGGGTGTCCCTGCCCATGGCAGGGGGGTTGGAACTAGATGATCTTTAAGGTCCCTTCCAACCCAAACCATTCTACTATTCTATTTAAATCCGCAATGGGATTTTATTTGTAGTGGTCAGTTTCCTGTCTCCTTATGACGTCGGACAGAGTCTGCAGCGTGTAGTACTATCTAAAGAGGATTACTCTTTAACATTTTGTAGGGAGAATTTGAAGAAAAATTGGTGACTGTTTTAAAGATGGGGAGAAAAACCAAAATGCAAATGAAATATTTCATTTATTCTTGTGATAAAACAATAGTCTTTTCCATTTTGAAATGACCATTTCCACATTAGAAGTAAACTCAAGTAAAAAATAAAGGAAGAAGAAGGAAAAATTTTAAATTCATCAAAACAAAAATTGTAATGAAATGTTATATGTTGGATTAAGCTAAATATTTCAGGTAGGTTAAAATACGCTTCTCCCTGTGTCCATTTAGACATATCCTTTTTAGAGCGGAAAGATGTTTCTTATTAATGTCAACCCTACCAGTCAGGAACTGCTGTTGCTGTGGTTCTGAGAGTTTTGGTACAGAAGCAAAGACTCTGTTATCATTCCATTCATTCTTCTTTGAGACATCACAGATGATGGTTTATAGGCAGTTACTTTTCTACTTCCAAGAGCCACAACCTCAGAAATATTCAGAACAGCAGACATCTTTTTGTTTTGTTTTGTTTGTTGTGGGGTAGGTTTGTTGGTTTGGTTTTTTTTTTTTTGGTGGGTTGGGGTTTTTTAATTTTTTTTTTTTTAATCTTTTCAATTACTACAGCAGATCTATAGATGGATATGGGTTACCATTGCCATGGTTGTCATTAGTATTTCTAAACTTTGTTTTGTTTCCTCTTCGGCTAGAACTGTTGCCTTCTTTTACATTTGGCTGATTATAAGCCCTGGACTAAGGCCATCTGGCTTAGCTGCAACCCAGATAAGGCTGGCAAGGAAGGACCTTTTGAGCAAATGTCAAAATCTGTAGCTGCTCCCTCAGTTGTGTCTCCCTACAAGCTGGTCAAACTGGCTTACAGTAGTTTAAACATTTTCAGTGTCATTATGTTCTCCTCACTTGAGATACAGCTTCCCCCCCCGCCCCGTCTTATGGTGATTTTTTAACTCATGATTAATAAATGGCTGAAAGAGAGATTTTAGCCTTAGGTCAGTTCTCTGACAGCTCTTTGTGGGTGATAAACCACTAGAAAAAGACTGAACTTATTTTACTTTATTTCTATACATTAAAATGATGTGGTGTTTCTATATCTATGTCTTTGTGAATACTTTTACAACCTGAGAAGATGTGACTTCAGCAGAACCTTAATGGGCCATCAAAGAGAACTTGGGCACTGCAAAATATGTATGATATTTAGGTAAAACAAGAAATAAGTGAATAAATAGTTCAGTAAATAGCACTCTTGAGGGAATTAACTCAAGGTCTTGGGAAGAAAGCTGTGCTTATATTCTTATATTTTGTTATATATTATTATATTTTGTTTAATTTTTTTTCTGCCTCTTGATTTTGTTGTTCATAAGCTTGATTTAAGTGTTATTCATGTAATACTTGATTGCAATTGTACTTTTTAGTTTTTGAATTTTTTAATTTTCTTGTTTTCTATGAAATTCTCATAAGTCTTAGAGAAACTTTTCACAGTAATGTTCACATGCTCAGAAGGTCAAATACACATTCCACTGATACATTTTCAGGCTGTTTTTCCAAATTAATACTTAGCTTCTTTAACCAATAATGATCATGATGATCACGTAAAAACATGTTTTAGCAGGTACTTAGCAAGTCTTTACAGATGATGCATCTTTTAGCAATGCAGCCAAGCAGTTTTAAAAAAAAAAAAAAATACTTCAGGGAAAAAAATAGGTTATATAGTAAAGGCAGAGAAACAATAACATCTTCAGTTGCCAGCATATGTTTATACTGGGTGGGCTATTGGCACAAGTAATCCTAAACTCTTTTATTAAGTGCATTTTTCCTGTAAATTCCCTGTAGCATGTTATATTTTAGTTGATTCTGTACTCAACCTGTTTCTAAGGCAACTAGGCTTGCTTTTTCACTTCTAAGAGAGAAAATCATAAGACGTACATATGGATATGCTAGAAAGAGACATCTGTAAGGAATTTAAGTACTAAACACAGACATTTCATTCCTACCCTACTGTCTCATTCTTCTTGCTTATACATAGGCTCCATTCTTGTAGATCTGACGCAGATGAGTACACTAGTCATATGAGTGAAGACTTTATCAAATGATTCCATGGAAAGGTATGCAAGGGGTGGAAGGTGAAATGCAGTAGGCATTTTAAATACTCTATGCCAGGGAACTTAAAGCTCTCAGAATTTGGTGAAGATCACAAACAAATCTAATCCAGATGGAGCAAGTGTTACCTAGAGAAAATGTAATGGTGCTACATTGGAAAAATCTGAAAGTTCAAAGGAAGGCATCAACAAGACCCTGGTACTAAAATGGAAAATTGTTTAGATGAACAAATAGTGTATTGCCATTATAAGGCCTCTTGGAGGAATGGTCAATTTATTATGAATAAACACATGCTATGATTTTATTTAGAATTTTACTTTTTACTCTGCTAACTTTGCTTTATCTAATACATGAAAAGAAAATAAGACCTAGGGCATATATAGTAGGAATTTACACCAGGCAACTTCCCCGGCGTTTTCTGTTATAAGAGAAAATTAGGGGGAAGGGCTTCATGTTCAGCCTATGCCAGTGTTTGGAGTTTAGTCATGTCATCTTCAAAAAAACTTTACTAGTTTGAGGTGCCAGGTGCTGGTAAATTGGAGGATGGTAAATTGATAGACTAGGTGAATTTGTCTTGATGAACCTTTCCTGCAGAAAGGAGTGTCGTCAGGGATATATGTTATTAAACTTCTCTATTAAACAACTCTATGAATTTCATTTCTATTGGAACTGAGAAAATCATGTTAATAATTATAGCAGTGTTTAGAAAAATCATTGAATAATGACTCAACAAATAAAGCAGGTTTTGCATATTCACAGTGAAAGCTGCTGCAATGTGGTAATTGTATTTCAGTGTAATGCCTCCTATCCTCTTTCTGTTCCAGAAGGTTACTGTCCCCGACTCTTGTATCTGTGAGAAACTGAACAATAGTTTAAGCAGAGAAGTTAAATTTTTATTCAAATATTTTTAACAGTATACAAGGAAAGGCAGTCTTTCTTTAAACTTTATTTGTTCCCCTTGAAAAGTTTAGTTGAAATTCAGACTAGACACATCTTCTGATGGAAGAAGGCTCACAGAAAGGTTTGTTTTTATTACATTTCATGGTTAATTTATCTTTAATGAATAGAATTGAAGAAAAATTGGGGCCTTAGCTGTTCTTAAAATATGCCACTGTAATACACAACCGCTGAATATTGCCAAGTTTCTGAGCTGTCAAGTGGTCTTTGTACTCGTGGCTCCATGGAAAAAAAAAAAATTGATTTCATGCCATGTGATGACATATAAATAGGAAGGCCTGTTTCCTTGGAGGATATAATTTTCTTTTAACTTGAGAGAATATTTTATCATCGCAATATCACAAATAATTCTAAATGTTATCTTGCACTCAAAGCCTGTTTCTTTGTTTTTTGTCTTCTGTCTTTTTTGATGAATATGTTCTCCAGGGCTTACTGTGTGTATGCATCTCACTTATGCATGATAAAAATTGCTGCTAGATTTAATTTTGATTGTACAGCTGTTTTCAGTCCTTACTTCAGTTTCCTTAGATTGATTCATTGGTTTTCTTTATGTGATGCCTTGCCACTAGCCAGATATATACTAGCACTTTTTTATATATGGGTTACAGAAATGATTAGGATATGATCTTATTCCACTCTTTTATATCGTCACATAGTCTACAGACATATTAATTTAAATAAGGATTTCCAAAAGGGTATTTTTGCTTATCACTCCATTTCTCCTATACCTCAACTCCTACTTCACATATTCAATAAAAGATATTGCCTGATGATTTATAAATTATTGCCTATCAACCTCTGAGCATCTGGCCTTCTTAACCTACTTAGTACTCAGTTCAGACAATTCTTTCTCTCCAAATCCTTAATTTAATTAGAATTTGGATAGCAATGTAGATAAAAGAAAATTATGTCTTTAAATATTTAATATTATGTATATGCCATGAACTATTTTTCCTAAACATTGCCATATTTGTAAAAATATTGCTGTTCCGAACCCCTGAGTTTGTCAGCTTTAAAATTTAAGGATTATTTTAATCCCATTTCCCAAAACATGTTTTTTTGTTGTTTTGTTTTTCTTGGGAGAATGTTCCCTTATGTTTGGACATATTAATTTAGTTTAAAACATGTTTGGAGACTCAAAAGTTCAATACCGATGGACCGTTGAAGTCAATTGATCTCTTAATCTTTTTGTGTGTGCGTATATATATATTTTTAAACAAAACTAGGCAACTCACTTGTCTCTTACTGAGAACCAGATACTGCTGTTTATTTTGTCCTGTGATCATTTGAATGAATCGTGGTAGCACAAAACAACATGCCAATAATACTGTCAGCAAAAGATTGCATATACAATTTCCAGAGATTCATACTTTAAAAAAAAAGCCGATAGAAATAATAGTTTTATTGACAACTGCCACTCCATATTCAACCTGGTATTTCTAAGAAACACTAATAATTTTTAAGGTAAAAGTTACAGTTAAGATATTTTGCTCCCAAGTCACAGATGTTAAGTCATGTACGTTTTCAAGCCAGAAAACCTGTTATTCCTGCCGTAAGAACGGCACAAAGAGGAGAGACAGTTGGTTTTGGATTTATCTGACCAAATATTGACATCCATAATACAGATACCATCATCAGAATTAGTCATCTGGGTTCATTTATAGGCAGCAGAAAAAACCAGGCATTTCTATGGCGTGACTAATCTCGTTCTAAAATTGGTAAGATAAACCACACCCTTTCAGTGCTCTCCATCGTCTGTGAAGGGACACAGAGGTAGCTGGCTCAGGTATAGCCAAGCTGTCGTGTTACTGTCTGCAGAGTTGGGAGAGATCAGCATTCAGCTACCCATATGTACAGTGTGTAAGTGAAGCCAGATGTGAGTATATACTACTCTGCATAAATAATGCAGGTTTCTATTTTGCTGCTAAGACTAAAACTTAATTAGATTTTGGTTTTATATTTTATTACATTTTCTTGACCTGCCAGGCTTCTTGTCCAATAAAAAAACCCAGGAGTAACTCTTCATGAACTTCTTAGAATGCTTTCTTAAAATCTGAATTACAAGTACTATTGTCATAATTCTCATTCTGTGTTCCTGCTAGGTTATGAAGTTCAGGCTTGTTTTAGCTTGCTAATATAAACTTTGGAAATGTATAAAACCCCTTACATTAAAGCATCTAACAGCTTGGTGGAATATTGCTGGTCCAGAAATTTATGATCAGTGACAAAAAATAAGTAACGCAGGTAAAGCTGATTGTGATGAATGCAATTACAGTCAGGTTTGCAATTTTCCCCTTACATATTTGGGCTGTCTTTGGTCTTTATTTATTTAGTAAATGACATATGTTTATTCCTGAGAAAGTTGAAGAACTTCAACTTTGTAGCCTTGTGATGAAGTAAATCCCATTGGATGGGGGAGACCAAATCTCTGATTCCTTCATAGGCCATCCTTGGAGCAGTTTGCTTAGAGGCATTGAAAATAAGCGCACAAGGGACACAGTGAACAAAAACAAGACCTCAGAGCTTCTCATGGGAAATGGCTGTCTTGTTAGGTCACACAATCAGGCTGTCTCTTGTGCATTAAATATTTGAATCTTTTCAGCAGAGACTCATTTACCACAGAAGGGAAGGAGACTAGTCCCGTTATAGCCCACTCGTAGCTTATCAGTTAGAAGAATCTGTTATTTCCTGGAAAGGTGCTCTAATCAGAAGGTGATTGTACAAAGATAGGTAGTTCCTACCATTTGCAACTGGTTTTGCCCTTCTTCAAGGCAAAACCCCTCATCTAGAAACCTGACTACCTTTGTCTTCAGTATTGCATTTGCACAATCTGCAGTAACAGAGCAAAGCTCTACATAAAGACTGTAGGGAGAAATAGTCATTTTTTTGAGCAACGTTTATATTCAGCAATAAGTTCACTGCATGAGATAGGAGTGCAATGAAAAGAAAGTTTCATGCAATCGTATGCATACTGTCCTTTTTGCAATGGCATGGATTAACCTAGACAACTTCAAATTAGCACTTACGTACTAGATTTCAATGGGTCTTTCCAACTTCTACATTTTTTTAATACATTTAAATAGTATATATACAAATATGCCATGAAATGCTTGAAAAGGCTGTAGTTTTCCAGCCCTTCTGATCATTGTCTCTTACGGAAAGCAAACAAAAAGCCCCACCAATACGTCCATTTCAAATCTCGAAGTCGGGTGGTACAACTGAACTGTGACCTCAAAAATATGTGAAAATTCAGAGGCTTGTTCAATCACTGTGTCTGTTCTTCCTTTTTAATTCTAGTACTGCTTTTCCTTCTCGATAAGTATGTAAATAAATAACCTACCTTCCCCATCCAAACCTTCCACTGTACTCCCTTGTATATGCATTGCAATCAGAGAAAAAGATACAAAAGCTAATTTATCATTATCAACTCTCATTATCAAATTTTGCCCAGGGTTATCTAGGATTATCCTGTTCTGCAGGGAGGAAAAAACCTATGGGTAAGGGGTTTATTCCATGATCTCTCAGAATGCTCAGGATAAATAGAAAGGGGAGGGTGTCCTTTCACTTCTTGAGAAGTCTGAAAACCTGGAGAGCCCATGTTTGGGTGCTTATGAAGGCAGCCAGTCCTACCGCTGGGCTGTCTTACTTCCTGCAGACAGGCTCCTCCTTCCATGCCTGAAGAAAATTATGTTCATTCCCTTAAAAAGAGGGTCAGAGGAAAAGAAGGTCTCGTAGATCATTTCATGAGGCAATGGAATAAGTCTTGCCTTGGCACTGGAGCAAGAATTAGTATAATAATATGTAACAGTTCCTCTGGTGATGTTCTTGTGGAGTCAAAATCCATAAATTTAATGAAACTCAGACTGTGATTTTATAATACAAATTACAAGAATTATGAAAAACAAAACCATAGCAACTTGATTTCAATTCCAAAGGTAAACACAACAATAAAAAAGCTTATTTTAGGAGCAGTTCCAGAACACACTAGGTGGTGCTGTAATCCCAACAGCAATTGCTGAATATGCTTTACTTGTGCTTTCCTACTGTTAAGGTACTGTTAACTTGCTGCAGTTAGCTTTTTATAGATTTCCTAATACTTTTGAAATTTCAAATATTTCATGTGTATTTTGAGATTCTGTCACTGATCTTTTATTTGGTAGGAACAACATTGCATGCTTTTATTTTTCGTGTTTTGATTTTTGGTCTAGTGAAAGAAGTCCAATAGATATTGATTCTCATACTCAGGACCCAGGTTTTGGACATGAGGTTTCCTTCATTTGTATATTTTTGGGAAAATTCTGGATATCATGCCAAAAAACTTCAAACCGTCAACATTATGATTGGTGCCTGTATCTGTACCACCATTTTACCAACATCAGTGACAGTGAATCATACCGCACATAGTCTGGAACAGGCATATCAGAAGTCCAGGAGAACATATCAGCTTTAGCTTCCCACTACCATCCATGCTACAGTCATGTAGCCTTGTAGCCCCACACATAAGGCATTGCCATTGCTAGAAAAATGCCACGCGTCTTTGTGTTAAGCTGACAGCTTGAGCCACAGGTTTATCACGCTTCGTCTGGACCTTGTCTCGGTGTTCCTGGAAGTTTGTTTTAGCTTGTTTAGCTGTTACGGCAATTACATAATGACGAGGTGACTGGGAACGATTTGTTCTGTCTTTTACTTAACTTTTTGCAATTTTGTGGTATGGTGCTTACTGTTACCTATATATTTTAATAATAGGTAATAATATCATAAAGTTATGAGTGATCCTGGGATAAAATGTAGAGGGGATGACAATGGAAGCCTTTTAAATTATACTAGAGACCCCGGTGCTATAAACCACTCCATGTGGTTGGTCACTGGTCACCACAGAAATGCAGCCTTGGGACTGGTCAAAACTAGTATTAGGGATTGCAAAGAGAACAGAGAAGTATTCAATATGTTAAAACACGCTATATAGCAAATTTGGTTGCAGTGTGCAATTGTAAACTAGTGATATAAGCAATGTGTAGAGCATGTCAGAAAGCACATCAAAATAGTGCTACACAGACCTTAGAGGGGAGGAAGAAAACTTCAACATCACACACCTCCTAGAGAAGAGAAGAAAGCAGTCATCAGCTTCCATTGTAAGTCTTTGTCCTCTCCCAAAAGAAGGGTGAGATAACACAAAAAAATAAGGTGTAGATACGAGGAAATGTGTAGACTCAATTTTAACTAGTGTTTTGGAAGGGTTTTTTTCCTACAATAATATTGTTTCTTTGATTTTTCTCTCCTTTTTTGCCCTGTACTAAGCAGATCTGGGCTAATAATAATTCCTTGATTAGACTGTTATGATTTGAGATTTACAGAAATTTGTTTTAATTTTTAACCTGTAAGGTGTTTCTTTAGCCCATGTAAACTGCACAAGCTGTAGCACAACAAACTGATGGTCATCTTAGATTGTAATCGGGATGCAACATCCCCAGCATTTTGGCAGCACTGCATTTTACTTGCCCCTCTTGGGGCTCATTGCATGAGCAGGGGAAAGAAGACAAAGAAAATAATTGGAAGGGGCAGAATGAGAGAATGAGTCTTCATACATGCTACGTATGTTTTTGGATGATGTAATATTTAATAACTCTTCCATAGCACTTTTTCACTCTTCTGTAATCTAGGTGTGCGTATTTAAGCAAACATTAGTAGGGTACCATTGGCATACCTAATGTGGCAACTTCTTTATTCATTGTTAGTAAGAAGAGTGAAAATTGAGTACAACTTTCAAAGAAAAAGTCATTGCAGGGCTGAATGAAATTATCTTGGAAATATTACCCATACTCCTTTTTATATGTATGGCTTAAAAAATAGTATGCATTCACAGTGGTCCTATTAACATATCAGTAACAGCTGGAAATACTCTCTAGTCATGATGTAAATTGGGAATGGTGTGGGGAGATGTGAAGGCACTTCAGTTCAACATTTAGATTAACATTTTTAGACAGTTTGAACCCATACCCTAGAAGCAAATCAAAAGAACATAGTTTTATTAGTTCAACACAAGTCATATATTACTTTACTATATCAGATTTTGTTTAGGTTATTTAAGTAGAGTTAAGCTATAGTTACATGTTGACATCCATTGAGAAGAAAGGTTTCATCAGATATTTACTATCACATCAGAAGGACTTTGCTTTGGGTAGGCAAATACTGCAGAAATTAACTCAGCTTAATTAAATCTAAAATATTGAGGAATTAATAGAAAGCTTTAAGTACTTAGCATGCTGTCAGCACTGATTATTTTTGAATTCTCTAAGTTGATTTTAGCACAAAAACTGCCAACCTCCATATCAGGAAAATCTTTGCTCCTACTTTTGTTCTTCAATTCTCTATATGAAAACTTTTTTTATCCAGTGTTTTATCTGTTACCCTTATTTATTAGGGTACATTTTGATTTGCCTTTCTAATGGTACTTTCACCTTATAAGTTCTTCAATTTCTGAAAAATTTTAACTTTTTATTTTTTAACTGCAAAACTATACACAGTTAACTCAAAATAGGTGTCTGCGTTCAAAATTGAACCAAAATGGAGATATGAATTCCATTTTATTCTTTTTTTTTCCATTCTAATTGGAGAGTAATCATGCACCATCATGTTTTCTGTTACTTCAAACTCCATATTAAAAAAAAAAAAATCTAGTCAAGGTTTCTCTTTTTCTGATAAATTTTGAATCAGTTGGCCTACTTCAACTGATTTTGAAAGAGTAATAGAAGTCTCAAGGCTATTAAGTTCATCCAGGTTCATCAAAATGAATCTGAATCTTGTGTATGGGTGATGTTTACTGAGCGAAATGCTATGGTATGAGGTTAGCCAGAGAAATCCTGTGAGCTTTTTGAGTTGATCCATCTGTGGGAAAAGCCTCAACTCCCTATACACCAGAGCATCTAACCAGGGCACCCCTAACCATAAGAATCGAAGTGCCCTGAGTTCCACTATTTTTGTGAGAGTTCCAGCAATATGCAAAGGCTTATTTTTTTCCATTCCATAGTGTGTGTGTAGGGGGGAGGGCACACAAATAAAATTCTGTATTAATAGATAAATAGAAAGCAAACATTTTTCCTGGCATGATCTGTCCTACCTGTTCACTTCTGTTTCAAACTAAAATCTTTACATCAGCACCTCTGAAACAAGATGCTTACTTTCAGCATACCGCAAGACCCTAATGTGTTTCTTTTGAATCAGTCTAAAATCTGCTTCCTTAAGCTATTGTGGTGCTTCATGAGAGTTGAGGTCTCACATATCTCACACTTTCCTTGTATCCGTTTGCCAGGTTGCCCTCTAGACGATGTATTCTGCGGCTCACCGTGATCACAGTGAAGATGCTTCATTATAGTGACTCAGGCAAAGGGACAATTACAGTGGCACCAAGAGCTGTAGTCCATTAGGTGAACTTCTTGAGCACTGTTAGTTACGAGACTGTATAAAATGCTTGTGCATTACTTCTTTTCTCTCTCTCTCTCTGTAAAGTAGAATTTATGTAAGATTCCAGCCACTCTGTGGCTTCTGAAAGAATTCCTTTACAGTTCTGAATAGTATCCAGTAACTATAAAAGTTTCTTTTTTTTTTTATCATATCTTGAGGCTAATTTCAGTAGATGAGGAAAATCAGATAACTTGCAATAATCTGAATGAGCTAGATTGTTACATCATGTAATATAGCATGCCAGGGTAAGGAAATGCCATTTCCCCATAGGAAATTAAAACAATGAACAACTATTTTGAGATGAGAAAGATGCTATCAGTTTATGTAGACAAAAGATCATCATATCTCATAATTTTATGATTACACAATAAATATAATTAAAGATGGAAAAGGATCTAGTAGATAATACTTTCTACTGGTATACTGCTAGCTGTTTAATGAAGCAATGTTCAAAAAAATCTCTGTAAGCAATTTGGAAAAGTTCACATTGCATCCTTCCTTGTTCCATAACAGTTCTCTGCAAAATGTGATTTTTGCCAAAACTTTTTTAGCTTTAGTTTCCCATCCTCTGTGTCCTTTTCTGTCAGTTGATACAAGGTGAAAGTTCTTTCTGTCTGCTTAAGAAGTAAAACACATCCATACTTATGTTCCTTTGATATCCAAAGATAGAGCATGAGTTAGGCCGCTACAGGGGTTTTTCCTCTTTTTTTTTTTTTTTTCTCTCCAAAACAAAGGCTCAATACAGATTGTCATAAGCAGATATCACTTCAGTTCAAAGGCTAAATCTATAGGGTCCTGCAGATTTCATCCCCTCCAGTGCATCTATCTTTGATATCTCTCATTGTACTAATGTTGTGCTGGGTGGAGGGGAAAGCAGCAGTCAGTTAATACAGTGAGGTTTGGGAAGACATAACTTTTATAGGAGTTTGACCAAAATTATGGAATTCTTCCTGCCAAAGATGATGATGTTTGGCAATTGCCAACCTTCAGTAAAAGCTACCAAACGTGCCCTTGATTAGTTTCTTGGCATACATGGAGGAAAACCTGCCAAGGGTGCAAGCTAGCAAAACCAGAGAAACTAGGTGCAGCCTGTTTTCCACCTCTCCTGCCTGCTCCGTCCCCTCCCTGCAGGATTAATAAGATAAAAACAAAGATGACTTTTGTGACTCTGAGACATAACATGTTTTGAAAATGCTCAGGTAAGTAGAAGTTTATATTGGTTATGTTCTTCTAATGCTGGCTTTTAAAGCAAATAAAAATAATGGTAAGATAAAAAAATGAATTATAGGTTTAACTCTGAGAACAAATCTGTAGTTTTATAGAAATGTGTTGAATTTAGGTTTGGGAAACTATGTTCAAAATCCATGCCATAACAAAATTCCTAACATTTTTTGCATGCTAATTCCAGATATCAAGGTTCCCTAAATACACTAGCCAGTCTTATCCTCTAGCTTGCAGGTATTTGAAAGTTTTAGCTTCCTCCTTTTAGGTCCATACTTTACTGAAGTTACTGAGAAACTTGCATTAGCAATGCAAGATTGTGTTAAGCTTTAGCTTTTCTGTTTAAATCTCTTCAATTTTCATTAGCAGTTCTCAGATTTTGGAAAACTGTAGAACCACCTTGAATTCTTTAAAAAAGGGGAGAATTTGGGGGAGTATTTAAACTCAGCATTGGGCTAGGCTACGTACACTATCAAAAATAGTCATCATTACTGCAAAATAACAATGGATAGTCAGGCTACATGATATTTATTGATCTTACATCTGTAAAAACTAAAAATGAACATCCATAAGCCCTTAGTGTAGAAGTCCTACAATGTCATTTTTGGTTTATATCAGTGAAACTGAGAACAAGCTCTAAGGAATTTATTTCTACAGAAAACAGACAATGTACAGGAAACATGCAAATGTACTCATTCTGTTAAAAAAAATTCCGTTTTACATTGCCTTTCAACCTAAAAGAGCTCTGGAGTTTTAAAAGTTTCACAGAGCAATTTTTAAGAGCAGCTCATATCTGAATTGTGGTCAACTTGCCAAATCTTTATTTTTGTGGCAGGTTGAATGTTTTACAGTAATTTAGTTTATTTTTAAGGTGCAGAGAGACAGGATTAAAAGACTAAGTTGTTAAACTGAATTATATCCCTGTGGGAGTAATGGTGATACATTCACTTTATAAAGAAAAATAAGAAGGCTTATAAAAAATAAGAGGAGAATTTATTTGGATAAAACATATAATGTTGCTTTGAGTAAATACAAGTCTTAAATCTTTCAATCTCTGAAGGTCAGGGAAATCATTCACATGATCAATTTAATTCCTTCTCAAAGTATGTTAATGGGGATAAGTGTAAAGTAGAAAGAAGCAAACAAGGCAGGCATAAATATTTGCATTTATGTCTGTCGCCTGACTTGAAACTTGTAAACTCAAGGTGAATTAAAATTTTTCTGTTTATTTGTGAGGATTAAGGACGAACTTTGCATGAATTGGCCTGTCATATTTTAGGAGGAGATCTGTTGATTTTTCTCCCCGATTTATTCTGTCTTGTCAAGGTCTCAGATGGCATCACCAAATCAGAACAGGCTGTGGCTCATTTTTTGAAGAGTTTTCTGGTTTGTGCAATCAACCTGCAATGATAATAGCTGCGACTATTTGCTGGTTTAAAATGTAACCCTGTTAAATATCAACCGACGGCTTCTGCAGAAGGCTGCCGCCTTCAGCTGGTGCGTGACTTGGCTGTTTACAGAAAACTGGCTGGATGTTTCTGGCTGTTTACAAAGTGGCTCCGAAGGTTTACTTAGCAGTGGTCTGCTTTCAACAAAGTTGTGCGTGCTATTTCCGACTGACTTTTTTTTTTTTTTTTTTTGGACTTCCATGAAAAGGGGGAACAGTTGAGTTTGTTTAGCCTATGTTTCACTTGTGAGCTGGCTTTAGGGCTTAGTTCAGGAGAAAATGTGTGTCCTTCAGTAGGAACTGTTTCTAGAGGAATTCTCTTCTGGGCAGATGTAAAGGTTTTAGTTTTGTGGTACTTACCTCAATTTTGAATCTCAAAGAAGACTGTAATGGGAGTATTTTAGATTTGCTTTTTATATTTTACTACTTGCTTTAAGTGGGATTTCATCTTGTTAGAAGGTCCTCAGCGAATAGGAAGATGACAGCACCTTACATTTCTTGACTACTTTCACCCTGTCGTGCATAAGAATCAACCAGAGTAGTTTATGTCCTTTTCTTAAGTTTCTTAAATTGTTTTGACATATAATCATACGCGTCTAATGATACATTTTGATTCTTAAAAACAGTTCTTCACTTGACTGTACTTTTTTTTTTTTTCTTTCTTTCTCTTGAGTTTATCAGTTCACAACTCTGTTGCTTGATGCCAAAGCTGATTTCTCCTGCTATGTTTTCTTGTGCATTCCTGCAGGGAAATTGTCACCCCCAATGATAAATTTATGATAGTACAGTCCTTTCCACTCACAGATTTGATCATAAACAAAAGTTCTGTACCTTCTCCTGCAGGATCAAATAGAAGAAACCTGGATTGTGAGGAAAAGAACTCCTTTTCCAAAACAAATATTTTGAATAACTGCATTTGTGTTAGCAAAAACGTAACTCTTTTGTACTCCATGCTAGGATGATCTTTTCCCCCCCTTTTTTTCACTGAATTGGAAGTTATTCTTTATATTAATTAAGGAAATAATAAAGTGAAAATCAAAGTACACCTGCATTACTTGTAGGCTATTCCATCTCTAATTTGATTTCCTGCTGAGGAAACTAGGCTCTTTGAGGTGGAGACAATAGGCTGGAATCCATAAGAATTTTATTTAAAAAACCTAGTAGTCATATTAGGTCAAAACTGTAAAATAAATGTATGCAACTTTTTTTCTTGTGAGCAGAGTGGTTTAGATGATTCTGGCCCTTTAATGTTTTGGTTTAAAACTTTAAAATTACTTCTGTATGTGTGAAGAATTTTGGAACATCTCTATTCTTGGATAGCTATTTTAAGATACCTTCAAATGTGTGAAAAATGTGACGAATCCATAATGTCATTTAATAATCTTGGTCTTTGTTATCCTTATACTGTGGATCTGAGAAATAAAAGAAATTATTTTTACAAGATACAAAATTATTATCAAGATAGAAAATCATTCTCATAGAATATCTTGAGTTGGAAGGGACTCATAAGGATCCTACTCTTTCTTTCGTTGTGTTTGCCATTTCAGACTGTGTTTCTGTGGTGATTCTTCAAATTTCCATAGCCTCTTCTTACAGGGTACATAATAGAAATTAAATCTTAGAATATAAAGAAGGAGTAAATTCACGATTAATAGCAGACATATACAGTTTTGCTATTTTCAGAATCAGTGTAGGTTGTCTTAGATTAACCAGTTGTAATTAGAATCATAAGTATTATTTTATAAAAAATATGCAGTGAGTAACACATAATAACAATAAATTAGCACGTGGATTTCCTAGCATAATGAGATGAAATAGTTCACTGCAGCAATGGGGATGTATTGAATGGTATTCTTCAATCATCCATCTCAAATCTAGTACCACGTGATATTAATTATTGGCTTGACAATGGAATAAAAAGAATATACAGCATATTTGCAGATAACGATGACCTAGAAGGAAGCCATAAAGCAGACAGGATGAGAGATAAGAATGGTTTCTAAAAATGGAAGAAAATATTTCAGGAATACGTGATAAAAGGAAAAGTTGTACACCTAAATGAGAAAAATCACGAGGCTGGTGGAGTAAAGTAGATGGAATGCAAAACATCGTATTGGCATACTGGGAAATATGAAGAGAAGGGTAACACATAAAACATGTCAGATAGTCTTTTTGTTTTAAACTAAGTTAGAAAAATGTAAACATGTTTTTAGAAGACACAGTTCCATGAAGAAAAATGGAAGGACTTCAGGATGTTTAGAATAAAAAAAGAGAAGAATAGGTTGAATGGTGTTCAAATAAATATGGGGAAACACTACTTGAAAATAGTATTTTTTCTTATATTCATATTTGATAATACAGAAATCAGTTGGCTTCAAATTGCAATAAGGAAAAATAAGGCAAGAAAATTATCAATGGTAAGGGCAGATGAACGAATTGCTTAGAGGGTTATGGAATGTCTATCATTGTTTATTTAAACATTTCTTTATATTTTTAATTTTTTCTGTTTGAGAATTATGTGAGTGTGGGTGACCCACACCTTAACATATGGGAATGTATCAGAGACTATCTTGAGGGCACATATAGAATCTTTCTACTACTCTCTCCTTCTTCCTGGTTATGTTTTCAGTTTATGTAATATATGTAGTCTATAATCTTACATACGATGTTTTGTAAGTGCAGATTGCCAGTTTAGATAGAGTGGGATAGAATTGGGGATATTTTGCTCCTTCTATGTAGAAAAAAACCTCAAGATATTAAAAAAAAGGAACAAGATAAATTATCACATGGAAATGAAGAAGAATATTGCTAGATATTCTTGGGTGCTGTGAATATTATGATGTCAGCAGTTCATGGAGTCTTTTTATGAAGTTTTGATTGTAAACGTAAAATAAGAAATTAAAAAGTTGTCTTGAAGTGCAAAGTGATGTCAGGGAGAATGAGACTTCAAGCTAACCATAAAATCAGTGCCTGGTAGTAGCAACAAAACTTAATTTAAAGACATTTATAGATGCTTTGAAAGGCATCCCTGGCATAATTACATTGCAGATACGCAAAATAAGGCAAGTTCTAAGCATTTGAGGTTGATATTAGATGTCATACAAATAAGAGTGAGAAACCAAGCACTTCCACATGTTTGCTTTTTTTTTTTTTTTTTTTTTTTTTTTTTTAAATATTCCCTTAGCTGGCCATGGATTTGTATATAAGAAAATACGTAGTTTGTTTAAAAAAGAATAAGGAAATTGTGACAAAGCAAAAAGAGGTATCCTTTTGTTATGGATCAACCTTCATGTCTAGAATATAATGGTATACACCACTTCAGATGTACAAGCAGTTCCATGCAGAATAGCACTGTGGGTAATTTACGCAGAGCAATTCTATAATCAGATATTAAACTAGTATTTTCTAGGACTAAACAATAGAAGAACTGGTTATTTAAAGAAGCATCATGCATCTTACTCTTAGGTTCCCAGCTGAAAATAGCTAAATTCAAGTTCATTCCTAGTCATATAAAACAGTCATCATAAACTAGCAGGTACGTTTTCCTCTGAGCAGAAAGAGAACACCAGAGGGAAAGAGGAGAAAAACTCTGTAAGACCTGAAAAATGAAATAATATAGGAGCTTTGGTTGACTTTTCAAATTCTCCTGACTGCTGTGCATGGCGTGTGTTTCATGCATTTCTTTGGTTTATAATAGTTACGATCATTTCAGTCCAAGTCACAAAAAAATGTGTATGTGTTGCTTGAGGAATTTTGATTATATGAACAATTGGTGGTTTATTTAACTCCTCACTAAATCTCATTTATTGATATAAAGAGAAAGCATCCTTGATTCATTAAAACCAAGCTTCTTGCAGTCATCAGGACCCCAACCAACCTACATATAGTGATTTGTTTAAGTGACTCTTTGATTCTTTTGAATAACTTGATGTCCTTTATAAAATTTGTAGTGCAAACATGATCCTCCAGTACGTGCATTGGAGCTGAAATATATTTTCTTAATTAGAAAGTATGGGGAAATAATCCTAATTTACAAAGATGCTAGTCTAGCTCAATATAAATACTGAAGGAATGATGAATTATTTGTTGTGACAAATAGACGTGCATGGAGCTGTACTATGGAGCTGGGAAAAATGACCTGAACCTGCTAAAATGCTGTACTAGGTTGCTGACCCTTGGAAAACAAGTCATTTGTTCTTCAACACTGGCTTATGCTTCGTAGCCATGTAACACTCTGTAAAAACGGTTTCGAAGCCATACAAGTGCTGAAATCCCAGTTCTGAAAGTTACGTATTTGAACACTTTGGAACCCAAATGTCATTGAAAATGGATGGCAACTCTCAAATTTGGGGACATTTAAAAATTATGCTGTCAGCCTAGTCCCTGAAGAACAATGGAGGGTTGACATAGCTTTTGAAAGACAATAGAAGGAAATGCCTTTAAGGGAGCTGTTAGAGAAAAGCCTTTTAAAATAGCCACTAATTTTTATTTTTTTTTTACTCTGCCTTCAATTCTGCCACAAGATGACAGTATCTCAGGACGTGACTATTATGGTGTTGTTGAGGGGTTTTGTACGTGAATGTTCAGTAAGGCTACGGTGTAACATTAGATAAAAGGTGTGTACTAAGAATAACAGTATTTTGCAAGGAAGCATGCAGAATTACTTCTTCATGAAGTCATAGGGGTGAAGAGGGCAATTCTAGCCCATTTTCCTATGAGTCTCATTGAGAATGAAATAAAATATTTGCCTGAAGGCTTCATTTCAATGCGAGTCAGTTATGGGGTGAGAAATGTGCCTGGACAGAGCAACGTGTAGTGAGTATCTGCTCCTGCTAACCCTGTTATGCTGTCGGCATGAGGCTATGTCACCTGCAGATAATGTCTCCACACTGCTGTTCAGTGACACTATCTTGATGCCATCATAGTGTTTCAGTATGTAACTGAAAACATAATTTAATTTGTAGGTGAAATGATAATTTACGTAAGTTTTGAAAAGTATCTTTGATTAAATAAAAATACAAACTGAATCAACTTTTATCAGAATTGAACAGCGTTTCTCATCAGTCTGTATGTAATCAGTATTGCCACATATAACCTTTTGACCGTGTTTTTTGTAACTCCTTCCTCCCCCCTACTGGGAAATAAAGAATCCCACAAACAAAAAACTGCAAAAGAACCTCTCCCCAACAACAACAAAAAAATTCTACAATACATGAGAATATGCTCCACTGTTCACCAGGTGGAGCTTTTTACCCCTAAATTCTTCACTGGGTATACATGATTTTTCCCTTTCTGACGCAGACTGAAATACATGGAAGCTGTGTTTGATATGGCTTCTGAGAAAAGCAGGAGTGAGGAAGGGAAGCTTTAAATAATAAGCTCACTGTCTTTAACAAAAAGGGCTGACGAAGGTGCCACAGTTTTTACTCGGTAGAATATGTACATGAAAAGATTTGGGAGATTTTTCTTGTTTAATTTCTCTCTTCTGACTAGCTTTTTGAGATAATATCTTTGATCCCCAGAGAGCAACTTGCTACAAGCCAAGGAAGGGAACTTAATGTATTTATTACAGTTTAGGAGGCATATGAAGTTTCACTTACTGCAAATAAACATGGGACATGGAATTGTGTCCTTTTTAGCCAATCCTGCAAGGATAATAATTGCATTCCTGCATATTAAGAGGCTGGAAGAAGGTGACTCAGTAGTGGAAACTGTTTTCAGAGTGTCTGCAAACTTTATAAGGAGCATTTGATGTAGAGATTGGTCATAAGAAGGATTGTAATTTCTGTGAAACCATCCTGTTGGATGAGTTCACATGTGAATATTGGTATTTTGAATAGCTCTGTGGGGTGAAAATGAGAGGGGAAGTAAAATCTCTGACAGCACATGCAACATCTTTAGATTCTGGCCTGTGAAACTCTCTTCTCGACTTGTTTCTAGATAATAATTCAAAAGAATCCTTTACCTGAAAGAAATGAATGTCAAACATTGTACAGCTTTGCTTATGATAGTAGTTCAGATGCTTTAATTTCACTAACCACATTTTAGACCACTTTCCCTACTAGCTGCTTTATCTGAAAGGACGGTGGTTCCTCCGGAAGGATGAATGTCTTCTCAGTTCCTCCTTTGAAATGCATATTGCAAGTTGTCTTGGCTAAATGTACTGCTCCTTTTCTTGCAATGACAGCATCCTTTGAGGTAATTCTTCCTCCCTGCTCTCCTCATTTTATTCACTTTCAAAACCAAAAGGTCTACTGCTGGGATTCTTATATTCTTCTTGGGACTTTTCCAACATCTATCACGTAGTACGTATGAGGTGTATGGAAAAGCCAAGACGGTGCATATTTTGGAGAAACAGTAGCATAAAACATAGCTCCTGTTTCCCTTTTAAAATAAATTTCACTTTAAATATAAACTATATTTTAAGGGTAAGAGATTGTCTCAGAAGAGATTTGTCTAAATACTTACGTTAGTGATTTGATTTTGCAGTTGTCTTCAGAAGATGTTTAATTAAACAAATGCTTATTAGCTTGTCCTTGCAGTTTAGCAGCTGTCAGAATATGTAATTTTAAAGGTCAGCTATCCTCTAAATATTGAGGGAGGGAAAAGAGGGACAAAGATCAGCGCCTGGGTAGTTTGTCTTGCTTTGAATGGGAAGAAAAACCCAAACAAACCATTGAGTCTTAACAATCACTTTGCTCTCATCGTGTTTTAAAAGGCTTGTGCAAAGCCTTTCTCCCTTATGAAGCCAAGCAGGATTTGTCCCTTTATGATGATTGTCTTAGAGCAGTTAAAATGCAGGAAAATGAGTTTAGCAGCTGTCAAAATTAGTGCAACTCCAGGGACTAATAAAAACAAAAACTGTAATGTTGACACATTAGATAACATCCTTGGGATGTGGGACAACACCTAATGTGCGTTTTGTCTGACCTACTATATGCGTGTGTGGCAGCCCTTGAGTATAGTAATTAACTTGAAGAGGGACATTCTGCTTAGGTTTCAAATCGTATATACTACTTAAAGGAGAATAAACATTTTACTGTAAGTCTGGGGGATCAAAACATAATCTGAATTCGTAGAGAGCTGCAATGCAGTCCTGATGCTTGCTGAAATGCCTCTTACAAAACATGTGCGCGTTTGTTATTTCTTCAGTGTGTGAATGTGTATATGTCTAGTAATGCTCATATTTACAAAATATTTATTGGGTCTATGAGTGACAAAAGCCAATTCGTATATACATATATTTTCAATGTACAGCAAGAAATGATATGAATTACTAAGTATGTGTTCTTTCAAAATATTTCCGGGTGCTAAAATAAAAAAAACAAACATACATATCGGTAGAAAATATAAGTATGAAAAAAGCAAAATGATGTTTTAAGATAATTTTGTTTCCAAAGTACTGGCTTAATTACCTTGAGCTAAATAGATCAAGGACTTGAATACAGAAAAGACTGGCAAGTCAGAATGCAAAAGAAAAAAAACCACATCACCCTTGTAGGGAAGGTCTCCAGGTTTATCTGCATGAATAGTGACCTGAGAAAGAATCTCTTCTCTCCCGCCATAAAGACAGCATGAAAGAGAGCCATATCTTGTAGGTCAGAGAAAGTAGGAAGAGGTTAGAATTGCCAGAAGTCAAGCTGAAGCGGACTTTGCAAGGAAATTAAAACAAACAAAAAGATTCCTTAGATATGTAAATAAGATGAGAATAAGATCTGTTTGCATGAGGTAATCTGTATTGGCCCAAACAAAAGTAGTATTTTGATTCAATTTTAAATAGTGGTGAAAAAATCTGCAAAAGCCAGATGGCTAATGGTTATGAACATGTGGCAATGAAAATCACCTCCTTCATGATGGTAAAAAGGTCAGAATGTAAAATAGTCCAAATGGATTATTGGTGGGAACTGGATAGGTGCTTTCAAGATTTTTGACAGTTCAGGTCTGGTAGCAAATATTAAGAACAGGGGATGAGGGGTAAAGGAGAGAAAAAAAAAGTAGAAAACTAGAACAAGGTCCAATTTAAGTTCAAGGGTATATCTTCCTAAACTAACGTAACCTTTGATAAGACAACTTCTAATTATGGTAACGTGATTAGGTATTTTCTAATCTCCCTAACTAACGCTATTCAAGGATAAGGCACATGCCTTCTGTGCAGACTGCGGTCATTGTGGTTTGTGTTTTGCATTAAACACTCCAAACTTGCTGTGGTGTAGTGGAGCGTTTTATGGCTTGTTTTGTGCTGGGGAAGCAAGAATTGTTGTTCTGTGGACTCCCCAACTTCTTTTTGCTGAGTCACTTTGATTCTGGGGATGAAACCTCATGCCTGGAGGGAGTTCCCCTCTAGGGAACTTCCCTTCCTTTATATAGGGTGCTACATAAACGCCTCGGTTTGTCTCTTATCAAAAGATATGTGCTATGTAAAGATATATAAACAGCTGCCTTTGCCTTTCCTACTGTAACATGAAGTGCCTCCTGAAAGTGATTCTTGGACTAGTAAAGGGAGGCAAACTAGTAAACGGCTTTCTGCTTGTCTGCTGAACCAATCTGCCTTGCAGTGTTCTCATTTGAAAGCATATGTCTGGCCCTCAAAGTGTAGGAGAAGCACCTCTACTGCTTTTAAAGCAAGAACTAATCAATGAGGGCTGAAGAGAGATTAAAAGCTGTGTTATGAATGCATTATAAACACTGGTTATTGATGGAAGTTACTGCAGTGAATACAGTGAAGAAGATTTTTCTCCAGGGACTCAGAGAAAAATCTGTTTGCAAAGGCAGAATTTACCTCCCGTTTCAAGTGGCATTGTGGAAAAAAACCAACAGCTCTGAACCACTGTTTCTTTTTCACAAGCAACTGAAGACAAATTTTATTAGAATTTTTTTCCAAAGAGAGATTAGCTACTGTTGACCGACTGTATTCAGAGAAAGGAGAGGACAGACGACTGGTCAACAAAAGCTTTCACAACATTTTAACTAAGGGCTGGGATGCCTCCCATTTCTTCTTGGTTTGGGGTTTTGTTTCTTTTTTTCTTTTTCTTGCTTGGGATGATTCATATTGTAAGTCTTCTAAAAAAACGCACACTGCGTTCTCTGAAAGTACATTTTTTTTGCCATTCTCAGGTAGACTGAAGTAGGCCAATCAGTAACAAAACAATCCCTTGGCCTTGATGCTTTCACTAGAAAATCTGTTGGCTATGCTACCAGATACTTATAAAATTACCTGCCCTGCAGTATTAAATAGAAAGTAGACGGATTTTAAAATAACTAGAGCACATTACTCTGTAAACTTGGATGCTTTCCTTACTCGCACATCTTTAAAGTGCATTCAGTATTGATGAAAGGCTTGAAAGCCTTATTGATATAACTTTGTTACTGCAAATGTCTTGGATCATCTTGATAAGTAAAAGCAACCTCTGGATGAAAATTTGCCCTATTTCCATTTTTAAAAGTGATCTGTATTGACACCGTAATCATGCTAAATGTGCTGATAGACTTTGTCAGATTCTTCTTCGCAGATGTTATTAGAATCATTGTTTTCACTGTCACACAGGCTATACCATAATCTTCTCTCTGAAAGATATTATAGAATCATAGAATGGTTTGGGTTGGAAGGGTCCTTAAAGGTCATCTAGTTCCAACCCCCCTGCTACGGGGAGGGGTATTATCTTAAAACCTGTTGTAAACCTAATTGCTTTTTTTGACATTTTTGGGTAGAAAGAGGTTTGTGTTAAACACATAATTGCTGTCAAGTTTTCAGTAGAGGAGTTTGGTTTGTTTGCATTCAAACAAAATTTTTCACTGACTCCAGTGATTTCACATAGGGAAAGCCCTGGGGCTCCAGGAGTTTCTGTTCAGTCTGTCCCAAAATTGAGGCAATCCAGATACTACCTGCATGGGAGAGAAAGGAAGATCACCTCCTGTATGTGATTAGCAGTCAGCTGCTTCCCTAACATCACCCAAAACTGTATCTCTTGCCATGGTAGAGAGATGTATTTTGTCCTCCTCAATATGTTTTTTGGGTGGGATTAACCCTCCCCGTTGCATATGATTCACATATGTCCTAACCCTAAGAGCAGTTTCCTACTGCACTTTCTGCCACAGCATTTCAGTACTAGGAAAAGATCTTACACCTCCTCTAACCTCTCTGTGCTCTGCCGCTTAAGCCATCTTTTTTCCCAAATTTTGCAAGAGTCACTTCAGGAGGCTGCTTTGTGGATGGCAGTGGATGCAGGAGGAGTATTCCTGGTATGCCGTTTCAGGTGTGACTCTCCAAAGCTCTCTGCCTGCAGCGCCTACACAGAGAGAAAATGGCTCTCGTGACTTGTTTAGTGGCTTCTCGTGGCATGCCCTTCCCAGTCCCTTTTAGAGAGGAAGATTAGATTGGAAATAGTTCAGCACAGCTCTGGCTAGATAAACAAATAACACTGACGCATGGAGCAGGTGAAGCAGTGGAAGATGTGGTGGGACTTTTCAAGGAGGGTCTGCAAAGATTTGAAAATCTGTAAAGCAGATTAACGTTGTCCTGAATTCTAGTCTGTGTCTATACACATGCGGTAGTTGCATATTGGGTGAAAAGCATTTAATCTTTTCTCTCTGAAGTGAAGGTCCCCAGAATTATCCCTGATTTTATTAACCATGGCTGCAACGTATGCTGCATAACCTAAAGCCTGACACACTCAAAAGTCAATGCTAGTGGAGAGTGCTGCAGTTTGTCTATTCAGGGATGCGTTGCTGTAAGCATGATGAACCTTTACCTTTGAGAAAACTTTACCATATTCTTTCTTTGTCACATTTACTCTTCTACTTATTTATCTGGAGAAAACAGTTTGCAGATTTTTTTTAAGAGCGGTGTTTAATTGCTGGGATACCTTTATATATTTTTCAACATCTGAGGACTTACATGCAAGATTGTCTTTTATTTAGCAGAAGCTATGACTTAAATGGAAGTTTTGACCTGGAGGCAAAGCCTGTTGGTTGGGTGGTTTTGGTCTCTGTTGTGTTCACACTTGGATTAGATTGTTTTAGTAGCCTTCTTGTAAATAAGAATCAACTTTTTTGTGAATACCTGTTTGTCATTAACAGATTCTTGAAAGGTGGTTGTAGGTTATTTTTGCTTTAAGTTTTAGTTTGGGTGATATCTTCAGAAAAAAAAAAAAAACCAAGAAGGAAAAAAAATTGCATTGTATTAGGTGTTTTCATTCCAAATGTAATTTTCATTTCAGAAGAGAGAATTGTCTGGAACTTTTGCAAACAAAAATAATTACCGATATATGGAACACTTTCTGTGTTCGTACAGTCCTTACAGGTTTAAGGAAATGAAATTTCATTCATGTTTGGCGTATCATATGCTTAATCCCATAGAGTTCAAAGTCTTGTTTTACACTTCAGCACTGGGAATCGGGATTTCCCAACACAATGCGGTCATGAAAAATGAATTAGCACTGACGCAGAGCTCACGACCTCCTTGGCGCCAAGGGGCTACATTTAGCCAATTTCCTGCAAGGATATAGTTCAAGGAAAGTTTCTCACCGATGCCTAATGTAATTTATATGATCACATTTACTTTTTCTTTTAACTTTTATAGGAATGACTTTTAAAAAAAAATCCATTTTTAATAGTTACTTGAATACCATTCCCTCGTTGAAAATAAGATTTAATTCCATTGCCTTTGTATATGCCCTGTTTGACTGTTAAGTCCCACGTTTTGTTATTTCAGCAGACTTCAAACGTGTAATAAATAAATTTCCACTGGGTTGGCACTTCCTTTTTGCTTCCTGATGTAGGGATTGATTGTTCTTTGCAAGTCTCTTGGGGTTTTATGAGCTTTCTCAGAATGACTGACTTGACCACAAATTCAACCATCATAATTTTCAGAAACCGTTCACACAGAAAAGCCAATAGAGGCAATTTTTAGAACAATAGCAACTGCTGCATATTGTATGAGATCAAATGCCTTCTCAGGTGTAACAGGAGATACAAACAATGATGGAATTGACTCAAAATATTGTTAGTCATGGGATTAGAGTCAGTTGCAGGGAAGGTTGTTAATACGAAAAGTTGTACAAGAGAATATTCTTAGAATAGGGATTTCTCACAAGAGGCGTCTTTATGCATAAAAATACTAATGTGGTCACTCTAGACTACAATTTGGAAGCTTAGCAAGCACTGTGGAGATGAAACAATATTAAAACTACTTACTGAAACCATCTTAGGGTAAGAACATAGTAAAATTTTAGAGCAAGTGATTTTTAAACCATCTTATTTGGAGAAAAGATGTGACAATTAAAGGATGATCATTACTGTGAAAAAAGAGGAGGACGAAATAGGAGAATAGAATGCAAACTATAAATGAATAAAATGCAGCAATATTAAGATGTTTTATGTATAAATATTTCTTTTGTGGCTCTTTAAAAGGCTCACACATTCAATATAAGATTCTTTCTGATGGAAACTGTAGGACTAACTGAAAAAAGGAAGGTTTTTGTAGTAAAATACTCCTTTCAGTTGTGCTGAGATTTATGTACAAAATAGAACCTTTCACCCTGGAAGAACACTAGATAGAGATAACAATGGGACAAATACTTTCCTAACTCCAGAGTGGCTTTCTACTTAGCCTAAGTTAGATATTGAGTTGGTATTGAACATTAAATTTTAAATTGTCTCACTAGTAGCTGATCTTCTGTGAAACACCAATGATGAGGTGCTCAAAACCTGTTTCCTTTGGCTTTTGGACCAAGGGAGGTCTCTAAGGTGAGGGATGTGGTTTTGAGTCCTTGCCTTACCGTTCATGCTTGCTTACAGACATCAGCTATGACCATAAAATATACTGAGGTGCTGGGTGCCTTTAGCAGATGTACCCCTGGTAGGGTCATTTCCCCAAAACATTCACTCACACACAAGGGAATTAGGATGCTACCAGTTACTAAAATGAATTGTTTCATTACATTTACTAGGAAGGGAAGTGACAAAGTAGCCTTGTGTATTTTTCCCTGGGTGTCTGCCTTCACATGGTTCACCTGTCCAGCATTCACGTCTTCTTTCCTGCCCTAGATCATTGTATGTGCTAGAGATACTACAAATAAAGAATGAGTTACAAGTTGTCCTTATAAAGCTCTGTGCTCAAGCACTGCAATCACTTTTCATTGACTCACAGAAAAAAAATTAGTCTGGGGGACCCTGGAGGTTATCTAATCTAATCCAACTTGTGTGAAGTAGGAGCAGTTTCAGGTTCCTTGGTTCCTTGTCAGGCTGAGTTTTGAAAACTTCTAAAAAAAGATATACCAAAACCTCCCTGGAAAGCCTGTTCCAGTACCTAATCAATCTCTGTAAAACGCCTTTTTCCTTTTACTTGGTCCGAATTTCCCTTGCTGCAACTTGTGATGAGTGTGTCTTGTCCTCGCTGTGGACCTGCAAGAACAGTCTAAGTCTGTATTTCTCTCCTCTACAATCACCTACTAGGTAGTGGAAGAGAGTGGTCAGACACCTCCCTTAGCCTTCTTCAGGGAGAGCAAGCCCAGCTCCCTCAGCTATCCTTCCCTGCCTTGCGTACCACCACCACCTCAGTGGCCTGCAACTTGATTGCCCTCAGTTTGTCCAGGTTGTTTTTGAACTGGGGAGCCCAAAACTGGACACATGTCAAATATTCTCCTGCAGGTGCTGACCAGAGGGAAATAATCTCTTGCCTTTTCCTTCTGGTTATATCTCTTCACACAGTCCTGCTTCACTGCTGCAAGGGTACTTTTCTGGATCATGTTCAACTTGTTGCTGGCCTGGACCTTCAGATGCTTTTGTACAAAGCTGCTTTTTAGACTGTCTGCCTTCAGGCTGTACTGTTGCATGGGCTTATTCCATCCAAGGTGTGGAGTTTTGTATTTGTACTTTATGAGGCTTCAGTCAAACCTTGTCCTTCAGCTTGCCAAGGTCCCTCTGAATGACAGCTCAATCCTACACTACATTGACTGCTGCCTCCAGTTTGGTGTCATTCCTGAACTTTATCAATTATGTTCTGTTCCATCATCCAAGTTGTTGGTGAAAGTGTTCAATAGTATTTGCCTAAAAGAACTGTTGACCCCTGAGGAATGCCACTGATCATCATCATCCACCCAGACCTCAAACTATTAACAACTAGCCTTCAAACTTGGCAGTTAAGCTAGCAAGCTGAGTTTTTTCACCTGGTTCAGCTACAAAAGGTGCTATGGGACAAAAATCTTTTTAAAATAAAGGTAAATGACACCCACTGCTCTCCTACTGTCCCCAGAGCCAGTCATCTCATGATAGAAGAAAATTTGGTTAGTCAGGTGTACTTCACCTTTGATAAAGCCATTCAGGTCACCTAAGAAGCATAGACTTGTGTGTGGTTCACAATGAGTTTTTATTTTCAGACTACATGGAAAAAGGTTTTGTACTTGAGTCTGATAGTTTGGCCTCTCTTCCTGTTGTCCTGTTAGGACAATGTAGGGCAGGGAAAAATGTCCTTACTCATAAAAGATAAAAAGACAAGCTGACTTTACCTAATAATACCAAAAATTGTCTATAGAATTAGTGGACTGAGTATTCTAGAGTGGAACAGTGAAAATGAATAAATTCTGTAATATCATGTAACTAAGTTTTTTGATGTTTGATTTAGATTTCCTATTGATTTTTTTAAATGCTTTAACAAGTCAGAAGGTATCTCTGGAGCCAAATTGGCACATATCTGGGTTGGACTGATATTGCCCTATCAGATTTTATTGGCAGATTTTTTAAGAAGTCAATAGTTGTCAATACTGTGAAGCAGAAAATGAGATTGTACAGTTATTTCCTATTCCAAATATAGGGTAAAACTGGATTAAATATTTAAACACAGTAATTGTTGGGAAATATATTTGTAATGGCAAATGATGCATAATTAGCGTTCCTAGACTTACTATTAAAAATATTTCTGGAAGGCATTTTAAGTGATGCAGAAGTAAGTGTCAAATATGCATTTAATTTATACTTTAAGAAAATAAAAAAGCTTTTGTATGATAAACACACAATATTTAACAGACTGGTTTTTAGTCTAAAATAGAAGGATTATTATCGTTACATTACATATTCTATGTGGATTAAAAGCTAAGTGGTCATTCTACAGGTATAGAATGCAAACTGCATTTTCCATACCAAGCAGCGTAACTCCTGTTAGAAGAAACAAAATAAATCTGTAACCTCTGCTTATTAAATCCTACTCTATACTTGAATCAATTATTGTTGGAGTGGCCCATATATGACCCTTGAGAGTCTGGGGTTTTAAGGTGAGCCCCCCTGCCCTTAATACAGGATGTGATGGCACTAGCAGAAGGTGGCGTCAGAGGCTGCACAAGGCTGAGGTCACCCTGTGGCCTTGGTGCAGGTCCGGACCTGTTGCCCTGGGGCACTGGAGAACCAGTTGTCCCCTCCAGCTTCTGCACCACTTCCAAGGCTCTGGCTTCTCCCAGCTCCTTCGGGAACCCGGTGACTTACAGCTCTTGGCAATGTGAAGATTTGGGTATGTGACTCATGGATTAGTGTGTTGCGTTTGAAAAATTAAGATGTAGATTTCCTTTGCTCAAATGTTTAAAAAAAATGCTGTTGGCATAGTTGTTCACTTGGGAATAGGTGGTTACTTGACTGCTGTGCAAATGTTATACTAATGGAGTATAACATCACGTAATTTTCCTATGTTCCTACTGCAGAAAAAAAGTTGAGGGCTTTGATCCAAAGTAATCATGTTTCCTGTTTTCATCCACCAGTTGTAGTTTTACCATGTTGTGTGGAAAGAGGGCTGGAATTATATATCCTGTATAAGCCATCACTATACAAGTTTGTACTTGGGAAGTAAATGAACTCAGAAATATTTGTACAGACAGCCATTTGCTGCAAAGAACTAAAACTACTTATTAATTTGTCAGCATATCTATGTCCTATATAATCAAGATAATTCAGGCATTTTAATGAGAATTTTATGCCCAATGGCATAACTTTCAGTCTTCAGTTGTAATATGCAACTAGTACCTAAAATGAAATTGGAAAGGTAAAACTACATTCAGCAGAGTGCTTTTTCTCATCTAGTTGCATGAATTTAGAAAGTCACTATTAGGAGAACAGAACTGAGAGTCTGTTGCTCAATAATTAATTCAAAGTGGGAGAAGCTGTATATGGAGTAGTTTGAAGACTGATTTTTTCATTATCCCAGCTTTTCAAAGAGAAGGTGAGCCAGACTAGAGGAGATGCTAAATATCAGTCCTGCAGTGTAAATATCTGAAGTTCTGAATCACTGAGCTCAATTTTGAGGCTGTGCTGCTTTGTTGGGAGAGAAACCATGGGATGCTGCATTCAGGCCTTCTTCATGGCAGCTTACTGCTATGGAAGACAGAAGAAGTAAACAAGAGGTGGTGTGCCGTGACACTGCTGTAGTGTGATGACAGGGCAAACAGCAACCAGTCTCAGTTTTGGGAGTGGGGAGATTATCTTGAACAGGGAATCAGCCAATGACTAAAGAGCCAGTGGTGGGACATAAATCACTGTACAACGATTGTGTGTGAAATTCAGTGCTGAAGCTAAAAGGTGAGAAAAACTTGGAGAGACTTGGCATAACATTTACATAAAATTAATTTCCAGTAATACTACATAAAATATACTTTCTTTCCAACAGCTAAACATTCAGTTCTCTTGCTGGTTTTATAATAGTAGGTAAATAAATATGTCTTCTCTAAATCATTTATAATATCTACTGGGAGGAGATGCTGCATCATGGGAAAAGGGGGACACATTTGAAAAGGTTTGAGAATTGCTCCAGTATCAGAGCAAGACTGATAATTTCAATGACCTGGTACAGGGCTTATTTCTTAGCTCGGGGTAAAGTCTTGCCATCTTTATTGTGAGGAAATTATTATATTTGGAGGCACTTTCCATTCCTGGTAATATTTTTTTTTTAATCTGTAATTGTATTTTATCTAACAAAATAGGAAGCAGTCCCAAACAACAGTTTTTCCCCAGATTTCCCCTACTTTTGAAACTCAAATCTCTGATTTTTTTTTTTACCCTATCTATATGCACATACATATACATGTGTATATATACACATATGTATTTTCACTCCACTTATATATATATATGCATTTATACATATAACTATAGAGATATATTATACAAGCTTCCTTGATTATCCAAATATGTACCTGTAGGAATTTATCAGGTATTGTTCAAGATACTTAGAACACCCACTATATCCCATACTTTAAAGAGAATGTTACTTTTCTTTTTATTTTGTTTAAACAGTAAGAACATAAAATATAGCATACTCTTTGGAAACCACTCAAAATGATATCATTTTTTTTTAGCCACAGATCAGGAGAGGAATTAAGCATCTTTTTGTTTAACTTGGATGCTAGTACCTATGAATCTATTCCCATTTAAAGCATGTCAGAATCTAAGACCTACTTCTGTGTGCAGATTCACTGAAATCATGGATTTCAACCAAAAGTAATGGGAAGGGGAAAAAAAAAAAAAAAACAAAACTTCCTGAGCTACAATTCTGGTACTCTTGTGGGAAGGTTTTATTATTCATCTGGGACTGTCTTTCCTGCTGTCTTTCAAAGACAACCATTCTCAAGAACTGGACCATGATGTGGATTTTGCTGGATGTGGGTACCTTCTGGCAGCCAGCTGGGATTGTGTAGGAAACCAGTCAGGCATTTGAGTTAGGCATTGAAGGTAAACTGTCTGTAAGGTGTTGTAATAAAAGAAGAACTTTGCTTCTTAATAGGGTGTTTGTAGATGGGGGGGTGGGGTGGGTGTTGAGATTCCATCTGGAAGGATGCATGAACCTAACTGAGCCAGAAAGGAGACTGTTGCTCTGCTCTGGTGAACATATTGGTGTTCCTCATAGAAAGAGGAGCTGTGGGAAAAGAACAGAAATGGATCAGAAAAGTTGGTCGGAGGCTGTATTGTTAATGTTGTAGGGGATCAGACCGTTTATATGTTGTATATGATATATATAGTGAGACTACCTGTCTGGATACCAGATCTTAATACCAGGTCGTGCAGCACTTCAAGCATTTTAATTCTCATCGAAGTTTGCAGTGAAATAGAAAAATATGTCTTGTTTGCGTCGTGCCTTGGGAATTAGTCTACTGTTTATGGACTGCTTAGAAAACAGATCAGCCTAATGCTGGCCTGAAAAGGCTTATGCAAGAGCAAAAAGGCACTTCTATTGTTTTTATTTTTCAATGCCTCTGTCATTAACTTTTTAAAATTTCTTTTCATTTGTTGAAAATTTATGAAATATATGAATAGCACTGGAACCATGATTTTATTGAGAAATATGAAAACCTTGCAGTGTTCTCTGTCTTATTTGCAGTTAAGCATCTCTAGAGAACATGTTTAACATTGGTTTTTCTGTTTTGCTTTTGGCATCAGAGGGAGATTAGATGTCTGTTAGGAACGCATATTTGGCATAATCTGAAAGTAAAACAGGATTTATCAGAACTCTAACTAAAGAAAAAAATAGCTTTTGCAGTATTATTTTTTTAAGTGCATTAAAGGCGTATTTGATGTTCTCACACGCAGTGTGTCTCAGTAGCTGGAAGGATCCAGCCGAATAACTTTCTCTGCTTATGAAAATGTTTTCTACTTAGCAGATGACAATTTTAAGTTGATGATTGTTCTCTTTGGTGTAAAACCAAAATAAAATGTATGCAGTGCAAGTAATAAATAACCAAAATGTAACATTCTCAAAGGGGAAAAAACATACTTCCAGGGCTTTAGAGGGAAGATGGATCAGCTCTCAGCAATTCCAGAATATTGGTTTTGACTTTGAAAGACAGTTACATTTTTCTTCCTTTCAGCTAAAATAATTTTGGACATGTGAGTACTAAGTATCAATGCACATGTGGGTTTTTGAAGATAGGCAAGCAGAACATGTTATCTGACTGCTGCCATGATGGCTTTTTACTGCAAGATAATATCAAATTAAACAGCTTTCTCATTTAGTAGATAGCTTCATCAGAAACAATGCAAAAGACTTACTTAAAATAGATTCATGGGTCATATGTAGACCTCTCATATCTTACACAAAGTCAGGTTAAGTATTTTTGAAGCCCACTAAGAGAATCGCTAGCTCCTGTGACTCCAACTTCCCCCCTTTCCTGAGAATCCTGTGTTTTCTTTAGTATTCAAAGTGTGCGATGAGAAGTAAGAAGATGAAAATGGATTTTCAACCTTTTTCTTGTATCTGAAGAAACAAGTTAAATATTCATCACCTCAAAACATCCCACCAGAATGACTGGTGTCAATGACATGGTATTGTTGATAAGCACTGTGAATGTGAGTATGTTTCAGTCTTTCACATCAAGCACTACAATAAAATATGCTCTTGATTTGCACGAGCATGTATAAATCCTAGTGAAAGGTATTTCAAGAAAACAACTTTTGTAACATTAGTGGTAGATACAGTGTTCACCATGCAAATTGGCCAAACTGTCCACAAAATGGCAGCTGTACCACTGAGTTTTGCACGGAGTGTAATTACAAGTAGGTCTCACAAGAGGTTATCACAATCAGCCAAAGATGAATATGTGTTACCGTACTGATGTCAAACAGGAACTCATCCTGACTTCTGCCCTGAGTTTATCCTATAAAATTACTGATAATCTTAGGGATGAATGTTTGACAGACTCTTCACATGTATAAATAATGCAGTATTTTTGTCTTTTAGATCCCTGATTTTCCTGGATGGTTTGAAGGAAAAAAAATCAGACACAAGAGGAATTACTACTGTCTTATTCTCTTCTTTAATAGATTTTAAACCGTTGAAGTTTAAGAGGCTTTTTTGTTCAAAATGTTCTTCTTTTCTGAATTCTTTCAGTGGTTATACCTGACTAAACATGAAGATGATATCTCAGGAAAAGGAGATTTATTGCTTTCAGTAAAGTATATAAAGTATTAAATAATCACATTAACAGTTAGTTAGCATTGTAAACTAAGAAATGCTCTAAAAGAATCAAGTGCACACCAGGCAAGGCTGAACAAGGCAGATGGAAATTTAAGTATAAACAAGTTCTGACTGTGTCAATTTACCCTACAAATTAGTGTAACCACTGCAAAAGTGCAAAAAAAAAGTGAAGGATTTTTGTACATTGTAGAACACTTGCAACTCACAACAGAAAGACTATCTTAGTTAAAGAAAACAAAACATGTCATATCCTAGATAGGAGAAGCATGTCAACAGTGAGAAATGGGAATTAGTCACACGATCTAGACGAAGAGAATTTATTCCCATACTTGTCAAGCCTCCAGAACTACAAAGCAACAGCAAGTGATAACATCCAGGACAGTTTAGTTCCTTCTCTAACATCTGCTGGCGTGTTACAAGAACATGATAGTCAGTTAAATAGTACTGGAATCCAGGTCTTCCATTTTAAAATCAACAACAGTAGTTTAGAATATTATATTCTCCATTACTGACCTCAATCTTATTTACTTATTTCATACAAAGTGTAACAACTCAAACAGAAGAGAGTAAGACAACCTTTTCCATGTGTTTTGGGCATAAAGCTATTAGTACTTTCTGAATAGCTACCAGATTTTACGTCACAGGGTACATAGAAATGTCGTCAGTTTACGTACCTTGAGGGAGTTTAGGCATATAGTTATGCTGCACTATATGCACTGCAGAAGTGTGTCCTCAGGTTAGGCAAACTTGCCTCTTACAAATTGGGGGCAAATGAATGAGGATATTAGGATTCAGGTACTGCTCACAATGATTATTAAGTCAGTCAGTTGTGGAGCTAATCCCTCATATATTTTTTTCCTTTATGTGTCCTTTGGTTTTCCTCTTTACAGAGTCTTCAGTGACAAATAAGAAAATTTTAAGGGCTGACTCTTGAGTATTCATAAAACTTAATTAGTTTTTGGTACAGCATTTCATTATATTGCAAACTCCCATGGCAGGAATATAGTTAAGAAACCACAATTTAGTCTAAACTATCTGTTTTAAAACTTCCTGAACCTTATATAAAGCAGTTTTGCTGTCAGTGGGGGTTGTTTTGACTGCACTTAATCTTAATTAACACTTCATTAATGGTGGGATGTTTAATTTTCTCTGTATTATTTTTTCAGTCCTTTTCCACAAGGCATGCTTTGAGCTTCACAGTGTTGCTCACTGTCTTGAAAAATCTAACAGGAATTCTAGTAGATAACTCATTTTGTGTAAAAACAGTAACAAAGGTATGGATGATGTCTTCTCAAGCTATGGAGTTCTCACAGCCGTAGTTACCCATTTGGTAAATATAAGGAGGTTTCAGGTAGAATATCCATGAATATATGTAGTTCTTCCCTCCTTGAGAAATGTTAGAACAACGTGTAAAGAACAGGAGTGCTTGATGACATTTACCAGGCCTTGCTACTCTGAAGACTGATCACAGTCTTACAGTGATGCCATTAAAATGAATAACAACATTTAAATCAGAAGAAAGAATCAGTGATGTCAGCAACAAGCTGCCTCTTGCAGATGTAATGGTTTTGACTTGCCTTTAGCTAAGCTCTTCTTGATGTCTTCTCACAGCCCAAGAGGATTATTTATTTTTTTTTAACCATTTATTTATTTTTGCTTTCCTGCGTATTGATTTTTCTTCCTGGGAGTTTGAGAAGCCCCTTCTCTAACACAGATGATCTTCAGGCGAAGCTAAAAGCAGGTCCAAGAAGCCACCCACCGTGTAAGTCACAGAAGCAGCCAGCATCGTGGCGGCGCTGGAGGCTGCAGCCGCATCCCCAACTTGAAAGCGCTCAGAAAGAGCACGTTGGTTTAGGAACCTGCGTACACGGTGCTCTGCAGAACCCCGGCTGGTGACAGAGCGAATAACTGAACTGGGACCGTCAAAGGTGAAGTTTTATTAACCTGCTGGTTGCTTATGGGCTTTTTGTCATATCTTAGTGAAGAGTTACTAAAATAAAAATAGTTATTTCGGAAGTATTTTTCAAAATAAACTACAGTTAAAGAATATAAGATATACTTCCTGTACGTTTTAAAGAACGATGACAAGTAATAAGGGGAAATGCTAACTGGTAGATCTTCAGTAGCTAAAAACTTGTGATTGTAGATTTGTAAAATCTGAACGTTTGTAAACTTAATACAGTATAATGTAGTAATGTACTGAATGGATGAATTTTTAACACTGTGCTTCGCTAAAGCATAACCTATTACTGAGTATTAATCTTTCAAAAGAATAGTAATTTTATATATATATACACACACTTGCAGCAATATTAAATCATCTCATTGCTGCACTTTCTGTTCTTGCAAATAAATACATGAAAGTGCTGTCAGACCGTGTTATAGTTCCCCCACAGATGACACTAATAGGTACTTAATAGGTATTTGAAAACTCACTCTCTTATTTTTTAGAAATTACCTTTGATAAATGCTTAATGTCTACATAAAGCATATATTTGTATTTTTTTCATAGTTTGGATATGAAAGTAAATGTTACTACTACATATTCCTCTGAGGGATGTAACTGACTTGATTTAACCTCAGAAAATACTTCAGCGTTTGCTATTTTTAAGCTTACCTTAATTCTATTTGCGTTTAATTCCAGATAAACTTCCAAGCAGCATGTCCACTCCTGTTTAGATTTATATTTTTTTTCTGAAAGCAATACAAGTCCAAGGTATTTTAGTGCTTCAGTAACAGGTTATTTCCTGTATTTTAAACTAAGTGTCTCTTAAATGGTTTATTAAAAACTGATTGGCACGACTGAAACCAATATAGTATCTACCTTGATGTTAACCCATGGACTAAGTTGAGCCTAAAGTTGAGCCTAAAGTGTTCTGTGACTTGGTAGTTCTCTGCCTCCAAACTGCTGGACAGGGTGCAGGCTGGTGAAAAGCACCTTCGTCTTATGAAGGCAAACTCAGCTTACAAATGCCGTCTAGCCTTAAAAATGGCATTATCCTTCTGGGGAGGATTCTGTGACCACACTTCATCTGTCTCCACACTGCTGTAAAGTGTAGAGGTGGCTACGACTGTGCTAAGGAAAAGCAGGTACCTCCAGGTTTTTTGTGGTATGTTTGAAAAGTCTCCTTACCTGCCCTTGAGGCCCGGCTTTTTTCCACACAGTGTGAATGAGACATGAACATAAACTCAATTATAAGGCTGAATTTAGTTCCAAAATGCTGTGATAGACATTGAGGACTGCATGAGTGCAATGTTAGACTGCAGAGATAGTATCCAGAATTAAAGCTTGTGGTTTTTTTTTTTTACAGGGAGGGTGATATCATAAATTGTCTTTTGCATTTTGAGTGTGATTTGCTAGGGTGATTTCTGCATCTGTTATTTTTATTTGCAAGTTTGTTTTGGGAGGCTCTCAAGTGAAATAATTTTTATGATTATTTGTTTGGGCAGATGGGATTTGCACATTTGGAATGTGAAGTTTCAGACTTTAACACTTGTTCTTTCGTGTATGTATAGTTAAGAGTATCACTAGGCAACTAAAACAGATTAATCCTCATCTTGGTATGATTATTTAAAGTAGAGAGAAGGGAAAAGGTCTTAATGGTAATAGAGAAGCAAGCAATGCCATTTTTAGTGACAGATTAGATATAAAAGGGAAACGGAAGGGTTAGAGTTAACAGTGATATGTGAGAAAGGCTGAAAGAGAAATACAGATATTCTTATGGCGAGACTGAGATATGGTCCAGAAATCAAAGCGAAGTAATTTAAGTTGAGAAAGGGGGCAAAGGGGAAGAGTTCAATGACCACATACAGGTGATTATAAACGTAGAAAATGGATAAAGAGTTTGCTGAAACTCAGTTGAAAGGTCAGTGTCTGTCAGGAATGGATACAGAACCCAGGAAAAACACCTGAATCTACAAGATTTTATTTTCATGACAATGTTTTGCTGAGACGAAAAGGGAATAAGTGGTATTATACAATTTTCAGAAATTTCCATCATGGTTTGCCAACAAGTAGCCATGCTTATACAAAAGAGCAAAGGATTGTGTTTTATGTTTGGTTGGTTGGTTGCAGAGGTTTTTTTGAATGTGCTGTTTTGTAATTCAATACATTCTCAAGCTGCAATAGCGTCCCCCGATTCACAGCTTCAGACTGTAGATAAATTATACCTTTTTATAATGACAAATTACTGAAAATTTAGAAACTGTGCTATTGTAAAATTGGTGACCTCTTAATGCTTGCTACTGTTCAGATTCCATTACAACGTTTGGACATGAAAATATAGATAAAATGAGTCTGGATATGTTATTTTATAAAAATGGTGTGATTGGTCCAGAGCTTTTAAGAACTCCCAGTGTAATCTGGAGTCTTAAACCTGCATTAAACTGGTGTAATTTTATTGGTCCTTATTAGGTCTCCATATTTATTACGTTAAAAAAACCCAATACCTGGTCCATTTGATCTTAGTATTTCATCACTCAATCAGAAGATTGTCCTCTGTTCTTTCCCAGAAGTTTTATCTGAAATGGGAAAGGAAAAGAGAAAGAACAAAAGGAAGCTATTAAATAAATTATCAACTATTATTTTCATTTTTTGAATGAAGTAAAAATCTTTAATATTAAAAATTATTACTATATCATATTGACCAAATTACAAAAGTTCTGAAAATTGTGAGCTGATCACCTTTAAACTTTTCTACTTGAAGGCAACTTTTGTACCTCCAAATAATGCAGAATGAAATAATATTTAATTAATTAAATAATCTTTAAAGAATATATTTTTAAATTAAATAATATTTAAAAGAATATACATTATATTCCTCAGGCTAATCTATTGATGAGCTTACTGTCTGCACAGATTATTTCATTCCTAGCTTTTGGCATAGATGTGATAGCTAGTTGTACTTCCAGAAAGTTAGACAGAGATACACGTTAAAATTCAAAGGCATTTGGAGTTGTCTCTGAGATCTGAAGACTGAAAATGAGAATATTGAAAGCCATCCTAACAGTAAGCCTTTCACAATGATATGGTACACATGCAAGATTTCATGCCGGTCTTTCAAACAGCACTAAGAGAATCGATTACTATGCTGTTCAATACGAATTAAACAAACACGTCAGTAGACTTAACACCACATACTGTAAATAGTATGTCCTTCTGTTAATACAGGTATAGAGAGGTTCCTCTGCACCATTTATGGTCTCCATATAGTACGATATTGAAAGAGTACAGAAACTGTAGTAAATTCCTGATGAAATGCAAGCGTAAGTCTGTTTACTATTAAATGTGATTTACTGCAGTTGCATTCTCTCTCTCTCCCCTCCCGCCCACCTCCCCGCTCTGTAGTCTTTTTGTAGAAGGTACAGGGGTTTTGCACAAATAACAATATAAGCTTTTCATTCCGAGTTAGTGCAGAATAACTTGTATACAGAAATATCACCTGTATTTTTAGATCTTCTTTTCAGCTGTATAGTCTTTCTTTTCTATATTTTAAGAATAATAAGTTAAGATTTGAAATGAAGATGAAAATTGCAAGGAGACTATAATGGAATAGCACTTCAAAACTGAAAATGGTGTAAATCTGTGCTACCACTCTATTTCTCCACAGATAAACACTTGCTTTAATATATATGGTTTTGTGACAGTACTGAGATAAACAGAAACACATTTTCTCATATAGAATGGGAAACCTGTAGCCTATACTAATGATAATAATTGCGATATTTATTGTGTTCTTGTGTACAGTGCATTTTTTTAAAAAAAGCTATTTTCTTGTAAAGAAGAATCAGAGCGCCTCATTACTAGAAAATGCTATCAACTGCTTGCATATATTATTCTACTCATCTGCATACCTTTGACAATGGTTGACCAGTCACTTGCTCAGACATAACTCTTAGAAGTAAGGTCTTTGCTTTCTTTAAATCTTAGTTTGACTTAGTGATTTACATAATTTATCTCCATACTTGGAAAATTAAGAAATTGGGGAAAAATGCATTCAAGAAAGTCATTCTTATTGAATGCTGATGTTTGTAATAAAGTTGGAGCTTCCTGTTCAGTGCTCTCATTTTCAAACTTCCTGCCTTCCTTTCCCTGCCCTGATGGGTTTTATGATTTTGGAGTGTAGCACACTCAGTGGAAATCCAGATATCTGCTAAGCCAGAACGGTTTTATTAGCTCTGTTTTCATGAACTCCTTTCAAATAGTTTAGACATGTAAAGTGAGCATTGTTCAGTTTAGTTGGGTTTTTATTTGCACAGTATTGTAACATGCACTTTTTATTATCTACATAGAATTACTTATTGGAATGCAGTTTTGCTGTGCCTTCACTTGTGCCCTCCTCTTTAACCACAAGTACATATTTTATCTGTTAGACACTGGCTGGCTTAGCCTCTATTCCTGGTTTCAGATTTGGTTTGTCCTTCCCTCACTGCCTCTCTTCTGTGTTGGGCTTGGATTGAAATTAAAAAGCTTATTTTGGGAGCTTCACCTACAGTTTGTTTTCTTAAGCTTTCATTAAAATTTGCTCTTTGATTGATTTCTTAAGATATTTTATCCTTCCTTTGTGGAGCTGACATATAGAAGTGGATGCTTGGATCTTTAGTAATACTGAAGATTTGACTATTAACCTCTTGCTATTAGATTGACATTCCCAGTTTAGACGCTGTGGATTTGCATAACTACTGATCCAACTGATGGGAATTGTGTGTTCTTATACTAGCATAAAGTTGTATTTCAATGTAAAATTGTCATCCACAGTTCTACTTGCATTTGATTGCTGAGGCAATATAGTAATAAAGACATTCCTCAGTATTATTTGTATGCCTAAAATTCATCCTATTATCCTATTTGGATAATAAATAGCTGGCCACTTGGGAAGAACATTGAAGACACTAGATGTACAGGGGAGTGTGAACTCTCATCCTGCCTACTCGTTAGACTGTCTCAACCCATGATGGGGACCGAGTAATTAAAAGTAGCTGTCACTCAGTATTAGGAACTCTCATATCTAAATATGCAAGAATCTAGAAAAGCAATACCTGCCCCCCAACTTTCTAGGAAATAACAGGAAATAATACTATTTCATTAAAAATTCTATTAAGAACAGCTGCTTAGAACCAGCAATTCAGACTAATGACATCTAAAATTATTTTTGCAGATCTGCCCACTACTGTTACAAAAATCTTGCTTTAGAGCTTTACTTGTTCCACTTCTGCACCCAATAAAGTTTCTATAATTTAACAACATCCTTCCAACTTCTGAAATATTTTAATTTTGAATATATTGTTCTACGCATATTGCTCTTCCCATGCAAGTTAAAAATCTCACCTCTTTTTAGAGTTGTAGATGCTTGATTTCGCATTCTCTTTAATAAAGACAAGTCCTGGCATTTTTTTTACGTAGAGATTATGTCAATCCATACCAGACTGGTGGAAGTCCTTTCACGTCCCCCTTGGAATATAAATTGTATTTTTTTCCTTCAAAATATTTTTGCACCCACATACATTGTTGATCAAGATATCTGATTGACTATATGAAAGAGTAGTGCATCAAAGCATTCTTAATTATTTAGTTGTAAATTTTACAATATAGCCTGTAATACGAAATAAAAAGCTTAGTTGGTATTTCCACTTTCATACTAATAACCTTCGATAGACATTATTTTATATTATTCATTAGGAATGCTAACCAGAAATAAAAGGCGAACATATTGGCATGTGAGTAGTTGCTGCAGTCTTTTAAACGTAGTCCTTATCCTTGGGCAATGTACAGGATCGCAAATGTTTTTAATTAGTTATTAATTGTACTTGCTTTGCTAGTTTCAGTCTAGAGACAGCAATATCACCGGGTCATGAAACACCAAGTATAACTCTTCCTGTTTCAAATGACATGTATAAAAGGTATGAGAAAATGGCTGTAGCCCTTCTTTCATAAAAGTGCTTTCTCTTAACTGCTTTGCCCCCCTTTGAAGAACTCTGTTGTTAAAGCTGAATTGTAGTTCCTTTCTATAGGCAGATGATTAAACATTCTCACCATTATATAATACAATTTCCATTTTATTTTAAACATACTTTGCATGATATAAAAATATTGATCACAGTGAGCTTTAACAATTGTTACTGCTATAAACAGAAATGCTGCACAATGGTTTTAGTGGAAATAAATTATATAGTCATTATCTCTTTAAAAAAAAAAAATCACAAGAAGGAGAACCTAGGCTGTTTGGTCATTGGCAGAAAATAAGTCCTTATTGAGTTCTTTATAAAACATGAACCCCAGTTATTTTCTACATTTGCTTTCCACATCTTGAGAAAAGCACAATGCGTCCGTGTCTGAAAGCCCCACAGGGTCTCTGGTGAACATTTAATTCCAAATATTAGCAAAGTTTCTGTTGTTCTTTTGTTCTAATGGAAAAATGTACACCAAAATAGCAAGTAGTGCTCTCTTCACTAATTCATAAGTGGTCTTTTCCAATATGTGGGTACACAGCGGCACACTTCTTCACTAAAATAAAATCCAGCATCACAGCGTTTCATTCGGACTGTACACGGCGGTCTGTAACAACTAAAGAAATGAAAAAAAGTGGGCATTAATATAACATGATCATTTATACTAACCTGGAGTAGAAATCTGTGTATGTTTAGATTGCCATTTCTCGGTGGGACATTTAATTCCTACAAATACATATCTTTTAACTTCTGTTTATGTTCTTGCAACTACTTTGAATCGGATTATTCATCACAAAAGACAATGAAAGAATAATGAATGCTATCGGAGAGAAATGATTCCATTGCAACAGATACTTATGAATATTGTTAAACGTATTGCCTGGTTCTAGTCACATTCTAATCTTGAGTAGCGCTTTTTCAAATGTAATATTTTTCTCCACTTAAATTGCCTTGTTATGCATGCTGCCAGTTTGAGGTAGCAATCCAGAATCAGGTGATGATCAAATTTACCATCTTCTTACCCTGGAATGGTTCTCTTCTTATTCACTACTGCAATAAGCCTGAGAGAGATTTCTCTATGTATGTTACGCTGTGACGCTGACCTTGAAAATGAGAACATACTTCCTTCAAGTTGCAAACTCCTATAGCCGCTCTCTGAGGCCAGTGGGGATATATCTACGCTTCACATTGCACCTATCTATGCAATAGATCAGAGCCTGCATGTTTATGATAAATCTTAAAGGAAAAAGAACAGAAATAGTCTCTGTTTGATTAAAATAAGTTTAACAGAAACAGAGCATTAAGCCACAAGTCCTACCTACCTAAAACACAGCAGAATTTTTTTTCACAGATTCCTTGACCGAAAAATAGAAGTTATACAAAGATAATATCTGTGGTTGTCCCTGAACTCTTCCTTTTCCTACTTTATTTTTCTATTAAAACAAGAACTTGACCTAAAATAACCTTACAATAACAATGCTAAATACTTTCTGGTGTATAACGGAGACAAAGTACAAGTCTGGGTTTTTTTTTCAGACGCTGGCAATGAGTCAACAGACAAAAGTATATGTTTCAAATTTCAACACAGTTCTACTTAAAACTTGTATTTCAATACTGTGTGCCTGTTTGTGAAACACTGATATTATGATCTATTACTATAATTCATACTTACTTCAGTTCAAAGACAGTACAGTACACTATATTAAGGCAATGTCACTCTCCTTCTCCCTAGGCAATTCTTGTTTCAGGCTTGTGGCTACTCTTATTATTGTTGCAGATAAGTTAATATGTTGTGTGCTTGTTTTGGATACCAAGTTACTACTTTGCAATAATTTGTTTATGATATGAGGTCTGGATTACAGTTACATTAATTCAAGCCAGCTAGTTCAACCAATGAACCTGGCTATGAGGAAAACAATAAGGAATGAGGAAGACCGCAAACATGACATTTATTAACTAGTCACATCTTGTTCTGTGTTTTCAATGTCATTAATCATAGATTATCTCACCAGTGTGGTCTCTGTAATTAAGGGAGTAACATTATTTTGTGCCACTTTATATAGGAATTTGAGATCAGTGTAACAGCTTCATGGAAATCTCTCAAAGCCCTACTGATCTTTTGCCCAATAAAGCTTGGAAACAGTGGTAAAAGGCAACAAAAATCACAGTGTCACTTGAGAAAGAGAGTAAGTGAACTTTACTGTCTTGCACGTGTTTGCCAAAGGAATCTAATACTCTGAGCAAATGGGCTAGCAGCAGTAGGTTTGTTCTGGGAAAAAGGTACTCCATTGAGATGCAATGGATGAAACGCTGAGCTCACTTGCCTTTTTGTCCCTCTCTGCCTTGAAAGCTAGACTATTTCATATGCTGAATGACCATCGAATGAAATAAGATAAAGATGAGGAAAAAGAAAACCAAAACAAAAAACCCCCCCGAAGCCAAAGTGTTCCACCCACCTATGACACGTTGCACAAAAAAGAAAAGCAGTCACGTAATCGTTAAATATGAGGAGTTCATTTGTGCCTCATAGTGAACCGTGAACTTCAACTTAACTTAACTTACAGCTGAGAGTGCTATAAAGCATCTCTCCCATGTGAGTTTGTGTCCCGCAGCAGTCAAGGTCGGGTTACTGCAGTCTTAGCCTCATTTGGGACATTTCAACAGAGAAAGCAAGCCCCTCGCCTCCTCTAAAATGCTTTGCAGCTGAGGTGCCTAGTTATCTGGCCCTGCCAAAACTGCCCAAAATAAATAGTTGAGGTGGTAACACAGGGTGAATAGCAGCAGAGTCATTGTAACTACATAAATGTGGTTTCCTTAGGAAACTCTGCTGAACAATAGACCAGGTATTTCAAAAGACTTGGGCGGAGTGCTTTCGTGTGACAGATGTCTGTTTTGCTGTGGGCAATCTGAGCACGTTGGAGCTAGGATAGATGTTCAGTCAATAGGTGCAGTGCTGGCTGAGTCAGTGCCAACTTTCTCTTTATGGTCAGTAATTGTGATTTGTTGCTATCGAATGCCCAGATTTGTCATTTTGGGCAGTCTAACAACTCCATAGGTGAAACTGAAGTAGAAATGCTACTTTTAGTGGTGGCAAAAGCACGATCGCCTTAAAAGCCAGTATGCTTTATGGTGGTGGCGGTTTCTTTCTTTCTTTTTTTCCTTTCTCTTCCTATCCTGTGCTTCGTAAATGACTTTCTGCTCCTTTCCTCTGGGACAGGGTATAACGTTAGAGGCAGAGGCATTTTAGGTACGGTGCATACAAATGGTGGTGCTTCAATACCAGAATCTACAAGGACGACTACTCTGCACGGGGAGCTGCCTAGGACATGGCTACAGGATTCTGCTCATGCCGAGGTCTCAGGCATCTTGCACAAAGTTATAGAACAGTACCTCCCTTTACGTGGTCTCATAACAGCAAGGGATCTTTCTTTCAAAGACAACCAGGATATTGCAGGGTTTTTATTCATTTTAGAAAAAGCTTGCAGTGGACAGGACCAAAATGTGAGAAACCTATGCTGAGTCCTTTCTTAAGGAGGAGAAGAGATTGCATCCTCTATTTTCCTTGACAGTGCTAACATCTGCAGGGCCATTGGTTGCAGAGCTATAGAGTAACACCATATACCAATCTTTCTTTCTCCATGCAAAGACGAACCACTTAGAAAGAGAAACAGCTAAAAGCATCCTATCTCACATTGTCCTCGGAAGTGAGAGATTCAAACTCTTTATCATATCCAACCACAGAGAAAAGCTGGGCTCAATTCCCTCCTTCAAATACTAAGCCTTTAAATCGGTAGAGGTGGCATCAGATATTTATTATGGCAGTTCTTAGCTTTTCAAATCCCTGACTCTTCCAGTTGTGAATGGTCTTTTAAAATACTCATGGTTTATGTGTAGCATTGCTGGAAGTGCACACTAGAGTAGTGCTAAACCTTTGTAACGTGCTAAAGATCATGTAATCAGGTTGGTTTCTTTTCCTCTGCAAACATAAAACTGAAATAAAACCTGAATGATAAAGAAGAAATTATTTCTTACATTTCTAACAACTCTTCTATTGCACTCAAAAGGCCAAACATAGGAAAACCAGGCAATGCCAATTATAATTAATCTTTTCTCCTATTTTAGAGACTTCAACATAGGTGTCATTACTAATATTAGACATTTTTTCTTTATCCAGGTTGAACTAATATATATATAGCAATATATTTATGCTAATTACATGTTATACTAAAAAAAACCATAAAGTTTACTTTTGATAAGCAACAAATTACCACAGACATTTAAATGTCCCAGTTTGCTATTTTCCATTTCCAGTGCCTGAACATTTCTGGAATTGTTATTTGCCATGAATATAATAGAAATCATTCCCATATATTAATAAATAAGTGATCTTTCTGTCCAAATGGCATTGTTTCTGTTTTAACAAATTCACTTTACAGAAAAACTCTTCTCACAAAATATACAGAGCAGAAATAATACAGTTTGTTTCTCAGAACCTAGTCATTCGCATTTTTATATATAGACTGCTACTGCTATGGGTGTAGCAGTCATGGAAGGAAAAGCTCCTGTGGTATATAAAGAAATTGCAGAGTTTTCTTCCTGACCAAATCCCATTTTAAATTATGAATGTGGGCATTCTGTTTTATAGTTATATATGTCTATTTTTCACAGAAATCACTGAGAGCTATAAGACTTTTTATGCACTCATAAATCTTTAGTATCAGTTGAGTGAAATGAAGGATATGCATAAATTTAGGAAGTGAAAATGAACGATGGTATCTCCAGAACTAACCCCTGAAATCTAATTAGGATTATTTGAGTTATTTGAATTGCAATATTCAGTTCTTAGGAAAAACACAGTGGGATTTTAAATAGCATAAAAACCCAGGGAGCTTGAACTTACAGCTCATTTTCATCAAAAGAAAAAAAAAATCATATGAAGTAGTAGTAAGACTACAAGAAAGTAAACATGCTTTAAAATACTTATTCTGCCCAGTAGTTTCCTCTTAGAGATGATAAAAAGTCACAGAAGATAAAACTGAAGAGAGTCTTACTGTTTACTTAAGACTACAGAAGCAATTGAGCAAGACAGCTAATGACACAACCCAAAATTTTACATCTCAAACCCAATGAAAGTGCTAAAGACTGAGTTTTTACCTGCATGTCTGGTGATGGAATCTTTTTCCTTTTAAGAAGCATTTATTGGGAGATTCTATACATTCACAGATGCATTTTGCAGGATTTAGTGGCTGATGTTTAGGACAGGTCTTTTTACATACACACTGGCACTTATCTTCATCAAATTCCTTGTTGGGCCCACAGGATGCAGGGAGAAGTTTGTTTTTGCACAGGCACTGACATGACGATCTGTCTAATTCTTTGTGAGGTCCACAGCTTGAGGGCCGCACGCCTCCTTTGCAGACACATTGACAGGTTTCTTCATCCAGCTCTTTGTTTGGCCCACAAATATGGAATCCTTCAGATGTGTCTAGGAACAGAGCAGAGAAGTTGCACAATTATCAGAATTTTGTCCCCACCCATCCCATATTTTTAAGTGAAGAAATAGTATTGAACTCATACCTTTTAAGGTGTTTTAAGAACAAACATATGTCAAAAGACATGCAACAACTAGTAATAGTATCGATAAAGAAAAAGATTCAACTATTTACTTTTCACATTTTTTAACTTTTCCTTTCAGTAAATCAAAACATGGAACTACATTTAATTGCTTAAGCAAAACTGCTTACCAGAATCTCCAAGGTGAGAAGAGAAACCAAAATCGTGCTGTGCCAAACATCTGCAAACTTGATTATTCCAGATATGATTTTTTGGACAGGTCTTGTTTGCCACATGACACCTGTGGAATGAAATATACAGATGATTTACTACCATAAGAAGTTAAGGAAAAAAAATTATTTTAGATGTTAATTGCTTTTGTTTCCCTCCATTACAAAACCCTGTTGAAGAGCTTCAGCTCATTCATAATCTTATTTTTAACTCCTATCAAATCTGTTAGTAATTAAAGTTCTCCCCACTACAGGAATCTTCAACCATTTGTTGAAAATACCTTCTCGCATTTTAGGTTTTAGGTCTAACTTCTAGAAACTGATATTTGTACTTTTCTAATGTAGTTTGGAAACAGATCTAACGCTTGAAGGTAAGCCTCGTACAGAAAATAGAGCAGCATAAAAAACATTTGCGTACAAAATACTGCATAGGTGGTAACAGACATAATTTTCTACATTTTTTGCTGTACAAAACAGTTTTCACACATAGAGATATCAAAAGACAGCTGATAATAGTTTCTGAATGAATGCTGTAGACCAAACTCTGATTTCTAAAACAAAATTAGATTGTCAGATTCCCTTCCTCTTTATGTGGAAGTTATGTGACATTAACCGACTCTTTCTCATCAGTCAACCAAATCCTGGACAGCTTTCTTGATTCTAAAGATTTAGACTTCAGCAGCGATGCCTCTTCACTTTAGAAATGAAAGACAATAAACAATTTAACAGTTTAATACTGTTTACCTGCTGGAGTTTTGCAGTCAAGGTAGTGGTTCCAAAGAAAGTAAAAAATCCTAATAGCAGTTGGTCTCTTTTTAAAGGATGACTGAACTTAACCAGCACGTGCACCACAGATACAATATTTGCGTATTATTTGATCTTCCTTGTTTGCAATTTCTTTATCCCCACAGGCGACATTACCCCTTTTAACAAGTCACGCCTAACTTCATGTCTCCAGGCTGTGTCACTTATTCCTTGTTTCTGTAGTATTTCTAAAATCCTCATCCGTTCAGACAGCACATACATTACACATTTTAAGCACCTTTCATCCCCCTGAGCACCATTACTCATGCATTCAAAAATGCGGGTGCTAGGACATTCATCCATGATCATCATTCAAGTATACCACTCCCCTCCACCACATTAAATGACTCTGCTTGTAAAGACTGCTGTAGTTTAACATCACCCTGCATCGCCTCATGTTTTATCAAGCTGGTGTTTCCTGATTTCATTCTGCTAATGATCTCACTCTTGCTCCCTCACTTGGCGTATATGTCCTTTTGCCTGCCTCCTGATTCTGCTTGAGGAATGCTACAGATAATTTACAGACTTATTATTGCATTCTGTTTAAAAAAAACCCCAGCTCACGCCTGGAGCAGCCTGACTCTAGCCAGGACTGTTAAAACTAACTACAGAAGGAAGCCAGGGTGACAGTATGAAGAAAACACCAAGTGCACATGAACCCATGAGAAGACAATGTTGATACAAAACCCAAGTTACCAAACAATTTGAAGAGAATGATATGTATTTCAGCATCAGCGTTAGAGAAACCCAGCAAAAGGAACTGGAACTGCTTGTTTACAAGTTCTACTCTGCTCACTAGTATATAAAATTACCAGGCGGTGGGGGGGGTTATGGCTGGAATTTTAAAATGACTTACTGTAACGTTTTAGGAAAGTTCAGGAAGGCTAGAAAAAAAATCAGAGGCAAAACCACTTCACAAAAAAATTCACTACCTTTTTCCAAATCATTGTCAACTCAACTTAAAAAAAATAAAAAAAAATGCTAACTTGTTACCTGTCAATGTCAGGACAGATAATGCACAAGAGGAAGAAACATTTACTGTGTGCAACACACATCCAAACCACATCTAAAATACACTTATCAGCTCTGTAAGCACCTACCTACAAACCACGGGGAAAAATGGTCATTATAGAGACTTGGACCTGAATTATGTGTATTGAAAGCCCCTCTGCTCCCCTTCCCCAAATCGCTAAACTTCTAAAATAGAGTGACAATTTTCTAACTCAGTTGCACGTCTTGATGACATTCTATATAAAAGAGAAGAGTACAACTTAAGATGCCATTAGTCCAGGAGGTATTCCGAAACAGTGGTTAACATGAATTGACATGCCTCAGCTCTGCAAGTACGAAGAGATAGCTAACACTTTTTAGGAGGATAAAAAAGTGGGAGAACAGGCAAAGACCTAGACCTTAATTCTCAGGACAGAGTTATGCAGAAAATATATTTTATAAAAAAAAAGATCAACTATTTATATTCTATCTTACATGTCATTTCTCTCCTTTCTAACATGTGCCTGTGCATTGTGGCAAAATCCAGTCTTGAATTCTTATTAGATCCCAAGTGTCACTACTCTAAGCCCAGAGATTATACTCCTAGACTTTTCTTTTCAGCAATACATAAGAAAGTCATTACAGTATTTCTGTTAAAATGAACACGTACATAAATACATGCACACATGCAGGTCTGCCACAGTGACAAGAAAGTAACTTTTGGCTTTACAACAGATTCACTAGCATTCAAACCTAGAAATAAAAATGTTAAGGAAAAACAAGAAGTTGAAAAGAATTTGAGAATTTTAGTAGAAATTACAAAAAAACCCCCAAACAGTGGCATTCTGAAAAGCATCCAGGCACCCACCAGGAACATAAAAAAAAATCCTTACATTCCTTTCTAGAATCTAGAAGCACTCAGCTTGGGTTTTTTGGGACTTTTTCTATTGTCTTGTAAAAAGCCATAGACTTTAAATGTAAAGACAGTACTTCAGAGTAGAGAAAGCCTGTATATATTCTGATCTAGTACTACTCTGTCTCACCTTTGTTGAAGCAGGATTCCTCACTTACAGGACAGGCAGCTACCTGGGAGTGATGGTCAAAGTCTTGTATCTGAACGCTTACTTCCCTCTATCTACAGGTAGCTGTCTCCTGGCTAGAGTAAACTCTTGCAATGGTAATTACAACTGCTTTTAATCTGGAAGCACCGAGAAGCTGCCAACAGTCAGCATAATTTAACTTTATTATTGACTCTTGGGTTTTGATTTTTTATAATCTGATAATTATGCAATTAATTAAACTATTAATGGATTTATTTCCTAATTTTTTTAATCCATTGTTTATGATCCATGTTTTGATGAACAAATTCAATAATTTGAATGCAAATAGAATATAATCTGTGTTTAGCTGGAACGTGTCAGAAAACATGCAGACTTTAACTGAATGAAAACACGGAGAAAACAACCTAGCTTACACCTCTGGGCATTTTGCATTATTCACTCGCCTTATTAAAAATGTCTGCAATTAATTCTAGTTCAGCTCCTAGTCATTGGTTCTTCCATAAAGCAGTTGTTAGTTTGTTACATAGCTTTGGCCTACTAAATTCTTATACGTGATGAAATAACCAATCCTCTAAAACGAAAGAAAGGAGTTCTTCAAGTGTTTTAATAACACTTGCTTCGCTATCAGATTTATTCTGTGACTTTTTTCATTCAAAATCACCAAACAAATTAACATGCTAAGTCTGTGGATTGTTAATTAACCTTATTTCCCCTTCCCATTCTGGTTTTTTTTTCACTTCTGGCATATGAAGATGTCCAGAAAAAGATTTGTAGTCAAAGATTCCCTAAAAGAGGCCTTTTTTTTTTTAACAGTTTTTTAAATAGAAAAATAGTTTGAGAGAGAAATGTTGTCTGCTCCTTACTTGCAAAAGTATTTTTGGAAAGCTTTTATGATTAACATTTTTTTTTAAAGTTAATTTTACTGATGCTTCCTTTAAGCCTCAATTGCATTGTAGTTCTTTCCACGAAACAAACCCCACAAACAACATTTTTCTTCATTTTTAAATGACCTAGCCCCAGTTTATCTACCAGCTAAAAAGGTACTGTGCTAATTACTTTAGTAACATTCTCTCCACATAAAATAGTATTAGCTCCTTCACAAAATGCGTTCTGCTGCTACTAATATATTTAAGTTCACCTATCTTAATTGTCAAAAGCTTCCGGCAATATTTTAAATCTAATTATATAGGCTTGCTCATAGTGTGAATGGAACGACCAGTCTCATACTTACTGAGTTTGTGTTGCTGGCAAGGAACGTCTGATGATAGAATGAACTTGTCTGTAAACATCCAACTTCGACATGCATCGGCAGGACGTGTGATTGGCAAAACTGACGGTTACAGGTTTGGGGCCGTGAGAGAGAGGCACTGTGATCTCAAACAACTATAAAAGGGAAAGCAAAGAACTTTTTTTTTATAGATCAGCAACAGTACAACTGAAAATAATAGAAAGACATACGAAAAAAGCTATAAGCAATTTCAGTTTAGGTTTTTGTTCTCTACCGTCATTCAGTGGCATATTCAATTATACCGCTAAATAATCATTATGTGCAAAATGAATAAAATAGCATTTTTAGTGTTAAACCCTGCTACGTGCCTGTTTGCTTAGTATAACATTTAAACTCCTGTGAAAAGAAGAAAATGTACAAAGAACTCATTTTTCTAGAGGAAATTACTTCAAATTGGCAGCCTTTTAAAAAATCTAAAATGTAACATTTGGAAGGTGCTTCAAAAAGTTGAAAAATGAGAATAAAGGGGGTAAGCTACAACCTAATATATCAGTTGCACAATTACAAAAGCTCGTGTAAAACAGCAATATATTGGACTTGGATCAAAACATTTTTGGATGCACAAGTTTTGAACTGCAGCATACTGTATTTTTGACTTTCCAGTATTCATATCAATGCAAATTATATGGTTACCCTAATGGAATGTATCTGGAACTATTAATATTTTCCAGGATATTAAGAAATATTCACTATTAATAAAATAATCACGTATATGAATGAATAAAATCCCAATTTTAGTGGGAAACATAGTTCAACTGGTTGAAGAGGACAACTTCAGCAATACCTTGTGGAAAAACTGAACACATGGTAACAGACAAACAGGGGGAATCATTTCACTGTTCAATTCAGACAGGTACTGCATCAAATTAAGAAAGTTTCACTGTAGGACTCAAATCTCAATAGTCTCCTGAAAAGTTAGGACAAATACTTCAGGTCAAAGTCTTAAAAACTTTTTCTGGTAGTATTTTTAATAGGATAATAGTGTATTGTTGCCTTTTAGGTGTTTAGTCACTTTTCCAAATAAATTTCAGAATATTTCTGCATCTTTGGGGGACTTTACTAGCTTTAAAAACACGGTCATAGGTTATTATTCCAGTTTCAGTGGATGAGACTGTGTAACAAGACTTTAATTTGTATCTGAAATCTATTTGCAATGCTTTTTTACAATCAATAACTTTATAGCATGGCATATAGGCAGCACGCAAATGTCATGAAAATACTGGTAATTTTAAATGATTCAAAATATGAAGTACATCTACAGGATGTCCTGAAAACAGCGTCTTGCACTGAAGCACACAAGCGTGCCTGGGTACTGACAAGGATGTGGGTGTAGCAGTACGGGATGTATTCACTGAGTACCCACAAGGTGCAGCCAACAATAAAGCTCGTAGTATTGACATACCTAAACTACGCAACTTAAACCTAAATTGTGTAAAGCATCATCAACTCTGGCAGATATTATCGATTTCACAAAACAAATTTTGACATCATTTAGTGACTGGATCTTTAAATAAGTTTAACATTGGGAGTGTCATCATACTAGAACTGAAATAGCAAAAGGATTATATCTGTATTATATTCTGTTACAGAAGATTACAATGCTGTTATTTTTGCTGCAAAAAGCACCACATTCCTTACATTAGTTTTAAATTTGGGGGGTTTTCCCCACTAGAATCTAAAAATGCAAACTGATACATGTTTACTTCTGCAGAAGGAACACCAAAACAGAAGATAGTTTCCTGCATCTTTCAAATACTGATCACAGAAACCTATCCATCTAGAGAGCTACCATGAAAAGAGTTTCTCTTGTTAGAGAGACTTCTAGCCAAAGCGTATTAACATTTGGATTCTTGCTCCAGCTGCAAAATAAATAACAGTTCGTAAAATTTTGGTCTTGAGTCATTAATAAGGGCACAAGTCCGCATCTAGTTTAAAGTTTGATACCAATAAAATGGATGCCTAATTATCACCAGACATACCTCCAGGGTTTTCACTAAGTTCAACATAGACTTCTGGAAAGATTCTTTCTAATCAACTTTTTATTATACTCATAATCCTTTTTGGCTTCCGAACCAATATTGGCTCCTTTACCCTTATCTATTATAAAAGTTCCTTTAAATTAATCACAAAAGGCATTCTTACCAAGATGCCTCATCCACAAAGAGCAATAATCGTAACACAGAGCTATCACTTTCATACCAATGTGTTATATGAAAATAGCCTTATGTACTTATTAATTTCCTTTAAAAATATCCACCTCTTTGAAGGCCATCATAGGTTTTGTTATAATGCACAAACTAACTAAGAAATTGCAGAGAAGGAAGGTGGTGCTGTAGATAGACAGAAAGGACTGTGTTTATGAAAAATAGTTTTCATTTCTGCATACAGTACACATTTGAGAAAACACATGATGAGTTCTTTGCATATCTTTGTAAAATACTGATCCTTAATCAGATGACAAAATTCACGTACATATGCAAGACTTGTACCTTTTTTTAAACAAGCTGTGCTTTGAGGAGGACAGCACGACTGTTGAGACCTCTGAAAATCTGGACAGCTAAGAAGCTACAGATGCAAAAGCCTTTACTATATTAAATATCTCATAAGAAAACTTATTCTTAAAAGACATATATGAATTAAGGGGCAGAACAAAGAGTATGGACTTAATTACAATATTATACATGTAAAGAGAATCTTGTTTGCTCTGCTCTGTTATGACAGTGTGAGCTTGCTTTTCTGAAGCTGAAGTAAAAACCCACTATAGGGAGAACTGATAAAACTTAGAAACTGAAGATAAGTATGATTCTTTGCATGGACCAAACTGCAGCTGACTAGAAAAAAAGGGCATGTTCTGTTCTTCCTCTGTTCTTGGAGTACATCAGTTTGCCATGCTGCAGAGCGTAGCAGACTCCAGACCGCTGGAGATGGCAGTGTAGGGCTACTGATGCAATTCCAAACCACCTAAAAGAGGTCCCTGTCAGTCCAACTGTTCTCCTGTTCGGCTTCCCAAAGGCACTGAGAGAAATTTCACTAAAACACTTGAGACATACCAATTGTGAGCAGGAATGACGGTGAACATGAATTATCTTAATCTACATTTATCCTTCCATTTAAACTGTGAAAGGTATCGGTTTAGAGATGAATATTGCTAACAACTATTCCCATCAACACTTCAGTGGTGAATGCAAAAAAAGCCCAGTTCAACAATGTAAAGGTAGACTAGCTTCCTTGACTTCACTGAATTACCTTCAGTTTGTTCAACTAAATTCTCTTACTAGCAATTTATTTTACATCACCCAATAGTAGCTACTGTTTATACATGAAGTCAAAAAACTAAGCCAACTATTTATGTCAGAGCTTATATTATATTTGGTATTACATTTCTAGCCCTCACTTTTGGAAAGTGCTTAAGATGATACATGAACTAGCATTTTGAAAAGAATATAAACTAGATCTATTTTCATTAATGGAAATGACAGAAGTGAAATAGTGAGGTTGGAATTATTGATTTGTTCTTCCTACACTTTTGTCTGTCATGCTATTAGGATACTATATTCTGATGCATACTGAAAAAGGAGATATTTATTCTTCTCTTCTGATAATGAAAATATATCGAGATTTCACAAGAAATAATTTCTTGAAAAATAGTCACAAAATATATTTGATACTCAGAATAATTCAGTTTAAATAATCTCTGGTATTTTAAAATAAGATCCATTCCAAAGAAAATCTATATTCTGCTCTCAGCTGTGATAGCAGCATCAGTAAATCCAATAAAGCTATTTAAGCGTAAGTGAATAAACTCTCAACATACATAAGCTGCGTTTGAATTATCATCTTAATAAATAATTTCAAATTAGGTAAGATCTGACCTAGTGTAATGCTTTCTGCTTTTGTTAACATCTTTAATTTATTTCTTGTTTATCTTCCTCATCCAACAGAACAATAAGCTCAACATCTGTTGTCACTACAGGGCATGTTTGGCAACATGTAACCACCAAATGTCGGTATCTAGAAAGGATATTTCTAAGAGAAATGCACCGTAACATCTGTGTATGAGGCTGTTTTTTGACTTCTTTCTCTTCTAGCAACATTGCTGGTTGTGGGTACTACTGCTGGTACCCACATTGCCCATACGGGGACCTCTTCTGGGAGATCAGATGGCTTATATTTCTGCCTGATCCTTCATTCAGTAAAGGATTGGTTTTACTGTATTCTTAGAGGTCCAAATCTTCTCTTCCCTCCCAGCTTCAAATCATAGTAAAAATCACACACATTCACACTGCAGGCAACAGGGAAAAGACATTTCCTTCAGATCTGTTCCTTGGGGTCCAATGCCCACAGACAGACATTCAGGTCTAAATACTGCAAAGAATGACTTCAACCCCCAGAAGAACGTGAGATCTGACAGTAGTAGAGATTACAGCAGTTTTGTCAAAATTGAGACCTTTTATTGCTCACAGTTATCAGAAAAAAGTTAGTAATTATAGTACATTAAGCAGCAAATTGAAGTACGATAAATGAGTATTGCTAGAGTTAGAGGCAAATACTCAAAAGTTAAAAGTTCCCTAGAAGATGGGATTTAGGTGTCTAGATCTGAAACTGCTTCTGATCTTTGTTCAGCTCCAAGTTACAAAGTGTTCTAGTTACAAAGAAATGCAGGTCTCCCAAAAATTCCACTTGCCTCCTAGGTCTTTTTTTAACACTTAAAAGTATGCAAATTGTCTCAAAGGTAACAAACCACACATTTGTAAGACAAACAAACAAGTATCATATCCTTTACCTAAAATAAAGGAACATGAAATTTTTTTCAGAGAAAAAAAAAAATCCCAATTTTTGTTTGTAACAATAAAGCCATATACACTTCTTTCTCACCCTGGTCTAAGTCTGGTACACTTGTGCTGAGGTTTTAAAGCAAAAAACTAAAAAGTAAAGTCAACACATCAAGCTGAGTCAGGCAGAGAAAAATTCAACCCCTATTGTTAATGAATAGCAAAGTTAGGCTGAGAATGACAATAGAGTTTACAATAGAGTATGTTGGATAACCTTAATATTAGGCTACTCACACTAGAGTTGTTTCCCATTGAACAAGATTATATGCAACTACAAACGTTTATTCCCTGTTTTTCTGTGTCATTAAAAAATTGAAGAGCCTTGTACAGTAAATGGCTTAAATAGAAACTGTGTGCTAAAACCATGACAGTCATTGGTACTATATGGATTTAAAAAAAAAAAAAAAGAAAAAATTTTGGTTGCAGGACTTTTTTTTTTTTTTTTTAAATTATTGTTAAAGGAGATGTATTTTCTGTAGTTCCCACTGACCATTACCAAGATGACTTTATATCTGTCTTTCAACCTAGCCAAACTTGAACTGTTCATCTTCAAAAAATGAAGGAAGGTCATTTTTCTTCTAGATTTTGATTACACGAACTGTAATAAGATGTATTTTAGACTTAATACTTAACCTTTGTTCCTCTGCACCAGCCAAAATTAAAAGGCAGCATATCCTGCAGACCTGAACATCAGCTTCTTAAGCTTGTATTTTCTGCCTCCCAGGTACAGACAGGTATATAACTAAAGAACTTTTCAGACTAATACAAAGGAATTAGACCACTTTTACAGTCATGTGTGCAACTAAGAACAATTCTTTTTCCTGGATTTTCATTCTTTTACATATCAGTTTTTTAAATCCTTGAAAATCAGTGCATATGCTCTGTACCGTACTTCTCAGGTGAGAAGCACAGCAAGAGGACATCGGGCAAAGGTGTCTCTGAATTGCTCGGCGCAACCAGACTTGGCCTTTGGCACTCCACAACCTGCAATTACAGCGATGCCAAGGGCACCAGCCACACTGTCTTCCAAACCTCGTTATTTCTTCAGCCATCCCTGCAATAGTTTCCAGGCCAGAGCTGCATGGTCCAGCCATCCCGTAGCAGGCTCTTTTCAGTGCCCGTCCTTTAGCCATTTATAGAGCTGAAGTGGAGAACAGAAATGAGGATGGGACCGGAGTCTGGCCCAAAACCCAGAGCTCTCAGCATGATTTTAACCTTAAAAAAATAATAACAATAAAAAAATCTAACAGCAGACAGGAATCTCTGAATGCTTGACCAAAAGCACTATCAAAATTCCTGTAAAAAAATTTCCCATACATTTCTCCTCACTGATCCTTAGAAAGGCATGTATTTTTGATTCACTGCATTGACAGCTCCTTCTTTAGACTAGAAGGACTTCATGCCATACTTTCCAGAAAAAAATGTTGATTTCTATATAAAGTATTTCTTTGCTTCGGTGGCTAAATTAGTTTATTCAGCACTATCATCATATGTACCAATTTCCATTGGGTCAGCATACATAAAATTATTATTGTGATCACTGACTTCTGAAATATAATCCAAACTGTTATTTTCACATCAGGACGAGGGAACCTTATCATTCTAGATACTTTTCAAATATAGGATTTATGTATGATTTTTTTCCTAGATATACATTAACTACACTATATTCTTCTGATGGACTGTGGTTTGTTTTGGCAAGCTTCCCTTAAATTGATTTACGCTCAGTTTCCATCACTTGTGATCTTTGCACTTCCTAAAGTGTCAGTAAGGCCAGCCAAATATAACCAGTGTAACAGAGCACAATGTGTCTGTAGAGATTTTTAAGCTAAGGATATTAGACTATTTGATTTCAAAACCCTAAACATCTCTATACTGGAAAGAGTGCAAATAAACTATTTGAAAAGTGGTACATCATCGTTATTTATTCTACTATCTAACTTTTTTGAAAAAATAGTATTTCAAGGCTGATGTGTAATACAACAACAGGTAACTTATCTGATATAATATACTTTATATCTGTTAAATATGCTTGGGTTCCTTACTCTATCTTTTTATATTTGAATAACTTTTTTTCCAGAAATTTTAACAGAAAAACCCATTTTGAAATTATACTGATATATCTCCCACTATTAATAGTACCTACCATATCATTACAATCATCAATCTAACATAGAAAAATGCATGGGAAAAGCCTTAAATGGTAAAGTTCAAACCTACTGAAAATTCTTGTGACATATGCATCTCCAAATTGTGTAAAGGAACACCATGTACATCTCAAATATGACAAACAATTTCAAGCTGTTAACTTGTTTCCTGTGAGAAAAGCTCCTCTAAATCTAACTTCAAACTGCTTGGAAAGATGTTTTCCCTTGAGGGACTATTACTGTAACCATGAACAAGAAGATTTAGGACCTTTATATCAAATGATCTGAAAGAAGCCAAAAAAATGTCCATCCTGCCAACCAAGAGGAAGAATGGAATGAGATGGCTCTTTGACATCTCTCACTCCTTCCTTTCAACCTATAAGCAAGTACCTATAGGTGGGGCATAAAAAAGTAGAGATGAAGGACAGACTGTTGCTGCACCAGGTAGTTCCAATCTTTGTCACTGCTGTTGAATTACTCATGTCATGGAAACAGAGCTGCTGTTTGATTAAAAACGAATTAGAGAGAAAACCAACACAACTACACCACAAAACCAAAAACCAACCACCTTCCCCATAGATCTTTATTAGAGAAACCATCACTCACAAAGTTGGGCTACTGCAGTGTCACAGATCAAGGAGAGGAAAAAGATCTACTGCATTTTATGAATTAGCCTAGGGGTCCTCAAATATTTTCATAGACCTCGTACCACATCTTAATTAAGAAATTGTCTCATACCCCAATCATGATTATGTATAAACATTAGCAACTATAGAAACAGTTTTTGGGGAAAAATGGTATTAAAAGCAATGCAGAATACTTTTCTATTTTATTTTTTTTTTAAATAAAGTTAAGTAGGTAGAAAGGAGGAACACAGCCTGAACTAGAGAACTTCTGACCTCTCTCTGGACCACCACAGTGTTCCACAAGCCAATCTGGGAACATCTGACCTAGTCCATTCCCCTGGCAATCAATTACTTGCTATGCATAAAAATAAATTCGATGCTTAGCTCTTTTCTCCTTAATTTTGATGAAAGCTGATATCAACTTTCTTTAGATTTTAATGTCTGGAACCAATGCTAGAGCTTCCCCTCACAGTAAGACCTCTAGCTGAGAAGTTAATTTCCTATTAAGCACTTTTTCTGCAGGCTGAACAGCATGAAGTTATCTTATGGAATTTATGCACCAAAAATAAAGCTACAAAAATGGTGACTTATGAAAAAACAAAAGATGCCTGGTTACTAACCATTTGTTCTCATTTAATTCAGGAAATAAAAGGAAAACAGTAGTGAAAATAGCTGTGTAGGGTACCTGAATTCCACAGAAGGGTCTTGAATCCAATACTTTTTTCTTCCTAATTCTCATCTGATATAGGGTAAGCTGTGGTCACATAACTTTAAAAAGATTTGAGATGATGACAGATGAAGAGATATAGCTATAGCTCTCTTCCTTTATAAGGGTTTTTTAAAACTGCATTCTGTCAAGGACCAGATAAAACTGGAAAGCAGAAGCAAGATAGAAAACTCAGAGATTAAATTGCTTGCTTTTACAGAATAGGTAAGAAAACAAAACAATGCTATTGCCTCTTTCTTCTTTCTGACAAGTCCGTTAACATTTTCCTTTTCAGAGTCTCTCAAATCTTTAACTATTCCTATATCATATCATCACCAATGACATCAAGAACTTAAAAAAGAAACTCGTACTAAACATTTCCTACTAGGCAGAAAAAAAAAATATTACTTCACTCAATAGATATGAACATAAAGATGAATAGAAAGAGATTATTTACCCCAAACTGATAAGGTGCTCAAAGATCAGTAAATCTGTGCTAAATGGAAAAACTCTCTCTGTAACTAGATCATCCTTTATTCCAGTAAGATAAACTTCATAAATACATGTCATCATCCCCCCTTCCCCTCCCCCCCAAAAAAGGTCATATTTCTTGGTTTATAACATGAAAATTATATTTGCATCTTTCAAGCAAGTGGAACTAGGACAGCTGTTTGTGGGAATAACTATGCGCTTGAACAAAATCAGTGTTGTAGTTTTCCCTGTTTAAGCTATTTGAGTTACATTATTCATTCCTGTGCTGTGTGGCTCTCTACTACTAGCTTAAATTTAGGATTGAAAATTCTTGGTAGAATATACCATTTCGGACAGATTTGGTAAGAAATGAGGATAGAAAATGTATTTTAAAAAATGAGGGGTTTTTTTCCCCCTGTGTTCTTTACACCCCTTTTCCTAATCCCCTCTCAAGAAGGCTCAGAGCACTAAGAAGTTTCATGATAAAAGAATGACATTTCAATGGACTATGATTTTATCGTTGGCTATGCAGTTGTGTATCTTCCTTATAAACACGTACTGCATCTTCAGTTAGAAGAATCCAGTCGAAAAGGAAGCAAGATTTAGACTAAAATTAGTTTTCTTCAAAGCATCAGAAAGAGGTAAAAAGCAAAAAAGCCTACAACCAACAAAAAACTTACCAAATACTGTAACAAAAGCAAAATACCCTAGCAAATATTTTGAAGTATGACTATTTTTACATTCTTTCTGAGGGAAACGTTGTAAGATAATGTGATAATTGTTATAGCTACTTAAAACAGAATTATGCATGTACGTTTTCCTTTAAAGGCAGATCACAGGCTCAATGCATAATCTCTGCACACTCCTACCTGATCACTACCCCTGAACTTGAAGAATAAAAACTGCACACAGACCTGAGGAAGATGCATTAAAACAAAACAAATGGGTACATTATACTAATATCTCTTAATATAGTAAAGTTTAGTTCCTAAAAGGCTTTACTTGCAACGTGTATCTTGTCTGTATATGTCCTAAAATAGTCTTCACTAATAAAATTACACAGGGTAGTTTTCCAGAGAGCTCTTGCCTCATGCAGCAGGCAAATGGTAAATGAAAAAAAAAAACAAAAAACAAAAAACAAAAAGGAATTAAGTTTCATGGATAATCTCAAAATTGAGAACAGGATACTCCCCTCTCCTCCCCCTCCTCCCCCCCAAAAAAAAAATTGAGAAAAAGAGTATTAAACATTTTCTTCCATGCAATAGTATCTTCAGCTGTTTTTTCTACGTATTCTGGAATTAATTTTTTTTCCTTCTTCATAGTAGCAATAAGAAGGTTTAAGATATACATGATCATAAATGGAATTGCAAGGATCATTTGGACTGTAATAAGTACAAGAACTTACTGTCTTGCTGATGTAATTTGTGCTGATATTCATACACTGGAGTCCTTCACTATTGCAGCAACCTCCACATCTGTAGATGGATACACATGGGGGTTTAAAGAAGGTGTTTGTAGTTGCTCCAAACTCTTTTCCCACATCCACACACACTTCACGTGGCATGCACTGAGTTTTTCTCCATTCAGTATCAATACCTGCCAAGTTATAGGGAATTTCATGTGTTATAAAGTAACTGTTTAAAACAATACTCTCCTGCAGTAAATTGGTAGGATTTTTTTTTGAGTTCAGAACTAGAACATGCATTGCTAGTCACACCCTTTATTCAGTGAAATACATATCTCTGTATGTTAACTTCTAGCTAATTTTTCTTCTTCATGGAGATGTGACATATTGTCATGAAGCAGAAGAAAAGTCATAGTGGAGCCAAGAGGGAACCTAACAAGGCTGGGCAGATCTTACGACATCCACAGCCAAAGCAGTACATATCCTTTCTCCTTTGCCTGGGGTAAGTAGCACCCTGAATGAAGTACAAAGGAGTACTGCAAATCTCCGCAAAGTAATTTTAACCAGTCCCACACCGTACTTCACTCAGATACTATATATTAAAAACATTACATTTGATGCCTACACACTTAACATGAAATTAATTTGAATACATGTTTACTTAGTTAACTACACGAGTATAATTTAAAGAAAAAGGTTATTATTTAGCAATTATGCACACCATATGATTTAATCTGAAAGGTGGTATTTGTGCCCAGATTACTGACGCAAATTTGGGCAAACATTTTACATAGTGTTACAGAGCCTTTTGCCAAATGCAATCTTACGCTAAACAGCCATGAGACTTGCAGCTGTACAGGCCCTTTATTATCTCTTGGAGCCAGTTTTTGGTAGGCTACTTGGAGAAAATGGAAATTTCACCTACCTTAAAGTCTCCATTAAGGTACATTATTTCCAGTATCATGTCAAAAAGTACACCCCCCACTATAAATCCTCTGTTCCTCTAGCTGCAAGCACTTGCTTAAACTGTAAGCTAATTACATTTTTATCCAGGCCATCTGAAACACTAAGGGGTACCAAAATACTTGTTTCAAAGTTGGGGTTTTTTCTGGTTTCAGCATAACATCGTGACAACTGCCCTCTTGTAACGGGAAAAAGGTACAAGTGGATTATTTGGCCTCCTAAAGCAATAACGTGTAAAAGAAGAAAGCATTACCAGCCATGACGTAATTGCAGAAAAAGAGCAGAAATAGTTCAATGAATCCAACTCTTTGCTTTCTGCAAAATCATTACAGCCTCTACAAAGCAGGATTCTTTATACCTGAAGACAAACACTTCTTATATCTACTGCGCTAAGAAAGTAGTCTGTATCTTTCTTAGAACGGACGTACCAAAAATACTTCTGTGGAGCAATTTATTTCATTAGGGAAGGTTGACTGTCAAAGATTTTATTTTATAGCCGCTATGTGGTTTACTGATTTCAAAATATTTTTGACACAACTGACAAGCCTTTGGGTTTTAATTTATTGTGCGTTAGAACGTGTTTTGTGTCCTGTACTTACTTTTCAGGATCTCTGCATTATAGTGTGCTGCAGCAAATTTCAGGGAATCATCTGATCTTGTGTCAAAGCTGGAGTGTTCCCTGTTGTGTTGCCAACCTCCTTTCCTCAATTGACATTTGAACACTTTCCAGTATTCTGGGTAAAGTACTGTCATGAGTTCATCCACACTGGACACAGACCGCAACTGCTCTTCCAGGTCTTTGCTTGCATGAGCCTGTCAAAGTAACACGCAAGATTAATTACTTTCTCTATTACACAAGGTTTGCTGGAAACTAGCCTGAAAAACAACTCAAACATTGTAAAATAAAGTTGTGTTCAAAGGGGTCCTCATTACAAAACCTGCTTTTGTCAGTCAGTGCCAAGAGTACTATATTGACAAATACTGAAATGTTTTCCTTCTGCCACTAATTCTTTATCACACTCGTAGTTCAAAACATCTGTGTGAGAAAGGCATTAAGCCTATACAAGTACAGTTTGTAGATTAAAAAAAAAAAAAAAGAAAAAGAAAAAAGCATTTTTATTCTGGAAAGAAGAGTTTTCGTGATAAAATTTTGAATGCTTAAACCCCAAAATATTTAAATGAAGTTCATGTTATTTAATATCACATACTATTAAAGTAACACCAAATTTTTGCCCTTTTTCCCTTACTCCAGGAAAATTGAAACATCCAGAAATGCAAAAATGGTGAAATTGGAAAAAAAAAAAAAAAAAGAAAATAATTCATGTTATTTTGTACCTTTATAGGGGAAATCTCAATAACCAAATTCTTTCATAAAGCACTAATCCTTAAATCAGTAGGAGTCAAGGACTTTGGTACCTTTAAGAATTTGAACTGTATGCTCCCTCACTGCTAAGAGTCTCCCCTAAAACTCTTCAGGACTCTAAGCACTACACCTCTTTAACTTGTTGTTTCAAGAGTAGCTTCAAATCCTGTAACCCTGCTTTCTTTTTTGCTGGCTTTTACACAAACTCATTGCAATTGCATTTTCCTTAAAGACGATGACTGAGTTTTACATTCTAATTTCTCACTTATCTGGAAGATTCCTCTGTCCTCTTAGATGAAACAACATATTGCATCAAAGGACTGCTGTTATTCCCTGCCCACCCTTCTCATCCGTGAATTGCTGACTTTTCAAAGGGAAGGACGCTAAGAAGAAAAAGAAGTATTGAAGAACCTTTAGCCACCTTCTCAGCCTACGTGGCCCTTAGATGGCAGTATGAGACACAAAATATAGAGGTACGCTTTGTAAAAGTGTCAAGCAACTGGCTGCAGACTCTACAGGTTACTACAAAATTGTTGCTCTAGTCCCAAGAAACACCAGGCTGTAACAGCATAAAACGTGTGCCTAAAGCCAGAAATAAGAAACTACAGAGACTGGAATTTAAGACTCCTTATCAAACTCCACTACTAACAAAAAAGAAATTCTTTCAATTTGGTGATTTTGAATGTTACACGGGTAAAACAACCAGTTCCGAAACAGCTCACCCAAAGCAAAACTGCTCCTTGTCTCACAAACAACCAAAAGGGTACAACATGGCACGTGCTGGCGCATCCACTTCCCTATCAGGTGTCAAATACGGGAAAAACGCCTCAGGGTAAGGCAGATTCACAGAACTCAATTTCATAAATACAGCTAAACACAGAAGCCAAAGCTAATACAGATTTCAAAATCATTTTATATGTCAAAGTGTTATGAAGTTAAAAAAAAAGTTTTCACTAAAGCCTCACTAACCACAGAGTCATGACAGACTACTTTGTCCTGGGAGATTTCAACAATCAAGCTCTCAGTCTCAGAAACGCGCTCATTCAGGGCTTCATCTCTTTCCTTGCCTCCATAGGAAGGGTCATCTCTTGGTGACCCCAGCCACCCAGCAAGCGGTATCTTGGGGCCTCGCCTTCAAATTCACTGGCAACATAGAGCATCTCGCTCCCCACCAGCCCTACGCTCCTTGCAGGATGCCACGCAGGTTCTCAATCAGTGGGTCACAGACAAAAATCCAAGCTGAACAAACAACTAATTCAGCCTCTGTCTGCTTGCTTTTATCTCTCTCAAGAGGTGAAAAGAGCAGGGTTTGAGTAGCCTTGTTCCTGCTGGGCTGTTTCCTGAGAGCGCTGCAGCACATGCCCCTTGAGAAACGGGAAGCAGTAAATGCCGGCGTCGCAGATGCGTGCCCACCACGTGATGGGAATATGCCTGGCACGGGAGGTCACGGCGCGGAGGCGGCGTGCACATCCTGTCACAAGGCTGGATGCCAGGCCATTATGTAAAAGGCGTAGGAATGGAAAATGTGTTTAGTCACCTCGTAGCTGATCCTAGGAGGTACCAGCAGATCATGGGGGTGACATGGAAAGAGAATCCAACCAAAGGTTCACCAACCTTTGATGAATCCCTTCAAAGCCCGTGCAGCCCACCGTAGACAACATGTTGGCTATTGCTGTTTCAGATATTCAAGGTACAGGCCTAGATTATCAGAAAACTAAGTACTGAAACTCAAAATTACTTAGTTGATAACAAGTCAGGTTATGGAGCAGCAAAGAAATTACATTTGTTAGAAATAATGTCTGTTGATGAAATCCTCTTTGGTTGGGAAATTAAGTCATGTCTTTGCAGCTGGACAGAAAATTTGGTGTATATATATAAAATATGTATGAAAAAAGGCAAAACATGAAGAAATGGGTGGCTTTATTAAAGTATTGTATCTAATTTAATAAAGTATTGTTTTCAAATGCATTTCTTCCTGGGTATTCCATGGGCCAGAGTATGTGAAGGATAGAGAATACTGCCTACAACATGAAGTGCTCACTTAACGTGAACAAGAGGAAAACAATTTCTGGAGCAGATAAATATAATTACTTCTTTTTAAATAGGATTCATCATTATTGCATCAGAATTATTTTGTGCTTAGTTTATTACAGTCATTTGCTTGTAAAGCTGGCTTCAATTCAAACTTCCAAATATACTGTGGAAAACCAACCTGATCACTAGAGGGCTTTTGTTCTCTCCCCTCTTCCGATCACCACTCACTTCACAAGGATTCATCACTGCCCTTTGGTTGCCCATTCTACTGTTTTTATCATTTTTACATATTATCGACATTGTCCTACATGATCACCTAAAAATACTAGAAGCTATATTCTGGAGAAAGACATTGACTAAGCCTTTGACTAGCCAATCTCTACAAGATGATAGATGATATTGAGCAAAATACAAGAATGAATGGTGAATACAGTAATGACAAGCTTGCTTCATTTCACTTCTTCCACGCTATTTCCCAAGGAGGAGGGAAAATGACAAATACACATATAAAAAAATAGTAAAGCTTGATGACAAGCACTCTCTCACTATTATTTATTTAACTTAAGGAACTTTTAGTCTATCAAAGTATGTTTTGCACAATGTGGCTTTCCACTAAATGGTATGTCCAGTTTTTCATAAAATTATAGCTTACAAGGGGAGGGGCAGGATACCAAGTAGGCTCTATATCCATTAACAAAACCAAATCTATAATAGATTTTCCACGCATTACATTATTTGTCTTTCACATGTCCCCAGTGTCTGCCTCTATTATTAATAACAAAGGTCAGAACACTTAATATTTGGCAGCATGCTTGACACATAATTGATGGTGCAATGTGCTATAATGGTACTTTACGCATCTGCTCCGATTATAGTTGTCAGCTCGTTTCATTTTCAAGGATTTTGTTGACAATTCTTAATAGAAAAATGCTGTCTATAACCCCCTCCATTTTAATATGCTTATGTACTGTATTTATTGGCTGACTGAAATGTATTAAGAATCAAGTAGTTAAATCCAAATGTTGAAACAAACAGCACGCAAGCAAATGGAAATATTACAAAAGAAAAGTATGTATAAACATTTCACTTGCATAGTATTTTATTGCAATTTTCATGTTTTTCACTGCTAGTTTTTGGAAGTTGATGCCAGTAAAAAAAAAAAAAAATCCTAATTAAATATCTTAGCCATAGTTAAGAATTAAATTCAACTTTTTGTCCAGCCCTACAATCATGCTAGAATAGCTCTGACTTTTGTCTTATATGCACCGATTTGTCACTAGTAAAATTGAATGACTGTCCAACAGTTGCAAACTTTTAACTCACCATTCAATATAGTAACAGTGTATTACAAAAGTGAAGCAGTAACACTATAGCGGTCTGAACTATATTATAAGTGACCTCTATTCATTCCGTTATTTTAAATACAAAGAATAACACCAGGCAAAGAAAACAAATAAATGGGGGGATGTGGAGAGGAGGAATGTACAAAGTGGAGAGGAAAGGAAAAACAAATGAGTTTGAGGACAGATTTGAACAAAAATTTTTTAACAAAGAAAAAGATAGTGGCTGTGAGGATACGCTTAAGACTACAGGAGTTTCACTTCTATATTATACATCACATTTTTTTTTGCATAAACTATTAGATAATCATCCTAGGCTTATGGTACTTAATATTGCTCTCCTAAGTACAATTGTTTAAGCTGAGGTAGTTTAAAATTTGCACTTTAAGGGAAATGCAATTTTTATGCAAGTCAGCATTTTTCAGATAGTATTTTATTTAGATATTCTTAGAAAATGCTGGAAAAAAAATCCAAGATTACAGATTTGCACATGGCACTTATGTTTGGTCTTTCAGTCAAACATTTAACCGCTACTGAGGTTCTGAAACTTCTTGGCTGTTGCTTGTTCCTCAAGTACCTGTATTCCTGAATGGTTCTCAATGTTTCCTAATAAAATACCAGTACTTTCATATATTTAATGGGAATTACTTATGAAAATATCTTTTTTTGATTTGAGTCTGATTTCTCTGGGAAGCAGAGAGAGAAAAATCACTGGAGTTGCTTTCTAGAGCAACTCCCTGCTCTGTTGGTTTTATAAGCTTGTCTTAGATGGCCAGTTCTCCAAGGTTTCTATGAGCCTGGGCAATTAAAACTTTGCTTAGGTGACATGATATCTGATACAATTAGAGACAGGAATGTCACCGTGCCACGACAGAAATCCATACAATCCAGACATGCACGCATAGAAATGGGAAAAGGTGTCAACAAACACCATTCCTGACTATGATGGAAAGCACTTTTGCATGGAAAGAGGTTGGTAGCACCTTAGCCAGACCCTGAATATCTGTGATCTTTTCTGAAGCAATTTCACAACTAGATTGTTGTAACAGAAAAGGTTTTGTTCTCATGCACTTGAGCCCAATCTTTAAAATTTGCATTTTTCCGCAGCAGTAGCCTTCAAACTTGTGCTCATAAATCCCTGCAGACCATTTCCAAGAATACAGCAAGCCATAATTGCAAAATAAATTATGAAAATCAAGCCTGTTATCAATAGATTCGATTCACTATTCAGGAGCTCACATTAGATGAGCCCACAAATTAAAGGTCAAAGGCTGCGCAGCAGACATGGAAATTTGTGGGATAACGATTTGCTGTTTAAGTGCATCTGCATTCTTCACTTGATTCAGACTCATACTGAACCTTCCAGCTAGCATTCTCTAGTGGGAATCATAAGGATTCGGATTATTGCTGCCGAAAGGCTTACATCTGATTAAATCTTGGAGACATCAGGCAGTGCAATCTGTACCAGATGAGATTTGTGTATTATTTTCTTGGTTATCCTCAGGCACAGCGATCAGTGGCGACAAATGCGAGGATCACTGTGACTAGGCGTATGACCAGAAGAAAGAAAGGGGTAACCACTTGTAAGTAAAATCCATTTGTAAAGTAAAAATAAAGGACAACATTGTGACGATTAATGGGTTATCGAGGTGGCTAACATGTACAATGATTGGCTGGAAAGGAGACGGCAAGCAGCATGCGAACGCCAGTGCCCCCTGCAACACAACCCCTGCAGCCTGCGAGGTTCTGGTGCCAACTGCACGCGCCCCGACTACGAGGCATATGGGTTGATGCCACATGGCAGTTCTGTAGAATTTGACACGTTATAAGAACAATGTGTTCATTTTGAAGACTTTTAAGCAACTTTTAACTAACATTGAAGAAAGTGAACCACATAATTCTGAAAACTTACTTAGGAATTGAACTCCAACTGGTTATAAGATCTCACTCAGAAAATGATAAAACAGCAGTTAGGCAATTTTTCAAAATGGTTTGAATATTGCTGGGTTGTTTTATTTTTTTTAAATACCCTACAAGCTTTTGTTTCCTTTCCAATAGTCAGACGCATCTCATTAAAATCAGTACATAAGAATAAACTACCAGGCCGCCATAAGAAGATTGTTTACTTTCAGTCTTTAGTGAGCTTTCATGGGTATTCTAGTTACTTTTATTAGCGACTGCCATTAGCTTTGTCAGTAAAAGCAAACAAATATGGAGAAAGTTTTTGAAGAAAACTATTAACACGGTAACACTGCAATTATCTGTCATCACTTCAGCAGATGTACCACAGGCAGTGAGAATTAAAAACGCTTCTCAGCATCAAGCAGAGATGTACTAAATGGAAAGGTAAGGGACAACCCCTTTATTTTAATTTGAATGCCAGCCCATTCTGAGATACTGCTTGAGCACAGTAGGTGTGCTATGCAAAGGCATCCCAGACCTTAATTAGCGAGGCGGCGGCATTCTGGCCACATATCAAGTGATGGGCTTCAGAAATGTTTATGTAATGTTTTTATCCTACGTGTCAATGGTACGTATAAAAAGGTTTCGCTAACAGCTGCAGTAAGAAATTGCACATTCTTCAGAACATTTCTGAGTCATGCTGAACACATAGGCCACAGCATATGGGGTGCTCTCACTGTGATGAGAGTATTTAGTTTTCAATTCAACGCTCTTGCTTATTTTTGAATTTTTAAGGCCATTTATAGGACAGAAAGATTACACGAACACATCACCTCTTATCATTGTTGTAGAATTTCTCTCACTACTAAGGAATTTTCCTTTTCACCGAGTTTTTAAAATCGCTATTTGAAGCCCTGAGCAATGCAATTAATCTGTGGTCTAAATATTTAGCAATAGGTCACAGAAATTTCTTAAATTAATTATACTTTTAAAGCAGTTCTTAAAATAAATAATTTCACAGGCCATGAAATGAGATCAATTGGATTTCAAAGAAAAAGTTGAACTTTATTCCTAAACAAATGTCTTAATCTAATAGGACATGATTTCTGTATTGTTAAACAAGCCTTGCACAGTTTACAGATCTGTACAGAAATATTAATTAGAAGACCACCTACCTTGTCACATTGCCTATTTCAACAAATATTCCAGCTATAAACACAATACACTACTTAAAACTCAACAAAAAGCAAAGAATAACAGGGAAGTTATAACACAGCAATTCCAGCTGCAAAAATCTTTGTTTTAAATTATTACAAACAAGTTCTCTATATATGAAAAAAGAAACATAAAGGCTCTTAAAAACTTGTGCTTTTTATTAAATTTTAAAGTTTCTAAATGTATGCCATTAAAATTACATTATTTTCTGATTATTTTTTTTAGCATCACGTTTCTTCAGTTCATTTTAGACAAGTCATTAAAAACTGTCTATTTGGTAACTCGAAGTAACACGCCAGACTAACACATCACACAGCTACGCCTCTGGTAACTAAGGTATTAAACTGTGAGATTTCATTAATAAACAAAATATCAGAAGACGCTTTTATCATTGTTGTCAAAGTACTACCCAAATATTTTACGTAAAGGGTCTTTGCTAATGCAGGCAAAAGAAAGAGATTGTCTGAATTTTGTTAGCCTGAGGTAGGCTCACGATGCAAAGGACTCGCTACTCACGCCCACTGGTGCCCACCCTGATTTGAAAATTTGAAATTTGTTCCTTCCTAAATTCTGTGTCGAATATCCTTTGGATCACCATTTGACATCTGTTACAGCAAAGTTATATAGAAATAAAACCACTTGTTTAGACATTGAGTCTACAATACTTTTTTTCCTTGCCGTGTGATGCTGCAGGAAAAAATAGCCAGACAACAGAGAAAAGCACTATCCGGTCTGAATCCCAAAATACCAAATGGATTAGAACAGTACAAAGTGAAGAACATTTATTTTCAATTTTTTAAATACAACATTACATTGAAAGCATTTTAAAAACAAAAGACGGTAACAAAATCCTTTACCCACACAAAAAGCCATAATGTTCCATTAAGAGCAAATGATCTAAACCCAAGAAAATACAGTACTTTAACACATCAATATCTGAGAACTATGGAATAGCGTGACAGGGAAGAATAGCATTTTATTCTTCCTCTGTTTGAATAGCCTGTACCAGCTGCACACTTTCGGGGACTGCCATCAGCAGCGGAGGTGTTGCTCCCTACAGGAATGGTAAAATGACGTAAGGTGCAGCTTTGCTCTCCCTGATGGGCTAGCCTCAATGCAAACTACCACATAAAAGATCAGTAGTTCTGTGGAGCTTTCGCATCCCTTCTGAATTATGGGGAGGAAAAATAAAAAACAACAAGGGGTTTTGATCACAAAAAGAGAAGTAATGCTTGTGTATCACTGAAGGAGAAAGCTTATTGTACCATGAAAAACCTGACAGGTATTAAGAGATTTGTCAGCAAAGCATGAGAAATGGGGAAAGGCAAAAGAATCCTTGAGAATGGCAAATCCAAGAACTACATTGAGACTTGGTCACAATTCCCTTTCATGCAACCAAATCAGGAGAAATACACGTTGCCCATTATTTTTGGCTTAAATTATTCTGAATAGCGTATTGTACTGTAACGTTACTTAAAAAGGGTCAGGGACCATCAGCAGTATTAAACTAGATCCTAATTTATCCTGACAGGACACAGAGTAATCCAATGCTGAACACAGTGTGTTATCAGAAGACTTTCTGAAGAAGGCTTGACTGCAGAATGAAGTTTTTGCAAGAACACATTTACAAAGTATGTCCTGAGCCATCAACTTCCACTGAATTGCAAGAATACGTATAATCGCTGATGGAAGTTATAATATTGCATCTTGAAATTCATGATAGTGACATTAGTTGAAACTTTCCCTATATCACCTTGCTGAGTTGCTTGCATTCTTATCCAGGGCCAGAAACTAATGAAAAAGAAAACGGATTTATAGGGATTACATATATTAAAAGGAAGCATACAGAGAGCAGAAGAAAGGGGAACAGAGGTTCTAATTATTCAAAGCCTGTGGAACGATGTAAGGAACATGTTTAAAATTAAGCTAAGCACATGCATAAATCTTACTGTTATACTGAAATATTTTCTCATGTTAAGCTTTTTATCTGCTCTTAGAAGTAAACAATTATTTTATGAAAAAAATGGGTTTGTATCACTGCATTTTGAATTCACCTGGTCACAGAGTCTTGAACAGAAGTAGTTTAAGTAAACAAACTCAGGTACCAGGTTTGTAAGGTGAAAATGGGAGCAAGGGTGGAAAGAGATAAGGGAGCGAAAGGTGGCAAGTACCAGGATAGCACAACCTAACGCCCAGTCTCAGCCTCAGAGCAACGTGAGATTCTGTTGTTCAGAAGCAAAGGTACGCATCTCAACATGACGGATTCTAATACAAAAGGAAGAAACAATTAGATCAAAGTAAAGAACTCTAGACTGTCTGAATAAAATAGATCCTATGCTATTATTGTTTCCTCAAACTAAAAGGTTACAGAGTTTTTTGAGATTTTAGCAGAAGAAAGTGTCAAAGCAGGAGAATTTATGCAGAATACAATTTTCAAATTCTCTAGCACTACCTGCAACCCTTAAGGCAGTGCTTTTTCAAGCATATGAAATCACTTCCCAAAGTCAGTCTGCAGAGATTATTTGTAATGATTTGCATATAAAACCATGATGGAGTTATGTGCACATAAAATTAACGTAGCAGAAGGATTCCTTTTGACTTTTTTCTCCCAGCAGCTTATTGTCAGTACCACGAAGCGCACACATCCTTGCAGGATCACAGTCCTGGAAATTGGAATTTTGGACATAGACTTGTTAATACCAAGAGCCCATTGTAGTCACTGAGGTTACCATTTACAGGACCAGACCATGAAACAATTTCTGTCTGTTCTGGTGCACGTTGCTAGCATTTCTTTTACTGAGAACTGCAATTTCCTCAACGCTTTGAGACAGCAGCTCTTTTCAAACAACGTAGATTCAGACACAGGGAACACATGTCTCATTAGACTAACTAGCAGAGAGAATGACATTTCTGGTATGCTGAGTTAAATTTTGTTTCAAAGAAAGTGTTTTGTTTATTTTCAATTTTATTTGAACTGGGATTGCAAAAGAGGGGAAAAATGTAAATGAATAAACTTTAAGAACATTTTGTTTCATACTGAAATAGTTTTAAAACAATTTCGAGAGCAATTATTAATATAGCTTTATAAAGACATAAGGCAGATGCTGGTATATATTTTTATTCATTTACCTGGAGGTTATTTCTGACATGCCACACAATAGTCTCCCTTACTGTCTTACATTTCTGAAAAGTCACATAACTGTCATCCTATATTATTAAGAGCAAAACTAGAACAGTATCTATTAAATTCCTGGTTTTGCTGAGGAGGAAAGGAACAAAGAATGCAAAATTTTGCCTTTCCAAAAGACTCTGATTTTAAGCGTAGCCTTAATACGTCTCTCTGCAATTAGTCGCATTTGTCATGTGGATCCATTAGAACCTTAACTATGGAATGATTTGGGGTTTGGGTTTTTTTTGACATGTCATTAATATTGACTGTGCCTTTAAACAAACGTGCCCAGATGCTCTGGGTACAGTTAATCACAGGCACAAAGGCCCAGTCAAGGTCAGGCTGCAAGTTTGTTGCTAATTGCCCAGTTATACATTCCTTGTTCACCCAAATCTTCTACTGACTTCAATGGGATTTTTGTTTAGTGAGGATTACAGGATTTCACCTCCTAGCTTAAGTATTGCCTCGATACATCACTGTGTGTAGTATGTTTCAGTCCCTACGGCTGCAATGTCTGTAGTTTTACTAGCCCTAAATATCATGTTGAACTTTTTAAGTCTTTCACCCTTCCAAAGCCTTAAAACTGAGTTTCCTTTTGTTGTACTTGACTTTCTTTTGCTCTTCCATGGTCAACACTATCAGATTTTGAAAATGAGTTACCTGGCAGCCAATGTTTGTCCCACTGCTGCTATATTTTTCATTTCAAACATGCTAATTTGCTTTCAAAACCTATTGACCTAACTACCGTATTACTCATTCTGCTAATACACAAAGACAGTATTTTTCCTACCCCAAAGTCTTTTTCTTGAATTCTTGGTTACATTTCAGCTCCCTATTAAAGCAGTCTAGTGACTTTTAGATGATCTGACCAATGCCCATAATAGCTTTTGTTGACTTCTCTAAACATTTTTGCCTGTCAAAGCATGTTTGTATGATTAATTCTCAATTCCAAGGGTTTTTTAGATGTTTACATCAGGTCGCCTGCAGTCCTTCCTTAGTTTACCCCGCAACATATGTTCATAAAACATTTTTTCATCATTATGCAAACACCACAATCTAGACAAAGCGCACGCTATCATTTTTTATCAGACCAGCTGTACTACTCAAAGGCGAGGGTGTTTCCATGTTGTCAGTCCAGGCCCGTTGGTCTCCTCTGCATCCAAACTGAACGCATGAGGAAACCCAGACACAGCTGACAAGACGGTTCACTCAAGGGCCTGCTTCAAACAGCGCAAACACAAAATGCCACAAGTTCATCTCCAGCGCGTCCCAGCTGGTCTGGCACCAACGAGCCCTTCTGCCACCTCCCAGAGCACGCAACGGGCACCCGCAGCATTACGCTCTGCAAACGCCTTTCCAGGGGGCTGAAACACACCCTTCTTTGACTATTTACAAACCAACATATACTCAAAAAACAACAACAAAAAAATCCCTCTGAACTGAAGGACCCTCCAAAACAACAAAAAAGAGACGTTATATGGGAGCCGAGGGGGACCCATATAAACTGCTATGCCAAGCGCGCGAGGTCAGCCTGCTCCGGGCAGCATTGACAAGGGTTGACCCATACCCAAGTGGCCTGGGGGCTAGAGTTTGCTCTCTAATACAGTCCACAAAGACCCCCTAGATACAGTCTTTGCTTCCTTAAGAAATACCACATACATGAGATACACATGGCGCAACCTTTTTCAAAACCTTGCTCAGCTCCTAATGCCTCTCCCAAAGTAATGCCTGGCCCATGGACTCCCTGGAAAGCGAAAACAGTTCAATGAAATTAGAAGACAACACATACAATTTACAACACTGTAACTCCTCATGCAGATAGTATCACAGGGAAGTCAAGCAGCTTCAGGGTGCTACAGTGTAGTCTAACAACTTTATTGATCCAGATTCATTTTCTGTTGCTTCTCAAGGTATATACCAAATAAGTTTTTAGGAAATGGGCTTTTGCTCAATATTCCCTCCCAGGCAGGAGGGAATTTGTGAAAATGCAGCTACCTCGAGCTCCCTAACCAGCTATATTCTAAACCTTCTGTTGGATTAAACAGAAAAGTGTTAATGCTGAAAGACTTTATACATCACAGACTCAGCCTCTGCAACTATTTCAAGCAAAATACCAAAACTAATCCAACCAGAGCTGTCCAGGTAGAAAGCCAACCACTTACTAGTCTCACCATAGGAAAATGTTACTTCACTGTCTCATACCCTCTGAACTCCCTCCTACTTTTCATCCTATCTCAGGTCCATACTAGCTATAATGTTCATAGTGGTATCTTCTCCACTTTTGTAGCAGAACACTTTGATATACATGTAGAAAAATAAAAATAAAATCTGTGTTAGAGAAATGCATGGGCACAATGTCAAGAAGAAACTTAAATATTTGTTCTATCATTTAGAAAGATGCACTGGCAAGCACTGAACATTTTGATTGCTATGTTAAAGATCTAGATTTTAAAACAAATTTTTTCTAGTACTTAAATGCTTTTAAAAAAAAAAAAAGCCTGATGAACTCTCCTATAGACTGTGTTTCTAACTAGGCCAGAGGTCTCCAGCTTATGCTGGTCTTTGAGCAATATCAAATGTTTCTGTTTGCCTCAGTTTTAACTATTCATTTCTGATTTGTGAAGAACACATTAACTGTGTGCCACAGGCTGAGAAGCTGTGAGTTCACAGACTGATTTTTTCCTTATGAGAGGCTGATTGTCTAACATGTTTCTATTAGCAAAGCCTCTTCTCTATACAGCTGTGAATTATAGCATTTTAAGAGAGTAAAAAAAAAAAAAAACATACTCCCTTATCTATGGTTTTATGGTTAAACATATAACTATAGTTAATTTCCACCCTTTGGTGTACATGCATTGCAGTATAATTTCATTGTCATTTGAAAAAGATTTTTTGAGCAGCAGATGAAAGATGAAGAATTGGTTACATACGAATCAGAAACATTAACTAAAGTGATGCAGTGGGTAAAGTATATTCATTCAGTCAGAAAGTCACCAGTTTGTTGCAAGCAACAGACGCATAATCATGGCTCAAGTTTTGCAGTTTCTCTGCTATCACTGTGTGAGTGATCAGAATACCGTTTAATGGGGTCCACTTTCAAGGTTACATTGTGCTTCAATACAGTGTGAAACAGTCACCGCCAATCGAGGTACGCACCAGTATTCTTCATGCTTGAAAAGCACATGCTAGTCAGGAGATTTTATCAGTTATTTACTTTAAACGCAAAACAGCACTTAACTCCTACTGATAAATAAGGGACGCAAACTCAGTGCAGAGTTTGGGACGCTGCCACAAGACTACACTCAACAGGCGCTGTCAGGTCTGGACCACGTGCAGAAACAGCGGTTAACTTTCTGGGCTTCCAGCACCAGCTTGGCCATCGTACTCTCGTCCCCCTTGACACATACAGTAGCAGCAGAGTGCACAGCTACTTGCCAGATGATGCACAGATCCGTAGATGCTTTGCATGAGATCACGTAATTCTCTTTCCGTGTCACGGTATTCGGTGACATCAAATAAGAGAGGTTGGACAACAAGAACTGGCGGATTGATTCAGTCCAAAGGCTAGACTGCTGTAATTGAGACGAAAGATGTATTCCCTTGTTATTTTGTCTGTAAGCAGCACGGAGCACACACATGGAGGGCATGAATCAGAACTGGATAATCCAATTTTTGGAAGGTAACTAGCCCTGCACATCTTTAAACCAAACTCAAAACTGTATCTTTTCCGTGAATTGAAATTCTCATGTGGCTTATTTTGACATTCTTTCAGTAAAGCCTGCACTAAGCCATGGTAGTTTGTAGCCTGCAGACAGAACAGAAAATACCTTCCCTCTGAAGTGTCCACATACATCTTTTCCATCCTCAGCCTTTTTAAGATTTTTAACAAATACTTGTCATCTAAGGACAGATCCCTGTTCTCTGCAACCGTATGCAGTTGGCTTCCTGAGCTTAATTCCAACATTCCCTCAGAGCATTCCTTACACGAAATGCCTAAAACTCCTCCCAACAGTCTTTAAGACCAAATGACACATGCATTAAAATCTGTCTCTCAGCACCGACTGTCTGTACAGCGATGCTCCTTGCACCTACCGATTCTGCCCGCAGACTCCAGTGCTGGCAAATTCAGCACCTTCCATAGGGCTAAACCCACTTGGAGGTGGTATTGGACAGCACATGGACATTCCTTATGTGAACAGCAACGTTTCGTGATACTTCTCATTTCCAGAACTAGCATTCAAATATAACTGCAGGGAATACGTGGGAAAGGGAGCAATATTGTGAGTCTTCAGCTCCTACAGCTTTGCCCAGTGGCAGTACAAAAGACCACAGTCACTAAAGCCCTGTCTCAATTCTTTGATAGCTCCATGTCAGGCAAACGTCACTGGCAGGCAGAATTATACCTTTTTATTAATATGTCCAAACTTGAAGCAAGAAAAATTCTGGGAAAAACAAACAAAAAGCACCCCGTAACTGACTGTATCAATATTCCTGATAAAAGGCTTTACATCTGCTAATAAAAGGTAGAAGTTACTCTTGTTATGAAATCCTGAATCAGGAGGTATAGCATATTACAAAGATGTTGATTTGCCATTATATTTCAAGTGATTGCCCCCGGATTTATTCTTAATCTGGTCTTCAGAAAGGATGAGCTATCCTAGATAGAAATAATGTCAGAAAGTGTACACCCAGACAGAAAATACGACACACTAAATAGTTTGCTTATAATTTTTTTAAAGAAATATTAAGTAGACAATGCAGTATAGTCAAATCCAGCAATAGTATATAAATGACACAAATGAATATATAGTTATGTATGTGCTCTTTCATAATTTCAGATTTATCACAGATATATTGGTGAGTCACATTTTCATGATTTCAGATATATTAGTGGGTCACAAGAAAACAGTTTTGATGTGTAAAGGACAGACAATATGTAGGAAGAGTTAAAGAACTGGGAGATATAATTTTAATTTAAAATGTCTCCCAAACGTAGCTAAAATAGGTAAACGTAGCCTAAAACTTGAAATCTGAGTGGCTATTGCTTATTTCTATTCATGTACGTGACTGCCTTACAAAAGGACATATTTTGCAAATACAAGAAAGAATTCAGCTCCTCAGAAAAAAAAACCTGGTAGAAAGACATGGATTTAGAAGCCGAACTTTCACGACATTGCCAATGTTTGTAGCTTATACTAAAACCCCAGATTCTGGGACTCGTGAAGTTACAAAAAAATCATGTCTTTAAAATACACTTAACATCCGATAACGGGCAACAGGTTTAAAACCCCCAAACTTTAAAGGAACAGAACCATACAGAAAAATAACAAATTAATCAAATGTTTACATCTATTTTATACCTGACTCCCAATTTCTGATTACTTCAACATATCGGTAAGCATCTGGATGCTCTCAGCATCCAGAATTCAATAGTCCAAATGAAAGTCTAGAGAACAGATGTCCCTTAACATGAGTAGCTGAACTAAATATTGAAAACCGCAGTCTCTAGAAGGCAACTTTATTATTATTGTTTATTCTTTTAAAGAACAAGAGTTGGTAAAGTTTATTACAGGAATACATTCTTTCTCCTAATATGCCTATATTTATAAAAAATGAATATAATGTAAGTTATTAATTATATTGAGTTAAATTGTCTGCATTTGAAGGCCAGGTGTTAAGAACAGATCGAGAAAGCTAATATCTGGAAAATTTAATCCCACAAAAGAGTTACTTTATCCTGAAGGACAGGTGAACTTTACCAACACAATTTACTTGGACAAATTATAATTTCTCAACAAATGAAAAAATAACAGTGATTTACATTTCATTTTTAAAGAAATGACAAAAACCGGACAAGCCTCCCGTTCTATCTCTCGCATTGTTTTTGACTGGGTGTTATGGGACTTCTTTCAAGAAATCCTCCCTCCTACTTCTCCCCATCCTTCCCCTGGATCCTCAATTTTAACATCTATTTCTTTGGAATTTCATCCTCTTTCCTTCAATATTGATTCAAGAGTAGTGTTTTACCTTCTGATCTTATCTCCTTGGATATCATCAGGGAAACCAGAACTCCTGTAACATTACTGAAAGGATTAGTGGCAGTAGAATAGTAGTCTCCTTATCAAGCCTAAATAAAAAAACCTGGAAACTGAAGAACAGTAACTCAATTTTACAGCAACATTCAAGGTTTTGACTTTTTTTTTTTTTTACTTTCTTTTGACATTTTCAACATCTGCACATTCCCTGCTGGAATGTGGGGAATTAAATTGATGGTTTTTAAAAATGGGAATGCATGTGTTTCTGTGTGCCTCCCCCACTCCCTTACCAAATAATAGTTTGTGTAAACTGATAACTTTGACACAACATTTAAGCTGTAAAAGCATGGTGTATTTGTATGCAATAAATAAACAGCACATTCCACTAAATTGTTGAGTTTAGTAAAAAGGTTTGAACAGAAGCAGGTTTGGGTTTTTTTTCTTTGGTTCTTGTTTTGTTTGTTTGTTTGCTTAATGCTGGTTGGCACTAGTTACTTTCTATTCCTCCTAAAATGACAGAATTATTCAGATTGGAAAGGTCCTCCAATGGCCATCTAATCCAACTCCCTGATCAAACCTCCAAAGATAAAAAAAAAATCTACATCCCCTCGGTGAAACTTGTTCCAATCTGTAATTATCCCCACAGTAGACTTTTTTTTTCCTTATATCCTTTTGGACTCTCTCCTGTTTCAACTTATGACCACTGTCTCTTGTTCTAACCTTACACACCTCAGTGAAGAGCCTGGCTCCATCTTCTTAGTAACCTCAAGTTTTGGAAAACCACTGTTAGGTCCAGTCCTCTCAAGACTCTTCTCACAGGGCACGTGTTCCAGCCCATTTTGGTGGCCCACTGCTACACTTAGTCAAGTTTATCAACATCTTTCCTGTATTTTTTTCTTTTTTCCCAAAAACCAAACACAGTATTCCACCTGTGGTTTAACAAGCATCAGATAGAGGAGGATAACCACTTAGCTCAATTTACTGGCTGTGGTCCTCTCTCCTCTCGATATAGCCCAGGATGCTGTCAGCCTGGATTGTTGGTAGGGCACAACATTGGCTCATGTTCAGCTTACCATATACCAGGACCCCCAAGTCCTTTTTTTGCAAAGCTGGTCCCCAACCAGTCAGACCCAGCCTCTATTACTGCAAGGATCTCCTCCATCCCAGGTTAAAGACCTCACATTTATCTTTACTGAATTTCATCAAAGTCCTATCAGTCCATCTCCCCAGTGCACCTAGGCCCCTCTGAATGGCAACCCTGCCCTGAAGTCTATCAGTTACACTGCCTCCATACCTCCAGGTTAGTGTCATCCAGAAACCTTATGAGGGTGCACTCTGTCATAATAAAATAGGACAGATCCCAGGAGAGGCCCCTGAGAAAAGGTACTTGTAACTGGCCTCCAAACAGAGTATGAACCATTAACGACACTCTGGAACACAATCTTCCAACCAACCAGACTGAAACATCCTAACTTGAATACAAGAATACTGCAGGAGACAGTCAAAAGCCTTGCTAAGTCAAGGTAGATGAAATCCACTTCTAGTAGTTCCATCACAGATGGTGATCAGATTAGTCACACATAATTTCCCCATGGCATAACCATGCTGCCTCCAAAAGGATCCCATTTACTTGTTCCCTGAATAAACCAAAGTTTGCTTTATCGAAGTCTAGGATGTATACGCTGCTACTTGCCTTCCTCACTCCCTTCAGGATGTTGAGCTTCAGTAATTCATGGTTGCTACAAGCCAAGGGTGCCATTGATTATTACCTCCTCGGCCAGTTCTTTATTTGTGCCCAGATATGTCGCATTAGCGTCCCTTGACAGTCTCCAGAAACCTCCTGGGTTACTTTTGTGTGTTGTCCTTCCAGCAGGTGTCAGGAAGGCTGAAGTCTCCCCTAAGAACAAGGGTCTCTGAGCTGCTTAAATACAACTTTGCCCTCTTCCTCATACCAAATGATCTTATAACACCGGCTTACCATGATGTCACCCATACCAGCCCCACCTCTGATCCTAATCCACAAGCAACCCATCCACTCAAACTGCTTCTTCACATAAAGGAAAACCTCCTTCCTTTGTTCCCTGCCTGTCTTCCTATATCCATTCATCACAGTTGTTCCAATGATGCCTTTGTGATGTGTCCGCACGCAGAGCTCTGCCTCCTCCTGATTGATTCCTACCTTGTGTGTATCTCTGTGCAGGCAATTCTTCCCTGACAGTCTATAAACCCGAAGATTTATGTTTTGCTTGGAGTTCTTCCTCAGATTTGACCATCTGCTAATAGTACTTTTCTGTCTGTCATCCAAATTTTGGATTCTTTTCTCCCAAGAAATTTTTTCCTTCTCTCTAAAATCTGTTTCTATCCCTCTCTGTTCCAGCAAGAAAACATTAATTAAAAAGTGTGTACAGACAATCTGACAAAGTAGCAGTTTGCCTGTCAGCTATCACAACTTCAAATTAGCATTGCTACTTTTGGGAAAGCTGTACTGTGGTAAATTAAAATGATGAAAAAGCTGTAGAAGCCTATGCATTAGCATGTTCAATCAGTATCATATATGCAGGCAATGGAAGGAAAGACTATTAGTCGAACAAAGCTAAAATCTCTTTTAACACGGAAAATTTGAAGACTGGAACTGCAAACTGAAAATAACACCTTGGATTGAGTGAACAGCCATATAGGTGTAGCTATCCTGCACTAGTACTCCAACTACCTCATTTAAAAGTTACCCTAGGAACATCTACAGATTGCAGTACTGAGACTGCTTAACTTCATTGTTTTGCCTAGGATACGCTCTGGACCAGGACACAGGCTCCCTAGGTGGGAGGTGCTGTTGACCCTCTCGAGGGACAAGATGCCTTGCAGAGGTATCTAGATAAATTGAAGCATTAGGTAATGATTAATGGGATGAATTCCAAAGAACAGGGGAAGAGCATCTTTGATCATAAGCTTGCCAAGTTGGTGAAGAGGGCTTTAAACTAAAGTTGCAAGAGGAGGGGAACCTCAATTCATCCCACTCCTACCAGTTTGATGCCAGTGCCAGCAACAGAAGCCCAGAGCCTGGACAAGCCTCACCAGTCAGCAGGAGAATACCTGAAGTGTTTCAAGGGAACTGATGCCACTTGTCACACAGAAAGGAATTCCAGCCTGTAAGCCATCTTCTTCAGGGGCCCAACTTAAATGCTCTATACAAACACACGTAGCATGGGGAACAAACAAGAGGAGTTGGAGAGAGAGATGTGCTCACATCTGCTGGGCTATGATCTCACTGGCAATACAGAGAGAGTTGGGGTTGTTCAGCATGGAGAAGAGAAGGCTCTGGGGAGACCTTATAGCAGCCTTCCAGTACCTGAAGGGGCCTACAGGAAAGCTGGAGAGGGACTGTTTATCAGGGAGTGTAGTGACAGGACAAGAGGTAATGGCCTTAAGCTGAAGAAGGGTAGATTTAGATTAGATATAAGGAAGAAACTCTTCACAATGAGGGTGGTGAGGCACTGGCACAGGTTGCCCAGAGAGGTTGTGGATGCCCCCTCCCTGGAAGCGTTCAAGGCCAGGTTGGATGGGGCTTTGGGCAACGTGGTCTAGTGGAGGGTGTCCCTGCCCATGGCAGGGGGGTTGGAACTAGATGATCTTTAAGGTCCCTTCCAACCCAAACCATTCTATGATTCTTGACAAGTTGAAGCGCCAGATTCTGCACCTATGATGAAGTAACACCAGGCACAAGTATAAAATGGGAAAGGAGTGGTTGGAGAGTAGCCCTGCAAAACCAGCTGGTCAAGAGAGGTGATTATCCTGCTGTATTTAGCATTATTGTGGCCCCACCTTCACTGTGTGCAGTTCTGGGCACCACAATTTAAGAAGGATGTTAAGGTCCTTGAATATGTCCAGAGGAGGGCAACAAAGGTAACAGGGCTGAAAGTCACGTCCTGTGAGGAGCAGATGAGGACTTTGGGTTTGTCTGATTTGGAGAGAAGGAGTCTGAGGGGTGACCTCATGGCTCTCTACAGCTTCCTGAGGAGGGGACGTGGAGAGGGAGGTGCTGAGCTCTTCTCCCTGGTATTCAGTAACAGGGCACGTGGGAATGGTTCACAGCTGCACCAGGGGAGGTTCAGACTGGACATTAAGAAGCATTTCTTTACCGACAGGGTGGTCAAACCCTGGAACAGGCTTCCTGGAGAGGTGGTTGATGCCCCAAGCCTGTCAGTGCTTAAGAGACATTTGGACAATGCCCTTCTTAATTTCCTTTAACTTTTTGTCAGCCCTGAAGTGGCCAGGCAGTTGGACTAGATCGTTGTGGCTTCTGTGAGAAGCTGCTAGAAGCTTCCCCTGTGTCTGACAGAGCCAGTGCCAGCCGGCTCCAAGACGGATACAGACAATACAAAGCAACAGAGTCCAAAACGTGTCCTGCACCAGAACAATCAGCAGGGTCTCAGTTCTGCAGGGATATTGCCCAGCGAGACATAGAAACACTGAGCAACAGTGAGGATTCACCAGCCTCACATCTTGAGCTACAATTCCGCTTCCTCGGTCAAGCCTGCAGAAAAGCTTGAGAGAAGGATGAGATGAGAGTCTCATTGTGGGCTTCTTTTTATAAGAAACATATGCTGTTTCTCTTCCAGCAAGTCAACTAACTGATGGTAACTTAATACTTGCTTAGTGAGTGGAGGTCACTAAGAAACCGACATGTTATTGACCCCTATAGCTAGCTCAGAGAATCCCTGAGAGGAAGGACAGACACACATCTCAATGTGCTGAGCCCCTCCCCCCCCCCGAATGTTAATGTTGACTACTGAATTGAAAAACATATCAAACAACTCCCAATGGTGGGTTATTGCTATAACGTAAAAATTGCAGATCATTCATGGCTCCTTGTAAACAAAATAATCTCAATCCAAATTTCCAGTTGTGAAGCCACTTTCAGACTTAATACTGAGCACATTTTTTCCCCAATTACACCAAGGAGATAATCCCCAAGGTTAAAGTCAAGCGATATACACATTTGTAGGGCTGGAGTACAGATTAGCCATTATGTTAAATTTATTTTTGAAACAGAGGTGTTATGAAACAAACGTGTATTTACAGGCTCTTAAGCAAGACCGTATAACTGTTGAGTATAATTTCCTGTATGCTGCTTAATTAGAGAAAGTATTTTAGAAGCTAGATCACTGCACAGAAAAAAAAGCATAGAAAAACCAAAGATGCAGGACCAAAAGATGCTGCTTTCCCCATCACTCCATGAAGACTTTTTTTTCAAAATTCAGACAAGAGCGGGTTGTGTAATAGTAGAACAGCTCTAGACTAAAATCAGAGTTATTTCTACAGATAAATTCTGCTTGGTTTTAAACTCTGGAAAGAAAAGGCATCCCAACCCCTTTACTAGAAGGGCCTGCAAATCAAAAAACCCAGTTAAAATATACCTGAAGGAGTAATTCTGTCTTTATAGCTATTGTAACCACAGCTACACTGATTTTAGTGGAGTTCAGACTATTTACAGCAGCTGAAGATCTGGTCTTCCAATTTAAATTCTGTCTTGACTTTGAGTAATTCTGTTGAGGTCACTAGACCAGGGTTACTCAGGACATAAATTTGCCCCAAGGGCTTTTGTTGCCTAAGCTATATTTATATTACATTAATGTATAAACAGAAAATGCCTAACAAGTTCCAGTAAAGCAATTCATGTAATTAGTTTGTAACTTGTGCTTAGGTCTCTCAAGGGTTACTGAGGGTCAAATTAGGGAAACATATTTCTGAAAAGCACAAGTCCTGAAATAATAAAGCTTCAGCATACATTTTTGAAGTGGTAGAACCTCTGTCTTATGACTTCTAATAATCTTTTCCAAAAGTAAATGGATTAAAATGACAGAATAAAATACATCTGAAATGACAGAATATCATATTAAAAGGCAAATGGTAGTTTTGAGTGTATTCAAAACCAGAATGTTTTAGTTAATTTCTGTTTAAACTTCAGAACATGAGAAAGCCACATATAACACCACCACAAAAGGAAGACTTTTTTTCATGTATCCTAAAATAGAAAAAACAATAAAAATGCAAACAAAAAAGGAAGCATTGTCTGTTTTGTACTTACTGTAACCTATCCTAGTTTGGAGTTGAAAATTCAGTAAAACTTTCAGATTTCATAGAAGTTAGCAGGATTGGGGCCTAGAAATTAAACGCCAGTGGAATGGAGCAAGCTGTTTCAAGGGAACTGATGCCACTTGTCACACACATGGACACAGTAGCCCTGTTTTCTTTTACAAGCAGCAGCGTGTTTTATTTTTAAAACGACAAAAATTACGTAACTTGAAGGTCGAAACCAGCATAAGACATGCATTATCTATGAGAATATGCCAGCGAGGAGAATTTTTTTTTTATTAACTAAACCCGAGAACCCTGAAGAGCCACTAAAATATAATTAAAATAAATTATCAAAGGTCACCATGCACCAGTTGTTCATTTGGATAACTCTAAAGGCAGATACCAGTCGTTGATAACTCTCATTTATTGAATTTATTAACAACCTGCAGGAATGTACTTGTTGCATTACATGACTATGCATATTGAACAAGTGTTTTATTTCAACTTTATTTATTCCATTTTACATAGTCCACAATCATTTACACTATGCAAACACGTAACAATTAAGGGGTTTTTTTAGATCCTGTTATATCACACATGACATTCATCGACACGCCTATCAGTTACAGAAAACTGAAAAGATATAGTAAGGAAATGTAATCTCCTTAAGGCCTAAAGGGAGATAATTCCTGATTTTAAGACAACTTCTTGTAGCACGTAGTTCACTAGATTTATATGTTAGTACAAACCTCTTGGTTTTTTTATGCTAAATATGTAAATCCCTTACTTAAGAGCTGCTGACAAAGCAGGAACTTTGAAAGCAGAGATCAAAAGGAATAAAATAGTCAAATCTGTTTGAGTCGAATTAACAACGCAAACCCATGATGCTTCTATATATGGCTAGAATACCAAGTGATGTGGGCAGCCACAAACACATCAACTTTAATGGAGAAAGACAGAAATACTTATTTCTGAAATATGGGCAGATATAGAAAAATGGTTTTGGCATAGCTCATGAAGGATAGCAAACCCTGGTAATGCACAGGTATTTGTGATGCTGCTTTCAGGTTGCATTATAGTCTTATATCACAATGTTTCTCATTTGTGTAGATATATTTAATTTGTAACTGTAAATAAAAAGTCCTTTGAATTCAGAAAAGAATTCAAGCAAGTCAGTTCACACTGAAATAAAAGGAAATATTATTGTTTCTGATTTATGCAGGAAGAACAGCTGGCACTTGTTATGTCTATGTACTACATCAATCACCAGCAACACAAACTCTGATAAATCTACCTTATGTCCCCATAAATACAAAGCTGTTTTTCCTTTCCTAGACCAGATTGTTAGCTTATGTAAAGTGGTGCAGCTCTAAATCCAGCCCTCTACTGTCTAATCACTTCAAATGATTTACCAGGCACAAATTTATCTAGTTTAGCTTTTACAGATTTTTATTTTTTTTTTAAACCAAGTGATTGAGTTCCACACATAACACTCTTACAGGATAAACAGCACTGGTACAACAGAGTATCGGCAAGTACTACTGGTTTTGGTCAAAGTTGTAATCACGATAGATGCCAATTTGTGCATCATTATATCTACTACAGTACATGCTGTTTATAAACAGTCTACTGCAACTGGATAGTGACAAGAATGAAAGGAATAAAGGTGGTGGGAAGGACATTAACCACAGAAAGATGAGGAGGACATGGCCTCTCACGGTCCAACCACCCAACATACGGGACATTAGTACTGGGAAAGGAACGTGCTTTAACTTTCCAATCTGCTGAGGAAAGAACGAAGCAGAACAGATTGTCCAGCAAGCTTCTGTTATGTGCTTATCACAATTGTCAGTACAGAGGATAGAGGAAACCACTAGAGAGCAAACATTTCTAAATTCAACTCAAACTACAGGGAAGGAGTTAGTCCAGAATGTGAAGAAAGGAATAGTTTTCAATTGAATAGTCTGTTAACCTCGAAAGGCAAGTTGATCTTCTACCTAATGGAGAGGAGCAGCTTACTGACGGATTGTGCTGAGAAGACAGATTTATATTTTTTTAGTCTTTCTTTTCTATTTTAAAAAAGGTCAATTGCAGTCAGGCAGCTGACACGATTAACACAGCAACAAAGAGCTTCAACTAAAATGGGGAAAGCATTCTCCGCATGTTAATCTGGATGCTTTAAAAAAAAAAAAAATCAATTGACTTTGTCTAGTTTTCCCTAAAATACTTTGAATTTTGACAGAAGGAACAAGAGAGCTATTAGTTGCTATCTTTGAGCAGGATAACCAGTCTGGAGGATTGGTGGTTTCAGAGGACTGGAAAAGAAAACCAGAGTTCCTATCGCAGGCTCAACTCGAATTGCACAAACGCTAGGGCAAACGATAAACAAACAAGCTGTTTACAAGTTCTTGGAGAGTGGGAAAAGAAGAATCCTTACCCCCTGCCCCCCAAAAGATTGTAAACATGTGATACAGCTGTGTATAATGCACAAATCATGCCAAATGAGTATCGTATCTTTTCCTGTTATGATAGGGAAATTGTCCATTCTGATAAGGAAGCAGCAAAAGGGATCAGATGAGTTCGGAGGATAAACCCTCTGGATGGTAATAAGCAGCGTTCTAACATTTGCACGTGGGGAAGAGCCACACTTGCTCCCTGCAAGCCCACAGCCCAGCCTCACGGCTCCCAGCACCCTCCTCCCAACCTTGCACCGTCCCTGCATGCTAACGCAGACACTAGTCAGATCCAGATAGCCTCTGCTCCTAGGTGGAACACACAGACTTTTGAACTCACTATTTCTCCAGCATAATAAAAGTTTGCAGTCAAAACCTGCTATAGCTGCACATCAAATGTTTGTATAACACAGCTTTTTTTCTTTGTTTGGTTGGGTTTTTTTCCATGACACTAGCCCATGTATCATTTTGTGAGATTCTGTGCCCAAAGGGACCCACTAAAAGACACCGATAAGCAAACTTGGCCCTTTCTCCAATGCGTTGCACTGGTTAAAGACCACAAGAAATAGAAACAGTTGTCATGGAGCTGCACTTCCTCTTACAATTATTCTTGAGAAAAATAATCTGTGTCATTTTTTTCTGTCAGCTCAGATGCCCGATCGTTGTTTTCTTGGAAAGCTTGTGACCTCAGTGTGAATTACAAGCCCCAACTTGTCCACTCTGTAATTTATTTTTACTTTAGTAAGACTTTTTCCTTGATATTCTAAGATGCAGGAAATATGGTCTAGAGGAAGTTACTACAAAGAGGGAAGCAAAACTGTTGGAAAACTGTACCCTGCATTGTTTATCAATGGTTCCCTGTCAAAGTGAACACAGCTGTACTCTGGGTGCTGTTTAACATAGTCATTCTGGATTTGGGTGGTGGAAGAGGGAGCCGCTTACAAAATATGCGTCTGACTACTTTGCGATAGGCTGTAAAAGCTTTGGAGGACAGGATCAGAATTCAAAAGGAACTTGGTCAATAAGAGAAATACTCAAAGAAAAAGAAAGATGATGAGATTTTGTTAAGATACTTCCACTCTTCAGGATCTTTTAAGTTCTGTCCTTCAAGCAAGAATGCTCAACTGGCCAAACACAAATTGAAGAAGTTCCAACTCTGTAGCAGCTTTTCAGAAAAGCCATCTATGAGTCACAAACTGAACACATGCTAACATCTACAAGGAACAAACTGAAGGGACCATTGTTTAGTCTAAAGAAGAGGAGCTAGAGGGGAGATAAAGGGCTAAATACAAAGGAGGAGGAAATAAACCATCTTCCATAGCCATATTGTCCAGGACAAACAGTAACGGACTTACATTTACAGCACACAATAATTACATTGCATGTTAGGAAAAAGAGTTGTGTTGAATCATCTCCTTGTCTAGGGATCCATACAGATAAGTATATAAGCAAAGTTCCCGATTTGTCTCACAACAGCGTTCCCTTTACTGTCCCATACAGAGACCTAGCACGGCTTGTTTGATTGCCTTATTCTAGCCCGTCTCTTGCTTTTCTGGCACTCTTGTGGTAAAACTATCACCGCAGATGAAGTTACAGAAAGCAATCAAGACAAATTTCTCTAATGGATAATAGATGAGCACATCTTATTAAAAATTGTTATAAATATTCCAAAGTATACATAACAAAATAAGGACATGTTGATTCAAAATTTCTTTTATTCTGAGGCTTCAGCTAGATTTCTGACCAAATACTGCTTCAAAAATTTATATGGACAGCTGTATATGGGCTCTGTATGGGAGTTTGATTCCATGAAAATGTGTCCTTGTGTGTAATTAGTTATATATATTAGAACAAAAGTGCAGTTGCTTTAAAAAATGCACAGGAAAATCCAGTAGACTGATTTTTTTCATTAAACGTGTTGGATATATCCAGCCAACAAAATCTCTTTCTGAAAACATATGAAGTACTTCTAACTATTCTTGTGTGCTGCAGTTACAAAATGGCCTAACAGATGTTGTTTGGACACCTGTTCCAAAATCAGGACTCTGCGTACCATATGGCCACCTGGTCCTTTAAGAGGACAGAGGAGAGGAAAGACAGTGAAAGGGAAACAGATCTTCTTGTGACTAAGGAATCAATTCCAAATGCTTGTTTAAGGTGCAGTATCATTCTCAGAAGGAATATAAATACAATTTAAATTGTAGGAGGGTTTGGGTTTTTTTAATTGTGTAAAATTTATGATGACTTTCAGACTACAAAATCTACTCCAACTATGTCATGGCACATATATAAGCATATATAAAAGCGAACATGCAAACAGGCAGAACTGTACTTAGGCTTTAAGAAGATAAAATACAAGGGGAGCCACAGCAGTGAAATGTAATTTTTCAGCCAGCAGAACACACTTACATTGCTGTCTGGCTACTTTTCCCATTCATGAATTCCGATATAAACCACCCATCCCTGCATTGGGTCTAATGTAAAAATGGATCTACGGTTTAGCCACAAAATGACCCTCCGTTCTAGCTTGCATTATGCCGACGTTCAGCAGAAGTCGGCTCTTTGTGTGAGGAAACACTTGTATGCTTGCTTGATTTATTGACCCCCTACAAAAATCTGTAAGTTCTTTAGAAGAAGAAAATGTAGTCTTGAAACAATACATTCGTAATACATGCACCTCAACACCAACATTTCTATTTAAGTCTCATACGCATAACACTGGGGATCCTTCTTATGCTAAAGCTTTGCATTTAGAATGATGACAGCTTACTAAACAGCCAGAAAGAATTTATGGCATGATTTTAAAAATTATTTTGCCATTTTGTTTAATAAAATATTTTATGATAATGAGACACGCATACTGAAGTAATGAAAAATGTGGATTTCATTACTTTGGCAAATACAAAGTAAATTGTAATATAAAGTAATACAAAAATAATACCTTGCTTTCATATGAAGTAAGACAGTGTAGGACACACACAAAACCAGAAACTGTACCTCCTTCTCTTAAAAAGAAAACCCCCAAAAGCTGGTACGTCACTCTAAACAATACAGAAGTCCACAAACCGCACTTGGACAAGTAAAGCTTCTAATTAAAGAGAGACCAGCTTTCAAGGGGAAAAAGAGAATGCTATACAAATGCAGAATCTTGGTCCAACTCCTGGTGAAACCAATAATGAAATATCCACCAGTTTTGGTGGACGATGAACCAAACATATGCAAGGGGTGCCTGAATCTATAGAACTAGATTTGAGACGCGGTAAGCACGAGTACTGCCTTCATGACTTACCATCCTCCAAAAGCCTTCAGCCTGTTGATTATACAGAAAGTGATCTGAAGTGGAAGATTTAAGAAGAGGAAATAACATGAGGGGTATTAACCAAACTCATTCAGCTTTGCTGCTGTTTGCAATAATTCATAGGGCTGAGTCCACAGTTAGTCATCTCCTCAACAGAGTTTACAGGAGCACTTAAAGGAGCCTTTGCTATAGACTTTCTTTGTTTAAATAAGCCCATAATGTAGCGATAATTTGTATTTACATTTAGCATATGTGTGTGTGGCTACAATTTATCTTTCCTACATTTCATCACAGTAAGGAAAAAACGTAAGCAAAACCAAATTAACAACTGAGCAAGATCAATGAGAATTCGTAAAAATGAACAATTAGTAATTTGAAAACAGCCACACTGCTAATTTTAGATTGCTAATAATCAGGAAGACATCAGTGGGAACACTAAAGCTTTCTTTCACTTTCAAAATAATGCATTAAAGCAATTTAATATTTAACGACATCAGTGGTTTCAACCATAATATCAGAAACAGGCCAGTCGTACTTCAAGAGCTGAAAAGTGAATCAGACAGAAAACTGTTGCATTTATGTAAGATGGTTTTTTAGAACTATGATTTTCTAATCAGCAGAAGTGTTCTAAAGTCCTAAAAATTATATGGATATGAATTAATCCCATCAAAACATACTCAGTATCACATTACGGCTTTAATATGAAGGAGAATTACTGAAATCAAATCATCAGTCTGTTTGAGTTTCATGACAATTTAAAGTTAGAATAAGCATCTTTCATAATAATTATGTCATAAGAAACTGTAGTATTTGGCTTTTCAGGAAGAAATCTCCCCTGTAACACACTAGCACTGCAGCTCTGGTTGAGGTTACATTTATATAATGACCTCAAATGTTTTGCTGTTTTAAACTACTTAATCTTAGGGAGAATAAAAAAAGAAAATTACTATCGGTCCCACTTTGAATACAATTCAAGTTTAATTTAAAGCACTTGGTAAAAATAAAAAAACCCACAAAACAAAACTCATAGCTCCATATAGAATCTTAACTCTAGCTAATTTCTAAATAAATTAAAAGATAAAGCTCCACAGATTAACCTAATTTTCTGCATGTGAGAAATTCCACTGCAAAACATATGCCCTTATGGCTTTGGTCTAGACCAAAGCCATGAGTAAATAAAGTAAATAAGTCATAAATAAATAAATTTAAAACCTGTATATCAATGGCTGTATTTTGTTCTTGATGATAGACCACAAATTGTTTGAGTAAACAAGGTTACAGTGAAGTGGATCGGGATCCACACAGAACTGCTAAATAGACACAAGAGCAACATTGCTTTTCTGTCTCCCTGGACGTAAAGCCCTTTGAAGTAGGGTTCTGCTCTTGCTACTACAAGACGTAGCGCAACAAAAGATGAATCTCATTGAAAGGCCTAAATAATACCTAACAATGTTAACACAGCTGCAATAATACAACAATTATTGCTAAGTGAGCACTAATGCATACAACAAAATTACCCACGTATCACATTTTTTAAGAAGTCCCTCACTTGCACAGTTTTTCAACTATGCAGACATGATGCGGCGAGAAGAAAAATACACAAACAGAAAACTTCAACAGTAAAAAGCTTTAAGATTTGCCAGGGCACAGTGTTTAAACATTCAAACTGTTTTCCTTTCAAGGTGCATACTCCAATAACTGAGCAACAGGTATTTTCCTTTCTATTCATTGCACTCATAAAAAACCTCAGTTCTGACTAAGCAGAAAAGAAAGCTTTATTAGTAAGAAAACAAATTTGAGTCAACTAAAATGTGCGATCCGTATCACCTGTTTGTGGACATTTGCTTGGCATACATACTAATTTTTAAACTCCTTCCTGATATTATTGTTTTGATTTTGTAATAGTTGGAAAATTGTTACATAACTCATGATATGGTATTACTGAGTTTGCAACGGCAATCAGCTCTCAGAAGACTTAAGCTTTTAAAGACTTTTTTTTTTTAAAGTAATGTAGAGATACTATTTTTTTTAAGAACACAAAATGCAGGTGGATCAGTCAGCTATCTACAAAAAATAATCTATATTCAAAAAGAATAGCAATCAAAATCACAAAACCAAATATATGGACAAAATTCTGATAAAATAAATTAACTAAAAGTGGCTTCACTAAGACTAAATGAAAGATTGTGTAAGTCCATACAGCTCTGTTGCATCCCAGTAAACCCAGTTCTTAGGATGTCATCTAGATTTTTCTATTTGGACTACTGTTTGAAGATGCAACAGAAAAAAACCACAAAGATTGTACATCTAAATAACTCATTTTCAGTGAGAGGTAGAAAACAGCTTGAATGCCTGTATTTATAAAGCAGTGAGGAAAACAAAGGCTCGTGATCAGAGGTTTCAGGAGGGAATGAAATCTGGAACAGCAGAGAAGAGTGAAGGAATATAGTTTCATAGCAAAATAGTATTTTTGACTACTACAACTCCAGCTGAGGAAGAAGGAACTTCCATCTCAGCAGCCATTTGGAAGCAGACAAATCTTGGTTGTCTTCCAAAGCTCTCTAAATGGTAGTGGTGAAGAACTGAAGCAGACAAGAGCATGGAGAGGCTCTGTAACAGTGTCTATAACTCCTTATCTTTTTTTGAACCCAAAGGTCTTAGGAACCTTCCTAAAACCCTGAGCTGCTCATTGACTCAACTGTCTCTGATAGCTGAAGTGAAGAAACGGTATAGGTAGAGTTTGCGGATGCTTAAGCTACTGGATGCCTGGGGCGTCTGAAAGTCCTGCTCTCAGAGATGAGAGGTGCACCAAGGCAAGATAGAGTGTTCCAGCCCATCTTGATTAAGAGAAGCCTAGGCAGAGTCATCATCATGAGATCCAAGCGCAGCAGACCCGCATTCCTAAACAAAAACTGCAAACCCCTCAAACCCAAACACAAACAAAACCTGGATCCAAATCATGAACCAAAAAGGCCAATATTTTTAAAACTGCCTTCAACAGAAACAATATAGGAAATAAACTTAACCTTTATTAACGCAAAAGTGAAGATTTTGCAACAAGTTTAAAAACAAACACACACCATACACATGCATTGCACTTTAGGCACTAAGTAGTCTGAGACTTCCCAATTCCTTAGTGCAGAAAGAAGAGACCTTCCAGGAGCTAATTTAGAATCTGCATGGGTTAAATTATCCTCAAAGCTGTTCCCTCTCAAGGCAGCTTTGGGTGACCAAGTTTCTAATACAGCACTCAGCTAAATGCCTACAGATGGTGGATTGTGTTCAAAATGCAACTCAGTTAATAAGCACACTGAAGCCCTCAGCTAGTAATAACTATTCCTTTGCTCACAATCTTACAAATCCCTCATTTTCCAAAGATTCCTGCACTTCTTTAGACTCTGAAAAAAAAGTTGGCATCACTCACTTAAGTTATTCTATATTGCCTTTAAAAATTAACAGACATTAAAAAGAAATCAAATATCCTAATATATTTTCACATATCCCTATATAATGGCCCAATAGTATTGATGTACTTCAATCTTTACTGACTCTTAAAAGTCATGGTGAAACAATTTCTTGGCAGTGTTTTTTAATTTTTATATGATCTTGAAGTACACATTTTAGTCCCACTAAAATAATTATTTATACACACACTAGGACTATTTCAAAGCCTACTAAAACCATTGTTAGGTCTTTCACTAACTTCAGAAACTCTGAATTAGATCTGGAATCTCATAACTACCAACAGAGAACATGTGATCTTCGTGTATAGGGTCATCAGCTCAAGAAAATTCAGCTACAGAAGTGGGGATACATATCTTGAAATTACAACTGCTAGCAGAAAAGGGCTGAAATTACCATTTGCAGTTTATATATCCAAACACTACCTACACAGAGATCAGAAGTATACTTCCACATGCTGCACATTTATGCATTTTTGTGGAACTAGAATTCCAAGCGTATACCGCAGCTGTTGTTCAAAGCCTGAATATTCGAACCAGTAGTGAGACAACTGAATTAAGAAAGCCTGGCATTGTCTTCACTGTACCTACTTTGCAGGACACATTTAATCATGGCTTTCATTTCCAATTCAAACAAAAAACGTGAAGGTAGTTTGTGACGATGCATGAGTTAACAGCAAATCGGCTACCTAGAGCACCGACACTGAAGCGGCTGTTGCAACACCGAACGAAGCACAGATAAAATCCTTCCAAGAAACCTCACGCAGGCTTTCCCAGAGATCCATCCTGCCCCAACTACATGCCTAGAAATACCCCATTAGTTATCTTAAACAGGGGTTCAAGCACGGATGTCTCCTGACACATTCAAGACTAACTGCTTTCTAACCCTCCCTTCCCACTGTGATCCTTAACCAAACAGCTGGTTGTTGAAAATTACAGAAATAAAATAAAAATAGTTCTGTGGGTCTTCACTTTCTGTAGCAATTAATATGGCTTTACATTCATACACATAAACAAACTCACTCATTAAACAATGAAGAATCGGTTTTGGGGTTTGTGTGTGTTTGGCTTTTTTTTTTTCCTAAACAAGAGGAGAATTACAGCAACCCTCGCTACCATGCCCATGAGTTCTCCTCCAGACTAGCTTACGTACTTCAAGTCCCTAGCTGGTGCCCACCGCTTCCTAAACGGAATTAGTCTGACCTGGTCTGCCCCTCCGTACATGATGCTTCAGCTGCATTCACAGGCTGGGAAGGGGACTCAATGGCCGAAAGGAGCATTTTCTTGAGCAGAAGTGTTTTATATGAAGTGCTACAGGTTTTCCAAGTAGAGCCTCTTAGTGAGGGAATGAAAGGAGGAGAACAAATGCCCGCAGCAGAACTTCCATGCCACAGCTATTGTGGCCTGAAATTTCAAAGCAGCTTTAATTTACTCGGCAGGCTGCTTCGCAGCACTCATGTTACAGGGGCTTAAAGCTGACCGTCACCCTACACCCACCTACACTTTCTTCGTACTTCTCAGAAGATAAAAAATAAAAATCCATTCTAACAGGCTTTTTCTGACCTATAACAGGAAACACCTGATGTACACCGAAGAGGTATCTAACCTACTTTTATCACATGCCACACAAAACAGCGCTCGATCTGGCTACGTTTACCTGGATAACAGAATAAGCTGGAGTTGCGTGTTCTGTCTAACCGTGCTCAGTACTCTCAGCTACGACGTTTTACCGTACTCACCTATGCTTGCTTACCAGTTTGAAAAAGTAGCACGTCCTAGCACCCACTGCACACGTACAACGATCTGGGACTCACAAAGGAGGGTCCCCGAGGGGAATCTCCCCAGGAAGCTGATTACGCTGACACACTCCAAAGGCATTTCACGCAGCCTGACAAGCTCGAGTTTTGCGCAAGGTGCAACAGGCGCTTCCATGTGAAAACCAGACTTAGTGAAGGAGATCGACGACCTCTAGGAAATGGGGATCCATTATTCCAGCACGGTTTCTACCAGAAGCTCCAAACCAGCCAGTGAGTCTCACCAGATGCCCGATTCAGCACGCTGCCTTGCTTCGCGCTAGGCTGCTACCCAGGGCTCAGTGCCCAGCAATGAGGTACGGATATCCTGAGCGCCGTCACGCTGGCTCACAGGATCTGGCCCTTAGCAGCTTGCTGCTCTTTTCCCTGCCGCTTTGTTGCCACTGAAAGATTAGACCCTTGATCTTTTACTCAAAAGTATAACCAAGAGTAAAGGCTTGAGATTTGTACTGGGGATGTTGGCTACGTATTTTGTTTCTTTCTACGTGTGGCTCTGCACGTAAGTCTGCAGATTGGGACAAAAATATGGATTGTGTTCTGTTTTCACATTAGTGCAAGCCCAGAGTAACTACCGACTTAATACATTTATTTGGGATATACAACTGAGTAAATAAAAGAACATAAGCCAAAATAACTCTTAGATTTATAGATTTAACTTTAGTTTACTATTTTTAAATTCCTTAACAAATCAGAACAGTCACATATTTTTGATATGCAAAGTGTATTCCAGGCTGTTTAGCATGCTTAGTTTAGGAAGAGTAGTGCATTTATATTTACTATAAAATAAATTATCTTTGTTGCCTAAATACACTGCTTGAAAGCGTAATTCGTTTTCCTGTTAGCAATATTGCCAAATCTTATTTTCATCCTCAAACAGAGCTTTTACTGTTTTACTTAAAACTCCTGGAGGCAATCACAATTCAAACTTTCACATATGCTGACAAAACACAGCAAGGACAAAAAACTCTAAAAAATGTAATACTTCTTCCAAAGCTAGAAAGGTCATTTGGACTGAGGTGCCCAAAATTACTGACTGGATTTGGCTTACTAGAGCAATTCCTTCTGCACGTAGCTACAGCTTCCTCCCTCCTATCCTCTTTTTCAGATTCTTCCAGATATAAAGGCAAGCTGGGGCTGCATGAATTATTCTCACAGCTTGCTCCCTCTCATAATGTTTATGGAAAGATCACAGCTCTTTTGTCTTCACTTGACTAGAAATGGGCATGCCACGATGATACCTGCTCTAGTTTACTGATGTACGATGGATGAACGTACACTCACATAAAAGCAGCACGTGTGCTTGTAAGAGGACATGTAAGGACACGAAGGACATGTAAGAGGCAGCATGCAATCTCTGATCACGTGGTAAGATATATAGCTATTACAATGAAGAGAGAACCCCATATGTTACTCGCTGATGAGCATGTCTCGGATGAAGTCACGTTTGGAAATGTCACTTGAATAAAATATCCTGCTATTATCAGCTGATTTGACAGGAAATAACTACATTTTGGTCTTGTACGATTATACTTCATTAACTGCCCCTGTTCTCTCACATCATGCACTAATCTGATAACCCCATCTCAAAATGAAAAGAGGATCTGACAAGCAGACAAAGACAAGAACAACCCCCCACAATGCCAAAGTGTTTCTGTATGAGAGCTGTAAGATAAAAGTAAAATTATGAATGGCGATACCCAAATTATTATATACTATTTCTTACAAAACAAGAACTGGATGAACTCTAAAGAAACAATCAAACAACAAGTTTAAAACAAAGATGGGGGGTAGGGGGGGTCCAGCTCCCTGCCAAGACTCAATTACACAGTGCAACTCAAACTCATTGCCATGGAAGACTATGAAGGCAAAAGCTATAAACAGCCATAACAAAAGAATTCAGCAAACTTGGAGTGGGTGAGTACGTAACTAGCCAATAAACTTGGTGGGCTAGAGTTACCTAGGCTCAGCCCTAATCTGCTGCCTGACAGAAGCCCAAGGATAAAACTGGGAAAAAGCCTCTCTCCACTTCACACACAGTCCTTCAGTATTCACAACACAATCAGATCAAATACTAACCCAGATGGACTTCAGCATGGTATTTCTAATTCTTTTTTGTACTTGTAGTCAGACCAAAGAGGATTTTGGCATGCCATACTGTGTGTGCCTGTACAAAGGTATGCTGCTTGGAGGGTCAGGCACACCAAAAGATCATCTACTCCAACCTCCCGCATGCAACGGCCATTTTCATCTATGTATCTCAGCACTGAATCGAACGGCTTGGAAACATGAAGGCTCCTACCTGAGAGCATCTAGACTTGATGATCAGAATAGATGCTGAAGTCACCATTTCCCTTGACGGTTTATTCCAAAGGGTAGTCACTCTCACAGTTGAGAAAAAAAAAAAAAAAAAAGAAAAAGTGCAAACCCACTGTCACTGACTTCAGTTTTTAATTTCTGCTATGCCTTTTACCATGTTACATTTTCTCTTTTCTGAAGATTTCTATGTGCTTTTTCCAGTCATGTTTTGATCTGCAATTCTAAGACTCTCATTAGAAGTTATTTTCCTCTCTTTTTATTGTTATGCTTCTCTTTCCCCCAACCCAATTTTTTTCTGTACAGGTTCATCTGTAGAGATCAAAATTGGAGACAGTCGCTGTCTTACTAGCGCCACACGCAGAAGAGGGGAGGAGGGTACGTCTCTGCTGTAACTCACTGTTGTTCCCTTCTAAATGTGTGAGGCTCTTACGACCCTTTCTGAGTGACAATACTCTAATGAAGGATCACATAGAAATGTATTTACTATAGCTTTAAAATCTTTCTTCTAGTACTACTTTCTGTTATATAGTCTTCTATCTATGTAACAAGTATATTCAATCTTAAATACTAGAAGGCAAACCACAGTTTTGCTTCAAGTATCATGAGTTTAAAGTCTCATTATTTTGCTGTGCTGGACTCATGATTTTTCACATTTGGGACTGCCAGCATTTTACTACAGCAGGGTGAAAAAAATTTTTTGTATGTGATGTAGCAGATAACAGTGACATAGTAAGTACTTCCGCAACAGTAATATATGTTTGTTTATTGCTCTCCCTATCTTTATAGGTTGTCATTTTATAGGCCATATAAAACACTTGCAATTTATTACTAGGGCCATTCAAACTAGCATGGTATGAGAGTTGAACTACTCTTTAACTGAAAGTTTCCAGGCTTGCAAGACGACATTTTTCTCTAACGCTCTGCTTCTGCCAATGCACTTTGCCAATCATAAATACAAGGCCTGACAGGGTCAGGATTATCCATGCTGAAAAATCAAGGCACTCCAGTTGATTTGAAGTAAGGGGTTTTATTGATTCATTTCCACTTTCCTTTCTAACGAAGTTAAACGGCCTTTTGCCATAAAAACATGACTGAGGAACACAGGGAGCTGCGTTCGGTATTCCTCATTTGTCACATGTTCTATGAAACCATCACTTGGAGTGCTGGGGCAGAGAACCGCACTTCAAGTACAAATCACCTGGGGTTTTTTTGTAATCATGGTCTACTAAAAGCACCTTTTTAAAGCAGAAAGAGATGCGTTATGTTATGCTTCACACTTTGGGGCAAATATGAGAAAAGAACAAGGTAAGCTGTGAAACACAGTTCTGAGTCTGATGAAATGAGTAAGTGAGAGAGACGTGGCTCAGGTCTCACTTCTCCACTCAGAATAAAACGTTTATTAAAGAAGGATGAAGATGAAGCAAGCGGGTAGGAGCAGGAGTGAAAGAGCCCCTGGCTTTGGCACCTGAGTTAGCAGAGCGTAGGCAATTGATTCATCGGCACTGCCACAAAGGTCTCCGAGTGTATCCAAAGGTACATTTGTGAACGGTCACATTTAGCTACGGAACAAACTATGGAATAAGTTATAATCATGCATGTACTTCAGTCTGTACAGATCAGGGAATAAAGACCTTGAAAACTACTTAGAGGTATCAGATTAATAAAAGAAAGGTTAAGTTGATTACTTCTGTCTTGTACATATCTTCATCAACTTTTATACTATGAAGTGATATACGATGCAATACAATGTTTTAAGTGAGAGGAGCCAAAGTTAGCTCAACTCTGTCTACTATTCACCCACATCAGATAGAATGGACAGCATGATTTGACCATTTGGTGACTCAGGCAGCTAACAATTAGAAAAACTTCTCTAATGAAGACACAATTTTGTCTTGAAAAATGTTTCTTCTAAACAAAACGAGTTCTCGTCCTCATAACACACATTTCCCCCCACTCTACTAGATTTCAATAATATACTTACACATGAGTATACAGACTTAATATTTTATAGACATCAAGGTTTTAATAAACATAGAAAGTGAATATCTTAGATTCTTAACATACACCTAGGTATGACATTCTCATCAAGACTAACAAGTATAATAACCAGCTCCTGAAAGACAGCTTATCAGTCTGCAATTAGAGTCTTTCCACCACATTTATCAGATTTGGTAAGAAAGTTTTAGGCATTATGTAAAAATAGACAGTTAAAAAAAATTAAAAATTTGAAACACCTATTTTTAAGACTCTATTTCCATTTTAAATTTGTTTTCCTCATGATTGTGCATTTTCTAAATTGTAACTGACCTATTGGAATCAAACCATAAAATTAGAAGAGATTATTTCACAGAAAAAAAAATTGAGTAATTTTACTTCAGCTACAGCACAATTGTTAGTTGACAGTTTTAAGTACACATTAAATATCTTGAAAATACCAATACATATTTAAAAGAATCTACATGTATATATATAGACACATTTTGTCTGTGCATGTGTGCGTGTCTATACATATAAGGGTGGAACCAGCATCATTATACTCTATAGTTAGACCTAAATTAAGCAACAGCATCCGGATACAGAACAATACATTAAAAGTATACGACCTCAGGAAATTCCATACTAAAATTATCTCTCCTTTAATTCCACTGTATTAGCACTGAACAGAAATCAAGATCAACAGCTGGTGTTAGGTATCAGATGCATTGATCTAATACATGATTTAAAAAAAATTAAAATATACTTTAGACTCAGCATAGAACATGTTATATAGTGTTCCTATTAACCTTAGTTTCTAGCTCTATATTGCTGAAGCTGTAGGAATAATTGGACAGCAGTTCCCATCTCTTCCCTGCTGCTGCTTTTCTTTATCCCTTTTACCTTTTCCTTCAGCCACTTACTATTTGTAACTCAGCACCAACCCATGGGATTTAAACATTGAGCAAAGCTTCAGGACTTCGGCAATCTTTCAAGCTTGCTCTGAGGACATAAGTTTCATATACTTAAGAAAAATCCTGCAGCAATTTCAGCAAAGAGGATATGGAAAACACTGAATGCGAAAGAGTCGCTGTAGTTACACAAGATAAATGCACACACACGCACTTCCTTCATTTAATGCCCCCCTAATCAGTATGCCCACTTACAAGTGGTAACTTTTGAAACCTGAAATTTTTGAAGAAACCTTGAAACTGTGGCTGATGAGGTCATGTCATGTATTCCTCATGGCTGCCTGTTTCTGTCTTTCAGTTACAACAGGAGTCCAGACAGCGTGACTCAGTTGCTTAACCTTTAAGCAGATAAAGTGAGATAAAGCCAACCAATAATCACAGATGTTTTCCAAGGAATTACTGGCTCCTTCAAGGTTCATTCTGCTCTAAGACTATTTTTCCATAGGACATTACAAAGCAAAAAGAAGAGAGGCCCTTGCAGCTGAGTTAACAGTACCACTGTGATCTGAAGTTATTGATCAACAAATGTCCCAGACTTCCACCAAAAAACCGCTCACCTCTACTCTTTCTACTCCCAGCTGCTTATTTCTGCCCTCCCACAAGTCCTCGTCTCCTGTGCAGACACAGGCATGAGGTAAACCAGACTCAAAGAGGGGTCCAACCAAGTACTCCCTAACTCTCACACCTTACCCCCAGACAAGCTGTCACCCATACCACATCCCCACGCAGATCCCACGCGCTCCTGCTGGCGCGCGGGAAGGGACAGTGCAGGGGACAAAGCAGCACGTTGGCGATGGGAACGCTGTTTGGGCTGGCGGCACCAAACTACGTGGGTTTAAGTGGTTAACTTCAGCTGGAACTGCTCCAATTTTTCCACTTATAAGACCTTGTTTTCTAGCTGTTTATTCAAAGGTTTTGACAGATTTTAACCTGAAGCTTGATTTTTCCACTGGGGAGCTGTCCTAATGCCTGTTTCTTGTCCACATTAAAATAGTGCAGCCTCCTCAATGAAGATTTGTAGCATCTTAAACTGACAGGGAAGTACGATCTGGAGTGATAGAGAGAAAAACAAAGGGTGCCTCAGGGGCATACTTTATCATCTTCAGCAAAATTTGCCCAACAAATAAGCTTTACAACTTATGAATTTCCAGTAAAGACTTTGGCAGATTGCTGTGCTAAAACACAAAAAGGTTTAAGGAACGATCAGTACACGTTCCCTGAAGCTGCTGAACGAGACTTGCTGTGCAGGTATAGCTCCGGTCTGCAGCAGGTCATGAAGCAACAGCAGTGAGGTTTTTCTTTCATGTACTCCCAGTGATTCCAGAGCAGACAGCTAAAAAGGACAAACTTGAGTGTAAAGGAACAGAAAGCAGAAAAAGGCTTAGTCTGCCCTGAGAAGAAAATCGGGGGGGGGGGGGGGCGGGAAGGATGGACACTGGGAGAGGGAACAGAGCTACAGTCTGCAGCTAGAACTTGGATCTCAAAGAGAGTGAGAGAAGCAGGAAAAGAAAGCTGTGACCTGAAGCTACTGAGGGAGATGGGGGAGACACAGACACACTGAAAAGAGATGTGGGTTGGCACAGAATTTTCTAGGCAGAGAAAAAGAGCCAAAGGAGTCAAAGAGCTGTGACAGCCTGGTGCAGCTTCCTTGCCAGTTATTTGCACAAGAAATGGCAATTAAAGGTTCGGATGACAGGTACGGAGAAGGGAAGGGAGAGGTCACATCATTTCATAGTTTGATGAAGAGGAGAAGCAGCAAGGAACTAACAGATAGGTTTAAAACACAAGAGCTGCTGAAGAACACAGGTGAAAGACAGAAGCCTGAAGGTACAGCCTGATGCCCCCCTTGGCTATTTTAGTATTTACACAACACTGCCTTGAATGGGCAAAAAGCACCCAAAGGTCTTAAGACGTGGGCTTCCACCTCTTCAGCTGGATCAGTTTCCTTATGAATTCACAGCTCTTAAATGAGGTTCAGCACAGCTAGCACGGGCTGCGGTAAGGGAAGGGGAAGCACTTAGGCTGGTGCCGCTTACCACCTCCCCGCACCGAGCCCCACTCAGTCAGGCGGAGGAACGGGTTAAATAAGGAGGATGGAGTCAGCTGGGACGTGGGGTGACAGCAAGGAGTGGGTGAGGGAAAAGGCAGCACTCCCGATGCTTTGGGAAACTGATCACGCAGGCCCATGCCCACTGAAGGCTGTCCTCTGGACTCGGACGATACAACTGTGGGCATTTTTGTTGATCTTCTCAATGTCCCTGAACATCAGGTAACTCGAAAGAGTATTAGAAGAACATCACAAAAAAGGGCAGTTTTTAACTCTAGCATTATGTAACTTGTGAACACTTGATTTTTACTGAAGTAACAAACTATAGTGTATATATTACATACATTTATGGTTGCAATGCCTATCAATGCTACTAGATTTATCTTGGCTCTAGGCTACAGTATTATTTATGTGGAATGACAGCAAAATATTGATTATAGATCTTCATACTGTAGCAAGAGAAAGGTTTCCAGGCACCAAACTCGTGTCACTGAAAGTCCAAGCACAAAGTAGAACATAAACAATATTTGTTTATATGTCCTTCTATTAGCTTAATAGGGATCACAATCACTTTAATTACAGTACTTCTGTAGAAATCATTTTGGACAACTACCTCCATTCAACATTAACACAAATAATAACCCACCAAGGGATGGGCTTGCAAACTGTCAGCACAAGTTTAGCCGCTCATGAACTGCATGGATTTTGTTGCATTAATTAAGCTGTTTGCAAATATGTCATTAACCAAATCACCCTCGTACTACACAGAATGCATCTAATCACAAAGAAAGCTGAGTTGGAGCTTAACAGCTGATCCTGGGCCACCTTCTGCAGGAAGAACAGCTGACTAGTTAGGTTAGCAATGTGGTCCAGCATTACCAGCCCTTCGCTTTAATAGTAATGAGTTTTATATAAGGAGGGAAAAAAAAAAAAGTACAAAATGCAAAATTAGTTTGCTTAGTAAGACCTACACAAACACCCTCTTTACTTGCAAAGATGAAATGAAAAAGACACTTTTATTGGAATAAACTGTTCACACTAGCAGTCACAGATCATGAGGATGTGTTTGCAAGGAGGTACCATATCCACAAAAGAATCACTGCAACCAGGTACATGACTACTCCTAATTAATTTTGCTACACAGTAAAGCAAGATCAGTCACTAGAAGTGATTTACCTAAAATGTTTTATGTGTACTTTTTTAAAAGTACTCATAAGTAAACTGTTGCACAGTCACTATAATCCAGCACAAATCCATGCTGCTACCAGAAGTAGTACCTTTGTCTTACCTCCCCCATAACTAGCTTTTCCAACACCAGTAGAGGGAAGAATAAGAACTAGGAGAACAGGGACAGGCTTCTGGCTGGAACACCCCTTCTGTCAAATTTATGATGCAAGTATAGCCTTATTTACCATAGCCCAGATGCAATGCAGTAACTTGTTATTCATATACACTACCTTCTGCAACTACTATGGCCGGACCCAGAAAGATATGACCAATTACACCTTTATATCGGTGTTGCTTACAGGAACATAATTATACCAGAAAATTAATTTATTGCAGACAAGTCTTAAATAAAAACACGGCAATTTCAGTAACAAAAACCCACCAAAACAAAAAAAAAAATCATTTGTCCTTCCCAGGTACAGCTCTGCTAGAGTTTGGAATGAAATAAAGAAAGTGCCCTCAAAGAGGATGGTAGAAATTTCTCACACTTGTGATCATCACTGAGTAGAGCCAGGGAAGTTGTGGGGTTTTCTTGGTTGTCTTCTTTCAATTTCGCAGATGTCTTTGAAGGCAATATTGCAGGCCAGCATTTCCATTTCAGAGTATCAGGAGGCTGGTTGCAAAATAATTCTGATTTTATGAAAGTATATGGGAAAATAACCGGTAAGCAGTGGACAGGAGTAGTTCTGCCTGAAATTCAGCCACTTAAGTGTTCATTTTGGTAATCACTAATTAATTCCATTTTTCTTTCAAGATCGGTACTCAGCTATCAGTGTAAGTTTTATAAGATAAACAATTAATTCCACATCTTTGTAAGACTTTTCACTTTATGAGTTAGTGCGGTGTTGAGGAATTTAAAGTAAATGCAAGGGAAATTCCCATTCTAATGAAAGCAGTTAGCTAGTGAACACACCCTGCTCTGGCTCAGAATAAGCTTTCTTTTTAATAGCTTCCTCATTAGGTGGTTGAAAAGTTAAAAAATCTACAGTGATTATAAAAATGTGAATCTTTATAAGACCATGTGTTAAACAGTCTGTAAGTCAGGGGCTGTATGACAATGCATGCACAATGAATTCCTCAAAATCCCTGTTACATGGTATTTATGGAAGGAAAGCAAAAAAAATCAAAGCTAAAGAGTTTTCACAGTTGTAATGAAGAATATGCAGAACAATAGCAGAATTCAGTAGCACAAACATTTGGAAGAAAAAACCTGATGTTTATCCAGAACCTCAATTTTATGCAATATATCACTTGTTAGATAACATCTCTAAGATAGTAATGATTTAAATGTATATGCCTCACTGGGACCCTTCACAGGATACACAAATTCCTCAGAACAGCACATGGTACTTCTCTAGTGAGGCAGATGAAAGATGTCCCAACACCACGAAGAAGGAACAATGAACGCAAGGGGGGAAAAAACCCAAACCCTAGATGACTTAATTTTCTTCAGGAGAAGACAGAAGTCTCTAAGGGGCTAACGCTGGGTGTCTGCTAAAGCTCACATTATGTAATCCTTATCTGAAGGGTTTCCCTTAATTCCCTTATCTTCGCTGTCCTCCTGGAAGAGCAGAGAAGGAAATTAAGGGAAATTTCTGAAAAAACTGTTTAGATCTAACTCCACCACCTTCCTCTAAATATTTCGGCAACTCTTCCCATACTTTTCTATGGAGTAGGGCACCAAGAGCAAGATAAGATCTCGTGGTTTACCCCTATACTCAGCACTGCACTTGTGTTCACCAAGTGGTGTTTGGAAGAGGGAATTCCCTACAAATAAAGCCATAATAAGGGTTCCGGGCACCACAAGCATCTCAAGAGAGCTACAAATTTTGATTCTGATCTATAGGAAAAATACTGCTCAAAGCTGGCAAAACTACACACAGCAACTGAAGAGACATCATGTGTGTAATAAAAGTCTAAAGATGAAAATAAAATCAGCCTCTTAATGAAGGGGGCGGGATAAATCTGACATTGGGCCCAGTCCCTGTGACTCACCAAAATATAAAAAAACACATTCGCATTTGATTGAAATATAGTATGAAAGTATTAAATGACACATTTATGTCTCCTCTTCAATTTGGTCTTTGAAAGTTTCAGGACATATATCCCAGATACCAAAATGAACAGAAAATTTTATTTTCTAAGTACTGAAAATAACTTTTGTGCCTGTGTAACACACAAGATTCAAAGAAGAGCGAAGTAGAGAATATTAACTGTAGAATAAGTCGTTACAGATATTGCTGGTCACCAAAATCAAAGCAGCTCCACTGCACCCAAGCTGGCACCATCCTGGTATGAAGTAGTTCAGGATCTACTAACCCTTCATGGCACCTTCAGTCTGACACCAGACAAACCCATGGACAAGATGTCCATAAACAGATATAGTGAAGGGAAGAGGCAGGGGCATGTCTTAAAATAACCTCAGCCAAACAATTGTGGATGTTAGGAGCGTATGAGGGGAGTGAACTGCAGGAAGCGACTAAGCCCAAATGTTCTCAAACAGAACAGCATGTGCTTCCGAGTCTGACAGAGGCTAAACACTCGCCTCGGCAGACCAGTAGTCTTCCCCAGTGGGGTATTTCTTATATTCTTATGCTTTAGGCTAGGCTTGACATGTATCTAAAAATTTGCAAGTGTGGGTAAGTTCCTGATAAATTTACTTAGTCGTATGCACCTAGTTAGTGCACAAAAACCAAATTCTGACAAATCTTGCCTGACAGCAACATCTTATTGTTAACAGGTATAAGCAACCTCTGCAAGGTTGCTGGCATATTTCACAAGTTACTTTGAGAGTACATCTCTTAAAAAAAATCATTAAGCACATTAAATATCCAGCTCACGGTTTATAACTCACAAGATAGCTAGTCCCATTAAGTCTCTCACTGTGCACATGTGGCAGGCAGAAAAACACATTCAAAGAATAATGAAAACATAGGTTAAATAATCATACATCATCTTGAAATAGGCCCCTAAGAACAGCTTTTACATCAATTTTGAGGAAGTAGTAATAACTATGAAATGCCTTCCCCCATTCAGTTCTTCAGTATAAATATGGGTAGTTCTTTTAAAGAGGCAGTTTAATCATACTGATGTCTGACATGTTACAAAATACTCTCCAGTTAAGACACGTTTTTAAAATAAATATATACATGGAATTATTAGGAAAGAGAACAAAACATCATTGTGTCCCTACACACATTCGTGGTGTCCCACATCCGGGATCCTGTGTACACTCCTGGCTCTCCCCCTTCCTTTCTCTGCAGTCTTAAAGAGAATTAAGAAAGATGATCAAAGGTAAGGAACAGCTTCATTATAAAAAGGAGGTTACATAAGCGAAGAATCTTTAGCCTGAAAACAATGGAGCGGGGAACTCAATAAAACCACAAGTGGCACAGACAGAATTGCTCCCTGCCTTGTCCAGTACAAGGATTGGGAAAGTTTCATACATCATTAACAGGTGTCAGGCTCAAGACAAGCAAAAGGAATGGTTCTCTCAGTTTTGGGGCTCTTTTTTTTTAAAAAAAATTTACTATTATATATATTAAACAGAACATCCACTCAAAGCCAAACTTCTTGATACAGAAAGGTGTTGATGTCAAAAGCTTCTGTGAGCCCAATGAGCACCTGGATAACACACAGGACAAAAGTCAACCAAAAGCTGTTTAATAAGAGAAAATAAAATAATCCCCTCCCCATCATTTAAGGCAAGGAAGTCCACAGGTTGCCCTGCTACCAACCGTCTGTAAGCATGCAGTGACACTTTCCATTTCTTTGCTCAGAAGGAGGTTGTCAAGTAGGTCCTGTAGTTTGGCAGGGCCTTGGATGGTAAGGGCATAAAAAAAAAAAAAAAAGAGAAGCAGCAGCCCAGCCAAAAAAACTAACTAAGAGGTACTGGAAGAGCCAGAAGAGTGGCTGTAGCCAGGTGCATGTTGCCATGGTCACCCTTTCACTATGAAAAACATGATGAGCCTGGGGACCCTGTGAACATCTGATGCCAGCTGCTGGGTTTTCCTACTGAAGTCCCCAGCTGGCCGAGCAATGAGGAGCAGGTACATGCTCACACACCAGGGTTTCAGGGCTGCTCCTGAACACGGTCTGTGGGATGCAAAGATGAAGAAACAAAGCAAGCAGAGTACAAATTTCCCAAGTTGTTTCCATGGGACAGTTTGAGGGACAAATCAGCTGAATGTCACAGAAGCCCCCCCACAGGGGGAATCAAGCAGGGCCGCTGATAGGACAGAAGGTAAAAAGAGAAACTTTTGGGGGCCAGGACTCAGTGGGCACTGTCTTCTTGCAGGAAGAGACATGCCCATGGCCAAAGGGTAGCCTTCACCTGGAAGGAACTGGGGAGAAGGGAGGGCGAGGGGGAAGATGTAATGAGGAGCACTCTGTCACGTGGTGTGAATGAGATTTCCAGCATTGTTCTCCAAGTCATCCTCTGCCACACCAGTGGGGTGCACTGTGCATGTTCAGTGACTATGCAGCAGGTGCTGTCCAACGAGATTGCCCATGTTGGATACTGTCGAAAATGGTATATAAGGGTAACCAGGCATTTTGTCTGATCAGGTACAAGCATTCTTCTACTCTTATGTGACTTCAATACTCAAAAAATGCCATACACCAACTAATCATGGAGTGAAACAGCAACTTACAGGCTCAAGGGAAAGGTACAGATCATCTGTCTGTCATAATAGATGAGGATTTGAAAGTTTCATTAATTTTCTGAAACCGTTAGCTAAGATATTCAAAGAGTTTCATTACTACAAAGAGCCTTTTTATGCTGTTAATCCAGATTAGTAATGACTGTTCAGTTTAGAGTTTGCCTAATTCTTCAGTTCTACCTGATGCAATAGAACAGCCTAATTCTTCCTTCCTTTGAAGCATGGTCCTGGCCTCTGAAAATCCTTCACTGCTCCTCCCCCTACTTCCTGCTCCAAGATCAGGGTTCAACGTGCCTTTACTGCCTTATCAGCCTGTCCATAGATATTTCGGAAAGGAAAGTACTCAGAACTCCTCTACAGCTCTTTACTCCTTTAACTTGTTTTTTAGCAATTTAATCACCTGCTGGCCCAGCCACCTGGAGAAAAAGAAAAAGAAGTAGGGTTCTCATTAATCTTAAAGATCCTCATCATTTTCACGGTTGATGATCAGAGAGAAATAGGCAGCTCTTCTTGGGCAAGAAAAATAAAAGCATTTTTTCACGCATCACTTTCCAGAGCTTTTAATTGTACAGGCTGCGTTTACTCTGACAAGAGCATCACGGTCTTGGAGGGAACCATAACCGCAGACACGACTCTTTATCAACCAATTTGCCACTCTAAGGTGGCCTGATCTCAGTCTGAGGTCAGACTGTTCATCAAACCCACCTCCCTCAGCACAAACACAGTGAATCCCTTCCTAAGAGGGGACCAGACATTCTCACATGCCCAGTGCTATGAACATGGCATTCCTGGCAGGAGAAAGAAACTGCACCAAGGCAACCATGAGCTGCCCACCTGCTGGGCTCTGCGGAGCCACAAGAGGAGCCCAGACCTTTCCAAACTGTAGGTTTAAAAAAAGTATGTTCTCATGTCTCAGGGTGCAGCTGGGAACATGAGGCAGAAGGCACAAACTCAGCATCACTAACACTCCAGCAAGTGAGCAAGGAGACCCTCGGAAAACTTGGTTTTGAGTCTAACCTCTTGGCTTCTGCTGCCTGGCAGTTTAGATGAAACCCCCATGAAAGGCAACGAAATTTTACAAAGAACACAGGGCAATACCCACCATATTCAGTCACGTCAGTGGGATATTAAGCAGCTGTTAATGTTCTCCTGACAGCTGTGCTCTGTACAGCTGGTTCTTGGTATTTTTAAATGACCAACATTTTGCTGCTCTTTAGCCAACCTGAAACACACCCAACTGGAAAGACAAGATAATTGTCCATCATTACCTTCCTTCCTGGAAAAAACCCACTCTTCCATGTTTACTGAATCTACTGTGATTCAATTAACAACATTGTCACGTTTCCTTAAAAATCACAGAATATTTCAATATTAACGATATAAAGGAAATACAATTTTAAAAGTCCTTATGGCAAAGAAGTAACAGGAGTACCTTGACATACATGAATAAAATGAAACACAGTCAATGGTCACGCTTGTACCACAGCAGCACTCTGCCTGTTACGCAAGATTTGCTGGGGAGCGGGTGGGGTGAAGAGGAAATTATAGGCTTTGTTTTAATTTGGAAACATCTGTCCCTAGGCAAGGGACAAACGTCACTAAGGCGCTACCTCGTAAGTTTATTTCTTAGTTTCCTTAGACAGTTAATTACACTGCTAATCTAACCATAAGTAACGAGTCTATAAAAATGAAACATACAGTCTCCATCAAGAGTCTTGGTACTAGTACGTTTACAGGCAAAGTATGTTGCTGTCAAGTGTATCTGTGACCAGCTACAAACAGATGTAACTGGAAAGACTGAAGTCATGTAATTTTCCTTTTCTGCATTATTTCTAAGATGAAATATTAGGAGGGATGTTCTCTAATAGTGAGTGTGCAAATAAGCAGAGATTTTGTCCTCAGCAGTACACCAAATAATGAACGATCCTTTCAGGGGTACAAAATGCAAACACTTTCTTTGACTTCTAGTGAAGCCTACTTTCATGGTATCCCCCTGGTCTGCAGTTCACAGCAGCCACAAAGCTGTCAACATAGTTTGCAGTACTTAGCAGTTGTTAGTCAAGAAGAGTGACAGGTCAAGTCTATGGTGAATTCTCAGAGCTCCAAAGGTAACGTTTTCAAACAAAACGGATTTTAAAAAAATAAATCTCAACATTACTTCTAACACTTGTGGCAAGAAATACTCTCTTTTCTTCTTAAGGAAGAAACAAAACCAAAGCTGTTCAGGGAAGCTTTTCCTTACAGTTTTCTTCACTTCTCTGGCTTTCCTTATGTTTTAAGCTCTTCAGAATTTTTTTTCTTTCTTCATGTTAAGTTTCTTTAATATGCATATAGCAAAATGCGAGACCACCTACACAGACAGTTCCTGGAGCTCAATTTTGAGCACTTTGAAGTGTAGGTAAACGTGAATCCAGGTCCACAGATCCCAGTCTTGGTGCTTACGAGCTCCACGAACAGAACAGGTTCACAGCAGTGTCCATTTAGGCTCGCTCTGGGTTACAGGTTGCTCAGGGAACAGCACTCGTGCATGCCGCCCTCGCAATGCTTCCTCAGCAAGAGTTCCGTAAGATAGGGAAAACGGCGCGCAGAACACGAACACAGATCCCACCACGTGCAGACAGCACACCTCAAACAACAACTACCAGCTTTTCTTCACGTGATTGTGTACATGGAACCCATACTTGCAGGGTAAGGGGGATAGCCACGTATTTGGAAAGGGGTGAATGGCTCTTACTTTAATCATAATTATAATACAGCCCTGCTAAAATTAACATTTGACCTAGAAGTAATACATACCTCAACCTCCAAAATTGCTACTCTGTCTCCCTAATGAGACTGTTCCTTGAGCAGACTACAGAGGTTACTTACCAGCTGTATCTCTCTTGTTCATTTTGAAACAAAACCACCCATGAAAAACAAACCCCCAAATGTTTCATTGTCTACACAAACATGAGTAAGTAGACAGCAGCTAACGTAGGAAGCTTCACTTGGCCAGTTCTTCTCTTGGCTCTAAATATTGTGACTGATGCAGCAAGTGCATGCTGGACAACTAGAGCAGTCCACTGCAAATGCATTTGGTCTGCTGAATTCTGCAGTCAAAGACAGAGTAGTTTCGCTTTTTCTGAATGACCTCTAATAGAATAGAATATTTCAGTTGGAAAGGACCTATAATGATCATCTAGTTCAACTGCCTGACCACTTCAGGGCTGACCATAAGTTAAAGCATGTTATTAGGGGTGTTGTCCAAATGCCTCTTAAGCACTGACAGGCTTGGAGCATCGACCACCTCTCCAGGAAGTCTGTTCCAGGGTTTGACCACCCTGTCGGTAAAGAAATGCTTCTTAATGTCCAGTCTGAACCTCCCCTGGTGCAGCTGTGAACCATTCCCACGTGCCCTGTCACTGAATACCAGGGAGAAGAGCTCAGCACCTCCTTCTCCAGTTGCCCTCCTCAGGAAGCTGTAGAGAGCCATGAAGTCGCCCCTCAGCCTCCTTCTCTCCAAACCACACAAGCCCAAAGTCCTGAGCTGCTCCTCACAGGACACGCTTTCCAGCTCTGTTGCCCTCCTCCAGACACATTCAAGGACCTTCACATCCTTGTGGTGCCCAGAACTGCGCACAGTACTCAAGGTGAACCCACACCAACACTGAATACAGTGGGATAATAGGGTATCTATTGTTTCTAACAATCTCTAAAAGTCCTGGAAGTTTTCACACATGCATGTGGGGAGACTGGGGGCTTGCCACAGATCTCTGGTGTGGGGGGGAGTGAGGAAATAGCCAAATGCTGCATCTGTTGTCAGAAGCAATCCCTTCTGTTCAATTTCTCTCCCAACAGAGCAGAATTCTTAGATAAGGAAAGTAAAAAAATTAAACCACTTAATGGTGTGAAGGATTTTGCTCTAGATTATATCTGATTCCTGAAATTACTTATTTCACAATGCTGCTACAAGCAGGTAGGAGTAGCACAGGGGATGCCACACCTGTGACACCGGAGAGAAACACTCATGTCCCCTGCTCCCCAGCAGCCTTCTGGGGTCTTCCAAGAATTGTCCAATTATTTGCCAGTACTTTCCCTTTTCCAGGATAAAAAGTCCTGCTCTATTCAATGAGCAACAGGATGAGAAACACCTTCAACAGTTTTTAGCTGCATCCTCAAGGTCAGGCTACTTGAAAATTGTCATCAAATAGATGAAGCCATTATGTGAACAGTATGGGGTTCAAGGTGATGGCAGTATCACATAATTACTGTCATTAACTTCTCCAAACAGTCATTTTTCATTGAAGTTAACCATAATCAGGATCCCAATAGTAACTACATCTAGTAAGATAACATATTCACCCTAAAACAAAAATTCACACATACTCAAAGACTACAATATAGCCAAAATATACCAACTACTACTATTTTTTTTTCTTTCAGTTATGAGGCATTTTTTCTGTGTTTCCTCCTCCCCCCCCAGAACACCATTCCTCTTGGTTACTTTGCTAAATAGGAACATCTTACGAAAACATTAATTCACTCAAGTGGCAATTGCAGTCTCTAAATATTTGTAAGGAGTTACAGCCATCTCAGTCAAATCAGGAAATGTCAAAAAGAAAAAGCCAAATTACTACAGAGCTAGAGGGATTGATTTACAATGATTACAGTGGAAGAGTAGAAGAATAAGTGACTTAGAGTTTAGCTATTTCCTAACTAAAGTCTGAAATGCAACAAAGAGGGGAAAAGATAGAGTAACACATAAATATTAAGTCATCAGAAAAACTTCTGGTGACAGATAAACACAAAACAAGAAAAACAAGTTGACAAATTCATATACAATAGCAATTCAACAAACAATCTCCCACAGTTCCCCTAAGCTATCAATGGTTTAAATTAAAATTCTGTTGCAATTTATGCAGCCCTTAGTGCCTTCGAAGAAGATACACACGTACATGGAGAGGAACTTGGTATTACATATCACTCAGGTTAGAAGTAAGGTGGAATTAGGGGAGGGGGGAAGGTACTGAACATTTATAATAGATAATGAAAACAATCATACATATCTTACTACACAAAATTCAATACCTTGCCAAACAAAACTCTTAAGAAACAACTTAGACTTCGAAAGAGTTTACATCTTTCAAATAACAATCTTGCTTGGAATTTCTTATAATTCATTCTACAAACAGCTGTAGCACATTTTTTACATTAAACAAGGATATTAGACTTGATAGGATACCAGTCTGGCTTCGGTTGGATTCCCTTTGTTCCAAGCATTTTGTTTTAATGAATCACTGACCACATTCAAAAAAGCAGTAGCTGAACACGAGGTTATAGCCAGACTTCCTATCCTGGATGCAGGGTATCAGTGGGAGAGGATTATTACCTTCACCCTCAGCTACAGCAGCCTGAAGAACAAGTCCTGGTTTGTTTTTACTAAAATAAGTGGACACACACCCTTGAAGAACAGGCAAGAGTTTAAACACGCACTGAACTTAAGTGAGCGTAAAAATAATATTTTTGATGGGATGTTTCTGAAAGCCTCTGAACACTGCAGTTAAAGTGATCCCCAAAGCTTTTTTCAACCTTCAGAAGTACAGTTATTTGTCATCAGCAATCCTGTGAAGTCCCTCACAGCACACAAGTGTGCTTACACATGATACCCAGGAATGCACATACCTACGCTGAGAACTATAAAGTGCCACAAGCTCTTAGAGCTTAGTATTGTACTCCACTCACGCAAAAGGCTAGGCCAAGGTTTAATAATTATGTTTGCAGAAGCGTTGCTTAGTCTTCATAATAAATCCTGTTATATTACTTATGTCATCCCATTGTATCCAATACAAATCATGCTTCTAAAACAAGACAGCATCTTTCTGTGTGTGCACGTGTGTCTGAAAAAAGAGAGAGTGGTTACACACGCGAAAAGGAAAGTTGCAGCAGACAAAACAGCAACAGCAGAAAAACAACATTCTCCCTACCCACTCAATTTAGCACTGCTTGAGTACTGGGAGTGAGGTTTATGCTTGTTTTCAGAATGGAGAGCCTAGCCTCATCTCTCACCAGTGCATGTAATATCACAGTGCAGACTAAGGCACACTTCATGAACTTAGACACGGCCATAGAACTGATGGGTTTGAGATTACGCCATCAAGATACAGTGACAGGAGGAAACCCCAGAAATTGACACACTGCTTTTCCTCCAGCTCCCACACTAACAGCATTTCAACTCCATTAGCCATCAACTAGCAGCATTTTATGATTAGGTCAGATTTATAATAATAATTAAAAGGTATCTCTCATCTGAGGTAGCATCCAAGCTAAACGGAGCTCAAGTGAACACACCTACCTTCATTGCAAAAAGCAAATCACAGAATCATAGCACAAAGACTGGCCTGTACTTTACTGCTGTCTGGGTAAAGATGCCAATTGCCAGTTTCAGGGATGCACTTTAGGACAGGCCAATACGTTTTCATTTGTTATTACCATTCTAATACATAACTAAGAATCCCTGCAAAAATATAAACATCTTAAAAAAAAGTCCTCTTAAACCTCTTAAAACCATGTGGGACAATTGACCAATATTGCTTTTGTATAGTCACATAATCCTAAAGATTTGACTACGCAACAAAATGAAGGTGCAGATACGACAAACGCTCCCAGCTGTGTGGCTTCTTTTCAGTTGTTGTTACATACCACCGTAACCATTGCTGTTGCCATAATAACCTACTCCTGCTATTGCTACCCTATTACCATTAATGCAGCCTAGGTACATGCTACTGTCACACCTTCATTTTAATAACTGCCTGCGTATTCCCTCCAGTTCATTTTGAAACTTTCAGCAGACAAACAATAAAGAATTATTTTACTTATTTTAAATACTTTGCCCTCCCAGGTAGACAGTGTATGCTCACCACATGTTCCCAATTCAGAACTATCTAAAGAACAAGAACCAGAGACTAAGTGCATTATAAGAGTTATTAAATTATTCATACACCATCGAAGGAGCTGAAGTTCTGAGTCACCAGTGTCACACAAACGCTCACCCTCTCCTTGCTGCAGCTGCTCCGAGCATCCCTGCTGGGCAGCAGGTCCCTGCCAAACTGCAGGAACTCCAGGGGCAGGAGGGCTGATTCCCCCGGTCCCCCTAAAGCAGAAAGAAAACTGAAATACCAGGTTCTCTTCTGCAGCAGGCCACCCAGACAGAGAGGGGGAGCCGGGGGCTGCCCTGCCTCCTGTCCCACCAGGGAGAGGCAGAGTGCAGCTGCGAGGAGGTCGCCTGATCAGCCTTCATTCCCATCCCACTGAGCAGACAGTTCAGCTGAAAAGTATTAATCTGGGCCCTGTAAGCTTGTTAAATAATGAACTTTACCCTTAGGCTGAAAAAAAAAAAAAAGGGGGGGGGGAGGCAGTGTTGCACAAGCTTATCAGTGCCCACTTGCTGCGGAACATGCCCTTGCAAGAGCTGTATATGAAGAACTACTACTATTTATATCTGTAACACTTCCAAGCTGCTGCAAATCTCTAGGCCAAGATTAATGCATGACAGTTACTCACCTGCACAACAACACGATACCCTTATTTTCTGCCCAGCTTTTCCTCCCATGTTGGAGGACCCTCAACTTCATCCACACTTTTTAAGAGGTTTCTAAAGCTGAAGTTCTCAAAATAGGAGTAAAGAGAACTAAATATATTGTGTACAGCATTGACCCAGAAGGCTGTATGACCTGCACTTAGGCAGTTTAACATGCAGCAGTATGGCATATGGATGAAAAGTAAAAACAGAGGAAGCATAATGTCTGTGAACACAAACTGATCACATGTTTTTCATTGATGTTAAGAAAGTTCAAGTAGATGACTTTTTACTGACAATATAATCATATTTTCCTTGAAACAATTACAGTTTACTTATTTAATCCTGTCATAATTACTTCAGACATTCATCTCAACATTCTCTCATCACGGAGACAAATATGCACAGTACTCACTCAAACAGTTCCAGCAGAAAAAACAGCTCACAGCTAAAGATTTCTAACAAGACTAAGTCCACTTGGATCCAGTTATTCTCTCTCCCTACTACTCACCAGTAGTCAGGCACAAAAACATTTTTCTGTTAACGTAATTGCTTAACACATGCTATCCCACTCACTTCCCGGTCTCTTGACCTTTCTTCCTTTGGTTTGCTGACAGTTCCCCTTTTTCCAGGGAGCACTTGCACTTCTATGCAATGCACAACAGCGGCAGCTCCCAAAGCCTTAGCAGTTTCTCCAAGAAACAGCGACTGTGCACAACATGTGCATGGGAACATACAGCATCGCTTAGGAGAATATCTTCACCATCAGCTGTTCTACCTCAGCAGTTTAAGTGTACAAAGTGTGCACCATGCTCCAGTCTGTATTCTTTCTACCTTTTCAGCATAACCTATTCCGAGGGTTTGCAACTCAAACACCAGTTTCACCCTGTAAATAACTGGCTTGTAGTCATGGGCTGGAAAGAGTTGAGATATTTTTACCCTTCACTAAGTACTGCATTATTTTTAATAAATAGTCTAAATGATAAGAGCAACCAGCTGAAATGATTTTGCATTCCTTTTTCAAATATTTAAGTTTGAAAAATACTTGCTAAATATTTAAACAATATGATCACTGATAGCATATTAGCATTCAGAACATTGCAATGTAAGCATTTGGCTGTTATTAAAATATTCAAAGAGAGACTACAGTATACTCAATAACCTTTTCCATGCAGAGTATTATTTGAAAAGTACAAATTCTATGAACAACATATAGTCTACAACAGTTTGAGTACCTGAAATAAGTACAGCTAGCGTACACTATCACAACTTGACTTCCCACAGATTTCAATAAGATCTCCCAAACTTCTGCTCAGTAAAACAAACAGCAGAGGAAAAAAATTCAGAGTATCAGCTTAACTTTTAATCCACACACTTTCCCCTCCCCCATACTGAAATGAATAATGAATGAGCTGGGTCACGATTGCTTTCAATAAGTATGTCAGAAATCTTCAAAACAATGAGACGAGGGTAAGAACTGTTACAAGCTCAGACATCAAAGGTCTTCCTAATAATGCCACATGCTTATACAACCACATACTATGCATGCATCATTTCTATGCATCAGCATACCAGGAACTGCAAAACCACAAGTACCAAAGGTACTTGAACTCTACATTATGAAACTTCCTATGCAAACAAAAATTAACACAGAATTGTAAGTATTTGTGACTTGAATCTGAGAATTTAAGCCCAACCTTCACCGTACGCGTGGGCAGAATGAAAATTTTCAGACTCGAGTGTCACCTTACACCTCCCATCACCTCGTCACGCAGCAGCAACTCATCCAAAGCGTCAATAACTCCAAGAGACTTTTCAACAAATGGAAAGTCTCAGGTTTTGTTGCCATCGTCCCCCCACGCCCCCCTCGCCGCTCCGTTCCTGTGCGCAGCCCCCCCCTCCCGCGCTCCCCGGCTCTGCCCGTCCCAGCCCGCTGCCGGACCCCGCAGCTTCGCCGGTACCGGAGCGGCTCCGGGTACCGCTCCAGCTGCCAGCACCAGGGCCGGGAGGTGCTGAAGTCCTGCCCAAGCTCCGCTGCAAACGGCGGGGCCGCGGCCGCTCCCCGCCGGACAGCCCCAGCACCAGGGCAGGAGCGGAGCCCTTGGGCTGCCTGTGCCGATCAGGTGTTTTGCCTTTCTTTGCACATACAGTTGTTCCCCGTACAACCTTCCTTCCAGCAGCCCTAAAACCCCAGACAATTTCTTTTTTTCCTTCTTAAACAAATCCTCCCCCCGTTTTTAAAGAGACCCCACTTCGAGAAGCTTTTCCCAAATGTTTTCCTCGGTGGGATTTCCAGGCGGTCCGTTCAAACGGACTTGGAGCCAGATGCCCAGAGCGGCGAGCTGGCATCTGCAGCGGGGACACGGGCTTACCTTTGCCTCCCCCGCGTCGGGCTCCTCCTCGTAATACCCCTGGCCGGACTCGTAGGCGGCGGCGGCGGCCGGCTGCCGGGGTCCCAGGAGCACAGCGCCGGCAGCAAGGCAGCAACCCAGGGAGAGCACCTCCAGCAAGTGCATTGTGCCTTAAAGATGGCAGGGCGGGCGCGGAGCGGGGCCGCGGGGCAGTTGGAAGAATGCAGGCGAAATTATGAAGCTCCTTCTCTTCCTCTCCCCCCTCCAACGTCTGTCGCTGTCCTCTCCCCCCCTCCCTCCCCTCGCAGTATCCAAGGCAGTAAAATCCGTGGGATGGAGAAGATGCGGTAGCAGCAGCTCCTAGACGCCTGCAGGGGAGTTCCCAACTTTCCCAGCCGCTTTGCAAATTCTCCCCAAAGTTATCCGGAGTTTGCCAGGTAAAAAACCCACCAGGAAACCGGACATCCGAGGCTGCGCTCACTCAGGAGCAGGGGAGGTGGAAAGCCCAGCGAGGAGGAGGGAAGGAGGGAGAGAGAGCGAGAGGCAGAGCGGGACAGAGCGGGACCGAGCGGCCGCCCGCACCCGGGCAGTTGCTTTCGCCCTCCCGCGCGGGCCGGGCCGGGCCGAGGGGCTCCGCTCCGCGCCGCTCCGCCCGCCGCGGAGGTCTCTCCGGACGCCTGTCAGCGGCAGCGCGGCCGGGGGGTGCGCGGCGGCGGCGGGGGCCGCGCATGGCGAAAGCGCCCTCTGCCTGCGCCTCTGCTCGCAGAGAGGGGGCCGGCGGCGGCCTTCCTCCTCCTCCTCCTCCTGCTGCTGCTGCCGCGGCGCCGCCTGCCGCTGGCGCTGCGCTGGCGCCCCGGGGAGCCGATCGTCCCGCACCGCAGGCAAAAGGCCGGCCGGGGCCCGTCGCGCCGCGGCTGTGCCGGGAAGGGGCGGCGAGCAGGCCCGAGGCTCCCCTGCACACCCCAGAGGGGCACAGGCGGTCCAGCGGAGCTGGGCTTGTCCCGCCCCGAGCCTTGGCTCCGCGATCATGAAGCCTGCTGTAGGTCCCAGCCCCGAGGGGAAAGCGAAGTGCCCGGCTTGTTTAACTCGGCTCCGAAACCGAGGGATAAATTTGGGTAAAACACACACAGCCTGTCTGAAGTCATGCAAGAAAATTTCTGTTAATCCTAATCAGTTACTTGTTGAGCAGTGTTGGCAGCTTCACTCGAGAGACTATGCAGCTTTTTTTGGCTGGAGAGAAAAAGATTTTGCCATGTTAGAAACAGAGTACCCCAGAGTACCACATTTATTTGTAGCCTTCCTATCAGTGACATCTCCCAGTCATCTCTGAACAGAAGTTACACCCCAGTCAGAGCCCTAAATAAAACAGAGCATAGATACTGTGTTCCAGTTACACTGTGATTAAAAAAAAAAGTCAAACGGTAAAACCAAAACAGATTGCACATTGCTAACAAAGTAACACACTACAGCCTGCTCAAATCTCAGCTATGCAAAAGAAAGAAGTTATATTCCCCGGACTGTTATTTTTGCTCTATGTGAACAGCATTATTGAACCTTGTGTAAATATTTAGAAAGCTTTTCAAGTTGTTCTGCATCACTGTTATACATCTTTTGGTAACGAGACTGTATGGGAACAAACTGTGGGGGCAGATCCCTGACTGCCTTGGCTGGGTGCTGGCAGTCTGCTCATGTTACACTGCTCGTATTCTTCGGGAATCCCATTATGTAACTATTCAGGGAATGACGCTCTGGGGGTTATGCCTAAAGGTGTCTCTAGGCCTTTAGGTACCTCCTGTTCTTTATGATTTATTTCTTATCATTTTCAAGATGGTACTTCACCGTGCTGCTACACAAATAAATTCTTTTGATGCTAGGAAGTAATCACTTCATTTGCAATCAGAATGACATCTAAAGTTTAAATAGAGCTACTTCTAAAAGTTTTTATAGTTACTAGAAAGTTATTGAAGCACTAACAATTTTTTAACATATTCACAACACAGTAAAGCAATGAAGCAAAGACAGTGGTAGGAGTTAAGCAGAACATCTACAAAGATATAAAATAGTGTACATATAAAATAGCGTACATAAATTAAGAAGCCTATTGTTGTTGTTCTTACAGCGCTGCAGATCAAAGCATAGGATTAAAGCCTAAAGACAGCATAGTCCAGGATGGAAAACCCATCTAAATAGAAATACAGCGTTACTGGTTTGAGTATAAACATGTTAAAATCTCTCAGAAACATCAGACTGGTGTAGAAAACAAGTTCTTTGGCAGCACGTTAATAAAACCCACTTGACAAATCATGCACAGATACTATTATTTCAATAACCGAGTGCCACGCAAGGAACGCCTCTTCATAACTAAATCACAAAACAGGATGGAACACACCACTCCTGCTGTGCCATCATAATATCAGCTGGCTTCATTATTTATTTCCCCAGCGCTTTCATTCTGTCCCTTCCACCCCTAATTCATAGAACATCCATCACAGGATCAAAGGCTTTTATGCAAGAGAGCATTTCCACCGACTGCTCTGTATAGCAAGTTTAAAGTGTCATAATTGAAAGCTAGTAATCATAGTCATAGTGCCTCAAGTCACAGTCTAATAATAAGTTTTAAAATAAAGAGGTTGAGATCTATGATACTTTATATCTTCTGTTTACAAACCAATATTCCCTTGGCTCTAGGACACCAAGATTTTCCTCAATTCAGGCTATATTTCTTTCCATCCCATAAAAGAAGGCTAACTTAAAGCATTTTCTCCTTTCCCCACCACCTAATGATTAATATTCCTCCTCATCTTCAAATTAAGCAGAAATCAGCCTACAGGACAATTAATTTAAAGTTCTAAGTGGCACACTGACAGTAAACTGACTTTATAAACACAAGTGACTAGAGAGATATCCCTAACAGTGCAGAGATACAGGCATAGGTCTTTGCCCTGTTATGTTTCAACAGCGACGACAGCAACTGTTGACAAACAAAGGAAATTTTTTTATGTCAGATATAAGATTTCTTCAAATGAATTCTCTTGATGTTGTTTTAAAATTGCATTAAAAAATCCATTCTGTTGTTCAAATTGGTGTAACGTACATCTGCCAGGCACACTCCTCTCCTGTGTTTAGACATACCTGGTGTTTTCCTCTGACATATTCTGCTTCTGAAACGTGGATGTGTCTGTTTCCTATCTCCATTCATTAGCAATACAAAAAGTCAGAGAGGAACCGCTATAAGAAACGTGAGCCGAGACCAGGGAATAGAAAAGTGTCTATAGCAGCAAGAAAAATCAGTAGCATGCTATTGTAATTTGGTCTGTTTGCTCATTGTAGGGTTAAACGCTAAGTGTTAAATGTTTTCTCTTCACGAATGTCATTTCCATCCTCCTTATATTTAAATTTTTGTGTTTGATTCAAACAAATCTCCTTTGCATTCTCCTCTTAAATAGATACATAGAGGCATGCCCAAGAGTTAAAAATCACAGATAGCATGGTTTGCTTTTCTTTCAACACACATAGTCTTACAGGTGAGTTTCAATGGAATTTATATTTAAGGTAAGTCTCAAAAGGTAGAAAACACTGTTCCATCAGTGCGGCAACTCAAAAGTCTGCAGAAGTGCCATTCTGGAGTCATTCCAAAAGATGAAGACAGTGTAGTAAGCTTCAGTCCTTAGTTCCTCTACAGATAGGACTCCCCCATATTTCCTCCAATGCTTAAAAGCACAGGGGAAAAAAAGTTTGGATACTGATCAGTGTCTCAAATACCAGAGTCCTATGTAAATACTGTAAATGAGCCTGATATGCATAGGGGGGAAAAAAAGAAAGAAAAAGACAGTTCAGATTCAGTGCCAAATTTCTGGAACAGCTGCTCACTAATGCATTTTCTGCCAACTGGCTCTTTCAATCCCAAGTTTATTACACATTTTTTATCATATTGCTTATCCACTTGGCATAACCAGTTCTATGGAAGACAAGACTTAGCTACTGAACAAGGGTGGTGCAGTGAATTTCAGGCTGTAGTCCACTTGTCTCCCCAGACCCTCTTCTTCATATAAAACATATATGATTTAGGTGAAACGTTTAGGAATGCTGCGGTTTTACTGATTATATGCATAACGGCCTTCCTCATTCCTCACGGATTTAAAGACATAACTTTTTTTGTATTGGCCCTCATTTAGTATTTCTTTATATGATACTAGAAAAGGATCTAAGCATGGTAGCTTGAAAATCATCAAGAGCAACTGAAATCTTTTCCTTGACCTTGATCAGGCATCCTCACTGTAAAACTCAACCCATGGGAAACTGTTCTACACCAAACCTCCAGCTAGGGATCCTGAAGCATAGCTTTACCCATTCATTGTCTCTAAAAATATTGCCAGGATGTGTAACTTTAACTCAATGAGAAAGACATCACCGCTGCAGAATCATTTTCTGCAATGCTTGACCTAGCAACCTGGACTTTATTATCTAGAAATTTCTCTTTCATTTGGTATAAAAGGTGGTCCCTCTTGAAAATTAATTAACAAGACAAGAATCCTTAGTCTTCAGCCCTTTGATGCTGGTTGATATTCAGGGATTACAGGATCATTGGGATTTCTTTGTTCTCAGGGATTCTCTTTCTAAACTGTTAAAATCAAGACTATCAGCATCTAACATTAGAATTTCTCTATGTTACAGACTGGATGACTGTAATAGCATAAAACCCTTGCAACCCTTACTATAATAAGGGGTTAGTATGACGCAGAAATGGACAGCACAAGGCAGCATCTCAAGAAAAGTGTTTGAATTACCCAAAGCAAATTACATATCTCTAAAGCTGCCCTAAATTTAGAATAGAGAAAGCCCTAGCACGCATTTTATTCAGCTGTCTTACATCAGGAACTTTCTCTTTACCATAGTTTTTCTTCCCTCTTGTATGCAAGGTCTCACACAAGACCAGGTATGCAGAGAATATTAATTAGTTTACAGGATGTTAAATTAATCTCCCCACGTAGTGATGACGTTCATTGTTATAACCTCTGACTATAAACAACAAAATGACTGATTGTAAATTTACGCTGCCTCTTAACTGAAAGCTGTGCACAATCTAAACTGTGTATAACTGAAGTCATGTCACTCTATAAACAAATTTAGATTCAGCAAAACATATTAGGACTTAACAGCACATGGCCACTACACATACAAACACTTATAATGTCACGTACCTTCCTGCAGTAGTCTTCTAAGCGACAATCTACAAGATAAAGAATGTATTCAGAATCATTTTTCCCTAGTTACACAATTTTGGAATGTAATAGAACAAAACAATCCTAAATCAATTCAAGAGACATTTCTATATCATTACAAAAACAATGGCAGAAATAATTATTTGCATAAAGAGATGCAGTTGCCATTAACTTTGTTTCTGCATACATCTTCTCCACTCATATATATTCTGCTGCATCCCATTCCCCCCACCCCCTTTTTCTTCAGTGCTTCAAACCTTCTGTTCAATATTTTGTCTGTTCTGGAAATTAAGAACATGCTAAACTCTTTTAATACTTCAGCAATTTGCATTTAAACTTTTTTTTAAAAAAACTTGTCAAACAGTATTGAAACAAATTAATTTCCAAACCCAGAATAGTGTAATGTATTATTGCTGATTATAAGCCTTATGTTCCTTATTATTTAATAGGTTTTCCTTACCAAGGTCAATTTTTTTTCTCATATGTAAAATAGCCTTTTATACATTTGAACACTTACCCTTCCTTCCTTAGTCATCTTGTTTTAAGCTAAGACAATTTTTTCCAAAATTTTTGTATATATTTTTATTTTCTAAGGTTCTGCTTATCCTTCTAACTGTCATTTGAATAATCTTTAGTTGATCCAGGGGTTCTTTGATAGATAATGCCCAACACTGAAAAAGGGTACTTCAAAACTGACCTGTGTTCTGCAGAACAAACGGGAGCGGAACAAAAAAACCCATCCCATTCTTATGCATGTACATTCCCATATGGTATTTGCCTATTAGGCAGACTGATGCTCAGCTTGCAATCAGTTGTAACTCTTGGATATTTTTTGAGGATTTTCCATCCACCCAGATGTTCCCTTTCCTGCACTTGAAGATCTGACTCTTCCAATGTAAGTGGAGCGCTCACATTCTCTAACTGAATGGCGTCCACTGTCTCCTATTTTTTTCTACTCATTTCTTGACTTTATGAAAATTATTTCCAGTCTTAAGGCTACCTGTCTGTGCTGTCCTTGCTAGCTAGATCTCATCTATAAACGTAGCAAAGTAAAGGTGTATTCCACTCATGCTGCCCTTGATTCCTTGTGGTTAGCAAAAGCATTGTTAGTGACCTATTGCAAGGTTTGGCCGAAGGTCAAAACTTCCCTCCTGAGGTCCTGGTTCAGACTGCAGAGCTTGCCTCAGCCCATCGTACTGATTCAGAAACCAAAAATGCCAAAATGTGGGAACATTCAGATCTGAGATTCTTGCTTAGCCCCATCTTCATTTTTCACGCAGTAGAATATAGTTGGAGATTAGGTTAAAAAGACGAAAGAGTGGTTTGTGTTTGGGTTGGGGATTTTGTTTGGGTTTTGGTTTGGCTTTTTTTGGTGGTTTGGGTTTGTTGATCCCTCCCCCCCCAGGTAGTGAACTTCTAGAATCTGTTGTTATGAGAAGTTGGAGGCAGACAACTATGAGGTTTAAAAATGAATCAGACAAATTAATGGAGATCAAGACCATAAAGCGATACACAAAGAAAAGCAAAAAAAGAAAAAGAAAAGAAGTAGAGGAGTACAACGTTGCATACTTAATTCAATGAATGCAGATGCTGGAAAAGTGTGAAGGAAATGGACTGCAGGAGCAGTCTTGTGTACTCTCCCTAAATAGCATGTTCAATTGCAACTGTTGGAGACAGAAGACTAGATAGACAGTCTGGACGAATAGTTTTTCTGAGCCAATAGGACATTTCTTGTATTTTGAGGGAAACGGAATCAATTTCTCATTGACTTAGGTCCAAACCACAAAGTAAATTTGTTCTTGTCTTTTAGTCTCATGTTCAAACCATGTATACTTAGTCATAACAAAAATACTTATATTTACACATCATTATTGCACCAGAAGTCAGTCCAACAGATAGGGTTGAAAGGAAGTTGAAAGTTGAAGGTAAAATGTTCTTTATACTCTACAATGAAATGAATAGAGACTGCTATTGCCATCACCATTGAAACTAGATTTAATCATTCCATCTTAAAAAGAAAAAAAACCCTAAAATAAACCCCATGTATCTGCCTTTTGGATACATATCACAGAAAAACAGTAAAGCATCTGATTTTTTTTATTATTAAAAAAACCCCAAACAACCAGCCACCAAATGATAAGACAGCAAACCAAGAAACCTACATACCAATTTTCAGTCAGAACATGAACATTACTAGTTTGAACTGGCACCATGCTTAACTTGGTTACTAAGAATGTTTTATTTTCTGCTAAACAATTGCTTAATAAAAACCATAACATGTTCCCTTCAAGAAGTTGTATGTTTTATGCTGAATCAAGACTGTTACTGTTGCTATCAGACCTAAGGATACATCCTGGGCACAAAACTAGAAGGATGAAGAGCCACCATCCATCAGAATTCAAAATTCAATCGCTAACCTTTTCATTTTCCAAAAGCTGCTAAGCAAAAAAAAAAAAAAAAAAAAAAAAGGCAAGCAATGACAGAGAATAAAGAACAAAGGTGCATTGATATGCAGATTGCATCAGAGGCCACAAGCAATTCCTTCCTTCACTGGCCAGGAAATTTCATTTTCCTAAGCACTCATCACTGGGTGACACAGATCCTAGTTCCCACAATATAGTGAAAACCGTGCTAATTTTCCTCCTTATCATTAATGAATTTATACAAAAGAAACATTCTTAGACTAGTTCTTGACTGTTTCTTCCTTTCAGCAAAACTTGTTAATCTCTCTCCTTTGGCCAGTCTCTTGACTTTCAACACTTGAGGCTAGACCAGGCAGCCTATGGAACCAGATCATCGCTGAGCGAAGCGGCCTTCGGTACAGCACATCCATCGTCCTTCTGGTTGCTTATCTCTTTGTAACTTGGATTTAAGCAGCTACTACTGATCTAAAAAGCGGGTAGCATGCTGGGCCTAATCTATTTTTAAAATTCCTATGCCATCACAAACCTACAGCTATACTCCACAGGGACACTTCAACTAATCTGTCCCAGCATAAAACTCTTAAGTGCAAAGGGTAGAGCGACAGACCCATTTTCAGTAGCAGGTTCCAGCTGTGGAACTCAACCTAATCTTCTCTATTGATAATGAATATAAGCCTGAGTGTATTCAAAACTAAAAACAACCCCAGCTTCTTAGTAAGACTCCCTGCAGCGTAATGGCATCTTCCCAGGGTAACCAACTGATCTGGATAGAGGAGGAGGAACAGAGACAAGCATTAAAAAAAGCTGTAGCGTACAGATATTCTATTTAAAAAAAAGATAGGTTTCAAAATATGGATTATTACATTAAAGTCACCTTTGCTTACCTTTTCTGTTTGAAAATTTTGAGCAGTCAAAATGCCAGCTTTGTCATTACTTTTTTTTTTTTTTGAGCCAGATTTTGTTTTTCCTCCCTAGTAACCCCAGTGAGTTAGTCCTAATTGTGTTCTAGTCCCTTTGTACAACTATAGGGCCACTCACAGCTATCTCACCTAAACAGGATAGAAAAAAAGTCCTGGTCATACTTCCATCCTACTTTTCTGTTCCCTTGAGACAGGACCAGTCAGGAGCAGCCCCTGTACCGCAGAAGGGATGAGGGAAGGTGCTGGTGCTGGGTTCTGAGCTGCCCCAGCTGCGGAGGTCGGACTATCAGAGAACCTGGTGAAGCTCAGTGAGCTCAAACTACCTGGCGCTGCTGCCCTCTACAAAGATGAGAGAGATGATACAACCTATACCATAGTTTTAAAAGCATTCTTATGCTTATGAGGGAATGCAGATAGCAGAGGGCTGTACGAGCTTTTTGCTCTTGGGTTACTCCAGGTAAGTTTCTAATAATGAAAGTAGATGTTTATTGGTGGATCTTTGGAGTTCTAGTATTCTAATGAGTGCTCTTCGCCCGATAGGCTAATGGTTATAGTCCACAGTTTTGCACCAAAATCAAAGCAGCCAGAGGGAATTAGGAGCAATTATTAATTGTAATGATCTCATTTTACTTTTAATAGGCTCCTTTTAAATCACATCTGATTTTTATAAGTGAATTTTCCTTTTCTTGCTCTTCTCCAAGTATATTGACAAAGTATCCAAAAAGGATAAGAGTCTTTTTCACTCATATGGGAGAGAGATGTTATTCATGTAGTGATATTAATAGCAAGGCTCTTAATATTCATAGGAGGTCTTGGAAAAAAAAAAATTCAGTTTTAAAAATACAGAGGAAAAGTGTATTCCCCTTCCTCCAAACAGAACTTCAAAGTCTAGGCATTACAGTACAGTAGTTTCAAGGGTTCTTCTGGGTATTTATTGTGTGACCTATTGTTTAGTTAAACTGTGTAGCAGATGCCTTGTTAAACAATAATGCTGAGTGCCAGTAGGACTAAAACAACTTTTTTTGAGTTCAATCTGCTCTTGGTCAAGGTCAAAAAGAACTGGGACTAAACTCAGTGAGTTTTCAAAAGCTTACCCTAAATATACAATATCAAAGTTCATAATTAAGAAGGCTCATTTCATCAGTCAGCTTCATGTTTGCACAGCAGTGGGAGTAATTATAACACTACTCATTCTTTCAGGTTGGCTTGAACACTTGACCTTATAAGCAAACTCCTTCCCCCCCGCCCTTAAGATGCAAAGCCAAATAATTTGATTTTAACAAAACAGAGCTGTCAGTTTGACATTCCAAAGCACATTTAACTGCTTTCTTTCATTAAAAAGATGGTTTATCTTGAAAATAGAAGTTACAGACTATTGCTACTAATTTTTACCATGCAAAGACTAAAAAAGTTTCTGCTTGCTTGACCTTTTCTTTAGTTCATCAGTTGAACTGTATTTGTTCCAGCCTCCACAATACACAGAAATCCCCAAAATCACGCAAATGCCAGGACGCCCCAAGGGCACCATTGCCTTGATATTCCTCTTACATCATGCCAACATTCACTGACTCACACAGGGCCAAAGAATGTGAAATCCAAATGGAGAATTACAATTGTTTTCAAAAGTAGTCATGTGTGGGCAGATATTCAGCAAAACTAACTGCACCCGGAAAGAGTAAGACAAACAGAAGAGGATCTCACCTCCCTTTTGTCATCTCAGAATTAAGGTTCTAGTCTAAAGCCAAATGTTTGGTTGCCCATTACAGTCAAGGAAGAGCAATAGCTCCCTTCCAAAGAAGAACTCATTCTCCATTTCTTTGACACCTATTTTAGGACATGTACTAAAATGTTTTGTCTCTCTTCATAATAGAGGGACACTATAGGCTGACTTGAGATCCCTAAAGTTACAGAAGAGAAGTCTCATGCTGAGAATCTACATTGGAAAATCCATCCCTGGGGAGCCCCACTGCCGTAAGGGGATGTCCAAGAAACATAGGAGGAAAGCGGGGCAGAAATTTAAGTGAGGCAAGTAATTAAATCTGCAAAATTAGTCTCCAACTTGGCACTTTGACTATCAAAATGGAGCAAAGGTAATAGTGGCATACTTGATAAAATGAGTATTTGATTGTTGACTCACTTTATGCTTTCATTTTGGATTTATGTCTGGCTCATTATTTTTAGCTCTTTAAGAAAAATCAAAAGGTATGATAGGTCTCAAATTTTAGACATATTTGTAGGTTTTACTGGAGAATTATCAAATTAGTGAAAAAAAATCACATTGCAATTACCTGAATTCAGTTTAAAAAGTTATAAAGTGAAGCTAATATATTAGAAGATGGTTAGTGAATTTCCATACGATCCACTGTTGTTCTCTCAAAATTTTGCAATTTTTTTTAAACATTTGTAATGCTTACAAACTGTATTTGAAACAGCTTGTAACAGAGCTATTTTTGTACTTTTGAGAAACTCAGAAACCAATTCTGAGCACTTTTCATAATCAGTCACTACAGAGACCAAGAATAAAGTATTATTTACAGCAGTAAAAGAAAGATTTATTTTTTTTTAAATTAAAACTCATTACTTTTCATTATAGAAAGGTTTTCCTCTCTATAGGACACAATTAAAACCTAATTTATCTAGACAAAAATTACATCAAGAGAGCAAAATTAGATTGACTGTCAAATATACCATGTAGCACAAAGTCCTTTTACATCTCCATCATCTGTAATACACTGTGATTCCTTGAATTGGTATAAAGAGTTTAGAGCCAGTCTAACTATGATTTCTTTCCTAGAAGTACAGTATTCACACTCTACTAGCAACCAGAATACACTTAATCAGAAATTAAAAATTTTACTGCCTTTTTTCTGAATTATTCGTAGTTAGAGCTCTTATAATCAGGGACAATATCCCTACAGGGGATGCACAGACAGGATACTCAGAAGGTTGGTTTTTTGTCCCCCTATCTGTAACTGCAGTAATCCTCTTCTCCTCTAAGTTTCCTGTTTTCTGATGTTACCTTACTTTTGTGTGTTTCACAGACTAGTATGCAGTCAAAGGTAACGTCTCAAAGCCCACAGCTCAGCTACATGGCAAGAGAAGAAAGAACAGAGACTGGATTTTTTTCCTCAGATCTGACCATTAGGTAAGCGCAGTTCGTTCTTTGCTTCACTAGTGGGGGAGTTCTGTTCAACTGTACACGGAGAAGGCAGAGTCAAGTCCTAGAGCTATTAAAATTATTTTATAGAGCCAGGATTTTATGCATTCTTTCTGTACATCAAGCTGGGGCGCATGGCAGGGCGGGAGGGGAGAAGCCCAAACTCTAGCATGTGCTAATACGGCAAATGAATATCTAAAGCGAATGCTTTGACATCATTTTGCCTAACAAAGCTGCCAGCAGCAAGCAGCGCTGCCATAGATGCTTTGCCACAGCATTGTGTAGATCCAGTCTAGAAATTCAATGCTCAGATGTCCATTTTAGATCCTTAATGCTCTCATCTTCCCCATGGAGTGATTTCTATTAAAGTACATTGATTTCTACCCAAGATATATTTCCCTACCAAAGACATTTGGATGGTGAAAATCAAGCAGAATAGAAATAGCATATTGCTAGATGATCTGAAATTCTGTCTGAATTCTAGGATACAGTCTTGCTGTTACGAAATATGCTGTACAAAGCACTAGGTGCTCTACAAAGTGAGAAAGTAGGCTACTTATGAAGGCAATTGCATTTTAGGCACAAGCAGGGTTGGAAAAGCTTAAAAAGTTGAAGTGGAGCAAGAAATAGATAAGAATAGATTCCAGGTCAGAAAAGAAAGAAACCCCTTTTTTCATTTGATCAGTATGAAATCTTTTTAAAGAAATACTAACTAGAGTAATTACTTTATTATTACTAGAGTAATAATTTGATCTTAAAAAGCCTAATTTTCAAATTCTGAGATTACTTTTTCAGGGAAGGTGGATACAGACTTAGCAGTTCCTCACAAGGAAGTTCATGCTGTAGATTTCTATGAGTGTAAATATACCTAGAAGAGTTTTCAAAACTTCATGATGGGGCCTCGTGGTTTATTTGGGTTTTGGGCAGGTGTGTGTGGGGGTGGTTGTGTGTTTGTTTGGTGGTGGTTTCCCCCCACCTCCAAAGACTACATATCAAAAGATTCTAATTTTACACCCCCAAAAACCCATACGCTGCCCCCCACTTTTTTGCTGCCAATCTTGTAAACTCTGAAATCTAAAACCCAATTCGTCTCTTTCTAATTAAAGAACCTCTCTTATAAAAAGACTACTTTGTGAGAGAAACTTGCTAACAACATTGGCGATGTGATTAATGTGTTATACATAGGTCCAGCTGACTCTCTCATGGCTCCTTCAGTTTTTTCAGGAATAATGCATTCAAAATATTCTGGTTCACAAAGTGAGCAGATACTGCTCATAAATAAAGGTTACAGTTTTATCGAGGAAGAAGAAACCAAATGTATAGGTTAATTTTTTGCCATAAGAAAGAGCATGCCATTTTTCTTTCCTTTTTCTTCCACCACAACTACAAGACTTACAAGTATTTTCATTTAACATGGTAAACTGCCTTGCTGTTATCTGTATGATAACAAGGATTTTTAAAAAAAAATTTTTTTTTTTTTTTGAGTGAATTGGGAGATATTTCTCTAGAACTACTGTTTTATAGAGTATGTTAACTCCTGGAATTGATATCTGTGTCACATAATATACACGAAACATATCCTAAGCCTGCCAGGTAAAAAAAAGTGGGCAAAAGGATGTTTTGCAAGTCTGATTTTATTGTAGGTAAAAATATATTTTAAAAAACTCACACAAAGCCTCTTACATAATATTAGCTATGTTGTTCATCCATAATAACATTTATTAAAATCTAACATCACTTTATTTTTCCTTTCAGACAAGATTTAGACTACTGTTCTGCCCCCAACCAAGGGGGGGGAAGGAAGGGAAGCATCTAAGAAAACAAAACAAAACACAACCACCCGACTGGGAGTTGCTAACCTATAGTTTACTCATTGAAATCACCACGGTACTGCTTGAGGAGGTAAGAAGCAGGAAGCATTTTACCCACAATTAAGCCTTCTAAGTTGGAAATATAGATACTTGAGACAAAGTGCGATGTCTACCTCATCGCAGAGGAACTTCTTTGATTGAAAAACATAGCTCTGATCATCACTGATCCTGGTCCAGTTATACATGACTGACTATATGTCCAGATCAGCTTTTTGAAGAATATTGTGGAATGGTGTTTTCAATAGTGGTCTCAGTTTCACAAAGTAGTGAATTCACACACAGAATTTCCCTTCTCACATAGCACTGTAGTAGTCCTTACACTCTGTGTATTATGCGATTGTGTTTCAGGCCAGCCAGCTGTGAAGACTCTGCACAAGTTGACCCCTTCATTCTGCTGGAACCAAGTTTATCTTTATAATTTATACAGCACTGCTTTTCCTTTGGTATCTCACAAGAATTAAATAAATGGAAACAAGACAACTGTGTTCCAGGTATTCCTTCATTTATAGTTAAATATCAGTTACAAGTGGCCTGATTTTCAAAGTATCAGGTTTTACGAGAGCTAGTAAGTTCAACTTCTCCAAATGCAACACTTGGTTTCTCTAACATCTGATACTCAGAAAATTCTGCCCAATACCTCTATATGCATTCTCATTGCATACAGTAAATGTCTACCTGTGGATGAGGAGATTCTATACTTATCAACCCTAACTTTCTTGGAAAATAAATGCAAACTGCTCAACTGAATTAACAGCAGAGTAGGAAGAGCGCCAACTGAGATACAACTTCCACATGAGATATCTGTTCTTTGGAGGCTTTGTACTTTTGATCTCTATTTAGAATGCTGATTGTCTCTTATAAAATTATGGACAGATAATAATTCCACTGAAATTTTTTTCCTCCTCAATTTAGCTGGTCTGCTGGTCAGTTTAGCTGGTCAGTTTCACAGCTGTCGTAGTATTATTCTTTTTTTAAATGATACCACATATGTGGCCTTCATCATTACATAAAGTCAAAAGTAGCACATAACCTCCTTTTTCATTAACTACAGAGGCTGATACTTGATTTTTATTAAAATGAGATAGTTGTTATTTACCTTTCTTGCCATGTACTTGAGGTAGTAATTCTAGGAAGTTGCAAAGACTAAAATTACATTATAACATTCATTATGTATTCTTACTTCAAAGAAGAAGAAAAATTGCATGAAGTAACATATCCTATTAATCACAGAGATTTGAATCCATCTAATCTTTCTCTATAATTTTGGCTGGAAAGCTATTATAATGTCAAATACTATTAGTGAAGCCCTAGCTACTCAATACGCGCAACACAAGTTCTTGCATGAGAATTGACTCAACAGAGCTGTAAGACAATAAGAGGGCAGCAGGGCCCATGGCCTCTGCTCTCCGGTTCAGTAATATGAAGAAAAAGTGAATTCACTAGGAGCTGTCAACTCTGAAACATCTCAGTTCAACATGATTTCACCAAAGATCAAATGGAAAAGGCTAATCTTGTTTTCTAGACACTTAAATCCCATTTTCCCAGGCAGATTTACCCCCTGGATTGTCCAAATGTGTCTTAAATAGAATATCTTATTCTGAAGTGTCTTTTTTTTTTCTCCTAATACAAATAGGCACAATAGCACAGAATACATCAGTGTCACAGTTATTGTCTCCAAATATTAGGCAGAAGGCCACAAGACATCTATGAAAAGTAGAAAGCATGTCACTAATACTCTTACAGTACATTTATACTTTATGAAAATATTTACTTACATGCATATATCAGAAATTTTCAACTTGTTACCCTTCCATACTTGTAATCGTCCTGCATTGGTAGAAAGCTGGACAAACCTTTTGGATCTGCTGGGGCCTCTAAGTTCTTTTTGCTTTTGTTTAAATAAGAGACTGACAGGAGTGCAGTTTTACTTATATTTGGTGTTTTGTATATGAAAGACATTCTGCTGCTCAGTCATATATGCATGCTACCAGAATAGTTAAAATGAATAAAACATATAGCCAAAATGTTGCTTAAGATAGGTTATCTACAGAAAAACTGTAGTTATAAAGATTCTACGAATATGGGATTTAAAATAGACATTTTCCCCTTTTAACATCTGATATTGAACTCCAAAAGCATTGCTTTGTTCTACTCTAAAGATTTGCTTTCTCTGTTTCCATGATTTGTCCCATTTCCCTTCAGCAAGATTTTTTTATCAAAGACCAAAGTGTTAAAATTAAACAAGAATCTATGTTGTACTTAGTAAACTTTTCTGCTAGAGTTTTTGTCTGTGAATCTGACTCAAGTCACAGTGTTGCAAGAAGTTCCACATATAATGTAGAGCCACGTGTTCATTATTTACTTAAGGAAAAAAAATAAAGGAAGCTGATATTCCAATACTAGTAAAATCCAAAGTTTACTAAAAATCAATTTTTTTCCCTTATTTCCTCACTAAGAAAGTTTTATCCCCAGTGTTTTGCTTTTTAGGCAGAACAGTACATGATGAAGAAATCTATAGACATTTTGGTTTTCAAATGCCTTCATCTTTACAAAAATCGATAGCAACATAGCTCCAACATTTTGTGTTGCAAAACCAATCTCCAATTCTCCATCAAGTCCAGTCCTGTATTGAAAGCAAGGGAAGCGCTCCTTTTCCAAATTGGCATGCAACATCTTTCTATTTCTTCATTCTGTAGGAATGAAAATGTAATTTAAGGACAAGATGAGGCTTACAGTAAGTTGATTCTGTCATTACAAAAATGCTTTCTTTTCCATTTCAAAATTACTACTTATTTTGAATAGGAGAAAGTAAGCCAAGAATCTAGGCAGGTAATACTGTTTTAACAAACAGCTCCCACACAAATACTTCATTTTAAACTGTGGTAACTTACAGGTGTGTGCATTCAGAGGGGGAAGACAAGGCTTAACTGTTTGGTTTTGTGTTAAAATAGTACTTTTTTCTCTCTCTCCCTGCCACAATCACAACTGATGGAGCAGGGAAACAAACTCATATACAACCACATGCCTCTGGAAATATTTATACTTAGTTCTGGAAACAAAACAAAAAACCAGAAAAGCCAAAATATTCCTCCTCTCCCAAATAAAATGTGTAGCTTAATGCTTTATCTTGCAACACTGAAGAAGAATAGTAATAACATACTATGGGAAGAACATACATGGGAAATCAGCTATAAACCCAGGATTTTTCTCTGCAGATACCCAGCACTTACTAGACAAAGATTTTTTTTCTTCTTCTTTTAAAAGAAATGTAATAATTCCTCTTTAAGCTCAATGCGATCACAAATTTGTAAAGGTGATTTAGCAAGGTTTGCAAAGTCATAAATCTTCAGCAGAAGCAGGGAACTCATATGAAAAGCTCAAGCAATACAGTTAGAGGTGACTACTAGGAACCTGCAGCAAGCTACTACAGAGTATGAACCAAAACCCAAACCCACATATTACCAAGTTTCTTTTCCTTGGTATCGCGTAAAACATCATCTGTATCTGAAGTGTCAGTTCTTATATAATGGAGTCTTATATTCCAGGCTCATGCAAAACCACCACTTATTTCTATCAGTAGGCAAGTACTGTTACCTGACAAAGCATTTAATAAGTACCAATTGAGAAGGATGAGAGCCTATTATTTTCAGAGGCAATGGACAGTATACCACCTTAGCCCATGAAGTTAAGGTTTGTAAGTTGTAAAGTTGCAATGTCATTAAATGACTTCGTTAAATGACTTAATATGCTTTGACTAGACAGAGAAAAAAGGTGAAGTATATAGTTTAATGTTGTCAAGAAAAAGTAATCCTAGCTGAGAATTGTTTTGTGTTCCTTCTGAAATTAACTTGGATTTGGGACAAAAAACTTCCTGGCTGCAAAAAGTAGGGAAAGTGCAAGGAAGAAAGAAACAAAAGTATTAGCTAAAGTAAGAGAACTAATAAACTAGTAAAAAAACTAATAAAAATTATCTCAAGAGAAAAGCAAAAAAACCCAAACACACAGCAGTTGGCAGATGAAAAGATCTTTATTTTCCCCATTAAAAAAAAGAAAGAAATAAAGCACTATTGCATCTCTCTCATTGCCACAGTATTTTAAGCTACTGAATTACTAAAGAATGAGAACTAAGCAAGAAAAATCATAGTAATAGCTCAGGCCACATGTATCAAATTAGATGAGTTATTTTACTCATATGTAACAGACATGACTTGAATTTTGGTTTTATTTTCTACTTTTAAAAAGTGAATATGAAATATATTGTTGTCCAAACAGGGTAACTACAAAAACTATGTAAAATGTCAATGAAGAAAACCAGTAAGGACCTGCAAGAATGAATCTGAGCACATTTTTTTTTTAAAGATGCAAAAAAGTGTTTGATACAATATATTAGTCATTTAAAAATTAGCTGATCAACATATAATTGCCTTTGTACTTGATATAGCCTGTATAGGTTAAGTCAGAAATGTTTAAGAATTCTTGTGTCACTTGTACCACTAAGTAGTCACTGCCTACCATCCCAACCTAACAGCCACCAGAATACGCAATAGCCTGCACCACTCCCAAAGAGAGAATTTTTTTTGCAATAAACCCCTGTTTGAACCAGAAGTGATTGAGAAGCAATAAACACTAAAGCCATAAAGCCTTTTTCAGACAGCTGTATCCTCAAAGTAATATAAGAGGCAAGACTTCCCCCCTCCCCCCCCACCAAGAGGTAAATTCTGACATAACATACAAAGTGTTTTCCTACTTTCCATTTTCCTCAAATATTTCTGAAATAGATGCAGCTTCTATGTTGAGTGAAAATATTGGGGAAAGAGAGTCTGTCCAGGCTGCTATCTTGACCCTTATAGTGAACAACAGCAGGTGCCTGAGCAAGATGAAGGCAAGCACATAGCTATACTTCTCCAGAATATTTTCTAGACCTCAGCAAGATGCAGCTCAAAGACTTCTTGAGCAGAAATGTTATCTTTTTATGAGAGTTCTTGAGTTATTTTTCTTCCAGGAATTTGAACTGTCACCCTTTGAGATCACATAAATTTTCACTATCCATTACAACATGTGGCAGCTTAATAATGTTATGTGAAGAACTGTCTTCCTTGGTTTGCTCTGAATACCACTGGTTTTATTTTATACCTCTCATTCTTATGGTGGAACTGAAATAAATCCCTATTCACCACCTTCTCTACACTTCTGATTTCATAAATCTCCTTCCATATATCCTTAGCTTCCTTTATTTTCTTCCCTGAAGGTTCCTAGTCAGTATGCTTTTTCTTCATGCAGAAGATAGTTTTGTACATTTGAATATCTTTTTCATCCTTTTCTAAACCTTTTTTTCATCCATAACTGAGATGAAGAAAAAAGGATTGCATACAATCCTTGTATGTTTGTTAGTTTTAAATAATCACAGTGTTTGCAATTTAATTAATTACATGTCTAATAATCCTTAACATTAATTTCTTTATTACTAATCATTAAGTCAAGGAATATTCCTTATATGGTTACAAAAATTTCCTCCTGAAGAGAAATCTAAACAAAAAAATCTAAACCAGCCAAACAACAATGCTTTCATATTGCAAGTCATGCAGCTTCTTATGCTAAGCCTATGGCTCACTGTAAAGTTACAGATGCTGTACTTGACTTTAGAATTTAAAAGTAAAGATTAAATGATGCTTTAGGAAAAGTGCCTAATTTGCTAATATCACAAAACCTGCCCTTGCTAAGAAATAGTTTTAGTTTTTCAGCATAGCATTCTAATGCTGCAATGACTTGTTCTTCCTAAAGTCTTATCTGACTCATACAGACCATCCAGAAACTTCTTCTGAGCACAAGCTGCTTAAAGAAATAAAGACACACTAATACTTTAGACCTCCACTCTGTGGATAAGAAAAAGACTCAAAATGGCATTATAGCACATGAGGGGGGCTATCAGTACTATTGCTGCTACAGTAAGATCGGATGCCACTGTTCCTGTCACCCCACCAGACCGAAGGCATCTTGCTATGTCATGGACAGTAACTTACATTAAATCCCTGTAAGAACCAAGGCAAGAAAAATACACTTGGAGTAGCACGTTCACCTTCTGTAAGGGCCGAAGGTGATGCACTAGTCAGCATATCAGAGGCAGTTTCGCCTGACGAGCAACTGACAGTGACATCTGTCAAAGTAATTCAACTGACAGTCATTTCTGGAAAGCTACAGTCACAGGCAAAGATGTGTGTATGTAAGATAAAACATTCGGTTGGGTTTGTGGCTAAGATGTCGTTTGCTGCTGTCAGCTCTCAAAAGATTTATGGTTTTCAGTTTGAGTCTCTGTTATACCATAAAAGATAATTTTAAGTGCTCTTGACTTTGAATTTAGGGTTAAAGAGCAGAAAATCTTAATTGGCCAAATAAGTTGGCCCAGTCTTGTTGCAAGCCCAATGTTGCCTTTACTTCAGACAGCTAAAAACAACAAAAAAAACCCCCAAACCAATGGAAATTAAAAGATGAGAACGCTTAATCTAGCAGAAATATAAGACGAACAACAAACTAAAGCAAGTGCTAATGATAGTAAGACATCGTTATAATTAGCAAGCATGCTACACTACAACAAACTATCGCCACAAGTCTTCTAGTCAGATCTAGATACTCTTTTTGAAGACACGTTCTAGGTTACAAAACTCAACGTAACAAATTCTTATATACTGTGTTCAGCTAGTCTGATCAGAAATTAAAATATAAACTAGAAAAACAAAATATTTACTCATTAGTACTAAGTGTATTTTTTATCAGATGAGCTTGCTGTCATAACTGACAAAATACAAAGTGCATGGTAAGGATCTGAAAGGCATATTATTGTTCTTTCAGACTGTATAGGTAGGAACATATATGTACTAGTACATTTTGGCATCAAAATACTCAGCAAGAGAGGGTATAAACCAGAAAACATTAGTTACCATTTAAGCCCACATCACTCAAACTTGGAAGTAATATGGACTCAGAAGTTTCAGTATGCTTTTAATTGCATAAATCTTACAAGTTCTGTTTAGAGCTCCAGCTCTTAGTTCAGATAAGAGCTCTAGCTATATTAATTACCAAGCGGCCAGTTGCAGCTTCCTGTGCTTCCACCTTTTCAACTTCTTTTCAGCTGCCCAGCATGGAACATATATGCAAACGCAGTTTGCATGACATAAATGGATCTGTATGCACTGTTGAGTTAGCAAGCCAACTTGCCTGAGTAGTAACCAACAAGAAGATAAGAAGTCTCATTTCTGCAACTTTTTACTTCTGGGCTAGTATTTGAAGTGCCTCTAAGGCCCTACCTAACAAGAAGAGTTCTGAAGTAAATACTAAAACTGTAAACTTTCTAAAAGTAGAATATTATAAAAAAAAAAAAAGAACAGTCAAGAGCTATTACCTTTTTGGAATCATATGGTATAAGATACCAATACATTTAAACATACCTTAAAATAAAAATTATGCAAAATTGACCAGTATGTAAAATGTCTTATGATGGCAATAATGTCTGCGTTCATTACTGAAATTCATTGTCTTTTTCACTCATAGTAAATGAGTAACATATTGTAACATTTAAGAGTAATTAACAGCTGCTACAGTTTTCAGAATGAAAATGCTTGAGTAACATGGTCTTCCAAAAATTCATTTCACAACCGATTCCCTTGGCTGAGATTACTGTATATTGCGTTGCATTCTGCCTGCACTTTGTAAGCTGTGTTGTTCCAGAAGAATGCGGGTGTCATGAGGACATGGTTGCTGATGAGTCCTTCCTACTTAAACAGGTATTGCTGGAGGATTAGGTGTGAGATTTTTTTTGTTTTATTGGGCAATAAAGCCTAAAGTACTAGATTCTGCTGCCTCTGAGCCAGAATGTTGTGTTTTACCTTTGTGCTGCATAGCTCCTGAACCACACTGGTGAGGGAGACTATTTTGTGCCTTAAATCCAGCCCTCAGAGGACTGAAGGACAGATCCCTCCACGTCAAGGAGCTAAGCAGCAAAATTTTATGTATAGCTTGCTGGTGAGGGTAGATAGGTGTCCATGCCAGGAGATACTGAAAAGCAAGAGTGATTCCTTCCAGTTACTTTTCTCTTTACACTATGATGACAGTGGAGATGGAGAGGAGGAGGGAGGGAATGCTTTTAGCCATTCTGGATGCATCATGCTTTCCCTTATTTTGGGAAAAACAAAGAAAAAACAAAGCAAAACAAAAAGAAAAAAGAAAAATCCTTCCCAGTGTATGAAGAGCAGGCTAGCACACAGAAAAGAAGATACAGAGTTTGAAAGCATTACAGCATATGAGAAAGCAAACACTTCTTTCATAAACAGATTTAGGAGAGAAAAATCATCAGTATCCAATCTATTCTGAAAAATAAGGAAGAACCCATGTGCAGAAATCAGAGGTGTAGCCTGGTGGTACATGCTCAAGGAAGGAAGGGCTGGGTGTGCAGAGAAAGAGGAGGTATTCACTCCTGCTAAAAAGTAAGACGACATTATCAGCTTATATTCAGGATATCATCTACCTAGAGTTTTAACTCTGCTGGAGCAGGATAGGAAGTTATGGTACAGTTTTGTAACACAAAGGACAGGGCTACCAAAAAAGACTTTTTAGCACTCCTAAATGAGTAAGGCAACTGTCACCTTTGACTCTGTAGTAAAAAGAATGTTTTTATTTAATAACCACCATAACAACTGGATAATGTATGGTCTGTATGGAACAAAATAGGAGAAATTAATACAAGAGTGGATAAGATTCTTCAGCTGCCTGCCAGTAATACATGTTGGAACACACCATACACCATCTAGCAGGACTTCAGACTTAGACACTTCCGATATCAAAGTTTTCATAAGAGGGAATCCTAAAACTCACTTTGAAAATCCTCACTTTCTGCAAATGCAGAAAACAATTTATAGGAGCCTGTTTCTCCTAACTGAGCACCTGATCATATTTTCCAAGTTCTATTGGAAACAAATGTGTAAAGTGAAAGACTCCATCATACTGAGAAGAGCGGTCATTTGGAAACAAGGTAGAACGGCCAGAAAGAAGTCATGCTGTCAGTGCTAGAGGTGGTAAATGCAATACCAACACACACTAAGAGCATAATGAGAAAGATACAAGCAATTAAGCACAGACTCCCCCTCGCTCTTCTGGTGTTCTGTTTTCATTTAAGAGTCTGGGATAAATGAAAATGGAAGAAATTTTTAAATCACTATGAGATTATTTACTGTTTAGAAATCATTAGTAAATACGTAAAAACAAAAGACCATACAGCATTAAGGAGCAGACAGCTAGGAAAAGCAACAAAGTACAATACTGTTAGCTTATTAGTTAATGAGTTTCAGTTTACTGGATGTAGTCTTTAAAAGACAAAGAAAAGATGTTATTTGGGTCTGTTGGATACTGCCTAACCCAAAGATTAAAATGATTCATTGCTTCAGCATTTATGATATATAGGGTAAAGGAGTTATCAGGGCATTCAATTTAGGTTATATGTGCTGGAATCCTGTATAGTAAATCATTAGAATTCCTACAAACTCTAGATAATTTTCTAATACAAACAGAATCAGGTCCAACATACAATCTTTCCAGGACACTGCAGATTAAACACCGAGCCAGAAACTGGTTACCTAGGGACCACTAAGTATGGCCTGTTTATATTATGGATGAACAGAGGACATTTCCAAGCAACACCCACTCAGTCACTCTCATATATCACATACGCAGTACATCAAAAGGACTAGATGTTCAATGATCTTGGTATAATGAGCCAGAGTTAGCAGTAGGCTAGTAGTACTGCCCCCAAGAGACACAAGTGTTTATTTGCTATGTAGGTCTGGGAACTCAGGTCATATTCCTAGTCTTAAAATGACAAATAGCATTACAATTATGGGTATCTTCCAAAGTGAAAAGCAACCCATGTGTTCACCAGACTACTCAACTTTCTCTAAAAAGAAATGGTAATTTAAAGTCAGCACTGACCTGCAAGTGCCCATCCCTTCAAGGGAAATTAATAGTTGGATCTAATCTATGAAGGACTAAGAGCCATGTATAAGAGAGATAAAACATTGTCAGCTCTAACAATTAAAGTTAAGCTGTGACAATCAGTAAACGCAGGCATGCCATGTCTGTCTCAGAATTACAGTTAACCTGATTAACTTAAAGTAACGTATTTTTCATCTTTCATTTTCCATGAAAGGCTACACTAGTATCTACTGCTTATTTGCATAGCATGACATGTTTAGATGTAGTTAGAAAAGCTCATTATATTCCAATTTACAGCAGTATTCTGTATCAATGGCAACTTAATGATATCACTGAAACAAATAAAATAGCAATGTAAATAATTTAAAAACTACATACAGAACAAGTCACTTCTGTGACTTGTAACCCTAGTACTTCTTTCCATCTAGGTTTCTAAGTTGTCATCCTACCTCTGGACAGTTTGGATATAACAAAAGCTTCAAGGGGACAGAAACCTTTTAAAACACCATAAAAATGCACATTCAATCCCACTGTTTGGAATTGTTGTTCAACCACACGAATGTCTGTTCATTTGTAGGGTTTTACATAATAAGAAAAGATATTTAGCCTAATGAAATTCAAGAACATTTTTCTCAAGTTTACTTGAGATAACTGGATCAAAAATAAGAACCAAACCATTAATACATAACTTACAACAAGGTATAGCCATGAATTAAACATATTTGCTTTACATAGACTACAGCTAATTATTTACAGTCACATTCAACAGTGATGTTTTTTCTTCCTATCCTTACCACAGGCCTTGAGAAGAAAATATAAAAACTTGCAAAGTCAAAACATGTTTTTCTTTAGTTCCTCTCTCCATAAGAAAATGTTGCAAAAAAAGGGAAGCATGTGAGAAGTTTGAGAAGGAAGTAGCTCAGAGATTGGGCTCACATAAAAGCTTAAGTCAAATAAAATAATTTATTTGGCTTATACACTAAAACAGCTAAATAAGCACACAACTGGAGCAATATGGACCCTCTATTTCTGCAGAATATCCATTAAACACCAAGTCTGGATGACTTATTCTAGAATTGATACAATGTCCCAGGCATGAACTCTTAACCAAACCGCATTTCACCAGGACTTGCCTACTGTTTGTCGTGCTGTTTCAGCTGTACACGATGAAAGACACCAACATCGCTGCACAAGACAAGCTCTTTGCTGGAGTAACGTCAAGGAGGGCTTTTCTGCTCAGAATTGAAAATTGAAATTACGTTTGAATGGAGAACAACTGATGGATGAAGAGCTTGGCTCTCTCCATTAACCCACCATTCGCTAGTTCCACAACATAATCTGTTTTTTCACTCTTCATACCCTATTTTCTACCAGCCTCCATTCATTAGTAGTGAAAAGAAACAAATCTGCAAATTGGAGACCTCAGGAGATTTGATTGACCATCCTCAGAACTATTTTGCCTAGTAAGGATTTAGGCGATATATTTCTAACAGGGCTCTTGGTAGCATAGCAGTACTCTACTAAAAAAAATGAACATTGTAAGACCTAACACAGAGCCCCAAGGCAAGGGAGAGAGATTCAACTCACCATAAAAATCTCATTGCCAAGAACCTTGAAAGACCATCACATAGTGATTAGCATACTTTAACTAAGAAGAGTTAAAATGTTGCTCAGCTCACACTCAAGACTGGGAAGGACATTGTGCCAAAATCCCTGTTTGGGTTCAAATTTTTAGCATATTTTTGGATTAATTTCCCTTGCTGCCTGATCCAGCAGCTGCAGTGATAAATTCCAGATCATTTGGCAAAATCCTTTCTTGCATCCAAGAGATACCTGAAGTTAATCAAGCTAAGTTCTTTTCTCAGGTAAGATGTGTAAGTTATTTATGTATACTTTATTATTGTAAGCTGAGATTGTATGGAACATAGAAAAACCAGCAAGGCTAGCTACCATACCCAAAGTTGCACAGGTCATTAAAACCATGAAGATAAATACTCTTTGAACTCACAGGTTAGGCTACTGCTTACACAGTAACCTAAACCAACAAATTATTAGGAAAGCGCATTATTCACTCCTGATAGCTTGACTGCGACAGTGAATGTATTTTTTTTATTCACACTTTGGGATGCCAATCAGTCCCTGCAAGGTACTATTTTTAAACGAATTTTTAAAGCAATTACTGTTGAGAGAAGAGTCACATAAAGCTGCAGGGGCACAGCACAGGCACATTCAAAAGGTTTTGAAGTGGCCAAACTTTATGTACACAGAAAGGCTAAACATTTCTTCTTTCTGGGTCACAGGCGATCAAGACCTTTGACCTTCAAGCTATAGATCTCTTATGCAGGCAAATTACTTGCACTGCAATACTTCATAAACAACAGAAGCCCTAAGTGTCCCACCAGGCATTACAAATAGGGTGGGGTTACACTTGCGTTCGATTTGATTTGGATGGAAATGAGCCTCCCTGGGAAGTCTACTTAAGCCTTTTAAATAATGCCTGAGGAATGGCACCATGATTTAGTTTTAGAATAGCAGATAATGATGCTGCTTTGTTGTTTTAGGAACTTAGCTGGTATGAGTCACCATAAACATCCAATTCAGTTTATTTTTTTTAAATTAGAAATATTACACACTTGATGAAAAGGAAAAATACATCAGCTTTCCATCTCAAATTTGTTACAGTGATTCTTGTTTTAGCTGAATTATTTCACTGTTTTCCCCTTATATGGCCATAAATAAATGCTTAAAATCTGACGTGGAAAAAGAAGAAAAAAGCAAATTAGAATAGCAGCTTGTCTAGGTATATCCACTTCATATTGCCACTGAGTTCTGAAGCATCTTTCACAATATTCAGATGGATAATCAGAAAGAAGTCACAGGACAACTGCCTTCACTCAACATAGAATGAATTAGGGTTAAAAAAAATCTTCCCTTTCTTCTGCTATTTTAATGCTCAGTATGTGTTTTAGGCTGTTAGAACACTAACAATAAACAGACATTAAAGTACGCTCCAGTCGTATTAAGCACATTAATATATGCAGCCATGGTCATTTACCCCAGATGCAAAAGTCACAAGATTCATCCTTCCCCTCAGGACAGTAATAAGTCACCAAATTCATTGTATACTTTGAACTGTTTTTCTAGAGCTGAAAGAGCTCCTGAAACAGTGACTAAAGATTTAATTGGGCTAAAAACCAGGGAGCATAATTTAAAAAAAAAAAAAAAATCTAGTGAATGGGGAACTGCTTTGGGAGATGGCAGATTGACATCACATTTTATCATTTTTCCCCAAGGTTTAGGCAAGATTAACCATGCTTCCTCCTTGGGTAGGTAATACAAAGTTAGACACTTATGATTTGACTCATTTACTCAGAGTTTAGCACTGATTTTTGAAAAGACTATCCTAAATATCTTAATTTACAATAGCATTAACAAGATGTTTAGGAAACATATGCATTGAAGACTGAGTTTTTCCTGTCCTTAATTTGAGAAAGAATAATGTTCCCTCCCCCCATGTCAGATGCTAAGAGTTGTTTATTTTAAAACTCTGGCCACTTGTAAAAGGAAAAAAAAGAAGAGCTTATCCAACAGACAAGAGTAATTGAATTCTAGCAATAGAGTGGTAAATCTTTTTTAATTCAGTCTTTCTAAATCTAAATTATCACAGAAAATCTCTATTATTTCTAACATAGCATTTGTGTCTTGAGTGCCTGGTACTATTTGGTTCCTATTCTAGTACCTAGTTCAGCTATTAAAATGGTCTGTAATTTGGTACTTATCTTCCCTTAAAGGAAATCCACATAGCTGATCAACTTGTGACTTTGAATATTCATTCTATATGTTTAACTAAAAGAAGAAAGGCTTATCCAAATTTTTGATGACATTTATAAAGCTCTTGGAAAATAGTACAGCATTTAGCTATACTTCCCCTCTTATTTCACATAAAACCTTTCCATCTTTAAGATCTTATGGTGACTACCTTTAAGACTTGAGCAGTATATATAAATGTAGCTTTGGCTGTAGGTATGGAAATTAATAGCTTTTGTTTGGTATCAAGTTGTTTTGTTGGGTTTTTTTAATTCAAAAGATGAGTACTTTTGAAACAGTATAAGATAATAATTTGAAAAAACACATGATCGCTACAAAGTAGGACTCTATTCAGATAATATACTAGGTTTGAGCAATATTTTGTGGAAAGAACTTTTATAAAGTTCTTAATGTTTTTGAACACTAATTTAATTTTGTGACATTCAAAACAAAATGAGTTCTCATGCTATTAGATTTCTTAGTGTTAAGCGATATCTAGTTTCTGAGTATGTCTTTTCATTGTATGCACATTACACTAAGGTCAACAGCATTATGCCAGAAATGGGATTTAAATAGATTAACAAAATCAGACACTGCAATAAGTAGTGCAATAAGAGTATTCCTTTAGATAAATGTAGGTTCTATAAAGTGTTATTTAGTTCATCTTTAGAGTCCAAATAGTCTTTTATATCAAGGAAACATCACTTTAAAAATTGTGTTAATAAAATATTTCCAAAATAGACTATTCCAATATAAGTATATTTCTGAGCAAGAAACATCTTGAAGAGCATGTACTTCATACCACACAAAACTGAGCTCTCTCATTTTTTGTTTCACGTACCTATAAGGAAAAATTGAATACATTTGAACTGTTCAAAAACCAAGAGAGGTAGCAGGAGGAAGACATGGTAGCCTTTGAAAACTGCTGCAAAGATGAAAAGAATAGTCTCTTTGCTCTCTGGAATAAGAGAAAAAATAATGGTCCTGTATGATGGAAAGGAAGATTCAAGCTAGAAATTTTCTAAGAAAACTCAGCACCCTAACAGATTGCTTGGAAAAGCTGTGAATTCTTCTATTCCAGAGGTTTTTAAGAACACTGCTAGACAAATTTCAGTTAAGAATGCTATAGGTGTAGTTGATCCTGTCTGAGTGCCAAGGACTGTATTAATTGACCTCAACCTTCTTGTAGCTATATTGCCTAAAATAACCAGAAGATTTTTTCCTAAATAAAATGAATGGGGTTTAGCTAATAATGAATGAAGGCTTAAAGTCTTAGGTCTTGAAAATAATTGCTTTTTAAAATTCAATGCAAACATAAAAACACATCACAAGTATTACAAAGAACAATTTAACAGAATCTTTCAAAGTGATTACAAAAAAAGTTAATGAAGAAATTTATTAAAATCACAAATGATCTGAATTTCCACAAATTTTGACTATATGCCAGATTTCTTAAAACTCATAGTAACTTTTGTTTCTTGCTGCTTCCTTTATGGATTGACAAATCCCACTCAGAGACCAATGTTTCATTCAATATTCTAGAAGAGTCTCATCACGTTCTAGTGATAATACTGCATTTTTTTCTTGTTGCAGTCTATTCTGCAGTATGATACATAGCATTACCTTAGTTACTAAAGTAGCTTGTAGCAATGCTAGAAAAGGTAAATTTAATTATCCCTAATTTAGTTTAATCCACACATAAAATGCTTAAACATTTTAAGCAATTCCAAGCTCTTAAAAGGAAATGTCAGTTTTAAAATACATTGCCTAATCTGTTTATTTCAGTTGTCTAATTAGTAGCCACTTATATTTTACATTTGTTATCCAAGATGTCTGAATTCTGTGTTTTACCTCTTTATTAACCACACATCCCCCTTCAGTATTTATCTGAGAGACTTTAGTCTTAAGAATCTGAGAGACTTCAGGCATCCCTCACTGACAAAAGGACTACCTTTTCCTCACCAACTGCCTTGCAGCTGCAGACCATATAAAAACTGGGTTTAAACAAAGTGAATGATTCTGGCACATCCATGTCCTGCTGCAACAATCAGAAAAATTTAGCATAGTTACAGTCTTTCTGTCCATTTGGATCTGTTAAAGGCTTATGGCACACACGATGCTTTTGTATGAAAACAGGATAGACATCATGGCATTTTGAGTGCCAGGTAATGCTGGTTTTTTACTGTCTAAAAATAAATGTTTAATTTACTTATTATTACAATGCTGACTATAAGTCACAAAATCCCACTGACTGGCAAATCTTACACTTCTCTTGCAAGTAAGAACTTTCATAGGTCTAAACTCCATACAATTTAACAGTGTTATTACCTTAGTTATTGACTAAAAATTAAATGGAATTTGATATTTTAATGCAAACACAGTTTGATTTATGTGATGTACTAGTACATGATGATACAGTAAGGATGGCACACATGAATACCAACAGAGTATCAGATAAATGGAATCTGAATCTTAGGTCTTTTGCTCCTAGATTAATATTCTCTGAAGTATTTTTAAATAAATAAAATTAGCATCTTCAGGGACAACACGCAAAGGAACAATTAAAGAGACAAGAATACAATCTTCAGAGACATTCTTTTATCCGATTCAGGATTAGTGTATTCCAAAATGAACTGAAGCAGGTATGTCTCACCAAAAAGCCCTCAGATGATCAATTGAAGATTACTCATGTGCCTTTCTAGTTGTCAAGTTTCCCACACATTCACCTAACTGTATTGCTCTCTCTATATAACATTTGCATAAGTTTTAGTACAAGAGTTAATATTAACTCTTACTAAATAAATTTTTGACTTTTCTTGGCAGAGTCATTCACTGAGATAATAACATTTTAAGATTCAGAAATAAGATTAATCTTTATTGTATTTAACACCAAGTCCCTCTCTCCTTACTGTAAATGCAAATACATTTGGACCAACTGTTTTGGTATCTTTTTCTGGTGTTTTTTGGTCACACATAAACATCCCAGACTTCAAGGCTGGATAGGATCTAATAATAATAATACCACCACTAAGCCTGACAAAATAAGAGATTACGTTTTGCTTTTTTGTGATCTCTTCCACTGAACTTTTCCAGGAATAGGCACTTATCAGAAGTGTCTAAGCCTCAGTTGCTCCCCATGAAGGAGAAAAAAGTCAAATTACAGATTAAAGCCCAATACATTTTACACATTTAAAGTTGTCTTTTCAGACTATGCTTGGTATTAATCTGTCTAAATCCACTGAGCAGAGAATAATACAGTAGTCATTTAGATATTCAGGTCCTGAATTTTTAATAAGAGTAGAAAACATGATAACAACCTAAAAATAGTAATCAACCATAAAATCTCAAAGAAGAAAAAACACCTTTCTAATGACCATATTTCCACTCTGAGAAGAAAAAAAGGACACTTTTCACAGGAAGATCTCATTTCATTTAATTTTTTCTCTTCACTTACTCCATTAGTTCTCCTTTAGTTACTGATTGCCAACTGAGGTATAGTTTCTTTCATTTGCCCACCCAACTTCTGTCACCTTAAAAAAACCCCAAACCACAGACTAAAACTAATTGAGGCACTCAAATTGCATTAGAAAACATCTGCTACACCTATTCAAAATTCTTTTAAAGGAAAATGTATCAAAGTACTATGACTGCCTGCATTTTCACCCAATCACCAAATCCCAAAGGATTAACATGACTTTTCACAGTTCCAGAAGTTACGCTGTAGCTCATTCTATCTACCTCCTAAGTCCAGAAATATACTCCCTAATTAAAAAGCTATCAGAAGGAAGAGAAAAGTTGTTTTGAAAGTTGCTAGATGGCACCTATTTAAAACTCTTTTTTCACTTGTAAAATCATGTTTCTGTAAGAACGATCAGCATTAGTAAGTTATGCAGTGTTGGACATCAGAAGATAGGAAGACTCAATTCACTGAGGTGAAGTCGTTTCAGTAACAGCAATCTAGCTAAAACATTATTATATAGAGCAAGGCAATAAGCTTGATTAAGTAGTTTAGTGAGAGAAAAATGTATGCCAAACTAAAACGGTGCATTTGTCTCATTAATTATATACTGACAATTCGCAAGCAAAATCAGTATAGCCTTGTTAATGTTGTGTTCACTCTTGTTGATCTAGTTTCATGTTACAGAAACATTACTCCTTCAGAAATGCTAAATTACATTTCTTTTTCACATAAGCATATTTCTTGTTCATGATCTTAAGATTACTTTTTCCTCTTTTTTTCTATTTCATGCAGTTCCCCCACCTTACAGATACTAAGTAATAAACAAAGCACTTAAATGAGAAAATAAAAAGTACCATATATCAAAAGACTTACTCCTACTGAAATAAGAACTTTAAAAATGAGTATAACAAAATCAGATCCTAAATGCACATGTGAGGAAGTGTTTCCTCAACCACCTATGGACTAATTCTTTTAAAGCTTTTCTAAGCTTCTTTCCCACTCATTACAGCAGAATGTTATCAGAAGAAATCTATCAACATTAATTTATCCTATTAAATAATATTACCTTCATGATTAAAACTCAGCTGGTTTAAAACAGTCTAAAACAGATTAAGTACAATTTGATAGTCATCCAGTGACTAGATCAAGTTTCTTTTGGGAAAAAAAATAAATTGCCCAAAGTTCTTTTTTTTTTTTTTCCAAAGCTGAATCCATATTTTCTGGCAACATTTTAATTGAAAAACAATACAGATATAAGCCATTTCAGGCACTATAACTTCTCCTACAGAGCATGTTGACTCTCTGTTCACGTTAACTTTTATTTCACTCTTTTTCTAGAGTCCTGAAACATTAAACCATTAAAATAATAACAACCAAAAAAACCCTGCAAACACTATTCATCTGCAAGTACTATAGAGAAATAAGAGCACCAACACTGAAGCACATTTAAAGTGAAACAACTATAAACATTCACAAGCACTTCTTTACCTCTCTCCTACCTACTCCCTACAGCTTCCATGTTACGTAGCCAAAACTTTACAATAATGTAAAAAGAAAGTAAATTTTAGCTAAACGCACTGACAGAGGGCCCTGCTAAACTAGGCTATTTTTCAGGAAATGTAAGTCCAGTTACGACTCCTACACTAGAGGTAAGGCAACAGCAGCTTTTATACAGAGAAGGAACTCCTTAACCTATCCCTAGATGGACATTATTCAAGTCTTACATAAACATAGACTGCAAGAAACAAAAAGAATCCACAACATACCTATCCAAGCTTCTGTAGAAGAGATTGCCATATTAGCCAAGCTCCTAACCAACAGATATGTAGGCCAACTGGAAAACTCAGAACACCAATGACTCAAGAAACATGCTGCTCACACCAGGGCTGAGCAGCAGTACTTCATCAGCACACAGGAATTAAGCATAAGTGTCAACACCTGCATCTTCCTCTCCCTGCTGCTCAGGATAAACCCTGATTGACTGGAACAGGAGATCACATTAAGGACAGCTGGTTCTTGAGTCTCGCTGGAATGGAATAAAGCTAATGACTCTGTGTTGAAATAGGAGTTTGGCTAACACTGATTGCCAAAGTTACTATTTTCTTTTTATTAACCTAGAGGAGTATAAGAACTTTTTATGCTCTTTGAGGATGCTGAGGAATTGCCTAACAAATATCTGTGTAAAAATAGTGAGGGAAAAGAGGATTAAGGTATTGCTCTTTAACTATTGCTTTGACTTGTTTTATACCTTTTTTTTTAATTAATTTTGTCATAATAGTGATGCTGACTAGTTTATTTTGTTTACTTCAAGCATATGAAGGATATTACAGCTCTAATATGCACCCACTAGACAACTGTGGAAAGAAAATTAGGTAGAATACTTACATATGTGTGAAGGTAGCCATTTTTACTAGAGCCACCTCACAAACTGGTACAGGACTGAGAGAGATGAGCCCTCTTCATTTACTGAGGCCACACAGAATCCAGACTCCACTGAGATTAAATACCTCGTATGGATATTTATGTGGTTTATCTGTGTCCCTTATTTCTCAAGTTGTAGAAGTGGCTTTGCAAGGCAGACATCAAATACTAATTATGTTATTTACAACCTCCACCTCCCCTGAAACTGAGCATAGTATGCTCTTCTATTTGCTGAGGTGAACTATTTCTTAATTGCCAATTTCATTTGTAACAGAAGCTTCAAAGCATTGCACTTAGTTAAAAAAAAATCAATTTGCATAATGTGGTAAAAGTGGTTCTCATGCTGTGTTAGAATCTCTCTCAAACGCATTTCATTTCATGATGATGGCAACTGTATCCCCCAGCGAGTCACAAGCATTATTGCACTGGGTTTTGCTCCAAAAGACATGTAAGCATATACATAACTTGATCAGTTTTCTAGTTTTATTTGTTTTACTAAGTATGTTCTTGAGCTTAAAATTGCACTCATACCTAGGAACTTTGCTTGGCTGGAGCCTGGCTGTTGCCAAATATGGTTGTCCAACAATGACCTTAATATTTCCAACTTTCACGTGCTTGACTGTCAGCTTTTCAAGGTTAAATAAAAATAATGTACTTTGCGATGCTTCTTTATGGCATTATTCTTCATGTTCCAACACGGACTTGTTATATTAGCAAAAAACAGGAAGCTTTTTGTAAGTGATTAGTACCTTTTAAACACAGAAGAAATCATTTGGTCATCTAGTTAGATCACTTACGAAAGGGCTACAGAACTATGTTTTGTCAGGCTTGCAATAAAGCCCAGTAGGTCTTATTTAAAGGAAGCCTACCTCTCAGAAGGCATTGAGATTTAATTTGAAAACATCAGAACATAAAGAAAGCACCTGTACCTTTTTTTGGTTTGTTTGTTTTAAAACAACCCAGGAGCTCTACCATAAGACTTCAAGGCAGAGTCCATTGTTATTGTGAAACTTTACCAAAAAAACCCCTTTGAGTTTCCTGTAGGAATCTACATGGTGTAAATCAGAGATATGAGACTGAGTCCTGAAAGGAGCAGACTCATTGTGCTTGCACTAGTCATTATGTCCACTCATCATATTGATTAGCTTCTCAGTTTTGGTTAGCTCAGGAGTTTCTGCACAGCTTTTCTTCCTGCAAAGTTAACATGAGACTTAAGATACAGAACAATTAAAAGCTTGCTCAAAACCAGATATGTCTTGTTGTACAGTGGTCTTCTGCAAATCAGCCATGTATTTATGCGACACATCAGCAGAATTTTTACGGAATACATATTTCTGTTTTTCTTTTATTTTTCCACCTGTTCCTTTTTTCTTGAAGTTACTGTCCTTTTTAAGCACTGTTTTCTCTGATGGCCATCTTCTACTTTTCATTAAAAGAAAAAAAATATGCAGAGTGCACCACTTTCCTTCTTCCATGGGAAGACCTTCAGCCTTGGTTTCATGCATATGCTCTTGGGATATTTCACATGTGAGTCCCTGAGCAATTTGTACACAAGATTTTGTGCAATCAACAAGAAAACTGGGAACTTATTGAAAAGACAAGACAAAAAACAGCTGACCTAAACCCATCAGAAACATCTAAATATTCTGAGGTATCTTTCTTAGGGTAGTGATCTTGTACTGTTGTATGTTTGTTAGCAATGAATATATCACATTAGTATTTTTCTCTTAACCTATCCAAGATACAAACATTGATACTTTTTCTTATCTGTGCAGAGTAATTGTATTGCCACCTAAGAAATCATTTTCTCTATGGAAGTTTACTGTTCAAATAATTTTTTATATCTATTCCTTGTTTTTTGGAGCAGACATATTAGCGATAGCATAGACCCTACAGTGATTTACCTTCGGTACTGGCACACCAAGGAAACAAGGTATCTCAGTTTTACAGGACTGATATTCATCTCCACCTGTTTTCTCAGCTTTAGTGCAGGTATCATAGCTCTTTCTAAAGCTATTCATAGTCTCTCTTGTTAAACATCACTGTCTTCTGCAAAATCAAAAATCTATGGTATTTTTATCGCTGTGAAGCATCTTACATGCTGAATGCAACCCAAATGACAGTGTGAGGAAAGAGTGCTTCCAGAGGGGTGCTGAATGTGCGTAAACACTTACTCTATTTTTCTCATAGCACCTGCCCAAATCCTGTTGCTGACACGTCAAGTGGTGAAAAACATTTGACACCATAACTCTCCAGTAAGTCTTGCTTCTTGATTCTTCAGTAGTGGAAAAAGTTCTCTTTCTCATCACAAATGCTTCTGGACCCATACAAGGGAAATGTTTTTTTTCATGCTTCTTTAAAGTGACCAGTAAGTGTATCCATTCTTTAGGTTCTTCTATCCAATCTATAATTCAAAGGGCAATAAAACTATTCAGCCTCTGCCATAGAGTCAAAACCAGCTTTCCTAGGGGCACAGACTCCTTCAGCTTTCTTCAGAACCTCATGGTAAATTTTCCCTGTCTTCTATCCAAGCAGCAAGTGCAACTCCCAACAAAGCCATGAAATGGACGTGGGTTTAATGTAAAAATGGGTACAGCTGACCACTTTCCCTGCCCCCCCAAAATATTGGAATTACTATTTTATAAGGATATTTGGTAGTAACTTCTTCTAGAGAAAAACATACATTCTTCCCCATTTTCATCTTGTTCTTGTAATAGCTTTTTGAAAATATGATGACTTGCATATTTTATTTTTAAGTGGACTAATGTACAACACAGCTTTCTGTATATATCTCTTGCTGCAGCAGGAGTCTATCAGATATCTTGGAAACATGACGTGCAAGGACAGAATGCAAAAACTTTGATTGTTTAGGCTTAAGAGGAGAAAAGCAATAACAGGCATGGAAACAGTGTTCAGATATGTAAAAAAGGAAAGGGATAATATATTCTCCATAGGTACAGAAAACAGGCAAGAAGCTAGAGATTTGCATTTGTCATTAGAAGATTTCAACGGTAGGTTATAATTAAGCACTGAAATAGGTTGGAATATGGAGATATTTGATGTATGTCACTGCGGATATTTAAGGCTACACAGGCATCTGTCAGGAATTATCTAGGTTTTGCTGACCTTGCTTATGGACAAGCATTGAGGCTTGTGAGCTTTTAAGGTCCTTTGATTCCGTGCTTGCTACATTCTTCTAACAGTTTTCAGTAAGTTGGATAACACCTCAAATTCTTCAGCTTAGCCAGATACCACAAAAAAATAAAGGCAATTTCTGAATATTCTCATATCCCCTAAAAGTTTCAGCTGTTTACTCTTTCATTTTTCCATTCAGAGACTTTTTTTTTTAAGATGGGTTTCCTCCTGTACTATATGTTGTTCACATTATATGTGATCCAAAGTACCTAATCTTTCAGGGAAAGAAGAAAGATTGGCAGAAAGATAATCATGGAAGATTCAGTGAAAACTTATACTCAGTGAATGCCAGCTATCAAAACCAAACTATTAAGATATAACATTCATAGCACTGTATTATCTTGTGTACTCTGGGTTAGACAACTTACCTTTAGATTGACATAACCACATGACTGAGGGATCATCTGCAAGCATTTCTGAAGCAATGCCTATAGGAAGATTACTTTTCATTCAGTGAAAAAGATTTGCAAAGGGAAATTAGTGTTATTCCAATATGCCAACCAAAATAAATGGCTTTTCTTATTTGAAACATGTTAGAGCGTATGTATAATTTTCTTGGTGGAATAAAGGTGTAAAATGAGACCTGCCTGATCTGTTGGTCAGCTGAGATAGAGTGACTTTCTGACATTCAAATTAAAACCAATAAAATCAAACAGCACATAATCAGCTACAGCCCAGGAGAATGACTAAGAGCATGAAGAAACCTTTGTATTGGAAATTACCAACACAGAACATGACTATCTGCCAGAAGAAATGATAGAAGGCGACCTGGTATTCATATGAATGACAGATTTTTTCTTTCCCAATCTCCATCTGAAATACAATTTTCTCATGCTATGAAACTGTAAAATACTGAAATATTCCAGTTAATAATAAGAAGGTAGAAGTCCTTATTTCTCAGTCATATCTTAGAAAGATAGGGAAATAATAAATACGAATGTAACATAAAACGTTGTTGTGCAAGAGAATTTAATCAGAAGATTAAAAGAATTCACTTATAACTGTAGCTTTTGATCAATGAAAAACACATTTGGTAATGCTGATGAGAAAGAGTTTTTCATTATGTATTAATACCACTCTTCTATTAAGAATACTTGCTCTTGTTAAAATAGGAGTGAAAAATTACCCCTGAATCCCCTGTGCTTACTTTAGTATGCCTTGGGCACTTTTTGAACTTTCATAATGCATTCAAAAGTTTTATAATATTATGGACACCACTAACTAAGCACATTTATAACAATATTATTTGGAATTATGAACTCAGTGGCTAAATATATATTTTTTAATTCTGCCAAGAATTCTGGCGACATTAATCCTCATTCCTTCTTCTGTTTTCCCCATGGAAGGAGGGGAAAAAACATGCTGAGGACTCACAAGAACCATCTGGGCAAGTTCCCATCTTTTTTTCTTCTCAGGAGGAAATTTTCTCTTATTGTGAAGATGGATGTTGACTAGAAGTCCTGCAGAATCTTATATATCAAAAAATCAATTTTAACCATGAGTCAATATTTTCAAAAAATACAAATTTTTTATTACACTGAGTCAGTCCTTGTCTAGAAAATTTAATTCAGGTGTTGAGGTGGATATTTTTCTTTGTTCTATTGTGAATAATAATTCATTTACTTTCCAAATACAATTCTATTTATCCCAAACCATTTTTGAATTTGTAATTGGAGTAGCTGAATAACCTTACACCTTAAAGAAACATTTTGGCATGACATGGTATTCCTTGGGCTATCTGATATTTCAGGGACAAGAGAATTCATTAGGGACATAGGAGCCTGTAGGAATGCTCTCTACCCAGACAGTGTTTTACCTGTCAAAAGTAAAAGGCCAAAAATGCTTTGGGAATTTTTCTCAATCTCTTCTGTTGACATTCTTCCAATCCGAGAAAATAACTAAGCAAGTTGTAATACTATGTCCCACTCTAATGTCTCTAGAGTAGGTTGCAGACCTGTAAGCTAGTGGTGTAGCTCAAGGAAATTCCCGCAGCCATTTTGCCTCCAGCACCCTTCTCTCCCTTGCTCTCCTCACTCCCTCCCTCAGGTCACACTGATGCACCTGCTTGGAAAGTCATGCCGTAAACTGGATCACTAAAAAAGTTCTGACTAACAACAACGACAAAACTTATTAATTAACTAGAGAAATAAAATCATTATTGTATGTATATTTTAAGTGATTCTACACTAACTTTGGGAAAAAAAAAAAAGAAAAAACACTTTAAGCAGACAAATACATTTTCCTATAATTAACAGATACTTCTTAAAAAAGGGCAGCCTAGAGAGCTGGAATGATAACAGCACTAGGTTTTTCTTCTCCAAGCTTCTGATAGAGCACATAAGAGGAACTATTCAGTATTTACATCTGGAGGTATTTAGTCTATAGTACATAGATGTCTACGTAAATAATTCATTATTTTTTCAGTTAGAAACCAGGTAGAAGCATGATTCAACATTTGCTGTTGGGTAATTTATAAAGCTGGAAAAATCAATCTCAGGGAAAACAATAGGAGCCAAACATGCTGAGTTACCATCCTCTTCAGTCTTGTTCTCTGGCTAGCTTTACAGGGATGAAGAGCCTCAGAATGGAGTATTGCAACATATGAGAGAAAACACAGATTTATGACTTTTCTTTGACTGTCTCACAGTTCTCAATACTGTTGCAGATTTATTTTAGGTCTTCTGTGGTACAGTGATGTTTCTTCATAATGGCTTGCCTAACTACAGAGCTCAACTCTGCTTTCTTTTGGGACTGCATGGCTCAGAAGGTCATGGGTGTTTTGTGCTTGGCTAAATCTTAAATTGCTAATGTCAGTGAGGATGAAGGGAATAACTGCAGCTGGTATGCCTTCCTTGTACATGTTTTCAGACAGGATCGCTCTATACATTCCATAAATGCTTTCAAAATCGGTTCCCATTAAACAAACCAGCATGTGCTTAGGGATTTCAGTAGCCTGCTAAAAGTAATTTTCTTCCAATCAAGTCAGTTTTAAAAGGGTATGTGTTTCCTCTATTATAAACATGCTGTTATGCTTTGGAAGACAAAGCCCTAGTTCTCCTCTCCCCACTGCTCCCTCCCCTTCTTCAGTATACCCCCTGCTCTGGAATGCAAGACTTTTTATTCATGTCTTCTTTCATTCCAAAGTTTTCAGAGTCATGCCATATTGGTGGGAACAGTGAAACCAGGCAGCGTATCATAACTTTCACTTAACAACCACAGCTCAAAGGAGACAAAGATATAGAGTGCAGGACTGTGTTTCTTGGAACCAAGGAGTGTTAGAAAACAAAGCTTTTCTCCCCTCTTCCTACATTAAGCTCATATTGTAAAAACAAACAAACAAACAAACCCAAACAAAACAAACTGTGAGATAATGAGTAGAATAATTAATAGCATAATGAATAGAATAAAAGCATTTGTTACTATACTGTCTTTTTATATACTTTTATTTTTGTGCAAATAAAATTATTGTGATGTAATAAATTTTATTTTTTCTTCAATAAAAATTTACACGGACATGCTGTAGAATTGCCATTTCTAAAAGTCCCAAGTAAAAAGAAAAAATGAAATGAGAACTTAGGAAATGGGATGCCTTTGAGTTATTGCAGCCACAGAGTTTGAAGGCAAACCCAGGAAGACGGACTTTTTTTATTTCATTTTTTTTTTTTTTCTTTCCTCATGACCTGGTTTTTATTCTTCACAGGCTTGTGATTTGGATGAGAACCATGACACTCCCTGAACACGTACCTAATTTGAACTGTAGTGTATGCCATAATATGTCCCAGCAGGAAGATGTAAACAGTGCCATAGAGAGTAAGAGAGTGAGTGTTGAACAGAGGATATGAAGTAACACTGTTTATTTATGTTCCAGATCACAGTAACTTAAATACTCTTCTTTTCACATTTAGTAGCACTAATGATACCTCTTACTAATATTAGCGTGGTGCACTGCCAACAGCTGGAGGCCAATGCATTATTTGAGATTTCAAGGACAAACTACAGAGTGTAGTGCATTTAGATACCCAGCTTTATTGCCCATTAAATGGCTGTTAAGCAGCATCAGAAGAGGGAATTTTTTTCATGTATGTGTGCATTGCTTGAGGTTAAATTTCAGTTTAAAAAAGAACTTCCTTTATTTCAGATAGACTGTACATATTATACTTTTAATTGAAACATGTATAGCTCGTTCTGATTGGATATACAGTGTGGGAAAGATTTTCATATCTATTTCAGATTTATCATATAGTTCATTTTTTTCAAGACAAATATTTTTAAAATTTTTATTTATGGCTTTGAGGTTGATAATTTTGAGTTTAACAGATTATTCTTATTTTGTTGAGAACAAAATGTTACCTAACCAAGAATCAGTGACAAAACCTCGTATTGACAGTAACAAAACACATATTGACAACTACAACTAAAATCCATATAAAAATCTCCATATACTGTCTACAGAATGCCTCCCTGAATTGTTGAAATTGGTGTAGTTATGAAATAACTACCACTTACCTGCTCTTTCTACCACACAGTTTTAATTGGTGAAGGATTCTTTACATCCTGTTCTAAACCACTTTGCTGCTATTAAGTTTAAGAGCCAATGGGTCCCTCTGGGGATAATAGTAGCTATTCAAGTGCAAGATCATTAGAAAAACCTGGAATTTCCAAGTCATGTTAGGAAAGGTATCTTTAAAAATGTGTTTCAAGAGCCATGACATCTTATGTGCAGCAGCCCAAGACCACAATTGGCTGTGTTACTACTGAGTTAATGGTACAATGGAATCTCGATTCCAGACATAAAAGCAATATGATAAGAATATAAGGATTGTGAAATTTAAAATTTACATTCATAAATTACAGGTTCATTAATTAATCTGGGAACTCTGTAACAGGTCAGGATTCCCTTCTTACCAAATTTGCTTTGGTACGTAAGTGGCAATTATCTCCGTTCTTAATGACAGGGGTAGAAAATGACTGATTTCATTGAGCAGTTGCTAGCAGATGGTAACACCTCATCTAGCTCTCACAAGAAACTGAGACTGGAAGAATAATATTCATGAACCCTCCTTAGTCATCAGGCTGTCCTGATCCTCACCCGGCCAGTTACTAGTTTAAGGGATACTCCCATCTTCCTCTTAGCAACCATCTTCCTCTTCCCAAACCCTATGGGTGAACAATTAAAGGAGCTATTGGTTTTTTTTTTCCTTTCTGCAAACTAGACAAAGGTCTTTACCTAACACTTCTCTGAAGAACACAGCAATACAAGGGGCTAACATAAACATTCTCCTTGCTAGTAGATACAAGATTGTGAAAAAAAAAAATTACTATAGAAAATGATTCCAAAGTACTAGTAGCTTTTTTTAGATCTTATGAATTGCTGTAGCACCACTCTGAATAAACTGAATATTCTTTGATTTTTGAAATCCAGAGTCAGATCTTATTTTTATCTATTATTGATTCCTTTCTTAATCAATGGAACTCCTTGCCAGAATAAGTGCTGTTTCTACAGGGGAAAGGTTTATAAAACTAAGTAATCTAGCAGTTGAGTGAAAATACAGAATCCAAAATATACAAACCTCGAGTTATTGTATATCAAGATCTGAATTGTGCACAAAGTGCCTAATTTTATTATTAGCCTCTGCCAGTAAATAGCACATTATTAGCAGTTACATAAGCATCTCACAACTGGTCAGCTGAAAGCTGCATTATACTGCTAACATAAGGAAACCCCCTAGAAATAGTAACAAAATCTGTTATATTTTACAATGAGATAATAAGATATGACTTTATTATCAGGAATAGATAGACACATAAAAGAACCTATTGCTTAAGCTTAGTGATTCTCTTTGTGTAACATATTACTTAGACCTTCAGTATTGATTCAAACTGAACTGACTCCTTTGGGTTGTATCATTCAGATATGTTTGATCTGATCATCTTTCACTGGTAGGGAATGAGAGGAATCATGACGGACAGGGAGTATATGTTTTGGTTTTAGTTCTGATAACCAAAATTGGATCCAACTGGCAGAACGTATTTCTGACATTTTGCATGAAACCTGGTCTATCTTTTGCACGGCCGTGAGATGGAGGTTATAACGATTGGCTTAACAACACAAAAAGCAGACGTAGTATCTGTCTTGAAGATCTGATCATAGATAGCTCAAAAATACTGATCAATAAAGCAGTTCTCCTTTACCAAAGAAACTTTTTACTGAAAGTGACCACCTACAAAACCCCTAGTTGAAAGCAATAAAATAATAACAAACGTACAGGAAGGGTAATCCTATTAATAGTAAGGGTTAAACCTATATGGAGGATAACCCTTTTACTGTTAAGTGTTTGTATTTATAAGACTCAGAAGAGAGAAAGAAAGTTTGAGAATTCATGTGAAACTGTAAGGATGAGGAAGGTATTTCAACTATAAGAACAGCCTTCAGTACGACCCTAAGCAAATAGTGGAGTGTGTGAAAAAGGGATGGAAAAAGGAAAATTGGTTGATGGAATGAGGGTAACAAGGAAGCACTATTGTGAACAAGAACAGAGTTACGTATGGTTGAAACTTTTACAGACCCTTAGAGATAAGGACTAAGTGCTCAAAGAAGAAAACAAGTCAATGCTGAAAGTTAATCAAGATGTGAGTGCTAAATGTGGATATTAATTCGAGCTGTTGCTGCCTCAGTGACCTGGAGATCAAGAAGGTAGAAATGAGACAGGCTAGGTGATTAGTGACTAACAGTCAATATGTGTATAAAATACAACACGGTTTTAGCACCTATTCCTACATTATTATTTCAGGATGCTCCTGACAGCTGTCCCTATTAAAGGATCTATAGCTAACTTGTTCTTTGAAAGTCCATGCTGCATCCCTGTTTACACCTGTGACGTACCTGTATGAAACTCTGGCTGAGCTGAGCTCAAGGATGTTGGCTATACAGTACTACTAGCAAACACACTATCTATTTTTACCCACCAAGTTGATATGTATTTAACTCCAGCATTGTCCTGTTTCAGAGGACTTGCCTGCCTTGGCTTGTCAGTATTTGCACTGACATTGTACCTAGAGATGTTCTAATGAGCTATTACTAACACCTTAAATTAGACACTGATGAAGAACACGTGCTGAATTTGGCTAAGGTTTATATTTTTTGATGCTCTTGAAAGACACAATCAGTTTTTCTGGTGTAAAACTACCAGTCTTATGGACTGTACTACGAAGTTATACACATTTCCTTTCTTCATTAGGATGCTTTTATATCATAATGGCATGATGTACAGCACATGCTTAGAACTAGATGATCTTTAAGGTCCCTTCCAACACAATCTACATATTCCACAAATCAAGTGGAAGAAAACTGAACAAATGCAATTATGACAAAGCTAACTTCCCTCTGACTTCCTTTTGGTTATCATGAATATAGTTGTATCTTTAAGAGTCCAGTCAGCTGTGTCCAGCTGTTTTGTAAGGACACATCATTAGCAAATTCATTACATCAATGAAAACATGTATCTGTTTTCTTTCATTTTTTTAAAGAGTTTTGTACACGAAAATAGGTAAAAAAATGAATAAATGTTCAAGAACTTTTTTTCATGTGGTACAAAATGTAAACATAAAAGAGTGCTATACTACTTAAAACAAATATAAAACTACTTAAAAAAACCATTTGGTGTGTGCTTAGACTCCTGCAAAAACCCCCGAGTTTCCTTTTTCTGATTTCTCTTCTGCATTCACAGAGACTTAACAGGCATCTCCCTGAAAGTATTTTTGGCTAGATAAAAGAGTTTTACAGCTCTGGGGAAAAGAACCTTACTATTGCTCTTAACTATCCCCTTGATACTTTCATAAAAATGTTAGACCAAACAGAATCTCTCCAGGAAATTCCTAAACTCTAACCTTTCAGGGTCAGAGAATGCAGCAGACAGTTTGTTGTCTTGAACAGTGACCTCAGTGCAGTCCTACTCCAAACAAACTTTTAGATGCTATCTATGTATTATCTCGGGGGAATTCAGTGCTAGCCCTCAGAGATCAACAGTAGCACTTTTTGTACCACTTTCTTCACTTTCTACAAAGAGTGAGGAAATGACTCTCGAATCCATTAAGTTTCAAGTATGTTGCAGTTATTGATTCTCTTAGAATAGCCCTAGTTATGCAAAAATTCTATATTGAAATAAGCTTTGAGAAGTTAAATGTGCAATATTTGAGTCTTTATGATGTGAATAATTCTGAAGCCAGAGCAGTTTTTGTGCATGTTTAGGATATTATAGGACTGAAAGAGATTTTCTGGGTAACCAATAACATTTCTGTTGTAATACAGAACACGTATAATTTTTTCATAAACGTAGGAAATTCCTTCTTAAAAGTAGTTTTAAGAGTCGCTTTCTTACTTCATATAGGCCACTATCAGATAGAATTTACCTCTTAGATGAAATACAAATTAGAAAGCCTTGTAGAAATCACTGGATTTGTTCTTTTATGAAAATAAACTTATAGGGAAGATTACCTAGTTTGACATTTTTTGAGATTTCAAATTCTACCCACTAAAAGTTGCATATTACTTATTTTTCCATTAACATACAAATTATGTAAAAGAAAGTTTTGCCCATATATTTATAATTCTAAATAATAATAAAAAAAGAATTTTGAAAAAGCTGTATATAGAGAGGAAATTATTCAGTGGGTTTGTCAAATATACTAAAGCCATCAAACTAATAGCTATTGTTTGGGTGAAATCATATACTAGAATAATCTTAAGGTTCCACAATAATAATGTATTCCTTTTGGTATAATTGAGTATTCAGTCAACAAAAAAGGCTGTTTAGAGAGACTCTTGTGAATTCTTGGGGCTTCTCAGGACAGGACACATTCCAAACTTTGATCAATCTCTTCTAGAAAAATTACTCAGTGACATTTCTTGCTATTTTACCCACTATTTTCTCCCAGAAGGCTGAAACTTAAAGATCTCTGTACTGCTCCAGCTGTAAAAGCACATCTGTCAGTTTAAATTAGATAGACAGCTTCCTATAGCCAAGGGGCAGACTAATGCCATTAACCTTCAAGCTTTACAAGAACTTTTTGGTGTTCCGTTTTCAAATGCAATACATAGTAACTGCATGTGAAGATGATAAATGCTGTGAAGAGTCAACAAAGTGCATAGTATTATTTGTGAAGGCCTTTAGACAAAAATTTTTTTTTAGGTTTTCATAATACTTTTAATGCTCATATAAAATTTTAAAAGCGTGCACTTACCAAGTAGTAGATTTTTAAGAAGAAATATGTTCTTTGTGGTTTACTGTAATCTTATAAACTATAGACTAGATGGGAGTAGTATTCAGCTGGATATGAGAAACCTCTCTTGAGTCTCTAAACCTCTCAGTGTTTGTTTGTAGTGCTGTTCTGGTTTCAGCTGGGATAAAGTTAATTTTCATTCTAGTAGCTGGTATAGTGTTGTGGTTTAGATTTAGTGTGAGAATAATGTTGATAACACACCGATGTTTTTAGTTGCTAGGTAGTTGTAGTGCTTACACTAAATGAAGGACTTTTCATGTTCCCACGCCCTACCAGGTGCAGAAGCAGCTGGGAGAGCACAGCCAGGACAGCTGGCCCAGACTGGCCAAAGGGATATTCCATAGCATATAGCGTCATGTTCTGTATACCACTGGGGAAGCTAGCTAGGAGGCGGGATCGCTGCTCAGAAACAGACTGGGCATTGGGGTTTTATTCACAGGTAGTGAGCAATTGCATTTGTGCATCACTTGTTTTACATTTATTATTATTGTTGTTATTATTATTCTCTTCCTTTGTTATCTTATTAAACTGTCTTTATCTCAACCCACAAGGTTTTTTTCCATTCTCCTCCCCATCCCCCTGGGGGTGACAGGTGAGCGAGTGGCTGCGTGGTGCTTAGTTACTAGCTGGGGTTAAACCACGACAAGTGGTAGAAAATATATCTCTGTCTCTGTGGCATTCTTAACTTGATAGCCAGACAGAAGGAAGTGAGAATCAAAACGACCTTTCTGCCCCTCCCCATTATAAGCGCTGTGCCTGAAACATACTGAACATGATAGGAACAGTCTGAATTATCTGAGTAGCAAGGAAATTTGCAATGTGGTAACTACTGCACAGTACTAGATAAGATTATTATGCTTTCTCATGCCTTCAGTGGTTTTATAAAGTTGCAGTTCCTTTGTGTCTGTCATTTATAGATCTGCATATCCTCATTAACAGATCATGTCTTAAACAACAACCACATCACACAAGATGCTTATCACTGTCACATATAGCATAGCTCTCATGACAAAGTTGGTTTGTGGTTTTTCTTTTAAAAAAAGATACATGTGAGAGTTAATGCTGAGTGGAGATAGAAATCTTCAAACAAACTGCCTGGAAGAAGCAAAATGCTTGCTTTGGAGCGAAGAGGGAAGTGTATAACCATAAGCATGGGCAAGTTGTAAAGCTGGATTTCATATATGATGTTATCATGTGAAAAAGTATAGAGAAGTAAAAGGGAGAGGTTAAATAAATTACGTGTTGCAGCCACCCTTTCTCTAAAACAATAAGAACATATGGAAGTTTCAAAATAAATTAATTGCTTATATACATTTTCTTTACTGCATTTCAGTTTGCACCTAAATTGGATGTAATAAATAATGAAAACAATGAGCTCAGTTTTAAAAGGAGCTGATGAATCCTTCTGTGAAGCGCAAAAAACACAATCCCCAATCCCGCTGACTCCTGTGCTATCTAAGGACATTCAATTATTTGACTGAGACCTAAATGAAAGAAGTGTGGCAGACAGCTTAATGCAGAATGTCAGAAAAATGGTCCTCAGGAAAAACCACCCAGATGTGTCAATGAATATAGTAATGTAATTCTTTGATTTTATGAACCAGACACATGGTTCTCTCCTGTGGAGTGTCCTTCATTACTCAAAACTGCCTTTTCAAATTGGGTCTCTGATGGACGAATTCAGATTCAATAAACAGTTGCCAAAGGTTTTTGGAACATACATTTAAGACTATTCCCATGCTGCTAATAAGTATTATTGATCTCACTGTTTACCTGTCAGATTAGTCCACTGTTGCCAACAGCAAAGCCATGCACTGCTGGAAATTATTAGTTATCAGCACAAGGTAAGTGAGCATTTGTTGAACAATTTTAGTAGCGAAAGGAGAGGAAAAACACAGCAGTATAAATACTGCTTCATGCTAAAGACAGCATGAACCAAAATACTGTGATTAAAAAACCCTTCTGCAAGTTTTAAGAAACATATAATAAAAAATACCAAATGTTTCCAAGTTAGAAAGACTTTCTTTTAAGAGTCAACATCTGATGAAGTTCTTATCTTTTTATCTTAAGACTGCTGACTGCAAAATTTTCTTTCTCTCTACCCTTAAGCTTCTCACTGATGAGCACACCACACATTTTGTGGAATGAACTTAAGAGATCCATAACAATTTGATAAAGAACTGTCACTGGAGCCTAAAGAGACAGTTTACATTGAGCAAGAATCATGAATTCTTACTTCTTTCAAGATGCAATATAAATTCAGTTTCTATCTGTAGCTTCTGCCCACACTCTATATGGGTCCATATGACTGCAAAACTTAAGTCTGCGATAACCACTGTTATCTTGTATGATGTATTGCTGTAGCCTCTATGCTCCCATTATCCATCATGGAATTTTTTTGTCAAAAATGGTCAGTTTAATGGAAACAGGGAAAGAAAACTTTTCCACAGACAGTAGAACTAGGCATCAAGTTTTAGTAGAATGGCTTTTGTTATCTTGCTGCCTTTAGCTGAAGACCTTTAGCACTAGGCCTCAAGGCCTGCTTGCTTTTGTGACATTCTCTCTGATCTAGCTAAGTTGTTGTTTTGGGTTTTTTTCCGTAACAGAGTAGTATAAATAGGTGGCATGGAAACTGTACTTATCTTCTCATGACCTATATGTTGGTCATTAGAACAGAGATTAAAAGGCTGAAAGAACTTAGTTTCAGTTTTCTCAGTCAAAATAGTGTATTGAATCCAGGTCTTTCTTATCTGAGGAGAGTGCTTTAACCAGTAAGGTATGTATAAAAGCAAAAGTGAGAGGCCATCACTGTCACCTCTTCTAGACAGATTTTGAAAGAAAGGATACAGGCAGCTATCTGAAAAGTAGCATTTGGGCTGTGAAGTTTGAATGGGAGGAGACACCTCTCTGCAACACTGAGAAAAACATCTAAATAAAGGATAAGGATTTGAATTAAACCACATTCCTGTTTTCAGGCTTATGTTGGGCCAGCAGGAAGTGGCTTTCTGCTCCAAGTGTTGTTGATCATTTCCTAGGCGCTGTATAGGAACTGGGGGACAATGACGCCAGTTAGGCACAGAGCTGCTCAGCACTGTAGCATCAAGTCTGTTTGTTTTTGTTTTTTTTTTTAATCTAGTCTTAAGTTCCTTTCAAAATATTGCACAGGAAAACCAGTAGAACCAGAGACTGAATGTGTATCTGCAAAGTCACAGTTCCCTGCCATAGCCACAAGACCAACGTTCCTAATGAGGAGCTACAACAGACTTGAGTCACTGTGGTTGTGGTTTTGCAGAGTAACATTTTACCTTCTAATTTAATAATTGTCACATTATACTTATGTTAATTTTTACTTTTGAATAAAGGTTTGTATTTGGCTTATGGTTTTTCCCTCATATTGTTTTTTTGAGAGAGACTGCTAGAAAAGTTCTATGTCAAAAGAAAAATATTTCTTATAAATTGTATATAGTACATCTAGAAATAAACAAAGCAGTTTCTCACACTACTTACGTTAACATTTAAACTTCATTATTATGATATTTCAAAAATACTACCAATATTACATAAAGCACATACACATGAGTAGCCTTTAAATAGAACAATATTTTTTTAAAATGTTTATAAAATAGATGTTGAATGCTCTTGGCATGCATAAATTTTGGCTAGATGAAATGACTTCTAAAGGCTGCATCTCACAAGTTAGACAAGGAGTTATCAATGACCCAACATCAATACATGTTTTGTTGTTCATTTACTGATGCTGACAACTATGGTCTTATAGTTTGAAATTTTTCTCCCCACTTTAAAGATCACGGGTTTTCCGAATTCTTTTAAGAGAATTTTCCTAGGTTCTCATCTATTAGTACCACATAAATACCACTAAAAGTCCCCATTAAAATAAGAGAACAGAGCTGAATTTTTGATCAGTTAAATATTTGGACAGCTCAGTTGAACACTAAAAGTCTACGTTTACCGAGTCAGTACACAGCGGTATCTGAAATAATAAAAGGGTAAAAGGCATTATCTTAAACTCCACAGTGTGGTAACTGTTGGGAAATGGACTGTCTTTTTAAGTAAAGACAGCTGACCGCTAGGCACTTTTAGTACAATAGAAACATAGCTGGGTTTAGTACATACTGAAAATATATTCTGAGTTAATTGAGTTCGCCTGTAAGCAAACATCTGTAATTCTCTTGCTAACCAAAGCAGGAATTTTTATGTGTCTCTTACATATTATCAGCAATCTTTAACGGAATGTCTTTACAGCTACGTAATCTACAAGAAGTGCCAGGGAAGCCTGTCCTTTTGCCCTCTTATTTATACCTGATTGCTTTAGAATCATTACTGACTAATGATACTAAAAACTGTGGTAGGTCAAACTGATACAAGGGTATTCTGGTACCTCTTTCAAAACAATTTACAGATTACCCTCAAATCCCTCATAATTTCTTCTAGTAAAGGCCACATTGAATCTCAGAATAAATGCAACACAGCAAATGTGTTTAGTGGAATTTAGAAATCCACTCAAGCATTTGCTACTCAAATGATGTTTCAGGCTACTAATACATGTCTGTTTTTCAAGGAGGAAATACCAAAGAGTCCTTAAAGAGAACTAGTTTCTATACAGTTAGAACCCACCCCCAGTAAAAACTATTATTTTCATTTCAGAAATATTTTGCAGTCCCAACCTGAACAGGGCTCTGATGTACGATGCAATCTGTAGAAATATAGTATACTTTCCGTACTTAGAATAATTTTACTATCCTGAGTAAAAGAACACATTTCAGTAGTGACCTAATACGCACAATAGAAACTAAACCGCTTCCATACTACACAAGCGGGTTTCCTGAAGTTGTTCTCTATGTTCAGTACCCTTTCCTTTTGTTTACTCTTCTCCAATGTTCATATCATTTGACTATGAAAGAGGTTATTTTTATACTAAACTACAAAGTTTTATTTAGATAGCGTTATGCTTCTATATTTTACTAAAAATGAAAATAAAGCAGACTCCTGCTAATTGAATCCTAAAATGTCTCAGAATACCACAACGGTCAGCATTGCACAAAAATGGCTAACAAGTTTAAACCCCACACATTCTAAGTGCTCTCAGATGCTTTTTTTTCTCTAGGGGTACAACCAAGCAATACAGTTTACAGTTCATTACGTTGTCTGTTATATTTGGTACATGCAGTAGTTATGCTGAACTGTGGTAACAGAAAACTAAGTAACCAGTAGCGTGCTCCAAGTTGAAATCAAGCTTTGCCAAAAATAATGTATATACTTCAGCATATTTTGTCTTTACACCAAATTTGTACTGGACTATTATTTGTTGAATTAATTGTGTTATCCAGTTAGAGATTTATTTTGTTTAAATGTAAGTTTTCATATTTTCTTTTCATGTAATAAGATGATATGTCATATAGTATAAAAATAGCAGAATATAAGATAGCATCACTTGGTATTATGTAATGTTCTAAACTTAAGAGTTTCTTTCATAAAGAGTAGGAAAAGATTTATTTGTTGTAGGAGCCTAACTCTATGAAGCTAGACTCTGTTGACAATAGCACTCAATGGAAGCCTTTCCTATACAAGATGATTGACATGCATTTATGTATTGTTAATACAGAAAACCATTGCTTCATTGACTTATTATGTAAATCATTGACGCTACATATGTATAAGAATGAATTATAAATTGCATAAGGTATATGATATATATGATATATATGATATATAGTTATATGATATATAGTATATACAATATACTATATAGTTTACAGTATACAGTATATAGAATATAGTATATATAAAGATTATATAGGTTGATCCAAACCTGTTGAAGTGAATAGTTCCTAAATGAAGCTTCCTTAAATAGACTTTATTCAAAGTCTTAGATAACAAGGCACAAATGGTGCTTAGAGATTCCCAGGGTCCACAGATGAAAGAAAAGGGGGATTTCATGATCAGAATTCCTTGATATTGGTATGGGCTCCAACCAGTTAATACCAGAATAAATACCAACCATAACTGACATTTTCTGATCTCCATATCTCTTATATTAGTCCAAATCCAAGAAGTATTTAACAGAGGCTGTAGCCCATGTATGGTGACCAAGCAAAGAGAGCAAAAATTGTATTAACTACTTGACAACAAGGGAAGGCAGGAAACCAAAGACAAGTGTCTTTACATTCAACAAAAATTAAATAAATAAAGAAAAAATCAGTAATTGGATGAGAAAAGTAGTTTTCCTCTTTTCCTGGATACATAAGGAGTTCTATCAAACAGAATGAAAAACATAATCATCTGAAACATCTTCATCCTGCCTTGCCTATTGCTAAGTGACTAGGCTGCTCTGCTGGCGTGTGAATTCCCTCTGGTTAAAGACATAGTAAACCCATCTTGCAGTCACAGGTCAGCCTGGTGAACTAAGTTAATCACAATAAATCTTACTGTTGCATATGTTCAAAATAACATTATGAGTCTTCAGAGATGATGCAGCACCTAATATAAGTAGCAACATTTAGATGTGACTGGACAAATATGTATAGTATCTACAAATTTAATCTCAAAAACAAATAGAGGGCATTTCTGGCCCTATATTCTAGCCTTTATTTGATTCTTACTGTTGCTGTCCAAAAACGCCCAGGTGATTCTCCCCTGTTCACCAGTCAGGACTGGTCACAGATGCCTCTTTTTCCTTTTTTTGTATCAGCTCACATTCTCATGTTTCTCTTCTCTCACAGTTTCTCACAGAGCTCCTGCTAGCTATCTATTGCAATTAATGATCTAGCAGGCACCTTTGCCTTGGTCTTGGCTCCTGAGTGCTGCTCTAGAGTTGTGAATAGAAACCTGCAATACCACTGTCCCTGCCTTTGCTCCACTGTGAAGCATCTTGCACATTTGTTTCAGTTTTGGTACAGTTCCATGCATTCCATCAATCCATCCCTTTCCCCAAAGCATTCTCTGCTATCGCTGCGAAAAGAGTAACATCTACTAATGCCTATACGGTCCTAGATTTTTTCTTTCTTCTGGTGCTTGAGGAAAACTAGCCACGCTGTGCAGTCTGGTGAAAAGTTGTACGGGCTGGTGATTTACATGTTCATTTATGTTTAGGAGGCAAAGTTCTAGTCCTAGTTGTGTCTCTTGCTGTTGTGTGACCCTGGGAAAGCCATTATTGCCATGGTCTTCCGTTCTGTGACCTGTAAAACTGGCACCTACCAGTGAGGCAGTTTGTGCTGTGTGGGTGGACAGTTAAAGAGAAGAGCTTGAAATTAATAAAGTAGTAAAGCAAAGCTTAACAAACGGACTTTGCCATGATGATGAGACACTACTGTCAGGGTGCAGATTAATGACCAGCAACCTGCGGATTAGGGAAGAAAGTGCTCATTTCATGCTATGAATATTATCACAGCCATGGGATATTTTTGTTGGAAGCGTTATTTCGGTTTTTATTGGAAGCTTTACCTGAAGAGATCATCAGAAAAGTGGGAATACGAAATCCCACTGACTCAGTATGACCTCTGCTGGCCAGAGTCCTACGTTTGCAGAAAGCAAATGTGCAACTCAAATGTAACCTTCTAAAGGCCTGTTAAACTGGTCATATATTAGCTTTGAGTAAGCGTCAATTACTATCCCATATATTTGTAATAAATTTCAGACCTCAGCTGAAAATTTCTGGCACTTGTTGTTTTAGAGTATGAGAAAATTTTTAGTAAAATAGAAAGCAAAATCTAACCTGAAAAAGTTCATTTTTTAAAATAGAGTATGTTCAGCAAGTAAAGGTAGTAGAGTCTTTTTACACTACACTCAAAGTCAGCAATTTGGTAAACCACCATAAGGATTGTAGCAAGTTATGGTCACTCTCAATAAACGATTAAATAGAACTATGGTATTTTTAATTATCAAAATAAAAATATCTCTTTCACTTAGATAATTAACCCTTTCTGCTATACTGAAGTATATATCTTATGCTTTCGGTGTAGGGATTTTGTGCACAATAACTGTTTGCCTGCTCCTCTACTTTTTCAAATCTGTGTAGTTTTAGGATCTTAAACTTTTTGGAGCTGTGAACATCCATGTCAAGTCACTTCATAGGGAAAAGAAATGCATTGCTAAAATTTTATTGATAGTAAATAATAGCCAAAATAATGGTAATTGTGCCTCCTTCATTGTCACTCAGTATTTAATATTTTAGTTGGTAAGTACTGATCAGGTCCTAGCAAAAGCTAGAGGAACGTTTCAACTACATATAACAAAGAAAATTGCTTTCACATCTACAATTGCTAATCAAATGGTCCAAATACATGAAAGCTTATGGATTTTCAACCCTCTGACTCTTTCCTGCACTTAAGACTAATTGGTGAAAGAAGAATAAGCAAAATATTAAAAGAAATTACTTGAGTGAGGTCAGTAGCTTCTATCTCATTATGAGAAGTTTTATTAATTACTGAAGGATAAAACATCATTTATGGGCTAGATTCATAGAAAAGTTAGAGAAAGATCACAAATGACCCACCTGTGTCTTTAAAATTTTTTTGATTGAACTTTACTCCAAAATTTCAGTCTCAGAGTCTGATGCTGAGGGCGCCTAAAATCACTGAATGTGTAACCTTCTGTGAGTGAAGATAAGCTAAGCAGTAAGACATCTGTTTTTTCGCACACTCAGAAGTGTCCGAAATTTAATTGAGTAAGCAGTTGCTTAAGAGGTGGGAAAAGAGCTCAGTAAACTTGCAGTTGTATTAATCTCCAGGTAAAATCTTATTTGGCTAACAGGCAAGTGAAAAGGCAGTTTGTGAGTGTGTTTTGACTGCAGTGCTAAGTCTCTGATGTGTAATCTCACTGAGGTTTTGAGCATTAGGCACAACTGCACACCTAATGCAGGATTCTGGATTCTTATCTGAACAGGCACCTAAACCATTGACAGGATAAGAGGGAGATGTCTTCTAAGCTTTGCATGTCTAAATGTGTGGTGTGCAGTGCCTTGCAGAGTTATTAACTTACGTCTCAGAAGCAATAGTATTGTGCTGGGAATAGCTCGGCACCAGACTTAATTAACCTGGATTTTCAGGTGAAGTATGGCATTGAAATGAATATCCTCCTTCAGGTATGAGTCTGGATCTGGACAGAATCAAAGCTGGGCCTCAACCAGTAATGGAGTGGTCTTTGATGGTCCCTGTTCTACCTTACATAGTCCCCTATTCAGTGCTTGTCCTGTTACAGTATCTGCATGAGCATGGGAAGTTATGATTCTGATATACACTGGCACGCCTGAGCCAGTTTCACATGTAACAACACAAAACACAAGCACTCAAGCTTTAGGAAACAGCAAATTAAGGCTCTTGAAGAGTGTACACTGGCTGCTGGCATAAGATAAAGCCTATGCTGCTCTCTCTTTGCTGTTATTGATAGTCACAATAGCTAGATTAAAATATGAGGGAGTATCTTCCCAATTTCGTTCAACTGTCTACCTATAGTTTTTCACCTAATTCTGCATCATTAAGGAAGGTTGGATGTGTAACTCAGATTCCGCAACAGCTGGATATTTTGACAGTAAGACATGCAATGCTTAAACTTTTGTGGATCTAGTCCTAGCTCCACAACTGTGTTGCTGATGCACTGAGTGTCTACCATCGAATATTCCAAGCCACATGTAAGTCAAAACAATCAGTGTTTAGTAGTGAGATCCATTTCAGTAATTTCAAGACAAAAACCAGTCACTTACTAGTGACTGGGTAGAGTCAGTTGCCTATTCTAAATACTTCTTGGTTACAGTTCATTCTGCTTTATCAACTTGACCAAAAAATTAATTAATAAGAATATTGAGAAATTAAATTTTTGATAAATTATGATGAATATATTTTATCAGTAAAAGAATTCAACAATTACTATATGGAAAGGAATACATGAGCCTACAGCTGATTGATGCTTCTGCAGCAGCTGATGGGGTTAAATTTTTGTGGTGGAACTTTAAAGAATGTGAGGGATAATCTTTTCCTTTAAAGTAATCTTGGAACATAGAGACATTAATCTCATACTTATGGTATCCAACAGCTTGGTCCTTGGTGTAATTAATAAGACTTCTTTTCAGTTGCTGCTAAAATTAGCTTAGTCATGGTTTCCAACTAATACATCTCAACTACATGCCTGCATAATTATGTTGGTTGATGTAACGTAAATTATAGCACTCATAAAAATAATTACTTTTTTTCTAGCATGATATCAAATATAATATCTTTTTACCATTTGACAAAAAACCCAATCAATGCAATCATTTTTGCCAAGAGGAGGTGATATGCTGGTGCTCAGAAAACTGACAATGCAACATAACACTGCATCCACAGGAGAGCAGTCTATGATGTATACTACGATGTCATAATGTTAGATAAGGAAGAGTTGTTTGGTTCAACTGCTTAGAAAATCTTGTCTTTTGTCTCACCACTCTTTATGACAGAGATGCTTTTATCAGGCATAATGAAATAGTCACATATGATGAACACCCTAAAGCAGCAAAACATTAGAGCAATTGCCTGTGCTGAGCACACTGCAATATAAATTAATGAAATAAGAGAATTTTGTGTGTTCAGAATAATTCTCTGGCAAATAGAAAACAAAACATTTAACCTAGCATAGATATTTAAGAGTTCATATAACATTTAGAATGAGGAATTCAAATATTCTGTGTTCCAAGACTTAGAATGACCTTATGACTTTTACAGTTGTTTGGTATCCCTAAGAAGAAAGGCCAATCAAGACATCATTAATGCATTCTATTATTTAAGAATGCAATCAAATCAAGTTTGTAATTCAAGCATTGCAGTTATATTGCATACCGTCTTCTTGCTAGGATTCCACTGGCATAATTTTGTCTGTACTTGTGTGTTTTTTAGTAAGTGCCCATCCTCTACTGGTAGGACCTCATCCATTAAAAGTCAGTACACCTCCATTAGCAACCTCTCCCTGTTATACACAGTTCCTTAAAAACAGGCAAAATGAATAGCAGTGACTATGAAATCTAGGACTACATTTTCCTTTCACTTTTTAATACGTGTTGTGATAAGGATGCTCTATAAATCACCGCCTTCATTGTCTCTTTGCTGCAAGGCCACCACACTTTTATAAATAACATATAACTGAGTAGAGAAAGGTGCTTTAAAAATATATTATCAGTACTCCTTTAGTTTCATTTTTGGAACTATCTGTAATACAGATTCTATCTGAACTACTGACCTTCTCCCATAACAATGAGTGCAATGTTTCATGTCAGTGTTACAAGAAGTTTGAATTCCTTTTAATAACAACAGCTCTGACTTTTCTTTTTCAAACATATTTCAGAATCTGAACTTCATGTTCCTACTTGAAAACATAAGTAATGTGAACAAATATCTTCCTATTCTGTGGGGACTGGGATTTATGATAAAAGAAAAACAGGCACTAGGAGCAATGTGTGCTCCACACATAAAAAGGGAACAGTCAGCTAAACCAGTGTAGTGATGGAAAACAGAGTGGCCTTTGATAGATGTGTAAGTATATATTTCTTCATCATGAGAAAAGGAAACATTCTGGAGTTGTAGAAAGATCTGTAAGCTCTAGCACTAAAACGTGTTTCAGCTCAATACACATCAGGAATGTAGTGCACTAATAAACTGTAAAAAGAGATGGAGGAATGAAGGGAAAAAACAAGGTCTAAGTTTACTTCCAAAGGATATAGACAAATTTTTGTTTAAACTCTGACATACTTCTCAGCCTGTTAGTGCACAAAAATGTCATAATATTTTACCAAGACCCCCCAAAGAAGTATAAAGATTATTATTCATTTAATTTAAATTTAAATGCCATAGAATATTAATCTTTTGATTTAAAGCTTTCTGTAATTTCAGCCTTAGGATTTATTTCCACAGAAGAATATCTAAATCCTCAGAATTACTTAGGTATCTAAATCCTATCTAGGCATATCTTTCCCTTTTTGACAACGTGCCTAAATATCTTAGCTTTTTATTAGTGGCATAAGCTTTACATTTTTTTCTGTGCATCATTTTTCCATTGTTGATGAGTACTTCCTATGTGAATTATTTTTATGCTATGGGAACTTAAAGGAAGTTTTTAACAACTGCCTTTTTTGCTTAAGCGTATTCAGGAAATATTTCATAATGACTGTTTCAGAAAGGTAAACATTTTATTTCAACATGAGTAAAATGGAAAGGTAAAAACGTCAAAGCTAACCACTGTTCATCCTTTCCAAATACAGATACTTAAAGGCAACGACACTTAAACCCTTATGACTGCCAAATTAGTTTATAGATGTAAGATCAAAGCATGTTCAAACTCAATGCTGTTGAATTCAAATTGTTCTTCAAAATAATTGCTTATCTCAGTCTTCTGACATCTTGAACATGTCCATTGCACAAGCTTAGTACTTATCTGTATTTTTGTCATTTTGAGTGGATATCATGGAACAACATCTATCCTGACTACGGTTTGTTTGGCACTAAGTAAGAACTGTTCAGATGGTAAATTGCGATAGGGCCATTTTCTCTTAGACTATAATTCAAATGAATGTATTCACACTGGTACCTGATATTTGATTCTGTATCTATGATTTAAAGAATGTCCTGAGATCATCTAATGTGCATTAGGATCAGCTGCACAACTATTTTAGAATTCTAGGGATCAAGTATTTTTTACTCAAAATGTAACTATGAAGTAAGCGTATTCTCCTGAATATGACCTGTTTCCATTTTATATTTAGAGATTGCTTTTCTATAAACTTTGTAGAACTAACACAGAAGTTTAATATCTACAGTAATTTGATGACATATAATTTCTTGAACCTCTAGATCTTGTTATAGTGGTGCTTTTTAGATAATGATTGTACATTATACTTAGCATAATTTTAAAATTTAACTTTGTAGGAAGGGAACAATTTATCTGAGTGAGAAAGGATATCTGGACTAACAAAAATTTAAAATACAGACTGAAGTTGCATGATTTATGAAACTTTCAGTATTCCTATCTACATGAATACTCCCTAGATTTTTCCTGTTGTTTCTAAGATACTAGCCAAAATTTCAGCAACATAGAAAAAAACCCCAGCTATATAGGTCAAACTCTACTCTCAATTATACCAAAGCAATCCAAATTTCACTAGATCAGATCACAGATGAAAAAAAAGAAAGCAGAATCTAAATTATTGCTTCCAGATAAGGAAGTTCCTGAATATTATTCCCTTAAATTTTAGAGCTGGAAGTATGACCTCTTCGTATTCTAAGAAAGAATCACGATTTCTTAGAAACATTATCTGGCCTGGTTTAACATCAGCCATGTCAACTACATCATTTCAGCTAAAAACCATTCTGCTGTGGGCGTAGTCCAAAATGTTGTGTTACTGCCTCAAACCCAAATGTTGTATTAATTGAGTAAGAATGCACAGTATTTCAGTGCTTCCTTTTCAGTCTATCCCTCATTTTCTACTCTCCAACAAGCAGAATTTTCATGAAGGAAATCAAGCATCTTCTGTTATTTCAGGGCATGTACATCGTGGTGAACAAATCCAATAGAATGTTCCATAGGGTTAAATTCCATTGCAGACTTGATTTTTAATATGTTAGATGCAAGCTTTAACTTAGCAACCTGATACGCAATCAGTTAAGTTAACTCAGAGATTTTGTTAATATTAACGGACATTTTATCAGACTCTGGATGTGGACAAAATTTACCAAACTTATTACTTTCCTCAAAGTGAAATGGGTATTTTTGAAACTGTGACTATTAGTGTGCCAAATCTATGAGCTTCACATTAGTTATATGATGAATACCCCACATAATTAGTTACAGGCCTGTTCGGAAACCTCAGTCTGTTTAAGAAATCGATTTAATCTCTCTCTTATGTTATTTACAAAGGGTTGTCCACTTCATACATGACATGACATGCATATGCATAAAAGTTAGGCTCAATAAACAAATTCACAAAATTGATATTATTGAAGACTGATGAGTATTTTAATCACTTACTCTTGAAAATATCAGCCTCAACAGGCAGGATATTTTTGCAGCTATTGAAAGTTATCAGACACTTTAATTACTTCCTATATCTCCTATTTTTTTCTCTCAAAGCATTTTAATGACTGAGTGCATTGCCTTTGGCTTTTATTCAGAAGCTAGAAATAATCCAGAGGTTTATTTATAAAATTTGACAGCTTGTCTTCTTACGACCCATGAAAAGACTGGATTTGGCAAAATGATCTGAAGAATTAGCTTTCCCTAGATAAACAACAAGATGCCGGCCACCTAAGAAAATCCTCCTGGAAAGGCAGACTTTCTTTAAGCAAAAGTTAGAATAATTCTGTTTTGACTAGCATAATGTAATGACCCAGTTCAAGGTATCTGTTAAAACATGAGCAAGTACACATTCTTTTTCAGCTGTCTTAGCACAGTATGTGATCTGATGTCTAAAGTGAACTTTTTAAACTGGAATAAAGCCTTAATTTACATAGATTGACAAATTATATGTAAACTAAGTGTTTCCACGTGCAGTGGAAACTGTACTCACAATTTTTGACAATTTCCCTAATGGACAAACTTCTGAAAGCAATTTTCTTAAAGAAAAAACCTCAGATCTTTTCTAGAGGTGCATGCTTAAAATAATTGCTTCAGTTTAACAATTAACTGTACTGATAAATCTTGAACATTCTGCTAGTGCTATTTTGTTATTTATGTAAATAGTATGTGTCAACAAAATATGTGAAGACCATGAGAAAAAGCTAAATGGTACTGCAGTAGATTTTACACTGCTCATAACTCTCTTATGTCTCTAAGCCAAAGTTGCTAATATAAGACAACATCCCAATTTCCCTAAATTGTGAATCTTCTATGACACATCTATCAGAAAATATAGATATGAGGAATAATTTCCCATGAGTTAGGCATTCCAAGATGACAGTGATGCATTCAATCAGGCAGACTAGTATTCTTTTATATGATAAAAAAGTATATAAGCTTAATTCTATACTTAATTAATCTGTGAAAATAAACAATAAAATAATACTTCACATACAACTTATTTTTAGACTAAAGACTAGTGATCTTAAAGTGTCTAAGAACTTTCAGATTAAATTTTATATCTTGTAAGAATTTCAGCATAGTGCAGTTAATTTTTAAAGGTGTGAATATTGTTATTGTTTCTAAAATAGTCTTTCTTTTATTTTAATGAAGCAACATTAATACTTATCATTTCTGGAAATGAAAGACAAAATTGCTTCAATCCACATATCAGTAATTCCCAAATTCAATATTTTTTATACAAAATAAAGATGACAACTCTTCTAAGAGTTTCAAGAGTGGTCCATAAAGTCTTGAGAATCTCAAATGTGTCTTTATTCTGACCCATGAAAAGACTGGATTTGGCAAGATGATCTTAAGAATCAGCTTTCCCTAGAAACAAGATGCTGCCACCTAAGAAAATCCTCCTGGGAAGATGGATTTTCTTTAAGCAAAAGTTAGAATAATTCTAGCATAATATAATGACTGAGCTTAAGGTATCTGTTAAAACAGAAGCAAGTACACAGTTGTTCTAGTTCTTTCTCAGATTTTGATCTAATATGAAAACATGGATGTGCGTAAACACACACCTTTCAAAACTGATGCCAAAGTGGGATTTTTCACCCAATAACCCGATTCAATTCGTATTTTAACTTCTACTACTATCTGATAGAGATTGAGAGTCTAATTCTAGATTTGTAATCCATCATTGAAAATTCTTAACGTTACAGTATTTTGGGGCTCTTTTTGAGATGTTTTGATAGTTGTACGTTTTGAAAGCCCTAGTGACACCGCGACTGGCAGTTCTTGCCAAGCATTCAGTGGGAAGTTGGCATTTACTTTTTTTCCCAAGGCTGTATAAATGTCTGGTTGTTTACATTGCTGTTATCTCAGGAAATAGACTGGAGTGTCTTTCTGTACTGTAGGTCATGTGCCCTTAGTGGTATTAGTAGAAATTGGGTACTCCCAATTAACTACACAAAAATCCTAACCAAAGTATGAATTACAGTGTTAATATACTAGATATTTCATAACAGAATTTCATTTACAAAAAGGGCTAGCTTCCAGAGACCTCACTTACTTTTCTTAGACCCCCCCCAAAAATCTCACCTCTTGGCAGGACGTCCCAAAAATTACAGAGAGAAAAAAACATCCTAGGACTTCTAGATCAGCTCTATCAGTGTTCTTACACTGTATCTTACACTGTATTTGACCAAGCTTGTACATTCTAAGGAAGCGATTTCTGTCACTTTGCTCAAAGTCCACTTTGTAATAAAGATGAAGTCAAGATCTAGCAATGGCACAAAGCTGGTGCAATTAGTTGTAATTAAAGTTTTTTTTAAAACACTGGGGAATTTCTTTTGACACAAAATAACAGCATTTTCATACATGTTTAACTTTGGGGTAGAGAAGTTGAATTAGAAAAAGAAACAACTATTGCCTCTTCAGAACAGGTTTTCCTTTAAATTATATCATTTTTTTGGATTGTATGAAAATATTTTGTTTTCTAACAAGACATTTGTTATTTTGTTTAATAGAAAAGCCCAAGGAAAATCTAAATTAAACATTTATTGTTGGAACATTTCTCATGGAACAACCAATGCTATTTCTAGTGGAGAAAATTAACAAATTGCAATTACATTTGGAATTTATATCTTTTAAAATTGGGTTTCAATTTTTTTTTTTTTTCATTTTCTTCACTTTACAAGTCCTCATTCATGGGGTTTTGCAGTCTAAATTTCACGAATAAAACTTCTGTTAGCACTTGGCATGTTTCAAAGGGGTTTTATTTCATTTCCTGCTTTTAATTTCAAACAAACTTCTTCAACAAATAGTCTTTGGCAACATTTCACAGTAGCCAATTTGCTTCTGCAAATACTAATTGAGAGATTTTGTGGATAAACCCCACAATAAATAGCTGATAATCTCAACCAATGTAAAGTATTTGCTGTAAAATTGTTTGCAGAGTGATTTTGATGTCAACACATTTCTTCCTGGACATTTTGCTTTACCTAGAATAGTGTTTTTCATTAATTCAGAAGGCAATCCTAAAACTCAGAGAACATCAGAGAACAGCCATGTGTAGGGTGTTTTGCAGTCATTGGGATAATCAATGTGTATTTTCTATGCAAAATAATCAGTTTAGAGAAAATCAACTAAAATAAAAATGGAAAATAATTCCTTTTCCAAAGGTACCTGAATCTGGAACAGAGCTGCTCAGATTATCCAACATATGTCCTCATTATTTGTGGATTAGTAATAAAAACTAGGCTGAAAATGATTTTTTTATTTATCTCTAGCAAATATTACGGAATCATTGTAATGTGTGACACAATATTAAAACACTATGTCCATTTTCTCTGTAACAATGTAATATATGAAATGTGTTGGAACAATGTTTGTATCTTGCACAATAACAAACGATAATTAAGGCTGAAACCATGTCTTGATGTCAATGCAAGTCAACAGTGCCCTTTTTAAAAAAAAAAAAAATCAATTTGAACGCTTCTTTAAAATGTAAATGTAGCAACACATGAGATTACACATGCCTTATCTTTAAAAAAACCATATAATATTCAATTTGAATGTTTCTTTATATTGTAAATGTAGCAACACATGAGACTACACATGCCTTATTTGCTCTCCACACTGTCCTCCTTTAGGCAATGCAAATGCATGTTTTTCATTTTTCCATTAAAGGATGGCTTTTCCATTCCATTTTTGGAAACACTTGTAGGAGCCAGGCATCAGAATTCAGCAAATTAGTTTAAACTAGATAGTGCTGCATTAAACACAGCTCTACTTAACATGTCTACATATCTGAATATTTAGTGATTTCAAATAAGACAAGAGTCCTTTCCTATAGTCTAGCCTGTTTCCATGCTCCTTCCAAAGCATCAATTGTTTCTAAAATAAGATCTTTTCAAGGACATCTAAATAATTTCCTGTCACATCCATATCTGACTCTTACCAGTACACCAGTATGGAATTCAGTTATCAGCTGGGAAATGCAGACATACTAAACTTCAGTCTGTGCTAGGAGGTATTCTGCATGTTGTTAGAATGGGACAATACCAGAAATGACATAAACGTTAATGGCAGAAATATGAAGCACTTTGGTTATTTACTCAGCATGACATTTTTAATGAAATTTTTGCTTTCTGTCTGGGTAGTAAATGCAAAGCCAGACTTTTTCAGTACTTCAGCCAATGTTACAGGATCTTCCCTTACAGAGTTTGGGAGCCATTCTAGCCATAATTCTTTCCTAAAGAGAAAAATCTTTCATACCACAGTTCTCTCCAGATACTTTGTATCTCCAGTGATTACTGGCAAAGTCCAGAAGAGGTAACTATAACAGGCATTCTCTGTGAGCCCTCTGAGTAGCTGTTTTGGTGGGTTTTTCCCCTCCTGAAGGCAGGAAGGTGAGTTAAAGAAAGTCATTAGATAGAAAGAAGCTCATATACAGATTGAACTTGGCTGGAAGTATAATTTCAGTGGGTTTAAACTCTGCTAGGAGCCAGGCAAATGTTGGTGTTAGATGCTGTTGTCTGCCCCTCTGGAATCCTTGTAATCCTCGTTTAGAACAGCTCCAGAATGTGCTTCATGAAATCAGTCCTCAGTATTTATGAAAAACTTCATTATGGTAGGAACACTGAGATAATTGAAGGGAAAATGGGCACATAATTAATTCAAGTTGACATTATTCACTTTGGAAAACTGTGGTCTATAAAGGATGAATAGATGGCTAATTGGTGACTGCCCTTATAGACAAGGGCAAGAATGGTGTCAGTGACAGCAGACACCTCTGTTTAGGCACCCAAATCACTCCCATGGTATTTTAACCAATGTTATTTAAAAAGGAGTCATTTTTGAAAACACAGTCATTATCTTTTCAATATTCATCAAGAGAGACATCCATCAAAACAGACCGCAGCTAATTATAATTTTGGTTCCTGTGCTATAAGGAACAAGCTAATGGCTTTGAATCTAATATCTTTGTTCATCTTGCTTGCTAGGTCCTCACATTCCCTTACTAATTCAGCATGTCTATCTTCAGACTTGATCTAAGATATTTGATTTTCAAACCAGACAGATACAAATCTGAATATTTTCATGTGAAGTTGTTCAGAAATACTTATACAGTTGTCCACTAATTTTCATGCAGATATCTATCACCTAGTGAAATCAGTAGCTGCTGCATTTCACAGTGTTAGATGCATTAACAAGGATCATCAAAACTGTCTGAATGGGCAATCTCTTAAACTGACCTAGAAGTAGGATGCAGTCCTAAACTTATACTCTCCTTTCCTAGGAGCAAGGTGATAAATTCCAGTTTTCCTTGTTTGTGTTTGTAGAGGCAGAAGGAGAATCCAAAACAGAGGGAATAAGCAGAAACACACAGTTTTTCTCTAAAAAAGGGGCTAGTTAAAATACTCAGCACATAACTTCAAATCCATGCTTTACCTAATTTGACACAGGAATTTCAGACGAGGTCATTTATCACAAACCAAGTGTCTTTACTATAAGACTGTCTAGGTGTTCCGGATTTACAATACAGCTGAAAGTATAAATCATTGACTAATACCTGGAGCAATTTTATTCTAATCTGTTTTCATACTTGTGGTCAGAACATGCCTACAAAATTGAGTCTACTGAGGAAGAAGGTGCTTAGGCTGGGACTCCTTTGGGACCGAGCTTCAGCTAACAGCAGGCTGGAATCAGAACTGGGGCTGTGAACACAAACTCATGGGCAGAAACTGAAATGCAGAGAGAATGTACCTCCCTTTGGAGAAAGGTGGCAGTTAGTGATATCAGTGTTGCCTAAATGGGCAGTTAAGTGCCTAAAGTGGTGTATATTATCACTAAAGTACTTTCGAGGAACCTGGCTGAGTGAAAATCCAGCTATACATCTATCTCCAGGTATCTTCTAACTGGAACATTGTTTCATGGCAGTTTTATTTTGGTCATGTTTTGACTATATCTGTTCTTTTCTCAGGCACAGTATTTGTTCTAGTAAACTCTGATAAAAAGAGGTCAGCTGTGTTGTTTATGTAACTTCTATTTCTGTGTTATTCATGTTCCAACACTACCATTACACTTTGCAATACTTTAGCACAGGATTATGAATTCTTGGTTTCTGGCAATTCTCTTGAGCTTTTTGACAGTAAGAAAAAAATCCAGTAAAGAGTCTGGAGAAGGTCAACAGTTTACAACTTTTTATTATTTTCACAATAATAGCACTGCAGTTTTGCTCAGATTAACATGTCACTAGCACCGTCAATCTAAAATGCAACCTCTTCCAGGCGTCCCTCACCAAGTCAGTCAGGAAATACAAAAAAGATATATATTAATATGTACATACATGCATTTTTGCTATCTTCAGCAAAGTAACTGAAAGACAATAGAGCGGACTTGTGTCTGCTCATTACAGCTACCAAACTCTTTATTCTAAACTGTTCTCTGCACTCACTAATATATAGAATAAATCTGGTGCAAATTTGACTATAGCAAATATTTTAAAACAACCTGTACAGGTCAGGTTTATGTACAGATCCCATGGTGGTAAATATCTGGCCATTACTTCATCTTTATTGTATTCACTTTTCCAACATACCTTTGAAGTAGGTATCATTCTTAATCCCCCTTTATAAAATACAGAACCTACAGATTACATACACAAAGACATCGGACTTTTGAGCTGTAGGCACTGCAACATTTGGCTTGTAAAATCCCATGCAAACACTGCAGCCATTAATTAGGCAAGTCAAAGGTATTTCCTTAAATATAGCCTATGAAGAATTAAAATGGATTTCAGAACAGTTAGGGTGTTGAACAGAGGTCCTCTGAGCTATGGATAAGCATGATATACTGTATGAATAGCCCCTGTTCCACTAGAAGTTGTTTGTTTTTTTTATCACCAGAACCAAATCCACAATTTCGGACCAGCCTCATAGTGAATACTTCAGTCACAGTATTTTCTGCCTCTGCTCTGGGACAAGTGTCCTCTTACTCATTGTGGAAAAGTTTCTCTGTGTAAATCTTACCTATTCTGGTCATAAGTAATTTAGTCTGCTTGTGTACTGAAATTCATAGGCACCTCAACTGAATGATTCCAGAAAATTAAAAGACAAATATTTAAATACATAATTTATGCTGCAATCTACTGAAAGAGGGTGGATTTATACTGGATATAAGGATGAAATTTTTTACAATGAGGGTGGTAAAACACTGGAACAAGTTTCCCAGAGAGGTGGTAGATGCCCCATCCCTGGAAACTTTCAAGGTCAGGTTGGATGGGGCTCTGAGCATCTAGTTGAAGATGTCCCTGCTCATTGCAGGAGGGTTGGACTAGATGACCTTTAAAGGTCCCTTCTAACCCAAACCATTCTATGATGCTATGATTCTGAGAGGATAAATAGTGACTGATATTTACTTTTTATCTCAGCAGAATTATTGTCCTGGTTTTGGCAAGGATAGAGTTGATTTTTGTCCTAGCAGCTGGTGTAGTGCTGTGTTCTGGATTTAGGATGAGAATAATGTTGATAACACAGTGATGTTTTCAGTTGTTGCCAAGCAGTCAAGGCCTTTTCAGCTTCTCATATTGGCCTGTCAATGAGAAGGCGGGGGTTACCCAAGAAGCTGGGAGGGGACACAGCCAGGGCAGCTGACCCAAGCCGAACAAAGGGATATTCCATACAATATGATGTCATGCTCTGTATATAGCTGGGGAAGTTGGCCGGGAGGCAGAGCACCTTGGGGTCTTGCTGACCACTGACTTTGGGTGGTGACAAGTTGTGCTGTTCTTCACTTGTTTTGTTTATTATTATTGTCATTGTTGTTATTATCTTCCTTTTCTGTCCTATTAAACTGGCTTTATCTCAACCAATGAGTTTTACTTTTTTTTTTTTTTTTTCATTTTTGATTGTCTCCCCAGTCCCACTGGGAGGTTAAACCAACCAGCTTAAAGCATGACAATTATGGTGCATTAACTGAAAACAGTAAACAAAACAAACAGATACAACAAATCTGATCATTTAACTGTGACTCCTTGCTGCAGGATGTTGTTGAAAATTCATACAATTTCAGAAAGCAATTGGACAAACTCATTGGGCCATTAAACACAAGTAGACCAGTTCTGCCTCGTTCAGTCTCTGAGATGCAGACTGTTACAGGGCACAGAAATATTCCTGGAAGGTACCACTATCTATCAGATTGTTCTTGTATTGATTCTAGACATGTATTACTAGCTATTTTCAGACACAGACAACTGAGCTAGATGGAATTTGGTTTGTTCTGGTCTGGTATATAGCCATATCAAAATGCTGTTATTAATGAATGTTATTAATGAACTTGGGCTAGAAATAGGTTCTGTTGTAGGATGATATCACTGTCTTTTTTATAAACTGGGATCTGAAGTAAAAATACTCGCAGCCTCATCCAATACCAATGTAGGTTAACAGAAGAAAACAAGTTACATTTAATTGCAGGCTTACATTTAATTGAGACTTGACCAAGGTCTCCCAGCAAATCCACAGCAGACATCTCCTCAGTCTATGTGCTTAATCCCAGCCCAGTGCTTCAATAATAGCTTTAACTACTTAATTGACTGCCTTTCTTGTATTGGACTTTATGCAGTTAGGTAGAGATGAAGGCCTTTTAAATGCACATAAAGCCAACTTTTCTTCACTTCTTTCCAAAAAAGCAGAGAGTAATTAAATATCCTCAGCTTCTCTAGTGGGAAAACATTTATTCTCATTTTAATACAAATATTTTTAATTTTGAGCATGCTTTAAATTACCATATATTTGCCCAATTTACTAGTTATCAAGTGTGAGAATGCATGGTCTTATTTACTAGCAGGTGCACGGGAATGACATAATAGATTTTCAACTTCTGAGGTTTGTGTGAAACTTCATTGAAATGAAACTCAGTGAAATTGCAGAGGCAAACCCCCACAGATTTCACAACTTTACTGCACACAATACCATCAGAAATTCTAACAAGAAGTTAGAAACATCTTTCAATGTCAGAACTGTGCCTCACTTCTGCAACAGATGCTTGGTAACAGTATGAGTCAGTATGAACAGAAAAAACCCCCCCATCAAATCAAAACCCAGCACAAAATGCTGCTTTTCTTTCCAGAGAAGATGAAAGTCATAGAGCAAGACTGAAGGGAAAAGGTTGGCGAGAAGCATGTTGGCTGGAATTTCTAAAACGGAACCTTCCTTCATCTGTACTTCATGTCTAAAGCTTTGTATTCACCCTTGGCTTTGTTTCTAGTTGGATGGGAAACAGTTTTACAAAGCTATTTTCTCTCAAAAACAAATGAGATTTCATTAAGGGACGAAGAGGGAAAGAAAGATTAATCTGGCAATTTGCCTGATTAGCTGCGTGGATTACACTGGTCATGTTATTCTTACATTTCTCTTGTGCCTGCTTTTGACTCTTGTATCTTTTACTGCATATGTTTCTCATCCTCATCTTTCCTCTCTGTCAATGGAAAAAGGTTGCCATGACATCAAATTTATTTTTTTGATATATTTTATATGGAACTTTTCACATATTTATACATTGCTTTTTCTACTTCCCATTGGAAAATATCAGCAATCCATTCTTTCACACTGCCAAGTGTTATCTATAACTACTTCTAAATTATGATTTGGTAGTTGGAACTAGAGATACTCCAAGAACCAAATTCAACAGAGACCTTGATAAGAATGCCAGTAGAAGCAACATTCACACTGAAGAGATTATTATTTATACTGATCATGTGCTTGGCACTCATTGACTTCAGAGATTGAATAAAGCTTATAAAATAAGGCCCAACTGCCTAGTCACTAAAAGGACTATCAATGGTCTCTTGTCTCTTTGATTTTTGCCCCACTTTACATACACCGAAACCAATGGTGATCTTATAGTTTATTGCTGGTCTTCTGCACTGCATTTACTTAAGAGTCCACTTCACTGAAAAATCTCCTGGCATAAGCAGCAAAGCTAAATAGAAACACTGAAATTAATATTCTGACTGACAGAGAAGATCTGTACGAGTAGGTTCCAAGTTATGTGAAAATAGCTTTCCCTGCTACAGCAGCTGTGTATTTCATTTTAACTGGCATAAATATTTTCAGTATAAATGATAATTTTATTTTCCATAGAAGTATTCAAATTCAAGCAAGAGAGAAGTATTAAAGGCTGTATTAAAATTTCCCCATTATGATTTTTTGCATACTATGAGGATATTAGGCAAAATAAAAGAATAAGGAAGCAGGATCAAGGCCAAGCTGAACATTCCTGTTTAGCATAGAAAGTTTGTAATAAGATAATTAAGTGAACTGAAAATTATGATAGAATGTAGGTGCTCATACTGGGCTAGGTGATCATTAGGATGCAGTTTTAAAGATAATTGAAGGTTCACAGTGAACAATTCACCAAGGAAATGACCAAAAAGATTGAAATGTTACAGAAGAGTAGTAGCTGGTACTCTACCAATATACCTTAGAGACAGATCTAGGAGAAATAAAGAATATTTCTGTTCAAGCAGTTGGTTGAAATTCATTAACCAGTTGAATCTTGTGATATGAAGCACAGTATTGATTCAAGGATGCTAACTATTTTTCATGTTTTGAAAATGTACTTTTCAAAGGCAAAGGATTGCAATAACTATTGGAAAAAAAAATCAATTTCTTCTAATATTAAAACTTCAGTTTATTCTAGCATTATTTTTAGAAACAGGCTATATTTAATATTTCTCTCAACTTTGTTTTTTGATAGAAAACAGATTTTGACAATACCAAAATTATTTCCTAACAAATCTTTTCTCCTTGGAAACTTAGAGCTGTTGAAAAACAAAATCTTTATTTTGTTAAAAATAAATAGATTCTGGCAAAATTTCAAAGTATTTTTTGTATACATGCTATTGTACCAACTGATAAAAGATGTAGTTTAATTTCCTCTTTTCCCATTCTCCTTTATGTACCAAGCACTGGTCTCACACAATTCATCTCAGAGTAAATTACTTTTCAAGAGAAAACCACAGTAAATCAAAAGATAAATAGTCTTACTGGAGAGCCCAACATTTAGAGAAAAAAAAAGGTAACTACATTTTCTATCAAATACTAAACAGAAATTACATGAGAAATGTTTGATTTAGCTATTTCCTACAGAAAGCTGAAATTTTGTTCTCATTAACATAAATAAAAGAGAAAACTTGTTTTCCAACAAGCTTTAGTTAAGTAATAATTTTCTGATTCTGTTAATGTATAGCTACATAAAGAAAAGTGATGATTTTATATTTCTAAACTGAAGACTATATATTACTTGTAGTGCTGTTAACGTTTCCTTCTGGAGATCCACATGGTGGATCACACCTGCTGAGAATGTAGCTGACACTGATACTTGGATTGGTGTTAGCCAAGAAAGTTCTAAGAGAAGACAACTTTCTTTGTCTGGGGAAAATTAACCTAGACATTGGAGTTCAAAATTCTCTGTTGATATTCTGTAGCTTTTTTGCTGTCTAGGTAGTAACAATAGCCAAACATTTTCCTTGGTCTATGCTTGTTTAAGAAAGTGGAGGGGTTTTTTTGGAAATGGATGGAACTGTTTGAATAACACAAATGATCTTCATTCATGTATTTATGAGTAAAGAGTTAAATCTGCAGGTATTTTATTACATTCCTAAGTACTTGGATGATTACTGATAAATATTTTCAATGCGCACAGTAAGCCCAAATGTTCATGAAATGTAGAAATAATGCGCAATGACAATTCAGTGGGATGTACAGATGCTATTTTTTCTGCTTAAAGAGCTTCTGTCAGTAAGTCAGAAAGCAGAAAAAACTACCTTGAGATTCAGGTGATCAGTCACATCTACTAGGAAAAATGAATAGCAACTAGGTGTATTTCAAAGTTCATCTAGTTCCTAACTTTCTGTTAGTAGGAATACTCTGCTATGTTCACAAAGTGTTTGGAAATTTGCTGACCATTTAAATACATGAATGATACATTTAGTTTTGTTTCTAAACATGTCTAAGAATCATCCTGAGTGTATACCAGCAACAGAGTAATACAGGAAAATGGCACGAGGGTATCTGAAACTAAATTTCACATCGATTAGCTGTCCAATGAACCTCTTAGCCATTGCCTCGTATCACTGCACTACTTTGGGCCAATAAAGAGTTAGTTATTTATATAATGTGGCAAATCATGACAAAACAGAGAAGACACTCCCCATTAATGGCAAGCCTAGTGTTTGTGATATTTACTGTAATGCAGTGTTTTACCAAACTCATTGGAGTCTTATGGACCGTTAGGAAGTGTAAGCTGGTCAATTTTTTTCCACAGATTTGGCTAGAACTTGTTGTCTGGATCTAAGAAACACTTTTCCAATAGAAATGTTCTTCCAAAAAGGTTTTATTTTTGCCAAAATGACATTTTCTTAGGGGAAAAATATGAACATGTTCCCAAACAGTTTTAGAGATTATTCATGGCAATAAGCTGCACTTACACTGCAAGACAAAGATGAGCTCTTTAGTTAACTTGAATCACTTAGGCAGCTGAAGTAAGAGACTGAAGGTTGAAGAGTATTATTTCAGAAATATTTAGAGACTGACACAATATTTCTTACCATCCTGAATCAATTTTGAGTGAAAGTCACTAATTAGACACAGGACTATCTTCCTTGTGGATTGTTCTACCATATACAGCTTGTGGCAGTGAACTGTTGGGAGTCTGACAAAGTCTATAAAAATGAAAAAACACAGGACTATACACGTAACTTCTTTAACAACCGAAAAGTGGTATGAGATAAAGAGTTGAAAAGAACTTTAACTTGGCCTCTAACTTTGCCAAGAACTCATTAACTGGAATAAATTGTATAGCACCTACTTCCTGAGTGAAATAAAACTTTTACAATATTGTGATAATACATATCTAATCTTAACTTAGCTGTTTGCTACTGTATTTTTGTCTTGTATTTACACTACAAAGTTCAAGCATCACAAGGTTAAGAATAATAAAGAACTACTGATTGGTCTTCGGCACAGGATCCAAGCAGATTATGACAGATCAGTTCTTGCAGCAGTTTAACTAAACTTCTCCAGTAAAAGAACTCACCATAGAACTGGAACTGGATCTAACCTATGTCAGATTTCCTATTCAATTAATACATATTCTTTTATTAATGCATCTCTTTGCTTTTTGAACCTCCACGAAATTTTGGCAATCTCAATGTGAAAATGTGCCCTGTTGCCTGATAATTTAATCAATATTCCTTGATCTTGTATTGGAATATATAGTGAAAGATCTACTGTCTACTTATTTTCTAACTTTTAATTATGTTTTTGTGATTGCTCCTGAGCTCTGACCTGATGTTTCCATACAATTCTCGCTACTAGCTTCAAGAGTTTTTTCCTTCCTATGTATTACACATAGTAATATATGTATTTTTTAATGGCTACTGATTCACATTTAACTATATTGAATTTCACCTCCCTTTTTTCTGCTTTTCACTACATAATTTCAAAGCTTACTGAAACTCTTTGCAGTAGACTTAATTTTTTATTTCCCTTTTATTTCAGCAAATGAATTCATTTACAACAGCAAACCTTTTGCTGACTTGCTACTCTCCATTCCATATCGATTTTAAGTACACTGGCCCAGTAGCTGATGTCTGTGGGATCATAAACCCTCAAGTTTTGATGCCTTTTTCTTCTTTTTCTTTTTTTCTTTTAATTTCCTTCATGTATTCAACTTCCAAAATGCTGGTTTGTCCAAAATGTTCAGTTTCCTTTTTCTCTCATTTTTTTTGTTTAATCTTCAAAACTGGATAAATTCTACACAGTTTGTTTATACTTGAGCTTTCTTCACTAGGTGTTTTCAGCTGATCTACATGATCTCTAGCTTCTAAGTCCTTCTTTCATAGTCTTTTTCTCCTTCTTTCATTGTCCTTTTTCCTACATCTCTGTAAATGTATCCTTGCAGTGATCTAATTACTTGCTGCCAGCTTAGCACTCTTTTGTCCTTTCTTTCTCTACCTCCTTTTCTTTTCCTCTGCCACTTTTGCCCCTCTTCTACTCTATCACTGTGTATTAATTATGTCAGTTCAATTAATCCTATAATGTGGAGTTTTTTAAATCAATACCTAGTAGTAGAAACTGAATAGAAAGAGGATACTCTGTAAGAGATCTGAATAAGACGACAACTTAAAAGATACTATCAACATCAATGAAATCAATCTAGAACATGACAAAACCCCTTATTGCTTAATAGTGTGATGTGGCTGACATCACAGTTTTAGCCAGAGGAAAGGAGTAAAAAAGGTAACAACATGATAACTAAACTGTGTATTATAGAATCATAGAATGGTTTGGGTTGGAAGGAACCTTAAAGATCATCTAATTCCACCCCCCCTGCTGTGAGCAGGGACAAGGAATGAGAAGGGATATTAGGGAATGAGAAGGTTAATGAAACAATTTGGCTTGGGAACTGATTTTTCAAGGCTACCGAACAATCTTCAAATAGATGCCAATGACCCTCAAATCCCTTTACACTGTGTGTGTAATTGGTTTATGTATTCTTAATTTGGCTTTTACTAGCCTGAGGGTATGAACAAGATTACCTCATCATACATAAATATTTATTTAGTATAGTCACTTAATCATTCTTGAACAAACTCCATGAATCTTTTAAATACAAGAAATCCTCCAAGGCATTTTACTCTGGCACAGAGATGTATTTTCAGGCATTCTGATATGTCTTTGACACTGGAGTGAAATTTTGGCATCATTCAAGGTAATGGCAGACCTTCCACTGGCTTCTAAATATCCAATTAATAATATATATTGAAAATATAAATATATATACATACACAGAGTTCAGAAATGGATTTTTGTTTTATATAATTTTTAGTAAAAATAGTAATTTCCATTCTGCTATATTGTAATTGATTTTAATGATCAGAAAAGTTTTACATACATTTGCAGTGAGGTTATCTCTCCAAGATAGAAAATTTTAAATTTAGCTTACATTATAATTATTTTAATACAAATTTAAAATAGATTTCCTATTTCTCTAATATAGACTGAAGTCGAATGTGAGAAAAGCAATACCAGCTATTAACACTGTTCCCAACACAAAGAGACAAATTTTTAGATTATAAACCCTCTTCCAGACCAACATCAAATCCACTCAGACATATCCAGTCTGAGGAATAGTTCAAAGATCAAACATATTTACAAAAATGCTGGCCCATATTTTTAATAATGACAATTAAAGCACATTTTCCCCAAAGTTAATCAACTATTTATATAATTCTCAGAAAAGGTCTATTTTACTTTCCTCTGATCTTACTCATACAAACATTATTAACAATATTCCTTTATCTATTTTAGCAGTTGTTCTGAGAAACTGTTTGTGATCAGGAATTATGTAGGGCAATTAAAATGCTATGTAAGTAATAAAAATTATATTATACAACATATAAATGACAGGAGTGTTTATGAAACCTACAGATGAAAACAAATTCTAGAGATGAAATATAAAATCTCATAGATCACAAAGCCACTTTAAAGATTTTAATAAATAAAATCTGTATCCATCAAATATCATTATGGCAAAGTACATTAATATAAAATTTTCCATGCAATTTTCCATATTGCAGCAGCATACTACATGAGTACATAACATAAATAGTCAGGAAGGTAATTACTTACATACACTGCATTCAAGTTTTCCTGTATTAAGAAATTCATTTCTGAAAATGGGAAGATGTATTCTAATGTAAGTGACCTAATGAGAAGCACCCTAGGAATACAAAATTATAAGTTCTATTTATATTATTCTCAGCTACTACAGTCTATTTCAAAACATCTGTCACGATTTAAACTCCAGTTGAATCCAACTTGTGCGAAACCCAAGGACAATAAAAAGCTAAGCTTATTATTGCTGTCACTCAGCTTTAGTAAGTAATTCATCATTAATTAAATGTATTTACTCAGACGTGCATCTAGCTTTATATTACGATGATAAGCTAAAAAGCAAAAGCCTCACTTAAAAGCTTGAGAATTCCAAATTATTAAAAGATTTGAAGTGTCTAAAAACATAGAGTTGGTCTTTTAAAAGCTCAAAGTTAAGGAGCCAGGAATCTGCCAGAGACATTGGGACAATGCCCTTAACACCATGTTTTAACTTTAGGTCAGCCCCGAATGAGTCAGGCAGTTGGACTAGATGATCACTGCAGGACACTTCTATTCTATTCTATTCTATTCTATTCTATTCTATTCTATTCTATTCTATTCTATTCTATTCTATTCCATTCCATTCCATTCCATTCCATTCCATTCCATTCTATTCTATTTCATTAAAGAACCCCAAGAGAACTGTGTCTCACAAAGTAGGAATGATCACATTATAGAGGAACAACCCTCTTTATGCTTTAGGCATTGTTCCCCTAAAATGCAACACTGCCTGAAAACCCCCAAATACCAGTTGGTAGTGGTTACAGGGTGTCCCTTGAAGGCAACAAATACAGGTTTTTGCAGTCAAAGAGGTAGACATGATATAAAATGTGGCGATTTGCTACGACAAACAGACTGTCAGCAGTTTTTTCTTTTTTGTTCCATATCAAGTGGCACTATGGCTGTCTCGGTAAGATAAAAAGCGTTAGAACTCAAGCAACCAGACCTCAAACCACTTTAGTCCACTTGATGGATCTACTTAAGGAACCACTGGTTTACACTGCCTAATTAAGGTAATAGAAAGATTGCCAAGTAGACTGAAAGGGTCCCTAATAAGACTTAAACTCCCCAAAAGATCAGATAAATAAGTGTCATGGTTTAGCCCCAGCCAGCAGCTAAGCACCACACGGCCACTCGCTCACTCTTCACCCCCCCCCCGGTGGGATGGGGAGAAGAATCTGAAGAAAAAGGTAAAACTCGTGCGTTGGGACAAGGACAGTTTATTGGGACAGTAAAGGAAGAGGAAAATAACAACAACAGTACTTATAGCAGAATATACAAAGTGGGTGATACCCAATGCAATTTGCTCACTGCCCAGGAGCCCGATGCCCAGTCCATCCCCAAGCAGCCACCCCTCGTCCCCAACCAGTCCCCTTTTTATACTAAGCACGATGTCATATGGTATGGAATATCCCTTTGGCTAGTTTGGATCAGCTATCCTGACGTGTCCTCTCCCAGCTTCTTGTGAATATTAACTCTCTCCCAGCCAAAACCCAGGACAATAAGGCTTATCATTTATAGACAATAAGTTCAACCATAGTATTTATTTTGATTATTACAGTATGTTCAATATTACAACACTGAACTAAGAAGAGTAGGTAAAAGTCAATGCTGAATTTATACCACATTGTAAGGATGGTGCTAGTTTCTTTATGAGATTTAGGAAGTCTTTTCTTTAATATCAGTTCAGGACACAATCATTTTCCATAAATTGCAGTACCTAACTAACATTTGAACTGGTAAAAAAAATAAAGCACCATTTTAGAAATTCACTTTGTTATTTGTTTGCTCTGTGTTTGTTATTACATTTACTTTTTACCCCAACATATACAGAGGAAATTTCCTGATTTTTGCTTCATAATGCTATCACAGTCCATAATGACACCATAGAACTATCTACATTACACTACTGCATTTATGAAATTGTGTTGTGGTCTTTTAGAATGAAAACTGCTTACACTAGAGTATGAATCACTTACCTTCCATTACAGAGTATGCGTGGAAGTTACAAGAAATAAAATTTTAATTTCTTTATCCTATTTATTATGAAAAGATGTAACTGTATGTACAACAGCATAATATTTTACTAGTTTATGAAGCCAGTTAGATTTATGGCCATGGTCCAGGTGGCCCTTATATTCAAACACACAAATTTTCTCAGTGGAATTCTTAAAATTACTAACATGGTTGAAGTTTATCACAGCACAAATACTTTGCTAGGTCAGTGCTTATATGATACTTATGCTGTGAGCCACTTCTTTGTCTCACATGGAGATCCTAAATTGTCTAATCCAGGAGTACGGCTTCACTTCAACAAATGATAAATAAGATCTATAACCTGGCCACTGTAGGAAATTAATTTCATTTAGTGTGTCCAGTGAGAGGTTACAATGTAGGGTGATCATAAAGAAAACAGATATATATGGGTTTGACAAGTCAAATAGAATAGCCAAAGAAGAAAATAACATAGCTTGTGCCAATGAGTAAAGTAAATACAGTGTTGCTTCAGATAACTCACAATGCTGATTTAAAATCATTATGATTTTTATCAGTTGCCCAGAAACTATCATGCTATATTAATTTTGTCATCTCTACATAAAAAAGAGAACATTTATCCTAGACACAGACTCAAATCTCAGTATTTTCATAAAGTATTCTGCAGAGAAAATAAACTGGCTGTGATTTATCCTTCTAAAAGTTGCCAAGATTTCAAAGGAAAGAAAATGTTTATTAATAAAAAAATTAAGATGTTTTGACAAACTAGTCTACTGATAAAAAAGGAGGTTTCATCACTTCCATCACTTAAAGATTTAGAAAAGCATTAAAGATACAGTTAAAAGATTTACAACTGCAGCTGATTATCAGGAGAAGCCAGTCTTTCACCATAAATATAGTTTCTATTGTTTCATAGTAAATTTCTATTAACCCAGATAAATCTGCTTTTGAACAAGCTAAAGTTTGATGTTTCTAGGCATCTACCTGATTTCTGTATCTTAAACCATCAAAACACATAAATTATTAATATAAATAAATACATGTATACAGCTTTTCATGTATCTTTCCTACCTTGAGTCCCATTGGCTCTACCAGCTGTCTGTTACATATATATATTACATAGCTTTTTCTACTACATACTCTGTTTTGCAAGGGGGCTTCTTATTTTAGATCAATTCGGTTGCTTTCATTAGAATGAGTCCTGCATCAGGAATGGATAATTCTGACTTCTACTGGAGTTAAGTGTAGCTATGATTTTTTTTAGCTGAAAGTTGTATGTCATATTTGTGATAACTCTATTTTTATGCTTGTTTATGTATGTTTACCCTTTACATTCACACCAGGTTCTTTTCACATCTGTCCTGTTTTCCACATCTGTAAAGTAGTCTCAAAAAACAAAGAAAAGATGGGAGAAAATTATTGATTTATTAGTTCTAAATGAGCAGAATTGTGAAGTGACTGAGCTACCAATCAAAATGTTACTTCTTAAAGTTAGCACTACTCCAGTACATCATTTGTTATTATATGCTTCCTTCTGACTTACATATTCATACGCAATTGGATAATTCTCCTGGCATATAGACTTATATATGCATTTATATTAATATCTCAAACTAGTTATTCAGATTATGTGCAGCCATAAAAAAAATCCTACATACAGGAATTGCAAAAATTGTAAGAATTTACATGAAAATCAGTTTTTACTTTGGATGTCTTATTTCTTTAAAACTTATGAATTATTTTCTTCTTTTAACTTAGCTAAACTCTTTAATACATTTTGAACCAGCCTCAAAATGTCACTTATAATATATTTTATAGTATATTTTGTAGGACAGAACATGCAGTGACAGTTATCTATATTTGGAAGGTTCTCATTAGTGTTGTAATCTTTTTTGCAGCATAGTATGACTGGACCAAAATTTAGGACAATTATGGAATATTGTTTTCTTCCAATGTTATGTCTTTTTGTTCCTGGCTGCTGCTAAGACTCTCTTTCTGTTTCTGCAATCAGAAGTTGTAGCAAGAACTGTATTCCCTATTTTTTTCATCTGAAGTGACCTTTGGCAGGCTTCCTCTAGTACTGAACTACATGCATATGGGTCATCTTGGATTGGAGGAAACAAGTTCCTATAGGAAAGCTGTAAAATTGGGATATTATCTTCCAGAAATATGTGAAAATGTACATATTTTAGCTTGTATTTGGCTTTCTTTCATTCCTATGAGCTTGTCCAATACTGCACTATATTTTACAAATTCTGATTTAAATTCTTTCCATTCAACAGGAAGCCATAGCTTTCCACTTCATCCAGCTGTTGCTTCACTTGGTTACACGTTATCCAGAGAATGCTATTGTGCTCTCATTTTCCAACACAGAAGAAAACTTCTAGTTGTTTTGGTATACTCAAAAATTTAAGAACCTCTCTATAAATTTATAGGAGAGATGTTGAACAAGGTGTGATTACTTTAGCAGTAATATATGTCTAAATTTGGGAGGTTATTTCTGAAGAGAAAGAGCACTGAGGAAAGGTTTCCAGTTCATGAAAGGCACTCAGCAGGAAACACATAGTGCTGGGAATATGCAGTGTTTTTATTATATGAAATTAAAGGAATCTGAAATACTAGAATTTTTTTCTCAAAATCAGTGGATTCTGAGAACTCAAAGAGTTGCATCCAATGGCTTGATGTCCAATTGGAGACCAATGACAAGTGGTGTTCCTCTGGGGTCAGTATTGGGACCAGCGCTGTTTAACATTTGTCGATGACATGGACAGTGGGATCAAGCGCACCCTCAGCAAGTTTGCTGACGACACCAAGCTGTGTGGTATGGTCGACACGCTGGAGGGAAGGGATGCCATCCAGAGGGACCTTGACAGGCTGGAGAAGTGGGCCCGTGCAAACCATGTGAAGTTCAACAAGGCCAAGTGCAAGGTCCTGCACATGGGTCGGGGCAATCCCAAGCACAACTACAGGCTGGGCGGAGAATGGATTGAAAGCAGCCCTGAGGAGAAGGATTTGGGGATCTTGGTGGATGAGAAGCTCAACATGACCCAGCACTGTGAGCTTGCAGCCCAGAAAGACAACCCGATCCTGGGCTGCATCAAAATAAGTATGACCAGAAGGTCGAGGGAGATGATCCTCCCCCTCTATTCTGCACTCGTGAGACCCCACCTGGAGTACTGCGTCCAGTTCCGGGGGCCTGACCATAAGACAGACTTGGAGCTTTTGGAGCGAGTCCATAGGAGGGCCACAAGCTGATTGGAGGGCTGGAGCACCTCTCCTATGAAGACAGGCTGAGAGAGTTGGGGTCGTTCAGCCTGGAGAAGAGAAGGCTCCGGGGAGACCTTATAGCAGCCTTCCAGTGCCTGAAGGGGCCTGCAGGAAAGCTGGAGAGGGACATTTTACAAGGGCATGGAGTGATAGGACAAGGGGTAATGGCCTTAAGCTGAAAGGAGGTTGTAGCAAAGTGGGTGTTGCTCTCTTTTGCCAAGTAACAAGTGACAGGACAAGAGGCAATGGCCTGAAGTTGTTCCAGGGGAGGTTTAAATTGGGTATTAGGAAAAATTTCTTCACTGAAAGGGTTGTCAAGCACTGGAACAGGCTGCCCTGGGAAATGGTTGAATCACCATCCCTGGAGGGATTTAAAAGATGTAGCTGTGGCACATAGTGACATGGTTTAGTGGTGGACTTGGCAGTGTTAGGCTTATGGTTGGACTCAATGATTTTAAAGGTCTTTTCCAACCTAAATAATACAAAGACTCTTTTGCTTAAAACATGTAAGAATTTACACAACAGATTTAACATAGCAAACTTTCATTGTTGAACCATGAAGTTACAAGAAAAGAAACCAGGTATTCATTATCTGAATTTTGCATACTAAGACAATATTTAAAAAGTATATTTTCTGAAGAATAGTCCTTCAATTATTTATAAATAACAGATTTTTAAAATAAAGATACTGAAACTGGATGATATAATTTTGGACACAAGATAAAGTTTTAAACAAATCAGCAGACCCAAATCATCTGTCGAACAATGCAGAAGTCAGAATTCTGATTTCTGGTACTTGAGACATTACAGAGGATATAAAAAAACCTAAGAGATGAAAGCTTGAACTGGTATCATAGCAACTCCAGTAGATAAGTTTACATTTTCTCTTCAATACTGAGCTAGGTTGAAAAGTCCTAAAGATAGTCGGCAATCTGTTCAGCATTCTGCAGTAATCAGATGCTTGAACAACAAAGTGTGAATGTTTTATGAAAAATGACACTAAATTAGATCTAGATCTGTCATCTGAACAGACAAGTAGTATTTATGGTGGGAGGAAATCCAGCGCAAAAGCTTAAAGCCAGCCTCAATCAGAATGCTCAAGCTACCAGAGAAAATGGAGGGGGTGGGTTGGGGGTGGGGTGTGTGTGTGTGTGTCGCCTCCCTCAGCCCCCCTGGTCATATTACCTAAATTCAGCACAGAAATGTTAAGCACATTGCTCTGGAGTAACCCATTGCACAATGTTTATATTCCACCAAAAGTTGAATAGAGGGACAACAGAATTATTTTGAATTCTTTTACAGTTGGAAATGGAAACAACTGAATTTGCTTTTCTTGTATGGTTGCAGCAGTTATTACTTAACTGATGCAAGCCAACTCATTTTACAGAGTCCGCTTGCATAGCTGACTACTATGTGAGATACCTGTGCTATCTCTCAGCTGGAGTGCAGCCAATCACGTAGCTACCGCAGCTCAACATACAGCTGTGCCTGAGCCAGTTTACTTTCGACCCGGCTGAAGCCCACATGCGATTCAGACTATCACATATTGACTAATTCATCCCGACATTGGTGGAAACTTAGAGAAAAACTAGCAAGGATCTACTGGAAGACTAAAGTTTATTTTGAAAAGCAGTGTAGGTCATGGTTGTTGGTGCCAGTCCAGCTCTATTAAACTTGGTGCCAGGGCCAATGATTCATAACTGTTTGTTCAACAAATGTTAATCTATGAACATACGGAGATTACTTCAATGAATTTAAGTTGAAATATGAAACACAAAATAGAATTTAATCTAATGTATAACTCTGTATTTTTGTTACCACCTGTAGTTATGTTATTATATCAACTCTTTTAATATACCCACAAGCTTTGAGAAATCAAAAAGAACTTAAGCTTTGCTAGTAAAACTTTGGAGCCTCTTTCAGGCAAATCTTCTTAAATAGCTAGCAAAGAAAGGAGATAAATGTATGACTAGCAGCAATGTGACAACTGTCAGTTTGTTAGGCATTATAAGAACAATAAATGAAACCCCCACCCCTCCCTTATTAAGACCCGTGACTAAAAGACTAAATTCACAATTTAGGTTCACTGAAAACCAGTTTGAGTAAGGTTCTAGGAAGGCATCCATGAGTAGGAATCCCAAATATAATCAAAGAAAAAATGTTTCTAATACCATTAAAAGAAATGGGAGTAGTAAGTCCAGCTCTCACTGGGAGTAATAAATCCAGTGTCTCTCACTAGACTGTAGTGAGAGAGACATCATAAAAGAGCATGAAAAAGTGACAAGATGAGGAGCCATCATGGAGCTTCAGATAATGCCTTTCATTGTAGTCTAGGTGAGGGATGCTGAGCACTACTGGTAAATCTGGATGCATGGGACCACCTCTCTCTTGCCCAACTTGGTGCCAGGACCCTGAGGGCACCACTAAGCCCTGCTGGGGTGCGGCTTGCCAGGGCCACTCAGGACTATTACTGCACTCAGGATCCCCTTACCTTCTTTGGTATCAATGTAACAACTGAAATCTCAGCTTGCCGCTCTTAAGCTAACTGAAATACTTCTAGACTATGCTACAAGCTGCAAAGTAGTCAGATGGAAAGATTACTGAAGCTAGCTCAGAAATACCAGAGCTTACTGTGATACCCAGTTTAATGTCGTGTGTTTTCCAAAGGGATAAAAATGTTTTGAGGTTATTGGCAACTCCAGCGAACGTCAAAATATATTGCAGGAGTATAGCTTCACTTATTTTCACTTTCAGGATGCTATATTAAGAATGGATTATAATTGATATTGTACATTGTGTCAATTAAAAAAAGAAAAATCAGCATAACTCTTCTCCTTGCTAGCTATGACCTTTAAAAGCCTAAGAAGAGACTTTTGTATCATTAAATATTTTTCTTCTTTTAGCTGTATCACTGCTGCTATTGTTTTTCTGTTAACCCGCTGTACCGTACCTGGACATTTAAAACTCATTACTAATTTACCCTTTAAAATTATTATCATTAGGGTGGTATTTCCTACACTGGCATATTCTAATCACATAGAAAATTACAGAAAGGAAACCTGAGTCAAACTTGTACAATATATCAAGAATATCTGGCTTATTAAAGATCCTTTCTAAACTCCAACGACTAGAGAGAGAGGGACAAAAAGTAAAAACTTTCTAGTCCTTTTCATTTCAGTAGTATTTTGTTATTCACCTTTCAATCTCATGGTTCCTGATCAGGTGTTCAAGTCTACTACAGCTACAATAAGTTTGCAACAGATGCTGAAGATTACTGAATAATTCAGGATTTTTCTGGGATTTGAGGCTGACTGCGATTGTTTTGGTTTCTGGACATTAGTTGAATCATCTCCAACAGGCTGGATTCATGCCCAGTGAAAGTCTCTCAAGTTGGTACCAAAGAAATGCACGCATCTAAAATCATTAAATCTTTTTGAAAGTAATTGCTTATGCCTACGTGCAGAATAAACAAAGCAATAAAAGTAATCAAAAACTTACTGAACAACTTTAATATATACAGTCTAAATTCTTTGGGCAATAAGGCATAAATTATTCCACAGCATTGTAAATGGCATTAACAAATTTAAAGAGTGGGGAATGGAAGCATATGTTTCAGAACTATGCGAGACAGTGAAAACCTAACATCTATGATATATACTTAGGCAGCATTTAGGAAAACTACCTACACCACAAGAATTTGGTTAGATGGAAATGGGACTAGTTTGAGGTAAACTGGTTTTGCTACAATTTAACAGATGCAAGTGTTATTCATCTCCACGTTTTCCTGTAGAAAATGGTACCATTATATATACCATACTTGGCTGGGTTTTTAGCAGATGCAATAATTAGAAGCACCTTTGTGGTTTTGTTGCACACCTTTTGTAAAGAATCAAGAAATGTGTGGATATCGTAACTGAAGAATATAATTTTTCTTCATGAGTCTGTACAAGATGCTATTTGACATTCTCATGAACATTGTGTACATGAGTGTAGTGTTCTTCAAACAAATACATCTAGTGAATACAATGATGAAGAGCTAAAGAAACATTTACTGGCAGCTTTCATTCAGTAATGAACAACTGAAAGCATTTGGCACAAGCAACAGAACCCTTCAGAAGCCTCTATCCAGAGAAATCTGCAAGAAAGCTTCCTAGTCATTCAGTCTGGTCACTTTAGATTAGGACCACAATTTATTTAGCTGTTTGTTTGCCAGCTGTGGTTGATTTCAATCACACATAACAATAGTTCAGGGGCTGTATCTGAAAAAGGATTTTGGCATCTAAAATCTATGTCCAAAAATGTAGTCTACAATACCATACTGACTGAGAATCTAGAGACTTTTATCCCACTTGAGTCCGTCTGGGACACAGTGAGAAGGTGGAGTTTCTGGGGATGCCTGATCTGGCTCCAATGAAAATGTAGTCATGAATCGTTTATGGTGTAAATTGATCACAGAAGGAAATTTCATTTAACAAGGTAATGGTCAGAGCACTTGCCTAGGCAACAAGAAACTAGCACCAAAATATCTTACCACCTCAGTACCCCTAATAACTGTATTTCAGAATAATTTTTCTTTTGTTACTTTTCTTTACTGGTAGAATGCATTTTTTTTGTTGTTTTTGTACAATTCAGTATAAGAGGACGAGAAATTACAGAACCTCTTTGATTCTGATTTTGAATTACATTTTACTCAAGTTGATGTCAGAATGCATAGAGACACAAATTTAGTCATTCACATCCTTGTGTGTGCATAATCCCTGTAGGAGGAGATTGTTTCTCATAAATACTGGGAATCGTATGGTTGCCTGATAATCACATATAAATACTAAAATTCATTGTTAATGGAGCATCGCTGTTACATGTACAGGACCTCTGGGGAAGAAGTTGTGGGTGATTTCTATTAAATGATTTTATTGGAAGGGTGTTATTGAACACCACTACACTTTAATAAATGGCCTGACTATAATCGGTACAGTATTGTTCCCCTCTAGGCTGTCTAGCAGCCTGTGATAATGTTAAATGCTTAAGGTTAGCGTACTTATGAATCTTATGCTGAATATTTTCTTTTGATGTCACTGTATAAAAAACTATTCCTGGCAGTTGTTCATACACAAATTGTAAAATTGTCTTATTTTAAGTTTTATATGACACCAAGTACGTCTTTCCAGCACATATAATCCATTTCATTATGCTGTGAAATACTAACAATGTAGCATCTGAGACTTTGTACTGTATCACTTTATAAATATTTGCTATGTGAAATTTAGTTCATTTCTGGAAAATTGACTTGAGTTGGGGAGCACTGAAAGCATCAGCTGCGTTAGTTCAATGTTAATGGCATTCTTTGACCTCTAAAACATCTTTCACTGTTGGCAATAATTTTGTGAATTTTACTGTAATCATTTTGCCATATTGTAAATTTCTCCAGTGGCATGGGACCACTACTATTTGACAGGAAGGGAGGTATACTGTTAGGTCAGGAAGAGAGCAGACTATGTGAATTAGGTTGTCGGGGGAGGATGTCTAGGTTCTCTACTGAAGGCTCTGCCCTGTTGCATGATGTGTGAGCCATCAGCATGACATATGTTACATTTCTTTCTTTACTGAAAATTTAAGAGGTTACATTAACTTGTAAAGTTTTTCAGATTACTCTGGCATATTCTACAGGCAAGAACAAAAGCTCTGTACATTTTTTTAGGTAACCAAACCCCCGTCCCATTAAAATATCTTCTTTGAAGTTGTTTACAGACTGGGAGAAAAGATCTGAGTTGTATGAAAAATGGTTGCTTAGAGATGTGAAGGAAACAGTATAGGGAAATATATTTGACAAGGAATCAGTGAGCAGGGTAAGAATTTGAGGCTAGCTAGGCAAATTGACCAAAACAAGGAGGCAAGAAAGTGGGCAGTGAGGATAGATAGTATTGACTGTTAAAAGAAATTAGAGGAAGAGCTGGGATAGGAAGACTGAATACAATGACTGAAGAAACAACCAACCTGGGATATTAAACTGGTAATAGAAAGGGGGGAAAAGATTACAATGGGAAACTGAGGGATTTGAACAGCTATTTCAAAGCATTAACAGTATGGGAGAAAATGGAAGGAAATTACATGGAAAGAAAGATGATCAGAGCCATATGAACCATCTGACGACTACAAAGTGGGCATACATAGCCAGTGTTCCTGAATCTCATTTGTTCCTCAAATGGCTACCAGTATTTATGAAACTCACAGGCTAGAAAATACAATTTCCTAAATGTAGGCATACATCTAGGAATCTGTCAGCACCTTAGCATAATTTTCTGTTCTCTCTCCAGTGCTGGAACTCTTGTGCTATCAAATTAAAGGTTCCCAATCAACAGTACTAGATGATGGCATTCCTATTCTTGCCTTGTTTCTGAAGAAAACTAAGGTTATATAGTTGCATTGTCTATCTAACATCTTTTTAACTAACTGGTCAATGTCCACCAATTTTTTCAGAGAGGAAGTGGTGTCATTCTGCTACATATTTTCTGTAGTGCAGTGACTGGTTGAGAATACAGACCCCATCATTGGTCTGCTGGGAAAAAAAGAAAACAGGGGGAGTTCAGCTGGTGGTTTTATGCTTGGCTACATAGCTCCTGCTAATGAGTATACATGCAGCTCTGTACTATTGAGTGTGTTCATTCCTCTCTTAACTGAGCAGGAGGTAGGAAGAAGGTAGAACTACTGGAATTTCATGGGGGTAACTACAGAGGCATCACAAGGAAGTAGTGAAGAGGTTAGAGATACTGGAGGACCTGGAGGCAGAAACAGGAGTCACAGGACACCAAAGGTGACAGGAACTAATGGGAAGAAGATTCCCTGATGGGCATCAGCATTCAGTACATTGTTCCCTCCAGCCCGTGAATTCCAAAGCCAAGCTTCATGGAATTCCTGCATCACTGAAAGACAAACCACTTTTTTTTGTGTTAGATTTCTTTTATATATATATATTTGTGCATCCCAACTACCAAAACACCTTTGAGATGCAGTTTATCTTTTTGAAAACATTGTTCAGTATAATTTCAAAATTCTGTATTCTGCAGATGAGCAAAGAAATACCAATAATAAAACCATTAAAAGCATGGTAACGAATTGCACTTCTCATGTAATACATAAGTATATTCCTCCCCTGCATAATGACTAAAATGTTTTAATATTGGAATTTAAATACTCTGTAGGCTTCCATTATAAAGTCTCCTAGTCAGTCTTTCACTAGATTTTTGTGGGGAACCAAGTTCTTTCTTGGCAGCAGACTAATAATTTTTTTAACTAGTTTCTTTAGAAGACAGCCAGTGAAACAATTTGCTTCTTTTAATGTGGTTTACAAAGGCCTAAAATACAACATAGCAACAAAGGAGAGTGAATAACAAAAGTAAGACAGAAGTACCTAAGTCAGAGAAGTCAATGTAGTTAAATCTGACTGCTTTTTTCTCCATTTTTCACAAAATATTGATTTCATACTTAACAAATTGGTTTTCTACTTCTTAAACTTTGTTTATTTCTCAGCTCCTTCTAAGACTAGGATTACAGGGAATGGGCTCCTTGGCAGAAGTTTTCTCCTGTTTTAGTTTATCTCACAATTCTAGTAACACTTGGTTCTTGGCTAACTGAAAATATGTTTCCCTACAGTTGAGACTAGCATTATGCAAGTTATAGAAAAATCAGCTCTGTGGTCTTCTGCTGTCTTGAAGATCTGTATGGTATTATTCCCAGGAGCACAGAGTGATTAGTATCAAATTTATTCATTCCAGACCACCACAGAGTGGAATAAATGTTTTTCAACAAAGTATACACACTTAATGCTATCACTTCATAGTCTCCTATGTAAACAACAACTGATTTGTTCAAGTATTACTTTGCACTGACTACGCAGTGGTCACATTAAACATCTTTCCTCACAAATTATATAACTCACATCTGGTGCCTCAACCTTGGGATCTCTGCCATGTCCTGCTATATCTATCATCGCTTTTTTGGCAGAAACCTTTTCTTCTACCAGCTTTCAAACTTCATTGCATACTTTTTACATGTTGTGATAAATATGCACTTTAATTTCTGCCTTATGCCAAGGTCAGAGACAAACAGTTAACTGTTGCTCTAGCTTTGACAATTCTTTAAAAACTTAGGAATACAATTCAGCGCCAACAACGTTTCTGTTGTTTAAGTATATATTTTAAGTATAGAGTGCTTTAGACCTATATTTACCCGGTCCAATAGGAATGGATCAGATTCTCTCCCACCTCACATACTTAGCAATCATTTTCCTGTCTGAACCGAATGCAAAGCATTGCTGTTCTGATTATAAATTCTCTGTAAAAATGTAAAAGCTGTGTAAGGCACTGGAGAATATTATCTACTCTTTTATTCTAAATGATCATCATTTAATTGTTACATACTTGTTTCTGCTAGAAATATGTCAAAATATATATTTTCCATATTTTTTACACATGTTCTTTTTCAGCTAAGTGTTCAATTACACTCCTATTAAGTTTAATAGCTCTCATGAGCCTACATTAAACACTTACTTATTTTTCTGGATCAGAATCTTGATAGTAGTGAACATGCCATACAGGTAAAATTAGAAATGAATAGAGTAAAATATATGAGATGACTTTCAGTCAAAAGCTTTAAGAGATCAATGACATAGTTGTCAAAATATGTGATGCTTTTTTTAAACTGTTTTTCTGTGTCTTTGTTTACTAAGGTTTTGCTCTCATAAACTGTAAATAACAGAACTTGTCAGATCTGAATATCCAAATGCTATTATTTTGAACTGTTTCTTTTTTAGGGTAAAAAAAATAATAATAAAGTTTTGCCAGTGGAAGCATTAGAGAAATTGCAGAGCTGAATTTTGGAACTGTCAAAATGAATTATTTAAAAAAAGCTACTTTTTGACCAATTCAGCAAAATATGATGACTCAATAGCATTGTTTTGAACAGCTGTAATATCCTGTACCCCCTTACAACTGCTTTATTTTTGAAAAACAGAATATGTCAAATTATATGGTATAGCTGGAGCAAGCAATCCATCACAGACTAAACTGTTAGCAACAGGTACAGACAGAATGACAATTTCCACAGCTCATTCAGTAGTTCGAGTAAACAAAAGAGCTGGGTGGGAATAATAAATTTCATTTGAATTTAATAGACTAAAATGTGTAGAACCGTGTTTCTCTGATCAAAATTAAATACTTCCATTTCCTTTCTGAACAGGAAAAAAAATTTTGAAGAAACTGGCACTCAACTAAGAAAAAACCAGAAAAAAGTCAAGAGAGTGAAGAAAAATAGGAACTACTTCTGTTATATGCAATCTTTTCCCTTATGTATGCTACATAACACTAATATTTTGAAATTAAAATGGCAATTCTACCACTATTTAGAAGAGAAAACATTGCATCTTGATATCTCAATGCAGTAAGAAAACTTTGGCAGTGTTATTAAACACTTAAATTACTTTATCATCTAACAATATCCATATACTGCCAAAAGAATCAAAAGAGCTGAAACATACAAGCCCCAACTTTCCTAGAGAAGTATAGAAGCTTTCATAATCTTTATTCAGAGAAAGAAACAGTCCACTCTTAAAAGTCCAGATTCTAAAAATTAATTATATTATTATTTTGATAACTGATAAAATAGATATTGCAGCAGTATCTATCAATTAAACAAAAAAAAGTAGCTTTGTTCTAATAATATGTTATTTAATACATGCTTGGAGCTTCAAGTTTAAAACATTAACAGATTTTTTTATTAATTTCCATTTGGAAAGCATTGATCATTCCCTATGTTTCCTGTCTTGAACTGAGAGAAACTTCTGCTGAAATAAGAAATAGGGTTTGGCAAATGAACCCAGTGGAGTGTGGAGGCTCATCCTCATCCTGAGAAGTTTAAGATATTATATTATTAATAGTGAACTGAGATTAAGGAAAAAATGTGTACTATTATACAATAGTATAACAGTAAATCAAGGGGTGTTTTTTTTAATTAAAATCTTGGGATCAGGTTAATACTCAGCTAGAGAGAAAAAAGCCCAACTAATTTAACTGTTGGAGAAAATCAGTTTTCTTTCCTTACAGTTAAAACAGTAAGGACTGACACTTTTAAAAGTGAACAAGGTAGAAAAGCTCAGTATTTCTGGAAGGGAAAATCATTCTCCTCCATCTATTAGAATTGCTTTACTGTAAGTTGCTTGCTGTAAAAACTCAGTAAAGAATGTATATCCAGTTCATTTAAAATCTGGAAAGGAAAATGGTTTCAGAAAAAAACCCAAACTTGATGTTTATCATAAAACACAAAATAAAATCCTTTAATTTAGTGTCAAAGTAAATATATTTCATTCATCTAGGAAAAAAGAACCCTCCTGAGTCAGTCAGACATCTTCCAACAAGTGCCCAACTTAGGTATGACTACTTCTCTGTAGTGAGCTGATATCTGGCAGATACTATACTATTCAAGAATACTAATGCCATCATAGTAAAATTTTGATTTCTAAGACAAGAACCTCTATTAGGTAATTGGATTCTGGCAAATTATGTTTCATCGCTATTCTAACTATTTTGCTTAACAGCTTATTAAGAGAATACAGTTGCTCTGCCAAAGCAGAAAAGGAAGTACTTCTCAGAAGAAAAGAAAAAAACAAAATTGCCGTTCCCAACATAGAATAGTCTATTTGGAAATAAATAAATAAAGTGCATTTATATTTTTAGAATTATTTCCACTGCCTTTTTTGACTACAACTCTATTCATAGTACTAAAGTGTCAATTTAAATTATTTACTGCTTCAAAAAGTGCTTTACATAAATTTTTCATTAATGATATTGTGGAAAATAAGTACTCAAAATGAACAAATGGATTAATGATTTCCATGGGTTTTTGATCAAGATTTTACTTGCCACAATTTTAAAAAAGGACCAGATAGGTATAGTATAATCACAATAATTCTTAATTTAAGGTTTATGAAATATTGTCCTCTTAGTCTAAGTAACTATCAAAAGTTCTTTGAGCCACAGTGAGAATTAAATATATAATTTTCTACATATTGGCACTGCAGACAAATATTAACTTAGCCCAGAAATCTGCATGCAAATGACACTTATTTGCTAGCGCAAAGTAGATGTAGGAACCTTTGATACACAAAATGTACCTCTGAGCATATGTAAGTGTAGACTATTGATAAAAAGGTCTAGAGTATACATATAATTTAGCAAAACAAACTGAAGAGCTGAGAGGTTCCTGCATGTAAGTTATAGTATAAAATTTGCAAACCTGACTGTTTATATTTAATTTTTTATTTAGCTGCCTACATACATTTAGTTAGACTTTTTAATCTGCAGAGTAATTTACAATCTACAGCCATCACAGCTTCTCTGAAAAACTATCCACCCTAGTTGTAAGGGATGCATTGCTTTTGTTTTGTTTGAGAGATCGTGCATCATTTCTTATTCACAGATGTCTCCTGATTATGACAAAATCATCTATTTTTTGTAACATCACACTAGTGTGCTAAGTTACCATTTTACACTCCATGGAGCTATTACAGCTGTTATTCAATTGCTAGCACTTAGCAGGCAGAATGAAAGATAATGCCAGGCATTTTATGTTTACTTTGCAGTATTACCATTGATTAAAAATGTAGTGGGCTGTGGATATTTAAAACAACAACAAAAACAAACCAAAACAACAAACGAACACAAAACAAACAAACAAAAAACCCCCAAACCCTGCCACTGGATTCTTGCTTTTTAAAAAATAATTTCAAAGCATAAATTTGACCAAATGTATTTCACATTCAGCTTTCAAGAAAGGAGAATTGGCCCCCCTTTTTACACAAAGTACTTCTGGATTTTTGAGTTCCAGTAGGAAAAACGTTTTCGGTGCAGATTCATAGGTACTGGTGTGTTTACTTCAAACTATGTCTCAGGCATTTTTCAAGTAAAACATACAGCTCTCTTATGAAAATGTCCTAAATAAAATAAGAACAAAGAGCAACAATTCCAAATAGTTTCAGCATACTAATGATGGACGTGTACACCTTTCTAGTTACCAGATCTTCCCCTGTCTTCTACATCACCAAAGCACTCCCTCCACAGGCTGTTTTTTTCAGAGAGAAAGAAAGAAACAGACAAAACCAACCCACCAACCAAACAAATAAAACACCTTACAAATTTATAATGATGAATGTCACCATGTTACACTCAGGGTTGAAACCCTGCCTTCCCTGGAAGAAATAGCAAAACTTTCAGTAATTTTCCTGACTCAGTTTTTTATGTTAGGCTTTCTTTGCACTAGGGAATGCGGAAATATAATTCATACTCACATAACTGCTCCAGTAAGTTACTTTTCATAGCAAATTTATGTTTCTGTTAAAGTAAATATACCATTTTCCCCTTTAAACAATATAAGCAAACTCTTAAGATGCTAAGTTTATTTTCCACTTGTAGTAGGAGAACTAAAGCTTCCATAACAATAAAGTATATATTAAGTGGATTTTAGTACCATATGGGAAATAATTGTAAAAGGTGGTGTACTTCAATCAAACTCAGAAAATGACTTCTATAGTCTGTGAAGCAAATTACTTCTATTTCATAAATGGGTGCTAATCATAACGTAAAAGCATCAAGGGTATTGTAGCAATCTAATCTCAGATGTAAAGTGATGTTTATGACAGTAATTGATTTGTTATACAAACAGCAGTGATTCTTTGACTTTTCAATATAAATAAGTCATAGTAATCCTTGTATTTAGTACTACAACACTCTGGAGAAATGCTGCATGTATACTGTGTAATTTGAAAATGTAATTCATGGGGAAAAGGATTGTTATAATCTAATAAATATCTCACGTATGTATTTGGGAGATTCAGTGGGCAGTAGGAGATGATCCTTCCTCTCAAACTGCTTCACAGAGATGCTCCATATCTCTTCGTAGCACTGCATTTTGCCATATACATACACCTTGATAGCTTTCCTGATACTGGTACTTAAGAATTCAGTCTGATTTTATTTTAATAGGGAAAATACAGTTTCTAAGAAAGTATGTCAGTACAAACTTCCTTACACACTTTTTAACTGTTTCTTACACTAAAGACTTTAGAGTGAAAAAAACATTCTAAGATGCTTTGTGAGAAGACAGCCTTTTCTTAAGTAGGTGTGATAAAAGTAATAAGACTTTTAGGAATAACTCTTTATTGCAATCGTTGTCTTTGCTACTCTTTTTTAAAAAAAGAAAATGTAGTGCTTTATTCAACAGTCTCAACATGAAGCAGCCCAAAATTTGGGCACTTAGTATGATAACATCTATTTTCAATTTAAAGACAGTGATGCAATTTCTACTTAGCGTAACATTGTCTCAGCCTAAAGGTGAAAGTTTGAAGTTTAGTACTCATAAAGTCACTTATTGAAAACTATTACAAAAATGTACGATGAATATTACAATTGATATTGGTAGACCAAGGAGCAGTTCCTTCAGGAAGAAGGAAGTGGTAAACATGAGTAATTATCACATAGACTGGGATGCCCATCAAGCAAAGATACAAAGTCATTTGGAAAAAGCTCAGGACCCTGAGGGAACTACCAGCCCTTACTGTCCCTGTCTGCCCTCCCCTAGGGCATCCCCCCACCCTGCCCGCAGCCAACACAAATACGATTTTGGGGAGAGTAAATGGTTACACGTGTTTAGGAAACCTCATAAAAATCAGTCCTGTAATTGAATCTCTTGTTGTGACAACAGGTGATAATTCCACCAGAAAGTTGCAAACATAGTGCTGGAAGGATCTAACCAAGTTTAGTTCAGATCCTCATCTGCTGTGGTGCAAGTGTCCTAGCTGGCTGTAGATAACATGCAAGAAAATTATCAACATGTATAAGAACTTTCAAACCATAAACATATTATCTTTAAACATATTGTTTTTTTGAAGGTATTTGACAGGCAAAGACAATTTGGCTGCTGTATTTTGTGTACTGAAAAAACCCAGTAAGTTGTTATAGCTACATATGTTAGCTTAAGCATATGCATGCTTTTTAAATATCCAAAACAAAGAGGTGGTGTGGGTGATTTTTTTTTTCATATCCTGAAAGTATCTATTGTTACATTCTAGTATCCATCCACTTTTTTTCCCCAGAAATAACCTATAAATAAATTAATACAATGGATTTTAATTATTTGTAGATGATACAGTCCAAGAACCTGCATTGTCATGAGGATCTTTGAACAATCCAAAGTGAACTCATCACTTATACAGAAGAAAAACTGAATTTCTACCAGATTAAAAAATACAATCTTACCAAACATACAATATAGTTGTATAAAACATTACTAGAAAAGAGAAAAATAATCACTATTGGAATTCTGAAACATTCTTAAGGTACTTACACCACCTGCAGGGTCCAAAAATGTATAAAAGAAGAGGCACACTGTCTTTTCCTCTATTTTTAACATTATTTTCTATTATATTTTCCCTTATACTTGTAGTTTCCTTCTTTTAACTAAGTTTATAATTGTTATATATTTCATCTTTACATATTCTTTTCCTTTTTACTTCCTGTTGTGGTTTTACCCCAGCCGGCAGCTGAGCACCATGCAGCTGCTCACTCACTCCCCCCGCATCGGGATGGGGGAGAGAACTGGAAAAATTAAAGTGAGAAAACTCGTGGGTTGAGATAAAGACAGTTTAATAGGTAAAGCAAAAGCCGTGTGCACAAGCAAAGCAAACCAAGGAATTCATTCCCCACTTCCCACGGGCAGGCAGGTGTTCAGCCATCTCCAGGACAGCAGGGCTCTGTCACGCATAACGGTGACTTGGGAAGAGAAACGCCATCGCTCTGAATGCCGCCGCCCCCCAGTCTCTCCTCTTCCCCAAACCTCTTATAAAAGGAGCATGACGTCATATGGTATGGAATATCCCTTTGGTCAGTTTGGGTCACCTGTCCTGTCTGTGTCTCCTCCCAACTCCTTGTGCACCCCCAGCCGTCCCGCTGGCAGGGCAGTGTGAGAAGCAGCAAAGGCCTTGGCTCTGTGTAAGCACTGCTCAACAATAGGTCCATAGAACAAAAACATCTCTATATTATCAACACTGCTTCCAGCACAAATCCAAACCGTATCCCCATACTAGCTACTATGAATAAAATTAACCCCCTCAGCTGAAACCAGGACACTGCCCTATATTGTAAAAAAAGTTGACTTTAAGATAAAATAAGACAGTCGGTACTGTAGAATATTCTGATATTTCTGGATTCTAACTTTCTCCATTTTGTTATTTTAACTTTTTATACAACCTCTTTAAGCTACAATTACTGCAACGTTCATCCTGGGAAAAGCAAAAAGAGCATTTCAACAAGTTATTTTACTGAGATTTATTTCTTATTTTACCTTGATTTCTATTAAAATATTGATGGATTTCGTTGAAAACCTGTGTAACTTCTGGGTAATTCTTTTGGCTTTGGTTTTCAGTATGGCCAAAAATATATCCCTAAATTAACTACTTGTTATATAGAAGTCATTGAACTCCTGTCATTGAAAATGGAATTTATTTATTTTCCTTTTCTATGAGTTTTCTGAGATCACTATTTGATAAAGGCAAATGTCTTTTTCCAAAAGAGATAATTTTTTGTGTGTATAAACAATTGAAGAGAACATCCACATATCATATGCAGATCGAATATAAATTACATGCACTGAGAATGCCCTGTCCTTACTTTCCAAAAGTCTCATTTTTCAGTAGACACAATATCCTCATTAACTCCAGCTGCTGGAGGAATAGAGATAGTCTCTTAAACAGCCAGACTCCAAGCCAGATTTATGTAAAAGTTAATTCCAGATAGGTGATACTGGGGGTGGGGGTAGGGGGTGCAGGGGGTAGGAGGTGGGGGTGGAGTGGGTGTATGTTTATGTAGGGATACAAAAAAAAGAAACTTGTGAAAAGAAAATGACAAGAAGAATCTAAGACAACAGGCCTTAGTACTGTACTGCAAACTGAACAAGCTGAAACTTGCACATTATTGCAAGTAAAGCATGTTGTAGAAGCATGAATACCATGCGATAAACTGTTCTACTATGAAAGTTACACAAAACGTTAGTAGTAGATGGCGAAAATGTAGTGGCAGCACACAGTTATTTAAAATTACCAGTGCTTGCAGTATCAATGATAGCTGAGGAGTTAGTCTGCTCCTGACATCAAATTACAAATCTGAAGATGCTCTATGTCTTTTGTGTAACCCCTAGGTTGCTTCTGGCACTCCTGGCAAAGAGATGTGATGAAACAGCATTTTAAACAAGTGGTCATCGTGGCTGTAAAGAAGTGTAGAACAACTATCAGTGTGTTTTTCATGAGTCATTTGTCAAAACCAGGGCAATTTCTTAGGGTATTTTGAAACTATAATTATTTCCTTTTGAAATATTTATGTCCAATGCACCTCACTGGGAAATAACCATTTAAAGCATTCATATGAAATAGTGGCCAACAGATTGGTAAATAAATATTTCCTGTCACACTATTTCAGGACATCTAAAGTTGCATGCATCAAACAAAGCAATATTTCATAAACTGTCTATCTGGGTATGTCTAGAGAGTACAAAAAGTTGGGCTTTCCCACATCTATTTGCAGGGCTAATATTCTTTGAGTTTGGACTTCTTCCAGAGTTTGCTTTTCATTTTGCCAAAAGTAACTATGGCATTGTCCTCTTCAGCCCCATTTCTGTCACCCTGGTTTGAGCAACATATGTGGCTGGGAAAGTGATTCAAATGGTGCTGTATAATTCCAGAAGTTAGAAGTCCATAAGAGTAGATAATAAATGTTATGTTTTCTGAGTTAAATATTCTTTTTATTTATTTAACTAATCCATTATTTTATTTTGGATTATTTGACTCCGCCTGTAAGTAGGCTTACCACAGGCTGGAGATGAGTATTTATCCTTTCAGTCAGCAAATCGCTGTTCAAAACACATAAATTACTTCTGCTGCAAATTCACAGAAATTCAGTCCTCTTTAGAGGCAAATGAAAGCAGTCTGATTTTTTTTATATGCCCGATAAACAGGTCTATAAAACCAGGTATTAGGTCATTGGGCTACACGTGGACCCAAACTGTCTCCATCTGCTTTATGCATAGATTACATTGCTTATATTACTTGAAGTCAGCTACAGCAATACAGTAAATGGATAAGATTCTTATTAACATGCAAATTAGCCCATATCCATAATATTCTATCTTTTTATATGATTTAGTGTCAAAATAGAATCAGTTAATTCAGAAGCCAGTTTAATTCCATTTATAATTCCATCTATATTTCCCAGAACCATGTTAAATTAGAGCATTTTTCTGCACTACTATTTTCAGAAGTATGTGAGCATGATTTTAGATGATGGCCACAAGCTAATGGATATTACCTTCCATCTGCCAAGTGCTCCATGACTTTGGAATAACAGCAAAAAAAAAAGTATTTAATTTCTGCCTAAAAATGTGACTAAATATAACCATTAGCCCCTTCAAAATGGGCTGAAAATAGCCTAAATTCCCCAACCCTGTTGGATTTGGAATCCACTTTTTAAAGTCTAGTATGGTATCCTGAATGTCATTATTTCCTAAGTAAAAGTTAATGCAGTAGCCACTTTAAAAATGCAAGGTGCAGTTTTAATATTTTGGATGAAGCCAGACAAGAAATGTTTCTTCTGCTTGATACAATTAAGGATGTATGACAGTTCTAAATAAATCTTCCCATCAATTCGATGAAAAAAACCTGAGGATTATTCTTTGTATCATTATAAAGAATACCACTGTACAGATCCAATACATGACAATTGTAGGTCACAGAGCAGGGATGGCTAGTAAGCTTTTTTACCAGTTCTGGGGCATGTCCTTCCTACTTGAACCATCTTTCCCTATTGAAACACTAACTAAAAGTTTTTTTAAAAATTCCCCCCCCCCCCCCAAAGATTCAGAGATACTAGCTTTTGGCAAAACACCAATACAGTGTATTCCAACTTTGCCTTTATTTTGTGAGGTAGCTCTGTTGTAATGCAGAGATCTAAACTGACAGGAACCTTTTCTTTTGCCTCTGGAAAGCACTTCATACAGTAAAACTATCCCCCCATTAAGGGCTTCCACTTCATAGCAATTGCTCCATTAGTCCAGCCTGGAGGTCAGTTGAGAGTGTTGAAACTAGGTTGTGTAACCTGAGTAGCCTGTCGGGCACGATGTATGTCTCTCATTCACACAGTTCAGAAAGCAGTGTCTACTTATCAGTAGCCAGGTCTGCCTCAATGACGAATTCTAATCAGAAGCCAAGGAGATGGTAAATAGTTCTGATACTCATGAAATTCCCTCTTCAAAGAGGACCGCTATTATTGCGGAGTCGTACATAACTGAAGGCTAAAGCTAACACATCTTTCTAAAACCCAGTATTTGCTTACACACTAAAAAGAACTTGGAAGAGTTTGTGTAACATTGCCCCCTGGTGAACTTTTTTGTAATATTTCTATTTCAAAACTTAAAATGCATTTTTGCCTCTATTGTTGTTGTATTGTATTCTTCTTGACAACTAAACATAATTCTTTTAATAATAATAAACCTGTATGCATTTAAAGGCAAAAAACTCAGATTCCATTAAACAGGAAAAGCTAGAATATTCTGAAGTTAAGTCTTATTAATCCCATCAGTGAGATTTCCAGGGCAATAGCCCAGTGTTCTAAACGCACAATCACATTCATACTTAAGGTCATATCAGTAAAAAAAAAATTAAATTGACCCATATTTTTATACAATACTATTGGCCATGGCATAAAACTTAGTACCTCATTTACCGGGCCACAATAAAATAAAAGAATAAATAGTTCAATTGAAGAAAACATAATTAAATAGAATACTCTGGGTAAAATATAACCTGAATTTTGGCAGGACATGAAACCCTGTAGCTGTATTTCTGCATACAACAGTTAAGGTCATTTTAACAGCTTGGAGGAGAATTAAGAATTGCAGTAGGATTACTCTGACTTCCATTCACTGTCTATAAATGATTTCTGCTAGGCTTTTGGTGACATTTACTCCATCAGAAACATTAGGTAAGGGATGAACATTTCAGAAGTCTTGGAAATCCACTACCTCTTATTTGGTTACCTGTGTTTTTCAAAGAAATTCCTGGGGTAGAAAGAATCAGTCTCCTCAGGTACTTAAATGTGATCTCTTTTCTGTAACTAATTTTGTCCCAGGTGTAACTGTTAAGTATTCTGAACTATCCCTTCCCTTATACTTATGTGAAATCTATAGATCACTTGCCTGGTTAATGACAAATTCTCAGTCTTCATGAAAACGAGTAACTGTAGTCACCTGTCACAACAGGAAATAGCAATGTGATTTTACATATAAATGTATGTGTGTGTGTGTGTATATATATATATAGTCATTACACCAAATTTGTTTGAAAATAAAACAAGTTTTTCATTGGATTACATTCATTTTTTCCTCCATTTTAAAATGTTATTATTTTGCCTTTTACCTACAAATGGAAGCTATTGTGAAAAGTTATTTGGCACCCAGGTGGCAGTACTGTCATAGAGGAGGCAGAGCCTACATCACCAAGACCTTGCTTTAGACTCGGCTTCTGAGTGGGCACCATGCCAGTCTAACAGATGGGCATCGGTAATGGCAGCAATGTGCCCTTGCATGTGTCTGTGCATCTACTGCGTTTGCCTAGGGAAAGGATTTCATCCAAGATTGTCCAAACAGCTGTTCATTCTGAGTTTCTATCCATATTGTTAAGAAGAGATGTCAACACTAATCCATTTTTAAGCTAGATTAATTATTTTAAAAAAGAAAAGTAAAGCAGCTTTTTGGCTGGTAGAGTGTAAGCAGAGAAAAGTAAAGATCTTTATACAAGCACATCAACTTCCTAAGGCTCTCAACTCCAGCTTTCAAGTGAAAGAAAAACTGAAAAGCCATGGTTTACTCAGGATAAAACAAGGGAGTAAAGCTATGTCATCACGAACAAACCCAAATACAGATGAGACCTGGTTTATCATGATACTCCAGCTGGATGCCAGTACATGTTTGCTTCTGTAACCAAGTGGTGGCTACTTGGACAACCACTAATCCATGTAACAGTTCTTAGGGAGATCATGCTCCCATTCCAGTCTCACTTTCTGGTGGTTTCTGTATTATATCCTTTTCCTAAATATGCCACAGTGTGACGAGGGAGGGGCGATGAGAGGAGGCCATAATCAGATGGTGACAAACCGGCAGGTGCCTCACAGTGCTGTTCCAACCCTAATCCCACCTCCACTGAGGTGATGGGAAGAAAATGAATAAATTGACACAAAGTTTTCTGGTACTCCAGAATCTGCTTTCCATGTCCTTTCTCTTTGGCACTAAAACAGGACCTGCTGTCCCACCGTGGAAGACTAAAAGGCCAGAGCTTTTCCCATTGACTGTTTATTTAACTGAAATCCCATATGACCAACATGATACAGATGAGATGCTGGTCTGTCAGCTTTCTGTATCTTGGGGCTTTCAGACTATCAGTTCTTACAGTTAGACAGTTGACAAATTACAGCCCTGAAGTTACTGACATTGTATCACCGCTTTATTGGCAACAAAAGCTATAAGGCCTACTGGTTCAGCGGCTCTAAAAGGCTTGGCTGAATGCACGGCTATGTGTAGTATCCAGCAATTGCTACATCATCTTTCCTAAGTCTTTGGGTTGACAACAAAACGCAGGCTCCTGGGACTGATTCAGCACACGTAGCCTGCAGGACTGATATGAAAATGTTGATTTCTGAAAATTGCTGGGGTTCCCCTTCGGATTGCAGGCCCTGTATAAAACCCCTGTGCAGTTATGTGGGCCTCATTTATGATTATGTATATTGATTCCTTCTAAGACAGATTATTAGATGCTAGAAAAGGTGACAACATCACTGAATTTAGGACTAGAAATCCATTGTAGACGTTTCTCTGTACCTCAGTAATCATTTTCCTCCTTATTTGTATATATTGCCTTCCCCGCCATTTTTATTCTGTGTTGAACCTGTGTTCTTTACATTTGCAAATGAAATCTGGTATGTAAAAAAAAGGCCCTATTTAGTTATTTTTCAAAGATGGATTGAAAAAAGAGTAGTATGTTTCAGTCAGAAGACATCCTTCTAGGCCAGGCTCCATTTTAATACTTTCCTTCCAATGGTAATCTTTTAGGGGGGTAGTATACAATCTACACTAAGAAGCAAAATGAAAAGAAGCAGAAAAGTGATAGCATTTTCATTTTTAAAACACCGAGTCTTTGGGGAAATGAAGGTTTTATTCTTATCTTTTATAGCAGCTGAATTTCCTTTGCATGCCGCAGACAGTATGTCATCCACCAGTTGGAAGACACGGGTTCCATTCTGACTGAGTGCAATGGAAATGTTATTTTAGTATAATAGCCCACCAACAGCTCTTACAAGGAATATTTAATCAATCAATCAAACAAACAAACAAACAAACAATCCTCTTCCAGAATGGCTTTACCAAATAAGCTCATGCTGCTAGGCAGAAACTTTTTAGGTAAAGAGGGGAATATTTCCAAGTTCCCTTTATATCAATGTTAAATTGTTTGCTTTGTTAAACACTTGAATCCTGATGTATGATACAATCAAATCATAAAGTTTGATGTTATTAAACAGTGACCTCTAGGAAACTAATGGAATTCTGGAAAATATCCATCAATAAGTACATAGAAAATATGTTCCTTTCCCATTGAACTAATTCACATGGTCTTCACTGAATTTCCATATGATCACATCACATTCCAGTTTGGATTAAAAAAAAAAAAAAGGTTCTTCACATGACATTCGTGCTTTAAAAAATCTTTAATGTGCGTAGAAAGAACACAGGCTGTTAGCTGGAACACATTTCAGAAAATGACTGTACTCCTTTCTGCATGATGTCAAAACTGTCTTTGCCACCTATCCTTTTTCATGTTCCTTGAAAACTCATTAAAGCATTTACAAATAAACTTTCCACATCAAAACCTAGCGTATCCATGCAGTGTTTTGTTCTATTGTGAAAGCCACAGCAATTACAGATTAGTCTGGTAGATCTTTGGCTCCTATCTCCCTAATTTTCTAAAGGCGACATTTTCTATTGTAACTCATTATTATTTGTTTCCTTGACAATCTTTCTCATCTAGCCTTCAAGGCACAAATGACTATGGACTTGGCAGCCCTAAAACATTTCTCATCAAAAAAGTCCGTAGAACATTTTGTTATTTCTCTCCATATTGGTGTCAACACAGCAAGTGGGGAAAAAAAGGCGGCAGGAAGAACTTGTAACTCTTCTCCTGTTGCTTGAGGAAAAGCAGTATATATGTATCTGTATATACACCTGTAAATATTCCTGTACATGTACATACTATGAAATTCTGTGCTATTATTTGGGCAGCATAGTGCTGGGACATTGCTCCCCAAATCTCTGCTCCTTCTTTTCCCCCAGCATGTCAGTGAGATTTTTCACTCTGCTGAAATTGCTTCCTGCATTTAAAAGATGCTATTAAAGCAGAGTAATGCTTGGTCCTCTAAATTACCTTCAGCTTGACTAAAAACAACTGAATAAAGTCATTCTGACTACTTCAACAAGTCTTTGAAGCGACTTTTATGCCAAGTGAAACTTGTGACTGTATGTACAGCATTGTATCTCATATTTTTGTTCAAGCACAAGCACACACACATACATTTATCCAGTCTTCTGTATGGACTACTCTATACTTCTGCCACACAATTTTATTTTAGTCCCCAAAATGAAACCGCTGTGATTAAGAACTCTTGGAAAAAAAGGTGGTATATAGATAGAAGTAGTTCAAAATTTACTGACAGGTCAAAGAACTGTCACACATAAATTGTTTTTCTTTTAATATTATCATTATTGGTCATTACTTACATGTATAATAAATAGAAAAACTTCTTGCTTTTCATGAGTAGCCTGTTGTCAGTGTCAAACTCTTGGCTTGTAGTTGATATTAAGGGACCAAATGCACGAGATGCCATGGCTATTGTTGAGAAGGCTAATTTCCAGTAACAGGAAATCTTGGTACCATTTTCAGGAGCAACAGGAAGCCTAATTCAGTGTATTGCACTCCTCAGTCCTCTGCCTTTGCTCCATCTTTTTTTATTCCTCATGAGAGAAGCAGCAGTCCCTTACTGACTGAGCCTGCTCACCTTCAGGAGACACTCCTGAGAAGCTTTAAGTCACCTCTGCTAGAAACTACAGCCAATGCAAACTTTGATTCTGGGCACTATGAAAGCACACACAAAGTGATGGGTTTTTTTCTAGAATTTACAATGACAGAATAGACAAAAACAAGCATAAGAGAAGAGATACAATATATATGTCTTCCAAGGGAACAACTGAAGTGCGCTGTGACTTGCTACAGGAGAAAACAAATAATCAGAGCCGAGATTTCCTGAATCACTTTTGCCACAAGACCATCCTCTCTGAACTCTGTTTGCTACCATGCATTAAAAAGACTTACAGACACCCAGAGGGGATTCTGTAACTCAGTATCACTCTGACACTACAGAGTAAGAATGGGACCAGAAGAAAGTGGGGAAAAAAGAAAGGGGAAGGGAGGAGAAGTGGTAGAGAGGTTACATGCTTCTCTTAATTAGAGATGTGTTTGGAACGTGCCAGCCTAGGTTTCATGTTTTGCGAAGGCAAATAATACCAGGCTTTTGATTTCCACCTGAAAAGCACTTAAAACCCCAACATGCTACCCCTTTACTTGGTGCTGTGAAGATAAACTCACTGCATTGCTAGGCACTCAGAATAGAGAAAAGGGGAGCAGAGATGCACAAGGTAACTTTTAAAATTTATAGAATCCAGCATTTTTTTTTACTTCACTTTTCTACTTTTCCTAAAAAGGCATTAGGGAAACATATAAAGTATTTTCTCAATTGAATAATGTCAATATTATGCATTTCACAACAAGCACTTGTAATTGGACCTTTGTTTAAAAGTTAGCCCTGTGTTACATTAGAGGTGTAGGCAAAAAGACAATTTTTAGGCTCCATCTGGATTATGGTGTGATAGTAGAAGGTATTACTTTTAGTGTCAAATTTCAAATTGAAGTTTTTTAAGATGAATTTTAAAACAAACAAACAAAACCCCAGTGAATTTATTTCCAGTATTCCTTTGGCTTTCATAGCAAGAAAGAATGTTAAGAATTGATTTGAACTGCTAAAGTTTACTTGGAGACACTGACATTAAGTGCTCTAAACATTCAATTTACAGCATTTATTTTCCTTGGGTTCCCTTTCCAGTTGTGTTTACTAGTAAATATTACATTCTGGATGACAGAGGAAACAGGTGCAATATAGCATTCACACATTGCTTTCATGAAATAGAAACTCTGAAAGCTTACCAAATTGACATTCTAATCACCATAGTCAGATGGTAACTGAAGTTCATTTCACTCATTGCTGTCAAAAATGTTTTGCTTAGGGGCTAGTGAAGATATATGTTCATTACTGGCTGCAAAGGATTACAAGATGGTGCATTCCAAAATGTTATTCAAAATTCTTTAACAGTGTTTTAGCTTGCTGGTCTGACAGCCAACTGGAATTCAGAAACCTGAAACTTAAGTTTTCATTTTAAATCAGTTTAGTAGAGCTCATGTGAATTCTTGTACCGATCTTGCTAGGGGATCTCTCTTTCTTTTTGACCAGAAATGCCATATACTGATCTTTTCAATCACACAGAAACCACCGTTGCTGGTTTTTTACAAGTTACCATTTTCCAAATTAAGAATCTTCCACACAGTTCTAGTTTCTAGTTCTCTCTTATGTCCCTGCTCTTTTAATGCTTTGTTAGCTCCTTACAGATAAATACCACTAGAGGGTTTTTGTATAGTGTTTAAAAGCATTTATTGATATTGCTCAGACCTTGAAGTAGTTTTATTCTCATGCTACTTAAAATATCTACCTACAATTTGTTAAGCAATGAAAGCTCTACAAAATATCATCCATGGAAGTTTATAAAGCACATTATTTCCCCTGTGAAATAATGTAAAATTCTTCTTAAAAATCAACAGCAATTTATAAGTGAACAAGACAATGGTCTATTATGGTGCAGCAGGCATGCATTCATCTTCTCTTAAATCTCTTGTCCAAAATAAATAAATAAATAAATAAATAAAATCCTATCAGTATCAGGGAGGGATTTGATTTTGAATCAGGTTTAGAGTTCTTACTTGAGACCAATCTCTGTTACGCCAAACCTGTATATAAAAAAAATTAACAAAATCTAACTATTCCTGAAATCATGACCAAAGGAAGTCTACACTATGTATATGACAAATCAAATCACGCCTTTCTACTTAATCGATGTAGGCAAATATTTTCACTACTATTCAAGCCTGGATATGCCCTTCATCCCAGGTATCGAGCTAAACTCAAACATCTATGTAAGGTTTAAATGTCTCATCTTTTACAACAATGATCAAATCTAGCTATTTTTGTCTGTATGGATGACCAAGGCCCTTCCCCAAACCTTACTTTGATAGCTGAAAACTTCTTCCAATGCTTTTATGACAGTATGCTGCACCCAGAAATTTATCCTAGAACAGTGTTTCCTAACAAAATAATTTATGTGCTCCATGGACTAAAAAAGCAGAAAAAAAATGCTGGGCCTTCTTTATGTTCCTTGATTTTTAAAAACATTCTGCATTCCTTATTCCTTTATTTTAGTTTAATTTTCAGCATTTTTTCTGGCACATTTAGCATTGATGTGTGTGCGTGTGTGTGTGCATGAGTATGATTGCCTACATATATAAGGCACAATATATACAAGTTACAATATTATCTTGCTTAACAGAACTAATAGAGAAATTTAGAATTAAGTTACATAAATTACGAGTGGAATACCTTACAGAAGCATTACCACCCCACCCCCCCAAGCTTATGTTATTCATGTAAAAGAGACTTCTGGACATGATGAAGTTAATTCTTGAGTCCGTAGCATTCAGGGTTTGGGTTTCTTAACATCATCCTGATGACACTAAACAACTGTGCTGATGAGAGTCAGAGTGAAGTGTGTACAGGAAAGGAACAAATTACAATGAATGGGGACCAGATCTGCAAGATTTGGATACTGGTCCACATTACAATTTTCAAAGATCTTGGATTTAACATAGGATGAGTATATAGCAGTACAGGTAGGTAGGAAATTGATGGATAAATTTGGGTTCCTCGCTGAAATCCACATTTCCTCACCATTTATGCTTTGTGGCATTTTGCTTCATTTTCACATAAATTCAAATGCAACTAAATATTGTACTGAATGTATCCTTTGCCCAAACCAACTGCAACCATTATTCAAGAGGAAAATTTTAGACATCTTACTCCTTTTTAAATTATAAAGCCTCCCTATAATAGTCCCCTTCTGTCTTTTGCTATACTGAAAAATATTTTCTGCTACAAGCTGTTTAATGCTGATGCCTGGCAGGACAGACCCATATCTCAAGATATATGCTGAATGCTGGCATACAAATTGCTCTTCAGCTGTTATGAATTTGTCTTTCTTGTAGCATTGATTTCCCAGGGCGGAAGGAAAAAAAAAAAAAGACAAATAATTTTTAGACATGCTGGGTATTATACAGCAGGAAGGTAGTATATTCCCTTTATTTTTGTTGTCACTGTACCAGTTTCATTTAACAAATTGCTCAAATAGATTCATTCACTTAATGTTTCGTATATGAGACCCAGATGTTTTTTATCCCCAAGAGCTGACTCTCAGGACTATGAGGTAATGACAATAATAGCTAACATCTTTTATCTTTATGAGGATTATAATCATATTCTCTACTTGTTTTGAATAATTAGCTTTTCACAAGAGAAAAGAGAACTCTGGAACACAAAAGCACTTGTCAACTTCTGGAAGAAGACCTTTGTATGCTTTTTTCTCTGCTGTCCCTCAAGACATACATATATTCTGGCTTCTCTCAAAAATTAGAGCATGTGGATTCTAAAGAGGTAGGGTGATCCAGTCAGGTACCTGATACAGCAGTCAGGGGGAAGGGACTCCTGCACGCAGTGCAAAGTGGGCTGGCGCATGAGGCACAGTCGGAGCTCCCCCCCAGAACAGTGCAGAATGCCTGGAGGCATGTGTTCACATTGTCAACAACCTGAAGCAGAACCATGTGTTTTATAGCTTTTCCAGGACAGCAGTTATTTTCAGTTAGATTATTTCTAACTTTATATTTACTGACAACTATTTGGGTAATCTGGATTTTAATCAGAACTGCTTTGCCTGCACTACCTGGGTGCTTTATTTGGCTCCATGGATTTGCCTTACTGCAAAGAGTACTTAAAGTTGCAAAAGTAAATTTTGCAAAAAAGAAAGCAGGCAATTTCTTTCTTGTGTCCTTTTCCTTCTTTTTCAGAAAAGTAGACTCTTTCTGTCTCACATAATCTTTGCATAGCTTCTAAGATGATGCACACTATCATTTCTAATAAGGACTGTAAATTATATCTAAAGAACTACTATACTACCCCTTAGTATCTGAGTTTAAATGAGTGTTTCATCCCACTGGTATGCTCAGTTACTCTCCAGCTGAACAGATTATTTTGTTTGTCCTCAATTAGTTTTCACATTGTGGAGTTCAAACCTTCAAAGTTTCCATCTCTCTCTTCTGGTTGTGAATACTGAGTATGTAGCATATATTTGGCTTTTCTTTTTTCAAGAAAATATTTCTAATGCTAAATTTTACATCTGTAGCCTATAGTTTATTGCACATTATGCCCAACCAGATGGTCAGTGATTTTCTAACAATAACAACAATTTCATACCTAGCTGAGATGCCTTGTGTTTTATTAGGCCCAGCCAACTGTATTATTTCTGCCAAGAAATTTCAAAAAGGTCTCCAAGGCTTTTCAGCTCCAGTGGTTCATAAAACCAATGTGAAAAATTAGTTTTGAGGACTTATCGCTACCTTTCCATAAGATCAATCCTTCCCTTTTTGTTATATGCATGCAATTATATTTATATTGCATTATGAGAAAACACTGCTAGAAGTTGGAGAGCAATTGAAATCTATACATTTCAGGAAATGTATGAGAGCTGACATACTTACATAATTCTGGATTTCCCTGGGATAATTCTCTTTCTAGTAATCTTGCCTGAGAAAAACATGGCAGCATGGACATTCGCCCAGGATGTCCAACAGTTCAGGTGGTATAGCATATCAAGAAATGCCAGAGTAGTTTTCTATGCATCTGCAGACAAGCTGACTGGCCCATATCATGGGCCTGTTGCATCTTAGATTTTTTCAACCTGACATATGCAGTGGCAACAGCCTGTGTACATGCAGTAACCCTGTGGGTTTGGTATGAGGTACTGAAAATGCCCAGATCGCTTGGATAGGACATGTACCGGACATTCAAACCATAAACTTTTTGCGGATTCTCTACTAAGTCAATGGTTTGCACATAACTACTGATTCACTCTCATAACTCAGATTCACTGCAGAGGATTTGTCTCCCTGAAGCACAGGCATGTACAGCACAGAAAACATCTGTACTGGTCAATCTCAACTTGCTCTGTGTTCCATGGAGAGAAACAGGTACTTTTGGGGCGTGATTCACCTAAACAACTTAACGTAAAATGAAGTGGACTCCAGATTCTGTTGACTATGTTGACCAACAGTCATTGACTATGAAAAGACAGGCTAAGTAGTGGGACGTATAGATGTTAGGGGAGATTAACTTCATCTTCTTTATTTGTGTGACACAGAACATGGTCTAATCAATAAAGATAATAGTTAAGTAAGATTTGCAAATTAGAATTATCTGATATTTAGTATACAACATATATGTTGCAAATGTGAAGTATACTGGTGTTTATCTTGCCAAGATTCAAAAGCTAGAATAATTTTGGAATTATCAGTATTTGTTAATTTACACTTATTTATCTAGGGATAATTGCATGCTATTTCACATAATGTAGCTTATTTACCTGATTTTATGTGATGAAAAACATTCACATGCTCAACTTAAAAGATCTTATGCAGTATAAATACTCCTTTATAGATGCAGCTTTTTCCAGTTCAATCTCCACATTTACATTTGGTTCTGATATTTTTATTGCAAAAGCACTCTAACTAGTTTCTTTGTGGGAAACTGTACACTCAAAATTCACAAATTATCAACATGCATGTAGGTATTCTGTTTAGTTAATTCTAGATTCTTTAGACTTACCTATTGCTTCTGTATACAAATAAGATTTTTACAACTCAAAAGGCAGCATTTTTAATCCCAGTATATCAATCAAATTGACCAAAATAAATAAAAAAGAAATGTAAACCTGAGCAAAGTTACCATGATTTAGAAGTTCATCTGGAATGCTAATTAATTATCTCCTTTCATTGTGCTTGCTTGAACTGATAATTTTTGCAATGGAATATTTGTAATTATCAGGTTATTTTACATAGATATTTATTTAAATATATACAAAATCACATAGTTTCATACACGAAAGCTTTAAATATGTAGCTTGTGTTTATAAGAAGAGTTTAACAGAAAAATGTTGTCTGGTTATGGAACTGGAGCATGTGAGATATGTATAAAAAGTTCTTTTTTTTTTTTCTTAATCAGCCTCCATTGTTGGTTTCATTATCCAGGATAGATTTTAACAAATTTTTCTGGTATTAAACTCTGCACTTCCCCTATGTTACTCTGCTGAGAATTCAACAGTGAAAAACCCCACACTGAATTAAATAAAACAATCAAAAGAATAATACCCATACTAGATCAGTATGGATATGTCAATTTGTCAAGATTGTATAATTTTGAAAGCATACCAATTTATTTACTAAAAAGTCTAATAAGACTAGATTCTACTTGTGTTCTATGACCAGTCCACTAGAGCTTTGACCTTCCTCTCAGTTCTCTTTATCAGTAATCTACAATTTCTAATGGATTTTTTGCACTAACACCATTTCATGTTAATGCTCTTTCAGATAATGCTTGTATCATCAGTCAGAGTCAGTAAACAGCCTAGAAATTATACTACATGAGTTAAAGCCATACAAAATGGGCTTTTGCTCTTGGACCAATCTTCATTTTCATTAAGCAGAAATCACATCCCTTTCCAAGCTGCTGAAGGGAAAGGATATACAGAAATTGATCTGGCATCAGTTACGTCTGTTTTGGATTTGGAATATTTACATAACATTAGAAGAAAATAATACTTTGAAAATGTATTTTTTGTTATGAATTCATTTTTTCCACTAAGAATACTCTATTTCAGCCACTTCTATCGGGCTCTATCAGGCTTTGAATATTCAGACTTCTGACTTCTTTTGTTGGTTATAAATCACTTTTTCTTGTTCTCAACAAATAGCTATTTTATTAGAGATTTTTTAAAAGTCTGCTGGAATAATAGATCCCAAAACTTAGCATTTACTAAAAATGTTGGAAATATAAAAGCAAGAGAAGAGAGGTTGTTTTGATAATCTGTCGTCACATAAAATCATATATATATGTTCATCCTACAGAAAATACAGTATACTGAAAAGTGATCTAAGCTCAGAAATGCACACATTAACTTGTGCCATCATCTCTAAGACACCGCATTAAACTCTTTACTTGTTTATTCAGTATTAATTTTGTTGCACAATACCATATTTTGTTGCACAACACAGCTTCTAAAAATAAGAAAAAGCACAAAGATCTGATTAAATGTTGGACACCATGAATAGATAACAAAAAGTAGTGAATACTGCATAAACAACCCTGGCACTTTTGCATTTCTGATATGTTTTTGTCATTCAGACTCATTATCTCAGTACAAAATACCAGCTGCGACATTGTAAAGGGGGTTTTAGAATGTTAGATTTTTTTAATCACATTCTGGAAATATTTGACTTGTCTGGTTTTGCCTGCTTACACTTCTACTTTTGCAGATTTTGGACAGATGAACGTAGAAAAGCAGTGTCGGGACTCATGGCAAAAGATAGCTCTGAGAGCTACCTTCAGTGGATGCTTGTTAGAGCAAACCCTAAGCTGTTCTAACCTGGAACAAGAAATCAGAGCCCAAACTAGACCCTGGCTAACTTGTCACACTGCTCCAACCTCTAAAAAACATCTAGTCTATTGACCCACACAGAGCACAATGGTTTGTATTCTAAAGACCAGCTAGACAATGTTGTGCCTGATGCATGATAAACTGTAAAAGAAAGAGACATAAAACTGTTACTGGAGAGCCTTTGCAAGGAATTAAATCATATGTTACATTGCCAATACAGCCAAGAAACAAAACTGCCTAAAATACAAGGAATAGATACATATAATAATAAATGTGGACCAAAAAAACCCCAACCCCCAAACCCCCGAACCCCCCACAACCCCCAAAAACCAAAACAGTAAAACAGTTTAGGGACAGCTAATTCACAGAGATTTTCCTGACTGGATTAAGCTGCTTGAAATAAAATGCCAGCAATCTTGCAGTAAACAGGATAAGTGTTTTTTGGTTTTTTTTCTTGGTTTTATTTTTTTTTCCATTTGGTTTTGATATATCAGCTAGCCAACTCAACTTGCTGTCATTTCAAAACAAATGCAAGTGGGCAGCCAAATCTATCACCCACACTTGCTCTAACTCTGAAAGAAATGCCAGATTTCATTAGGCTATTTTTCTAGAAAGAAAATTTTAATCCAAATGTTGGAATATTTTTACTGAATAAATATAAATAACTGGAGAATGTTTGCAAAAGTTGAAACTTATGGCTTATGTCACAAAAATTCAAAGTATTAAGGCACAGTGTTCATGTAACAGGAGGAGATTTGTTTGTCATTTCTGTGCACTTGCTATTCTGCAACACTCACTACTTCTGTCTGCCCACTGCCATAGCATGCAGTGATGATATTGCCAGTCGTCACATCACTATGTTAATTAATCTTCAGTGAAAGTGCTTGTGCTTGTGCTCAAGAATCAATCCTCATACCATCACTACCATGACTCAGAACCAAATAACTGACTATTAAAAAGAAGTAAAATCTTCTAACACAAAGTTTTGTATTTCCAGCTGCTTTGAAAAACTTTGCGGAGGTCCAGTATTGCATGGCTTAGACTGGAATAACAAGCCAGAGTTCATTTGTTCAAGATATGCTACAGGAAATTTTTTTAGACTGTACCTCTGTCTGTTTCTAGGCAGATTAAAACAAGTAGACAAGTAGATTTTGCAAAGCTATGTCTAATCATCATGTGGTTTACGTTCTGCCAAATGACTGCCATACACATGACAGAATGAAAAAGCTTTCTTCTTCAGCAAGAGAATGGAAAAACGTCCCCATCCAGTAAGCTATCAATGACATTAACACATCATTTTAAGGTAAGAAGAAAGTTAATTTTACCTTCGGACAGCTGAAATTTTTGCAGCCTTTCTTAGTGTTTCATCCTTACTAAACTACCAAGAATTACTGACTACAGAACCCTCACTAACTACAGTTTTATTTTGCATCCAGAAGCAACAGTAAAAATTTCATTGAGAGAAATTTGATGGGCAAATTTAGGGTATTATTGTACATTACACTGAATGACTTGTTTGTGGATACTTCTAATCTCCAAATAAAGGTATTTGGTATTCAGTATTGGTGATCTAAGATTCTCAGAAAAATCATGCCTATGCATCTAGACAGAAATTTTGCTGATTTTTAAGGACATCATATTCAAATCTGAATCTGAAATATGGATCTATTTTTAATTTTAAAATATTTTCTACTTTATTTACATTTTCCTGAATAAATAAGCTTACTCTTCACTGAATCTTACCCTTTTTGGAGACAAGCAGGTTACTAGACTTATGTACCTATCTTAATACCATAACATCACTAATTCTTATGAACCATATGCTCTGGCTTGCACTTTATGGATGTTTTAAATACTAATACTGAAATGCATCTGGTGGTTCATTCTGAATGCATACAACATTACATTCTGGAGAGTAAAGTTCTAATTAAATTACAAAGAAAGATCTATTTTTTTATATACATAGGAGCCATTATACACATTTTATAGAGAGCTTGACTGGAAATAAATCTTAGCTTATCATAAAATGGGAAAAACATTGTCAACCTTTCCCTTTTTACTTAGAAATCCTGAAATATTCTACTGATGAAGCAACTGCAGCAGTGTCATCATGGGCAGAAGTTGGCATTTTGGTCAAAGTGAGCCTTCAATACCTCAGTAAACACAAGGAAAGTAAGTTCTGAATAACATTATTTTACACCATTTTATAAACCGTATCTGGGACATTCAGCTGAGCTTTAGTTCTAGAGCTCTGATTTTCCTAAACAGACCAAAAGAATTTCTATAAGTCAACTCTGGACAGATCTGCTGTAATGATAAAGCACTCCCAAATGTTGTAGCAACATTGGTGGTCAATTCCTATGTTCCCCACAAAATCCCAATTAGGAACAAAACCAGTATAGGTTAAGGTATGATTAAGAAAAAAGAAGGGCCATATATCTACCTCTTCAGATCTAAAAATTAGTAAATTTGTAATAAAAATTAACATTAAAAATTTTTGCCTTAATAGAATCTTATGCTTCCATTAAGAACAAGTTGCTTACAAACAGAAGAGTCCAAGATATATGTAATGCTAAAAGAAATGGACTTTGCTGTTTTGGTATTTACTAATAGGAAGTTTATTTCAAAACTACTTCATGTTTTTTCAAAGGTTTTTAAAGCTACAAATATTTTTAAAGCTCCACTCCTTCAATGTCAAATTATGCCTTAATATTTTAATATAATTTTATTATGTTTCAGTGGATATGATTTCTGCACATGAATGACAGAAGTTGGGACTGAACCCACCAAAGCATTTAAAACTATGCTAACTTTTAAGCATTAGCTGTTCTGACTTCAAAGTTCTAATCAGTATCTAAAATGCTAAACTACTTTAAATCAGACTGGCACACTTAGTGACTGGAAAAAACCTATTCAAAATTAACACAAAAAATATTTAGTTGTATCTGGGTCTTTTTTAAAGCACACACCAAAAACGTGACATATTCCTTGCTTCCAAATGTAATGTGTACACACACATGCATGCATAATTCTCTAGCACAGGACAAAGACACAACAGGGATGAAACTCTGCAGTTTCTAGACATGACAGCAACTTGCTGACATTCACTTGAATACCTCTATGAAATATCAGAGAACTTACTGCTAAGTCAGTGCACACCTCTCTATATTAAATACTGTATGATACTATGATACTCTATTGGCATATCATTGCCTTTCTGTTTAAATGATTAAATTCATACTGATATTCATTACAATTTTGAATGAAAACTACAATTTCATTTTAAGCAAAATTTAAAGGTAGAACTACTTAGGAGAAACTAGCATGCAGTGAGGCAAACCTGATGTAAACCATTCTGTAGGTCAAAAGGTGCCTCTCTGGGCTTTGGTTTCAGCTCTATCTTCTGAATGTGACTGGCGTAAAGCCAAATGTATCACTGGCTTAGAAACTAGTACAGCACTTCCTTCATCCTTTTAAAATGACAAATGCTTTTGGTAAAGAAAAATACATGGAACATGATTCTGTTGCCCACATAGATGTATTTTTTGCCACCTGAAATGCCTCGGATATCTGAGACATTGCTGCTGCACTGTTACATTGTGCTTATGGGTTTATGGGATACCTGTGCCATCTGCAGTGGCAGCTGAAGGCCAGACAGGATACCCTAGGACATCTATTGGTACTAAATGCTTTTGCAAGGGTAATTCAATCATACCTTTAAAAGCAATCATGACATAATTTTTCAGATGAAAAGTGTGGCTTGGAAACTGTTTTATTCTTTCTCTTTTTGTTGTTGTTGTTTTTTTTTTTTTTGTTATTAACAGAGGCTTGCTTTTTTGCTCTTGGATTGTGTCTGGTGGGTTAGTGAAGCTGGCTGTAACCCAATCCGCTAGTTCCAGACTCTTCCTATCAATGGTACCCTGAGACACAGTTGAGAAATGCTTTTCATCCTGCTTTGGGGATTGCTTGAAGAAAATGTTTTAAGGAATTATAGCAGAAAGCTCACAGTTCTTCAATGCAAAGGAATTTCTAAATAAGTAACTTCAGAAAATGTAGCTCTGTTGGGCTATGTACTGTTAGAATTTGTAATATAAAAATTCTGCCCAAATACTTGCCTGATTTTCAGCAATCAAGCAATAATGTCAATAATTAATTAAATAAATAAATATTTCAGAGCTCAATGGTTATGCTTTGGTAACTTAGTGATACTTGTATCACTTTATTCTAGAAAAAATGCATAGAGCTCCAAAAATCAAAAGTTAAATGATTTGTAGCATGTAAGTCACCAAAATATCATGGCTATTTAGGTCCCTATGCTCTACATACCAGCTATCATATGGAAGTGGAGAGCCTGCACCCAGCGTTGCTTATGAGGCCAAAACCAAAAGCAGGGAGCTCAACTGCATGCCACAGAAGCTCTAATACACTAGTGAAAAAAATGAGTAGGAATTAGTCACTACACATCCAGCTTTCCCTCACAGGCAAACCTGTAGCAAACAAAAGTGTAATTTACTGTCAGCAGACAGCAGTGATTTGTGCAATTTCCACTCTGTATTGTGAAATCTTCCTGGAGCTCCATGACCTACGCTCTGCCAGGGTCTCCAGGGATCTCTGGGAGGCTGCTGACCATGGAACACATTTCCTTTGCTTCCAGCACACTCTGCCCTTCAGCCTGCACTCTTGCTTTAGCAGTGAACTTTTTCCCCCATCTTAGATGAAAACAAGCAGAAATGTTGTGAGATTTCTACTGTCCTGTAAATGTGACTACTAGGCAGGGGAGATGTTGCCATTAGCTTGAATGCAGAAAAGTGTGAGTCAGAGTACAAAAAACCAAATGGTAGGTTACATGCAATTTGGATAATAGTTACCTAGCTTTTACACACCACTTCCCATCTGTAGACCATGTGACATTTTACAAAAAGGATTGGTGAGGCTGAACCTCAAGTACTGTGTTCAGTTTTGGGCCCCTCACTACAAAAAAGTCATTAAGGTGCTGGAGCATGTCCAAAAAAGAGCAAGAAAGCTAGTGAAGTGTCTAGAGTACAAGTCTTATGAGGAGCTGCTGAGGGAGTTTAGCCTGGAGAAAAGGAGGCTGAGGGGAGACCTTATTGCTCTCTACAACTACGTGAAAGGAGGTTGTAGCCAGGTGGGTGTTGGTCTCTTCTCCCAAGTAGCAAGTGATAGGACAAGAGGAAATGGCCTCAAGCTGTACCAGGGCAGGTTTAGACTGGATGTTAGGAAAAATTTCTTCACCAAAAGGGTTGCCAAGCACTGGAACAGGCTGCCCAGGGAAGTGGTTGAGTCACCATCCCTGGATGTATTTAAAAGACGTGTAGATGTGGTGCTTAGGGACTTGGTTTAGTGGTGGACTTGGCAGTGCTAGGTTAATGGTTGGGCTTGATGATCTTAAAGGTCTTTTCCAACCTAAACAATTCTATGATTCTATTCTATGTTTATACTCACTTTATAGATGGAGAAAAAAAATGACAAAAGATTTCCCAGGATCACAACTTGGTTTAAACAAGAGCCAGAAGGGAAGTTAGACCTTGACTGCCAAATCTATGTCCTGGAGACCAAATAGCTACTCCTGCAATTTCTGGGCAAGCCAATTTTTATGAGATGTGGAGTTAAGAGTTATTTTATTTGTTCTTCAGGTTAATTAAACAGGGTTTTTTTCTTTTTTTAAAAAAGGCATTTTAAAATTGCCCTACACTGACTGTAAAAAATAAAAATCAATAATTTTTGCCAAAACAAATTATAATAGCATAATGAAATGCTCCACATTTCTTCAAACTGGCAGTTGCCCGGGTGCTGCAGTAAGTAACATACACTCAGAAAAGTCTTAGCAGTTACAAAGTATAGTGTTAATTTTATACAGTCAAGATGAAAAATGTTGAAAACACAAATGGCTGAATTTTCATAAGTTTGATAATGCCTCCATTGTCAAAGACTGGACACAAAGTTGAATCAAATTACAGGGAATGTTCTTTTGCCCTTCAGAAGGACAACGATGGAGATAGTATTTTAGCATTAAGGTGAGAAATACAGATTTCTGTTCAACAGCCAGCAAGCTATGTATATTCAATAATGGCTGTCATAAAGAGGTTGCCAAAAATCAGTAAGCTTCAAGAAATAAGTGCATGGTTGCAAATACTTTGGGTAGTTTGGAGATCAACTAGCATGGCAATGAATGAAATAGAGAATACACTCCAGTGGGAATTCAACTGATTACTAACCAGCACTCTTTACAGCAGGAATAGACTAAACTTTCTGTTTTACAATGAAAGTAACATGACTTTATAAAGGACGTAACATTCCTTTGTGAATGCAAAAAAGGGGAGATATTCAAGCATAATACTAAGATGACAGCTTCAGAAGAGGAGAGTATAAGAGTTATTTTTCCTAATGAAGTAAGGAGGGTGGACGAGATCTCAAGAAAAAACTAAGCAGTTTGCATTCTGTCATAGTACATTGATGGTGATGGTACAGCATGCCTAACGAGCTGGACAGAAGTGATGGATATAGATTCAAGTCCAAAAAAGAGTAGGTTTGGCCCATATTTCAGAACTGGTGACAGCAACTGTATTTGAAACAAAAATATGAAGCAGAAAATTAAAATATTAAAAAGAAAGCTGTAGGAAATGACTGTACACTAAAGCAACTCTTGAAGGACCTTATGTGATTTATTACCTGGAAATAGTACAGAAAGTATGAGATGGATGCTGAAGTGCTCTTGATCAATTCAGTATGGTTCACTTCATGACTGAGATTTCAAACAAACATGTGGATGATCAAAACTGGCACTGAAAAAATGTCGAATAGGGTATTGATCTACATCACAAGCTGTACCTGATTTATAAACCACATTCCAGAGGCTGACATGTGACATACGCCTGATCCCTCTTTTATGTTTGACATATCAACTTTTAATTTGTGTTTCATAAGTCAAGTTCTTCCCTTAGGTATGCAGTGGAATTCATATTGTACTAGACAGAGAATTAAGATACCTTAAAATAGAAAGTAAAAGAAAGTCAAACATCACAAAGTGCTATAGAGTTTGAAAGTTATTGACCTGGGATAATGGAATGAAAAAAAAATATCCCTAAATTCATATGGCAATCTTTCTCACTAGGTTGACTGATTTTAGTTCAGTTCTCTCAGACACATTAAAAAGTAGATGCATGACTGTGCTTTATATTGTTCAAGTAAATATTCCTTGCCAGAAAGACGTTCCAGGACTTTACAAGAGAATTAGTTCTGATGGGTGCATGAAATTGTGAGCAGATTTAATTTTATATACTATGTCTGGTGTGTCTTTTGTACTCTTGATCCTTAAAATCCTTTCTTTCAATATCCTAATGAAAGTAAGATCTGTACTTTGCTAAATGTAGGCACGAGTTTAACAGCATTTTTGAATGGCACCTTTAGCTGTGCCCCACATAAGTGATTAAATGTTAATTTTACTGATACCGTGGGTCTACATGCATTCTTCTTATTGAGCGCTTTAAGACTTCATATTTATTAAGGAAAAATTGCTACACAACATTGTTTCTATTATAAAATAATTCATGAGCAACTCAAGTTAAAGAAAATGGCTTTGAACTACTGAAAATTTTAATACAGAAGGCAGGAACCTAAAACTGTAGTTCCTGCTACAAGCTTCTATTATGTTGAACTTGGCTGATGTTTTCCAGTGAGTATCTGGAGGTAACAATGCATTTAGGAACTATGTTTCAAAATGCTACTTGTACTTTGATAGATAGTTACATTTTCTATTAAGTTCAGATCTTTTTTTCTTCCCCCCCCCCCCCCCGTTAATTCATTGGGTTTGCAAGAAGGGTTTTATAAAGCAACAAACTATAGATCATTTAGAACAAACAGCAAATATATTTTGATTACCACTATCCAACAAGTTCTTAATTTGAAATATTGCGAATAGAGAAAATAGTAATATTAAGCAGACATTAAAAAGAAGCTGTATGTACTTCACCAAAACTAGCATTTGAAACATTTATAAATATATGGACATTTTTAAGTGCTTTTAAGGAGAAAGAATAAAACCCATGAAATACCAATAAAAATGATGCTTTGAGACTATAAAAATGCTGTATTTACAAACACCTAAGATCTAATTAGGTTTTCAAGTAATTCTACTGCCTTTTTCTTTCCTCCTTTTCTATGGTACAGGCTCAAGAACTAATCACCTTTTCCGATGGCTTTCATTCTTTAAACGTATTTGTCACAAGACTGTTAAAGAAAAGTTGTTCACCTGGAAGGCGGCCTGAGAACTGTTTGCTTTGATTAAATAAGATAAATTCTTAGAAGACATTAACAGAAGCTTACATCATCATTTACAGCTGAATCATCTCTTAGAACTAAAAGGGGGAAAAAAAAAAGAAGTGGAGAAGAATTCAGTGACAGTCTAGAGAGAATATATTTATATTCGTTATCTGATGAGTTTCTCTGCTCCTGTCAATTTCACTCATCAACTATTGGTAAATGGCATTATGTTCCATACAGGGCAGTAAACCAAATCTAATTCTTTATTCAGGAAAATATTTTCAAATGAATTTATATTGCTAAACATAAGAATTCTGAAGTTTATGTAAATGCCTTAATTTAATATTTTTGGTTTTATAAAAGCTTCCAAAAATAGTAGACTATAAAACATAATACTATGATCCAATTCCATTAATTTATGTATAGACCATTCTTGTCCATCCCTGCAAATTCAATTTTTTGTGTTTTTTTTTTTAAATCTGGGATACATTAACATAAGGTATCTTTGCCAGATAAGCAGTGGTGTGAATTTTTCAGTCAAAATGCTCAGAAAAAAACCCATCTCACATTCTGTACTTTATTGCCAGATAATAATTAGGAAGACTAATTTGATTTAGTACATCTTACATGCCCAATTACATGAAGACCATGTCAAAACAACATGAAACTTAAACATTCAGATGTTAGGAAATTTGAGTACTGAATTTTTCCACTTTGTGTATTATGTATGATAGTCTTTAATTTACCCGCTACTTTTTCCAATGAGACTTCTATCAATGGCTAATTCTTAAAGAATGATTCCTAATTATGCTCTTTTATTGTCGATACTCAATGCATCTGCCCAAGGCTTGTTTATTGCCTGCTGTTCAAATCTGTTTTAAATGCAGGATTAAGCTTCCTTTCTTTTTTTTTTTTTTTTTTTTTTTAAGAATACATCATTATGTAATGCTTATTTCAAACACGTTATGGGCTAGAGGAAAGTAAGGGCACATTTTGTATCACTTGTCACTTCCCCAGCAGTTGCCTGTATTCCCTGTTGTATAGGCTTTCATCCCTGCCTTAAGCTGCCACTGTTTGAAGAACTTAGTTTATACCTTGTTCCAGGACAGGGTAGGATCCAATAACCACTATGCTGCACCACCTCTCGTCTCTAGTACTGTATGCGTGTTCTGAATTTCCTTAACAAAAGCCAACATGACTAGATCTCCCAGAAAATGCAATTCCAGACATCTTTTTTTCAAATAGTGATACCTTTCATTTCTAGTCCTATCATCAGCACGCTACACAGATTGCACAGTGCCATCATCACCTGCTTACAGAGATACATATGTACGCTTGACAATCTGACCTCCCAGAAAAGAATGCTCTACTCATCAGGCTAATGTTGCAGTATTCCCTTCTGCACGGCAGGATTAATGGTGCCAGAAATTAAGTTTTGCAAGAGAGAGCATGACTTTGTCTTAATGGTTAGCAAATGATCCTGTTTCTGCATGGAAAGAAGATGCAACTGTGCTCTTTAATTACATGGCTGGAGTTATAGAAGAAACAGGACTTATGAACCTTCCAGGTGAAGCTTGCTGAAAAGCCCATGAGTCTACCTTGATGTCCACCAAGACTGACATGACAATGGAATAGTAAGTAACTTTTGTGGCTTATATAGTGATGACTATGTTAGGCCACACACAGTTAGGGCATTTGGAACATCACCTATGCCATTTGGGAATCATTGGAAAGAAAAAGTCCATATGACCATACTGGTTTCATCCTCTCAAACTGTTTCAAGGAGGAGAATTTAGAAGGTGGTCTTGGAAACCTTGATCCCCTTTTTTCAAGAAAGTGGCTTTGCCTATTTCACATTGGTTAGTCACCGATCGGTAGGAGGCACAGGTTGTAAAGCTCTGCAGGAAGATGTTACTCTCTTGGACACAGATTCTTGGATCAGGAACCAGGATATAATTAGTTTGAAACTAGACTGCAGAATCCTACTCATTTTCATTCTATTTTGGTTTGGTGAATTTTTAATTCTTTACAATAGCACAGTTTTAACAGCAGAGTTACACGTGTATATAGATCCATGTAATAAGGGCATTCTTGAGAAAGGTAGAAATCTAAGGAATCTAAACTATCCTTTACTCCTCCTCCTCCTCCTCCTCCTCCTCCTCCTCCTCCTCCTCCTCCTCCTCCTCCTCCTCCTCCTCCTCCTCCTCCTCCTCCTCCTCCTCCTCTTTTATTACTCCACTCATGGAGGGTAAATAATTGAACATAGGTGAATTAGATATCACCAGGAAAAAAGGAGAAAATATCACCTATGCAAAAATGAGCCTGCCTGTATCCCCACTGCCTGTTTATAACTAAATTATTTATTTTGGGAGAAAGCAAGGGCATGAACACTTTTTAACAGGAGAAAATTGCATCCTGTGGAATCATCATAGTGCTTAACTCATATCTTTCAGATAGGATATCTGCTCAAGTAGAGCAGTCTGGCCTGGACATATTGATGTTAAATGATCAGTAACTTGGCTGCCTGAGATGGACTGATTCCCCTTTGAGATATCTAATTTTGTCCATGCATCAAATAAGAAGGTTGAGTGTCTGAGTCATTTTGGACTGGGTTGTAGAGCAGGTGCCTAGAACAGAAGCGGTACAACCCACAGCAATGCAGCACTGAAATCCTGTTTTGGATACATTCCAGAGTCATACTCTTATTCTGATGAGTCAAATGAATTCAAGCATTGCTCATGTGCAGCAGTATTTGCTGGACAGAGCTCTGAATAGATGTTGTATTATTATTGTTGTTGTTGTTGCTATTATCCAGCTTGTTAATAATGCCAAAAAATTCACTTCAAATTGTGAAGTTTGTTATTCTATTGAGTGAGGGAGTACTGGGCTTTAACCTGACTACAGGCAATTAAATTTTGGGATGATCTTTACACAGTAATTACACAATAATTATTTCTCTTTTTCACTTGCACTCATAGAAAGCAGTGCTGACAAAATTATCTACATTTATTCTGAAAGATTTCAAGTTATAATTTCAGTAAGACTGATCTCTATCAATGACTAATTTATCAAAATCATTCAAAAATTGGAAGGTGAGAGTACAGAGGTGAAGGTTATTTGACCTCACTTAACCAAAACGGAAAATGTAACCTGAGTACCTCATTTGATCTTTTAAGTCAATAGATAAGGAGCATGTTGGTTTATTAGCAGAGACTTCTCATGAATAGTAAATAATTTCTGTTTGCTTTCCCTTATCTCTTCACACCACAAAATTTTAATCACAAAACTTGATTATTTTGGGAAGCGAAAATTTAAAGTCATTTTTAAAGTGGTAAAGAATTATAAGCATCAAAGCAACAAAGTACTATGACTGTTGACCTTTACAATCGTATAAATAAAGCAAAATTAAGTTGTTTGCAAATGGTCTTTTTTTCAGGCATTTATAGACTGGAAATAGCAATGTTTTCTTTCCATGTCTCTCAAACCTCAAATTATATGTCTGCATATGCAAGACAAATATGTAAGAATTGCTCAATTAACATTCTTAGTGAGCTGAATGAGAATTTCACCCAGGCAATAACTGAGTAAATGGTCAGTGTCTGGTTCAAGCTGTTTTAACAGTATCTTTCATATAAACGTTACCTTTAATCCATATGGATTTATGACAAAATAAAGCTAAATATGCATTTTATACTGTTTAGCTGAAACAGCTTAGACAATCCATGATTAATCGTACTAAAGATCTGCTCACACAGAAAAGAGATTTCTAGTTCTCTCAACAATAATTTAGTGTGTCTCTTGTTAGAATTTGCTTTATATCTGTATTACAACTAGCTCCTTCTAGAAAAAAATTCTAAGAGAGTGGTTTGCATTGTTTATGATCATAAACTGCCACCGTGTCAGTCTGCGATGTCATAAGAACACAAGAATGCCCTGGAAGTCCAATTAGCTCTTTATCTTTTCACAGGTAGTAACCAAAACCAGATACCCAGAGGATGTAAGAACAGAGCAAACATTGTTCTCTCAGCTGCACTTCTAGCCTCCAAAAACTCCTACCCTCTGTAGTATCACCCTGCAGTTGTCTGCTTTCCAAGTGGAAAAGCCTTATCTTCCTAAGTTTTCCCATAACTTTGTGGATGTGTTTTATTCTTTCAATCTTCCTTACTGCTTTTCTCCTATATATTTTTTTTTTTTTAATACTACTACCTTCTTAGCAGGAACCATGGTGGGAGAGCAAGGAGGTGAGGGAACCAGAACCACACACAATACTCAATAACATAATGAATCCTCAGTAACATAATGGCATAGTCATAGGCTTGGGTTTGTAATTTCTAAGTAGAAATTTTGAGAAAGTGACTACTTGCCTTCCTCGCCACATTTCTGCATCTTTTTCAGGCATTTCCACTCATTTTACTGAAGGCAGTTTCACACTTTTCAAATCTGAAGAACTTATCTAAAATGCATATGCAATATTTGAAGTTCAGAATGGTACACAATTGCTCAAAAAGAATCATAGAATCATAGAATGGTTTGGGTTGGAAGGGACCTTAAAGATCACCTAGTTCCAACCCCCCCTGCCATGGGCAGGGACACCCTCCACTGGACCAAGTTGCCCAAAGCCCCATCCAACCTGGCCTTGAACCCTTTCAAGGAGGGGACATCCACAGCTTCTCTGGGCAACCTGTTCCATTGCCTCACCATCCTCATAGTGAAGAATTTCTTCCTCATACCTAATCTAAATCTACCCTCCTTCAGCTTAAAGCCATTACCCCATGTTCTATCACTCCATGCCCTTGTAAAAAGTCCCTCTCCAGCTTTCCTGCAGGCCCCTTCAGGCACTGGAAGGCTGCTATAAAGTCCCCCCGGAGCCTTCTCTTCTCCAGGCTGAACAACCCCAACTCTCTCAGCCTGTCTTCATAGGAGAGATGCTCCAGCCCTCTGATCATCTTTGTGGCCCTCCTATGGACTCGCTCCAAAAGCTCCAAGTCTGTCTTATGGTCAGGCCCCCAGAGCTGGACACAGTACTCCAGGCGGGGTCTCACGAGTGCAGAATAGAGGGGGAGAATCACCTCCCTCGACCTTCTGGTCATACTTATTTTGATGCAGCCCAGGATCTGGCTGTCTTTCTGTGCTGCAAGTGCACATTGCCGGTCCTGTTGAGCTTTTCATCAGCCAACACCCCCAAGTCTCTCAATCCATTCTCCTCCCAGCCTGCATTTATGCTTGGGCTTGCCACGACCCATGTGCAGGACCTTGCACTTGGCCTTGTTGAACTTTATGAGGTTTGCACAGGCCCACCTCTCAACCCTGTCAAGGTCCCTCTGGATGACATCCCTTCCACAAAAAAAGGTGCATCTCTGCTCTGCAGTAACCTCTGATTCAGAACTTACTTGTCTTTTTTTGAAGAGTCAGTACAAGAAGTCTGCGCTCTCTGCAAAAACTATATGAGCTGTCTTTTCTCTGAGTTGGTCTTGACTTTCACACACGACATCAGTAGCAAAACAGGATTAACAGAGATGACAGCAGCTTGTTAAACCTTTGATGTTCAGTGATATATTTACATGCACATTGCAATTTCCCACATGAAAAAAAGGTCAGTCTTAACCGAAACTAATTGCTAAGGTTTGGAACTAATTGGAATTCTTTTGGTTTGCTAAAGAAAAACTAAAACAGAAGAGACACTGAGATTAACAACACTTTCATACTTAGAGGCAATCCCTTTAGGTTAAGGGATTCAAGACAAGCTTATGTCTATTTACATGTACTGTGTCTCTCCAATTGATAAATTAATTTCATGTTTATATATATCAGTTATATTTCTGATATTCTTCGCACTTACCAACTAAGTCTTTTGCTATATTTCAAAGAAAAAACAAACTACGATGCCAGTGTCTTTCAATACAGCAGTAGGGAAACATTTACATTCCCAAAATAGTAATGTGAGAGAACATAGATAAAACACTTGATTTCTTTCAGATTTGATGTCTGCTTGGGTGTTACCAACACTAAAAGCAGTATCTAGAGCAGTCATTTAATAATCTGTGATTTACAGTCAGTGCTTAATAGTGGTTGAACCAGTCTGGATTTCTTCCATATAATTCCATGAGCCCTAAGATAAGGGCTTTCACAGATTGCTTTAATTAGACACTTGAGGCCTGATTTTCTAAGGAATGCTCCACAATTGACTGTACATTATGAATGTTTCCTTGGTTATTCACTTTCCTATGTCCTTAACAGGGAATCTAGTTGTTCCCTTCAAAAATGAAGTTCTCAGCAACAGAGGTCATAATTTCAAAAGAAAAAGCATTCCCAGAAGTTAATCATCTTCAATTAGAAACAGTCAAGTGGACCATTTGTTCCTGATTTTAGACTCCTAATTTGCTATTGGAATTCTGTCACCTACAAATTCTTCTAGGCAGAGAGGTTTCTCTTTTTTTTTTTTTTTTTTTTCCCAGGCACTTAATTTCATTTATAACTTTATCAGAAGCCCGTTTTGTAAATTATTTATTTTCACTAGCTTATTTTCTATGTCATAGCTATCACTGGTGTCCTTTTGGATTGTGCTATTCAGCCAGCAGGTTACAGATAATGGCAGTTCAAATTGGGTAGGACAGTACTACAAGAATATTTGTAGATTCAGATGATGAAGGTGGAGACATCCAGGACAACAGAGCATACTGGATAAACTTTTTTTTTTTTTCTGTCCCTGGCATTATGTTTGTTTCTAACAGTCTGCTCAGTAGGGAAAACAGTGTGCTCCTACTCTATTCTTAAGAGAATTCTCTCTCCTAGACTATAGGGTTTTGTAGTGTAACAATGTTTTATTTGTGTTCAAGCTAGAAGAGTCTCTAGACACCTCTAGATGGCCCACGGCACACATCTACATTGATATAATGGAGATTTGCCTAATCTCGCTAGAAAATATCTAAAACATGATTTACGTTTTGCCACAGCTGTCTGCAGAAAAAGAGACAAATGTTTTCTGTCTGCAGAAACAGTTCAGAAAGGATGAAAGATAAAAGAAGAGTGTGGTCATGAACAAGACTGAAAACATCTATGTTGGACTTGGTTATGTGATAAAAGCTCATCTGCACACGCACAAAGGAGCCCAGGGAGACAATGGCCCATCAACCCATGAACTGCCCATCTCAACAAGCCCAGTGGAGCACAGGGGCACAGTGGCAGTTGGGAACCCAGATTAAGGACTCCCAAGGAACAAACAACTTCTCTGGGCCCTTCCCAGGGCTGCTCATCCACAGCCCCATTGTCCAGGTGTGAAATCCATCAAGTTAAGTCATCAGGAGCAGCTGGTTTTTTGGAACACCTTTCAGTCTAAGGGAATTTTCTACCTAGTGATGTGGGACACACTATGGGATGCAGGGGAAGAGCATTTTGGGATTGCACAGGATTTTTGCAGGATGTTTAGGGAAGGAATAGAAGATGAGGAAAAGGGAGGGGTTTAGGTGATTTAGGGAGGAACAAGTGTGGGAAAAGAAAGGTAAGAGGATAAAAAGGGCTGGTTGTGTGTGAACAGATCAGTGCAGTCTCTCCTGTCTTCTTATTAAATTCCTTTCTAAGTCTTTCCTGGGTGGGGAGGTCTCTGTTCTGTCTGCATTGGGAACTGGGAAATCTCAGCCATCTGTGTGTGTGCAACAGTCTGTACCTGCAACTGGAGCAGGGCTGCAGCCTCAGGGGCTTGTAAATCCAGGCATCTGCAGCTGGGGAGACTGGGATCCAGGGGCAGCTACTGGGCAGACTGGGTGTCTGAGCCCAGCTGCTGGAGGGATCCACATATGTATATGTATAAATATATGTGTGTATGTGTGTGTGTGTGTGTATTAATAGTGAACCTCCATCCTCCTCAGCCAGAGAGGACAGCAAGATAAGGCTGTTGGTGCTGTGTTCGTGTGACTGCTCTGCGTGTCTGTGACGTGTGCAGCTGCCCATGCTTATATGTGATGTATCTAAGTGCTCTGTGTGCGTATGTCTGCTGGGAACACCCTCATTGCTGGTTGAACTTGGGGACGTGGAGCTGCAGCAGCCTTGCCTCTCTCAGGCTGATGGATCTGGCATGATACATTTTCCTCTAACAGAGTTAAAGGCATTTTAATATAATCTAATAACTGTATTGATTTGGGAAGTGATGTAGTGACCAAAAAAAAAAATATTTAGACGTCATTAATGACTCCTACACCAACTGAGGAAAAAGAAAAAGGACAATTTTTATGGGCAAGTAGTCTTCCTTGTCATGTACTCAGTAGTATAGAAATATCTATTTTTTTCTTTCCATTTTGAGATCAAGACAATCTTTGCAGTCTTTTAGCCTTCACTCCATCCTTTCATTTCTAGAAAGCCAGTTATCATACTGATAATATCTTTTCACAGAGGAATATGAAGTAGCTAGAAAATAATACAGTACATTAAAGAAGTGAGAAATAAGATAAATGCTATCTGCTCTTTCAGATAAGAAAATAGAAAGAAGGTCACTAGCTTACTTACAAAAACTTCTGCGTAGAAATAATCATACAAGACTAGAGGAAAGGTGGAGGATGAATCTGGCATGATGTATCACTCAGTACTCTCTTGTGCCTGGCATTTTGGGAGGGCAAAGTAGCTTCAGACAAAGTACCTTTGATTAAAACTAAGTTTAAGAAGTAATTTAGGCTTATGGAAACAGAAACAATATTAAAATATATTGCTAAATACACTGCTTATTTGGGTTTCTGATGTTTCTAATTCAGCAACAAATGTTAGTAGGGACTTTCTATTGTGACTCTGTAACCTGATTCTACAGCTTGATTCCCATAAAATGAAAACAGCAATATCATCTCATGTCACGTGGCCTGCATTTAAAATAAATGCCTGAGTGCTTGTGAAATATTCAACTATTTTAAGGAAATAAGTAATCTGAAAGTCCATAGAGAAACACAGGATGCTTTCCTCAAATGGAGTTTGAAGAAATTTAGCAAATAAAGCTCTGAACCACTTTTAACAATGGAGTTTAAACAAATACTGAGTATTTGTGTACTGAATTATGTTTGGATTTTTTTTTTTTTAAGGAAAACTATCATATGTCTTTGTAATTAAAATCTGTTTCATAATGTATGTGCAGCTCCACTGAAGTTGCACAAGAACCCTAAATGTTAATCTTCAAATTCTTGACTTTGCAACATTAATATTTCTACCACAATGTTTTTCAAACCAGCAAATTAACTGCTGCCCTCCTTCGTCCCCAGCACTCATCTCATAATATTGTCCTCTACATGGACTCCACATCAGGACTTTTTATTGTAACATACACGATTTTTTCCCTCTAGGGAGCAGGTACACAAAGAATGTAATGATTATGCCAGTTGGAAAAGATGTCATGAAACAGTTCCTCTGCCACTTTACAAGCACCGTTCATATACTCAAAGTAGGGTTTGGGAGCAGAATTTTTTCTTAAAAGAATACGTCAAAGCTGATCAAATGCAAACCTACATTAAGAATAAACTACATCTGAGATTTCATCTAATCAATTCACCCTACTTGCAGTCTTTCTCCTTCAAGAATTTAGGTTTTAACCTAGTATCAGAGAGTAAATCCTTCCATGTCAACTAATTCTTATGTGCCTATGAGATATACTGCAATAGTGGGTATTTGGTTTTTGCAACCATAGCGATGAAATGTGTTTATTGGCTAAGGTCATAAGAATTCAAAGCAAGTATCTGCATTCATTTAATTTCAGAAAATCTGAACAGTCCTCTAACAGCAAATAATAGATATTTGGGGAATAGAACTACAAAATAAGTTTTGCAGCACTTTTCAGATACCAGTCTACCAATCTGACTATTTGATTAATTGAAAATAATAATAATTTATGAAATAGAGAAAGACAACACAAATCTGATTATCTTACAGGTTCTTTATTTAGTGCTGTATTAGGCATGAGTTTTCTTTGAAATGCCTCAAAATCTTACTCTTGAAGACTTATTTTATTTCTGCTAGCAGCTTAAGTTTCTACATTTATAATTTTTAGATCATTCTTATCAAAAGTTAACAGAAATTACCAGATAAAGTTTTCTTGCTATTAATGTTGTGATCCAGAAATTTTAAAATAGAAATGCTTAAGGGAATTTAGGAATTGGAGTGTTTGTTTCTATTTGACAATCCAATGCTCATGATCCATCAAAGTCAAGAAGACTCTATCAGGCAATTGGTCAGGCTCATAATGAATGGCAGATGCTGTATATAAGATCAACATTGAAAAGATGATACCACTCATGAAAGACTGCCAAAGAATCTCAGCATCTTTGTATAGAATTAAATAGAAGAAAATGTAAGTATTGTGAATTTTAAGTATGCTAAAAAATGTAACATGCAACAAATCTGTACTGAAAAATAATAAAAAAAGAACAATCCATGCCTGGTGCCAAAGTTACTAAAGCACAGACTTAATTCACTGGTAAAAATCTTTTCACTTTAGTGCAAATGGAAAACACGCAAACAGAATCATCCTATTCTAGAATAATTTAAAATGATTGGGGGTACGGAAACTGCAACTATGGTATCAACTAGAACCTTCATGGCAGTTGCAGATTCCTTTAATGAAATAATTTCATTCTGGTGACCTGTGTGATTCCCATTCCTCAAAAATGTTAAGAGTTATCTCTTCTTGCAAAGTTATGGAAACAAACATTTTTTATAGTAAACAGCATAATCTAGCTTTCAAGACAATATGCAACAAAACAGAACTCTAAAGGGATACATTTATTTTCTAGTTTATTCCTTCCATAATTGTTTTACAAAATGTCTGACAGACACAAAACCACACAAAATAACACTCTATGGTTCAGAAGGAATTAAAAATACACTTAATATTGTCTTCTCACTGGATTAAATCCAGTTGACTAAAACAATGGAGTAGCTCTTGACTCACCCAAATGTGACTGAAAATAGAACATACTTCTTGCATTATTAAAAGAATAATCCCCTCAAAAAAAAAAAAAAAGAAAAAAAAAAAGAGAAAAAACAATCTCTCCATTTCCCCAACTGCTACACAGAATACAGTAAAATTCTTATGACAACACTTTTCAACTGAGCTGGTAGATAAAAATGTTTAAATGTATTGGTTATCCTAATTTTTACATGGTTTCGATGCCAAGTTAGAGGTAAAGATCCTGTGGAGGAGCTCCAGGTGACAGAAACTTTAGAGGTAGACTTGAAATATAAGGGACTACACTATTCTATGCATTCCAGAAATTGTAGTTCCTGAGGGGTCAAAACTAAAACATGAATGACAGGAATTATACTGTCCAGCTGCTATTTCTCATATTTTTAAGCAATGCAAAATCTTAAACAAGGAAACAGCAGGCAGTATGATCAACTAACATTTCAGACAGGTGATAAACTATGTAGCGTACAAAGTATATGGCATACAAAACATTTCTAGGACATCTACAACCACAATATTTTGAAGTGTAACAGAAACACTAACCACTGTCAGTGGAGAAAAATTACTTTTTACAGCCACCAGATCCTATTCCCAAGTACTTTGAACATTCTGCCTCACATTCTAGTTTCACACTCTTTTGTGGGCAAGAGTCCTCCGTCTGTTGGGAAACAAAAGGCGTATTGCCACGTGGCTGTGTAAATAGTCTCCTCTTCCAAGTCTACTTTCTGCTTCGATGAGAAGGCCAAGCATATTCATAGCTAGACTATTGCTAATGGCTTGTCCCTGTCAGGATAAAATAATACTCACTTGTCTGTCTGTCTGTCTGAAATAATTACACTTTTATATGCTTTAAATAGACGAGTCTCTTCTGGTTAGATAAACTAAACTGTCATCGCAGAAGGCCAATCACATCAGATGATGGCAAATATTATTTTTGAATGTTATAATAATTTCCTTTTGTCTAACTTCTGAGTACAGAAAGAGTGTCACAAATCACCCATCAACAAAATCAAAGAAAACCGAATTTTCAGAGAAAATCAATTAACTGACTTTGATGGCTACGTGATAGCTTCAAATGAAATTATCCTTATCAGTTACTCTTTTCAATAGTGTCCCTTTAGGACATCACTAAAAATATATATGCGATCTGATCTAATACTCCAGCCTTCACATTTCTAAAACCAATTTTTGTCTGCTATGTCATTCTGGTACAGTCACAGAAGTCCACCATGACTCAGCAATTGAATTTGGCCTATCTACCAGTTTTCTGTTCAATATTCAGTTTACCTTGTACTCTCAAACAAATGTGTGACCTGTTAGATTTGGCATTGGACTGCAAGAGGTGAACACAAGCTCCTGTTCTCATTATATTTAAGCAGAATATGTTACAGATTTTCAAAAGGACTCCTGAAAAAGCAGTAGGTACAAAAGATTTTATCTATTTTGAAGCAATTTCTTTCTTATTATACTGGGATAATTCAGTTTTCTATTATTGAAATGAAGCCTTAACAGAATTTTGTACTCTATCCCTGGTCCTTTTGGCTAAGAATAACATGGGAAGCACTGAATTGTATATCTTGTTGAAACATTTAATGTATCCTCTGAAAATAACAACTTTTATTCTTAAGTGTTTCTCATCATGCTGATTTTATTCAGTTTAATTTTAACTAAGTATTTTGAGACTAGACATTTGACTTTTTCTTTGTCAATACAGAGATTTGTTTTACTACAAATCTCTCTATAACCAGTATTAAGCAAAATGAGAAAATCCCTCTTTTAAAAACTAGATTGGGTCCTCATAGTTATTACTATATTGCTAAACCATGATTTTCAAAAGTTAAAAATCATTATCAATAAATAGCATATCAAAAGACATTTTTAAGATGAATTCATAATTTTGCAAGTTTCAACCTTGTTTTCACACTCTCAAAGATGGCAATTATGAGTCAAGAGTGTGCGATGTTAACTCACCAATTACAAATCCAAAAGCTAAATGTTCAGCTTTTGACTGTTTATTCTTCCAAAAATCCCATTTCAATTTAAGGTAATTCTTAGCTGAAAAATATTTAAATGTTAATTTTAAAGACTTGAAAATTTTGTTCATGGAAATTGGAATGCTATGAAGAAAAATCTTCCTTACTATAGTCTTAATTTATCTTGTCTTATAAAAACTTACTCTGTATTTATTACGTTGCCATATAATTATGAAAGCAGTGTATCAAAAAGCATAAATTTTAGTGAAGGTCCTGATTTGAATAAGTTCACAACTACTATACTCCTTTTATGTGTTTGAAACACTTTTTGTTATACCTAGATTCATTAATGCAATTTCCCGCATGTGATACACAGCCTGATTTCTTACCAGTTTTCAAAAAACGAAAAGGGCCCAAATAACAGCTTAGGCAACCCCAAGCTGATTAGTAGTCACGTTTAAAACAGTTGTTCCAAAATTGCCCTATAAAACTATAAAGTGTTTTAGTAAGACTAATCTATCCAATGTGGCGGAGATACACAAGAGCCTGTATTTAGCTTGTCTTCAGCTTTACGGATCTCAAACTTCAAAGTGATTTTCTTCTGGCTAATAAGTGTCCGGAATATGCATGTAATCCCTCCAAGAGTTTACCTAATTGGGTCAGTCTTTGTGACTTTAAGTTGACCCTGCATACAGCTATACTGTAATGCAAGTTAAGCATCAAATTTTCCTGACATTAGCCGAGTTTATAAGGCAACCATATTAACTAAGTAGGGTGAATTACATCAAAATCAACAGTCTATCTTTGCATAAGCTTCCCAGCACCAGTTAAATGATATTTTAAATGATAAATAGCTTATATTTCAGGAAGAAAGAAAGCTTGTAATGGACAATGACTATGAAGCACCTTTCCAATCATGAAGTTATAATAAAGCAATATATTAGGTCCAGTTAGTTAACCATAGAGTAAACTCAAGTCACCTGAACATCCAGTGAGTGCTCAGAGGTATTTGGGCAAAACATTTGCAATGCTATTAGAATTTCCCAGAGCTGACAGGGCAGATGAGTGAGATGCACACTGTGTTAGTGCATACTTAATCATAATTGCAGAAATCAACTGCAGATATTTGTCATAGGGTCTTTGTTTTTCTGACTGACAGCTGATATGTGGTACATGAAGAAACTATTTACTTACCAGTAATAATTTCTGAGCTTGAGGGATGTTATCTCAAGAATTGGTAAACTAGCATTATCCAGAGAGAACACAGAAACTGATTTCTTGGAAACGAAGCCAGAAGTATTACGACAATCTTCTCTGAGAGAGCACTAAGAAATTATCCAAAGCTGGACACAGAGCCAGCAGTAAGAGTAAAATTTCTATTTAAAGTTTAAAGTAGTTCCCAAGCCACATTGTTTCATTAGGCAATTCTGCCTACCAACACTCTTTTATATAAAAATTTATCACGGGTAATGTATCAGCAAAATATATTTTTGTTATCCTGAAAAAAAATCAAGTAACTACTGTAAAAAGTATTAAAGATGTCAAATAAACACATTATGTTTTTAAAAGGCTGTGTACGAACCATATCCTGTATGCACAAATCACTGTTGCCAACGGAATTAGAAAAAGCAGAGAAAGCAGTATATTACTCCCAAACAGCTGAATGCAGCTGAGAAAAATATCTGATTTGAGCATACCTATGTGCAAACATCCTGATTTGATACAGATGGCTTGAACAAACAAATTGTATGTATCTTTCAATATCCCATTACAGGTCACAAAATGTCTGGATCTTAACTGATTGCTTTACCAGATAAAGATTAGGTTCTTACAAACAGTGCATGTTCCATGTGTCTAAAACATTAGTAGGTTAGACAGTTGGATGTAAAGTGATCTCTTAAATAACGAAAAATAGTTATAATTGCAACAATAATACAATGCATGTATTATACTTTTCTTTACCAAACAAGCTTATAAAAATAAAAATAAAAACCAGATGGTAAAATTTTATATTAAATCATAAATCTGCATAAACCCCTGTATCTCTCACTTCTAAATATACTCTGCAAAAGAAAATAAAAAGGTTTCTTCCATGATAAAATCTCAAACTGAATGTCATATATTTGTCTAGAATCAGTCTACATCTCTTTTCAAGTAGTGCCTACACCAGAAATAAGTTTATATACAGACAGGTATACAGACAGATTTAAACAGGAGAGCTTGTAAAGGACCTTGCAGTATTATGTTCTCTTCACCTTGCACTTTTCTAAGTGTTAGAGTTTACAAGTAGTGTATTGTAGTGCATTTGAAAGTATTTTTAACTGCTGGTATGTTAGTCAAAACATAACTCAGTAGTAAGCAATCTGATTTAAATTTGGAGGGGATCTTAAAATACTCTTTAGAGCTCTCAGAATCATTACCAATCATACATTAAACCCTTAGAGTGTTTGTATCTAAGACCTCCTTCAGAATTAATGTTTCATGGTCTACACAGTAATTTGCCACAAGACCTGAACATTGTAATGTTAACATACTGGTTAAGTTCACGTTCTCATACCTCCCTCTAGTGCCTGTATCTGTTCTGTGTATTTTAAACTGGATTGTAGAGGTTTCAGTCAGTGCAGAAACTGAAGTTTGATAAGGAAGGTCAAAGAATTCAAACAAGGAGAAATAGGCTTGAAGTGAGCTATTTGCTATGTGCCTATAAATAGTTACTAGTTTTGGTTTGTTGGGGTTTGTTTTGGTTTTGGGTTTTATTTTGTTTTGGGTTTGTTTGGGTTTTTTTGAGGATGTGTGTAAGGTAAGAGACAAATAAAGCAAATACAAACTTAATTCTCAAAGGAGTCTTGATGATTCTTTTGATGTCTCTTCAGTCTTTATTTTAAATTTACTGTCTTTCTTCAATGGGAAAACATGTTATTAAGCTCTTTTATCTAAATCTTTTTAGTGAGCAAAAATATTATGTCACCATAAAATGTAGAAATGACTTGAAAAGTTTATATTTGGATTTAACTAAATCACAAAAACTTGGTTTTGGTAGACTTTCCAAACAAGTGGCCTCTTGCAAAAGGACACATGCAAAGATGTGAAGAACTTTACAAGGAAACAACTTTTACCCTATTCCCTTTTATTACTATTTAAGATAGGAAAATAGGTAACCATGTTTGCAGTAGATCGTATCAGTCATTTCTAATGTCTATTGTTCTCAGATATTACAGGTTCTAGTTATTGCTGTTTAATGGTGTATTACAAGATGATGGGAATTGGACAAATAAATTCCTTTGAATTAGACTGAAAAATTCTTTCAATATTCACCTTCCCCCAGTAAAATGCATTTGCAAATGTAACTGGATGCGGTTTCACAACTTCTTTGTATTCACAGACAGAAACATAAAGGGTTCATGACTCGTAGGGCCAGCATGGAGTCACTGTTGTACTCTGACATTTTTTGTATTGAAAATGTTACTATGCAGCTTATAATACTAAATTATTTTATGTCTGTGTCAGAGTAAATAAAAGTATATATAACTTCTGAGTGTATGAATGTTCATTTTTTAAGTTGCTTATCTCACCTAATGAAAGCTATGAATCTGCCATGTAAACAAAGGGACCATCTAGGAATTCAAAGTCCTATCAAGTTTCCCACCCAGTGAGATGGGTGAAGTTATTCTATTTGGAAAATATTTCTACTGTGACCTTCTGACTAGTTGTTTGCCCATCGGTGTTCTGTGTTTTGGATGAATTTTGGTTAGTTACAATAATTTACTTGTTTGTGTTCACTTGCCAATAAGATTTGCATAAACAATCTCTTAGGTAGAAAGCAATTTCATGGAGCTGTCACCACTATTTCGATCAGAAGATACTAAATGAATATGCACAGTATCAATGGTGAGAATACCTAAGCATTTATCAAGTAAGGAAACCAAGCTAGTTCCAATAGTGTGTAAATAATATTCAATATTTGTAGATCTTCATGATTTTGAACTAAATGGAATAAATCAATAGGAAAATACCATAAATTGCTTTTAAATGAGAAATAAGAGTTTACATTTCCATACATTTCATTACAGTTAAATCTACATATAAAGCTACTATCTTGGTTTTAAAAACCAGCTTCCTTATTTTTTAAAGAAAGGTGTATTTCCAATTGAAATACAGATATATGTGAATATAAGAAACAGAAGTAACCTTACTTGGGACATTACTCAAAGCCCCTGTTTGCTAGGAAATGGGCAAGAGAACCTGAAGATTTATTACTCTTTAGTCTAAGTGAAGGTGCCTGTGCACTATTAACAATCTCTGTGCCATTCAGTCTCCAAACAGATTGAGGACATACGCTTTCATGCCTGGAATGCCAAAAGTACGAGAACTTAGTACAAAATGTGCTATGTTAAATATGTGAATGTCCAAAGCTATTTCTGGCTAAAACTAGTCTATCACGATAAGAAAGTAACAATCCTACAAAAAATGTTTTTCTTCTGATGTTTCAGAATACCATACTTCATTGCTGAGAAAATGTATGCATTAGCAAAATATTTTTTGTTTTATCATAGTTTTTAAAATGGCAAGATGAATATTTTTATATTACTAGCATCTCCTTATCTCTAGTCATTCTTTCACCCTTGTCTTCCCTTTTGGTTTAATGTATGTTTTTCTGTCTATCACTGATTTGAATCACTCTTAGAAATAATCCAGAGGTATCCTCTGATTGAAAATTCTGCCTCAGACTACATATCCAGTCAGTATATGTGTATACAAATGAGTCTTAGACATGAAAGCTAGGGAGAGGGCTGTTACATTATTCATTTCATTTCTCAATCACAAAGATGATGCTTTGAAGAAAACTCCATGGATGCTGAGAGTGTGCAAACTACTATGCACAGTAGCATGCCCTCATGAGTCCAATAAAACATTATTAGGCAAGTTAAAGTGGACTGTTAGTTTAAGTGCTTTTTATATTGTAAAATCTATTTTCACAATGTAAAAAAATGCTTTTTAGAAGCTTCCAGGACCAAGGGAGTTTTTATATCAAAATGTTTCTTCCATCAGGAATATGCATACTGTCAAAGAGAAACAGTGAGATGCAGGCCTCCATGCAGGGAGCCTTGTCTGCCTCTGGGCTCTCTGAAGAGCTGGAACAGAATCTGTTGTCTCTTCTGAGAGCCTCTCCTACCCAGAAGAATGTGAAAAAAAAAATCAAAACTAGTATCCCCGCTGTGGGAGTAGCTGCTCAGATGTCCAGTTATGCTCTTCATCACCTACAACAATCAAGCTCACAGGAACATTGGCAATCACACACTTCTCTGTATTTAATATTGGCCTCCCTTTATTCAGTTAATTCAGTTTTCTTCTTCCATCTGAGCCTCAAACAAAGGTTTGGGAAACAAGAGCGAAAGCCAAAACCAAACTGAGTCCAGAGAGATAATAGGCTCTCTTTCTTCATGTTAACTCTGATGGATGTGACAAAGTTCCTTTCTCAGCCCTCACAAAGTCAATAAAAGATTCCACTGACTAGAACTAATCAAGGTTTACTAAAAATCAGCAGTTAATTAGACCCTGAGTTTTTCTTCTAGTTCAGACTGGTTTTGCATTTTATTACAAAGGAGTCACAAGATACAAGGCCAATTGCGCTTAATCACTGAAAGAAGGAAGAGGTTGATGTATCACTTTATGTCAATATGTTTCTTTGTTATTGGGTGGTTAAAACCCCTGAAATGTGGTATTATGGCACCTGCTGCTCAGTTTATCAGCTCTTACACAGGCAATGGGTAATCAGCTCTGAATTAGTATTTTCTTGGCATTGTCAAACATCTACCTGGATGTGGTTATGCAGGCTGCATATTTGAATGCATACACACTGCATAAAAAGATCTTGACCTCACTAACTGTGATATTGATTTGGGGTAATACTACTCATATAAAGCAGAATTTGCTTACATATTTGTTCTGTAAAAGGAAAAAAAATGGTATTTTCCGCCAATGGAAATCAATCAGTTTGCTTTCTGTTGCAAAGTAGTATATGTAGGCCAGGATCTGAATAAAGATAAACCAACCGGTGTAAATCTATGCCTAGCCTTCTATAGTATGCACATTATTTCTTATAAGAATGATTATATTTATCTAGACAAGCAGAGCTCACTATTGACCTTCTATTTTATATTGTATTGTGTTTAGAAAGGCCCAACTGTGCCTATAAAATCATGTAACTCATGCAGACCTTAGCTGTAGTTGCAGCATATTTATTAGTAGAATGGAAAGTTTTCTACCTGTTCCAATGTATATTTTGCTAAATCTTTGGAGGTCACCTTTAGGGTAAGCTTTTAATAAAGTCCAGCAGCTGAAAGTCAGCTGTTCTCTTTTAGGTTGTTTATTTTTCTGGATCAAGCATAATTTCCATGTCCAGTACAATGTGACACGCACCAAGGCAGGTATGTTTCTGAAGGTATTCATATTGACTTAATGCTTTCCAACATGTAACAAAGCAAACAAAAGTACTATCTAATTTCACTTCATTTTGAAATATGGCCTTTCAATACAGAGACTAATCTGGATTTTTTAAAACCTGTTGCCCAGCTTGGGTTGGCAGCAGGTAATTGTCAAAAAACGAAGGTTGTCTTCTATAGAAGGTACTTTTTTGCTACTTTAGTTCTGGAATGTTTTTTCCTTGTACTATTGGATAAACACATACATTACTATGACTTTTTATTGACTGTGCTTATGGAGATAAGGATAATCTTAAGATAAAGAGATACGCTTATGGAGATAAGGAGAATGCTTAAGGGGGTGTCTGAAAGTGTTAGTTCTCGTATTTAATTTAATTACAAAGTAATGTATTGTTAAGAACCAAAATTGACGTGACATGTTAAATAGTAAGATACTATCCAACACATTTAGCTCCTAGGTGTGAAGAAATAATTTCAAGAGAAATGTTTTTCATATTTCTGCTGCAGTCTTTGCAAAATAAAGTATACCTTGATTGGAATATTGGATCACTGGAATGACAGTATGGAATATCAGATCAGAGACAGATTCTGTTACTATTAGTAAGGAACCATACTTTACAGATAATCTTATTGCCTCCAGAAGCAGAATATTACTTTGCATGAATAAGCTTATCAGCAATATGATCTTTCATCAAGTTGAATATTCACTATTCTTCTTCTGTCTCTCCCCAAATACGCGCTTGAGGGTGAGGTTTTGATACTTGTTAGCCAAAGCACTTGTCCATTTAAGCAGCAGCAAGTAGTCTGCTCCATACAAACCAGTGGGGCAGTCCCCCAGTCCCACACAACAGGAAGGGAAAAGCACAAGAGAAATTGTGAGTCATAATTCATTTCCTGGTGTGCTCATGGACTGCACAGCTTCTCATTATCCCCTTGCACAGAGAAGATCAGAGAAATACAATTTAGGCAACAAAAATTAGATCTTAAAATGTGATCAAATGAGTACAGTGGGAGTCAGCTCTAACTGAAACAAATGCAGCCTTCCACACACAAGTTTGAAGTCCACTCTTTGAAGTCGGCAGAAGAAAATCCTACAAATAATTGCTTCAGATTTTTCTAAATCATCAAATTTAAAACACATGGTGGAAGCACTTGACAAACTTCTGACAGAACCATACTTGTTCAGAAACCTCTGGTTTCTAATCAAAGTTATACAAATTGTTCTCCATTAGCCCTCAGCACAAAAATCCCTAGGTTTCCTAAATCCATGGATTCCGAGAAGCCCATTTGTGGACTACATAGGAGGACAAAAGTAAAGTCTTCCAAGGTCCTGAAGAATTTGCAGGAGCACACAATTTGAATTAAAGGGGAGAGCATTCAGGCTTTTGGGCCCTGTATTTCTTAAGTATGATTCTAGGAACTCTAAAATGACTGATTTTTTTTTTTTTTGTCTCAGAGGAGAGGTCCAGGGTTTTTTACTTATAATTTAGATAGTTTCATTTAGAACTAGGAGGATATCAAATTTTGAAATCTGAAGCAAATGGAATTACTCTTCTCTAAACAAAACAAAATTCCTATTTTAGAAAGACTTTTTCTATTAGTTTGCAGTAAGTAGTTATGAAATTTCACACCCTCCTAATATGTTTCTAATAAGGAATTACATCCTTCAGTTCAAAGTAGCTAATTGCTACATTGAAAGTGGTTTACATGGATGAGACATACTAGCTGGTATTAAAATTGTTCCAAATTATTATTTAATTTTTTAAAAGGAAAAGGTTTAGTAATTAGTCTCAAAGGTTTCAACTTCAGCATTTTCTAAGAAAGAAAACATGTTGAAAGCATCTTTTTAGGTGGAACAGATATGACTTTGGTTGAACAACCAAAGCATAAAGACAAAGTTATTGCAAAATATCCACTTACAATAAAACTATCTATTATCATAATGAATTATGCTATCAAGTGTCTTTCATTTTACCTAGTATTCTGTCACAGGTGATTGTATCTGGAAGGTATTATGATCTATTAAGTTGTGAATGAGACTTTACTACAAAGTTTTGAGCAAGGAGGAAATACAGGTGTTAATTAAAGAGAACCAGCATGTGGGTTTTTTGCAATTATGAAGTGAAGGTCAATTTAAAATAGTTTGGTTGGTAAGAGAGCAGTACGTAAGATATCATAATCAAAGGAGAATTCTATTAAAAATTCAGCATTATCAGGATATAATAAAAATTAACTTATCTGTGTTTTTAATGTCCTCATTGTATCCTAGTGTAGAAAGGATCCCAGAAGACAGTTGTACACTATCAGAGTAAAATAGTACATATGAAAAGACAGGATCAAGCCAGACAAGAAAATTCATCAAGAAAACAAAGGTGTAAAGTTGTGTTGGACATGGTGCATTTTTAACCCTACAAGTTCCAGGAAACTGTGATGGAATTCCACATTGTACAGATCAGGTTGCAAATCTTCCCAAAGGACAGAGGATATCTTATTTCTGTATGGAGTGAGATTCAGAACAACTTGCAGTGTTAAATGCAAGCTATCATCTTCTAATGCAGGATCAGGTGAAAAAGAGACAATTTATGCAGCATATTTTAACACAGGATTATCATCGGGTGTGTAAAGGAGCAAGGGCACTTCAGCTCCATCTCCAGAGTTCTCCCGTTTGTTGCACCAGATCTGCATGTCAGTTGATGCTGTAATTCCTTGCCAAATACTGTCATGTGAAGTAGATGACAAATTAAACCAGCTTGGTTTGAAAATTTTACTCGTCATACAAAAGTGACATGCTTGCAATCTTGTGGCAGATTTTCCTGTATTCAACTCATGTCTACAGATGTTTAGATTTGAGGATGCTTTAAAGGCTAGATTACTTTTTGACTAGTACCTTGACTTAATTAATGCTCTTGCTGAGTAAAATCCAGTTCTTTGTAAACTGCTCTAGCAGTTCCATTTCAGTACCGGATATCTGTACAATACACATCGTATTTATACTCTAAAAAGAGAAGTCTCAAAACAAAGGAATGCTGACAGATAGAAGATTAATGAAAGTTCATTTTCCTGGCAATAGAATTCTTTGTTTTGCTAAAAATATTTTAAATTATTAATGTATTTTTTGTCATATTCATATAATTTTCTATAGAGAAGAGAAAACAGAAATGTCAATGAACAGGAATTAGTCATACTGAATGAATATATCATAAAAAAGAGGTCAGAAATCAAATTAATATATATACATGTGACTCAGATCAGTTCACAAAAAGTGTTTTCAAAGACATTAGTCCTAAACCTCGTGTAATAAGTCAGTTGAAATGTACTCTTGAAATAAGAATTTAACAAAAAACCCCAGTATTTTTCATTTTTAAAGAGTTTTACAAAATTTGTAGGAAGCGTTTGAAAGAGAAGCAAAAAAAGTAATTTCAAAAAAAACAGTGTAAGTCTAAAGAAAAAATTATTCTGACATGACAAAATAATAGGTTCTGCTTTCAGTTAGAGTCACTACAGCAATATTGAATTTACTGAGCTATGAATAATATAGCATTCAGGAACAAAGTTGTTATGCTCCGTAACAAGCCAGTTTTTGCCTTACATACTTTTTTTGGAGAGAAGATTTACATGTTCTCATTATCTCTGAACACTCATGAGAAAGCAGAGAGCAAGCAGACTGTCCCCACAGTTTACATGAGGAAAAGGTTTCTGTTTATCATAATGATCTCATGAATCTTTTTAATCCTCTGTTAAAAAGAGCAGGACAGCTGCATTTGAAGCCCTTTTTCCAGCTGTGTATTGCTCAGTTGTTGCTTTTTCATGGAATTTGGGGATTGGTGTAATTAGGCTGAAGGGATGTTGGGTCATGCTTAACGATTAACTCTGCTAATATAGCTGATGTGTCCAAATGTTCCTTTTGGGTATCTGTGTAAACATTTTCTCTTGATAATTCTCTACTCTCCACTTCTTAAAATAATGAATTGGCAGCTTGTTTCACCATCTACAGTCCATGCTTATCAACTTTTAAGTTAAATATCTGAGAATGCAATTTCTTTATTGATAAACAGAGCAAATAATGATATTACAAGAGATGGATAAGGTGACCTCAGAAAGCAGATTATGGACTTACGTTAGTGCAGATTGGACATCAACATTTATAATAATTCACCTAGAAAGATTAGAAATTCTACACTGCTGAATACTTCTACAATTGCAACTTGATTGACTTGTCAGTGAAATATAATTCAACCATTGTATTACAGTCTTTAATTCAGATCATTTATGTTGCAGTTAGATGAGGTTTGATCCTGGAAGGAGTTAAAGCTTGAGTTGGTAGAGTTAATGGAACTCAGTACTTTACAGAACGAGGCCAGAGACAGCAAACTTTGTAGTTGCCAAAGAGGTAAATACAAGAAGGGCCAGAAATTGTTAGAAGAATGAAGTATATTTGAAAACAAGTAAGTTACCTTGCCAAAAAAAAAAAAAAATAAAATAGCAAACAATACACACAGAAGTTACACAATTAAATGATGCATCATGATCCCACCACACAGCAGCAGCGAAGGGAATAAACAATTCTATTAGGAAGCACAGCAACATGGAGTCAAGTGTCATCAGACTAATGAAACAAACATTCCTTTCCTTGTTCCACTACTGAAACAAGATTTTCTATAGAGAAAAATTTCACCTCTTCTCTTTCTCGTCTGCCTTTCTGATATTATATTCTTCAGAGCTCTGTTCCTACTTGTATTTTGTACAGTACTTAACAGGACAGCTCCTTAACCATGATTATAAACACTAGGAACAGTTCTAATACAAAACCACCAAATATATGTGTTAGTTATGAATTCCATTCTTCTTGAGAAAGAAATATAAGCACACGGAAATAACCAAAATATCTAAACTAAAAATCACAATAAAAAACGGTTGCTGTCAAACACCGGAAGTGCCTGACTCACTGAGCATCGCCCTGCTTGAGCTATGCACGTAGCATTTCTATGGTAGGCTCTTGTTCAAACCCAGAACTGATATGCTTGGCAGAGATTAGCTCCTAATTTCCATGTAAGCCTGATATCATTCAGAAAACAAGTACCATGCAAATTCAGAGTCTGGATCTAGCAGGCATTTTCAGATCACACCTAGCTCACACTGATAGGAGTAACCTACTTCCAAGCTTCAGCTCTGACTGCTTTATGTCTGTGGGGAGACACAAGGAATGCAGTCACAGCCCTCGTATCAGGAGTGAGGAAATCAGAGCCTGTGACTTCAATTGTCCAACTCGTGATTCTCTGACACCTCTGCCTCCTCCCTGACCTCCACTTTGGACTTTCACCTCTCTCTGTAACACTGTATTATTCAATAATATATCAACCAATCAGAAGGCAACATCTGTATCTATTTAGCATACTCCAATCATTGCTAATAGCATCAGAAATAAGAACAACTAGTAGGGAGTTTGAGCAAATCCTTGCGAAAAGTATATAGTACTAGAGGAACAGCATGATGTAAGGTTGTCATTGTCATCATCTTTATCCTTCATCATCATCACCTGCTGCACACTTTTTCTCCTGAATCAGCTTCCCCCCTTTAAGGTGATGTATGCCTTCAGCTACAGACCCCACTAAGGAACCTTTGTGCCTGTCTCTGTAAGTCTGACAACATCCTCTGTGCAGCAGTGTCCTCTCTTCCTGACAGCCCTACCTTTCACATTGCTTTCTGCCGCTTTCTTTCCACCTACTAAGATGCAGATGAGTGATCTGGTTAAAAATAAAATAAATAAATTAACAAGAGGAGAAAAAAAAGACGAGGCACCAGTGAAATCTTCTTGCTCTGCTGAAGCAAAATCTTACAATTCATCCCTATCAATGAATGTGGTTGTACATATTGATTAAGGACAAAAATCCTTTCCTGCTATCAGCTCGTAATGAAGGAGGCCCTGCCCATCCACAGAGTTCTCATAGCGCATGGGATTTTCTTCAACTCTTGAATCTTTCTAGACATGCTGTGAATACCTCTTTGTCTTCATGAACTAGAGGACAGAACTGTGACATGGAAGAGGAAGATAAGGCTTCTCTGGAATACCTCAGATTCTGCCTGTCTGGCCCATAAAAGTCTAGGAACATTTGTACTTCCTTTCCCATGGTCATAAACTCTGGAGAGAATGTGGAACTTGTGTCAAAGGGGAAGACTACTTATTTAATGAGTTATGTTGCTTATCCTTATCCTTATTTAAGAATTTGTCTGAATCAGACGATTGCTATCAGAAACATCCTTCTCTGCTAAGAACCGTGGGGGTATTTTTGTTCTTGCAGGCCTTGTTTGAGATGGGGAAAATCCTAATTTAAGACTTCCTGGAATCTTTTTCTTCTTTGTCTCCCATATACAATCTTGGCTCTTGTAAGTTGTTGTAAGAGTTCACATTTTAGTGCTCAAAAGGACCAAATTCAACTGAGCTGTGTAATGATATTCCAAACAAGTTGATAAGGAGCTGTAAGTTACAGCAAAATCAAACGAACAATGAGAAACTCACTACTGGATAGAAAGGACAATATAAAAAACTAGAAAATAAGGTAGTGTAACAGATGAGTAGAGAGTTAACACTTGCTCTGACTGATTCTTCTGCCTCTGCTTCTGAAACCTCAATTAGCAAGACAGTCCTCTCTCTGGGTCCATTGATTGCCACTAAACCACAATAAAATATGAAGAAAAAGCAATTCAACTTACCAAAGTTGGTTGTACAAACATTCTCTTCCCCTCCATTCCTGGGAAAGTAGCTATTATGGATGGCAATGTACGGGTCACTACTCCCTTAGGGACACTGAATACTAGCAAGAGAGACTGGTTTTATACTGGCAATATACTGGCAGTATTTAGCATTTGTCTGCATTTGGATAGATTCCAGTCATTGTTCAGTTTTGAATAAGTGTTAGGGCATTGGGTATGTAACATTATTTTTATAATATCTTTTATGAATATGACTCTACTTTTTTAGTATTTATATATATTTTAATTTTTTACTGACTGTAATAGTTGCATCAATTTACAAAATGTACATCAATGAAAATGAAATTCAGCATGTAAAACAAAATTATATAAAGTATTACAATTAGGTTCACTAAATCCAAGCATAGCGACAATATTTTCATGTGACTTTGTTGACTTGTTATTATTAGTTATGCAAAAGTAGCTCAAATTATCACTCTTTTTCATCTGCAACAACTTTGTGTGACATAATTCATTGGCTATTCTGAATGAATGTCATAAGAAATGCCTCCTTCATGCCAAGAACTCTCATGAAAGCGCGATTTGACATCAGCTATTTCTGATCTTCTCAAGACCCAGAGTTGCAGTGCAACTTGATCAACAGTGATTAAAAGTTATACTTCAAAAGTGGCATTTTGCTAGCATGATCCTTTCTATCCATTTTCTAAACCCAGGAACATTCTTATTTCACTTGCCACTCCCAGTTCAAATCTCTGTTTCAAATCTTTTGGACTGCATATGCACCAAATAAGACAGCATTTACCAAAATATTCTGTATACATGACTGGAATTTTAAACAAAAGGAAAGCAATACCCTGGGAAAATCAGAAATATCTCAATCCAGCATTTTGTGTTTTATTCTTTATGCAAACTAGTAAATTCAAGAGAGAACATTCAAAAGCTGGAACAAAACTAAGTGAAGTCAGAGAGTCATTCTAGTAAAGGCATCCCTATAAGCACGTCTCCATAAGATGTTCTTCCTGCATTCACACAGCAGACCTTCTAAGATTTGTTCCAGTTCCAGCCTATCTACACCACAGCTATTCTACAACCTTATTATACAGTGCTACATAAGGAGGTCTACCATACCCCACCAGTGTCTTGCAGCAAAAGTGGTGGAAATCTTGGGCCAAGGCAGTACCTCCACATTAGTGGCCATCTATACTGTCCTCTCGGGGCTCTTCTACATCCTGGAAGTTAACAGCCTTCATGAGGTAGAGTGCCTTGTATCTGTCTTCATCGGGCTGGCCTGCTGGAGTATCTACATCAAACAGGACAATTTCCTGTCCCCATCCCAAGCTGACCCATGTCCTGCAGAGGTAAGGCATGCCAGAACACCTCACGTGCAGGCTGTCTTTATCACCTGACAGGTTGTACGAGCCTGTGCCTTAAAGAGAATCTGCAACCCTAACCTGGACGCTACAGAGCTTAACCCCACAGGGGTACAGAGCAGGCCACCTGCAAGGAACAAGTAGGAAGAAATCCTTCTTTAGTTTATGAAAGAGGGGAAGAGCAGTAGAATTTGGGGATTAATTCAGGAAACACACAGTTTATTCCTGCTCAAAGCCAGGAGTATGCTTTACTGTTTCCCAGACCAAAACATCCTTCCTCAGAGCTTACAAAGAACAGGACCTTATAACCAGCCTCCAAAGAATTGTTTCCAAGGGCCACAATATACTGCAGCCCTCAAAAACAAACAAACAAGGAAGTGGATGAGGTGACCCTGTCTCCCTGTCCTGGGATACTCTGAAATTAGGTGGCCCAGGAGTATTGGGCTCTTGCTCTCAAAAGATGAAGTCACTTTCTCAGACAAGCAACATCAAAAGGAGCCTCTTCGGTGATATCAATGAACAGCATTTGACCTCCAACAACATTGATTCCTACCACTGATTCTGCTTTACTGATGCTGCTGGATCAGTTAAACCTTCAGATTGTGTCTATTACAGTACACACCTACTTGCAGACCCATAAAATATTTTAAAGAGATACGCAAGTGTGGACATCTTTACTGTAAACTTATGTAAATATGTAAAGTAGTGAATCTACTTCCTAGGAGTTTTAAAACCATTAACATGACAAAAAATTCTGTTCTTTAAAGTATTTCAAAAGATTTTGCAACAGACTTTTACCTCTATAAACAAGAGCTTCATTGGCTTTACTGAAATTATCTTATTCTAGAGGTGTCTTAAATACTTTACACTCTACAGATTTATTGGAATAACTCAGACAGGGAGAATGGTGACGTGAGAGAACATTACACGTCTGCACCTCAAAACAGAACTAGCAGAACTTACTAGAGCATCCTGTCTGAGCAGCCAGCTTATTTACCCCTTCATGACTGACAGTCAGCCAGTTCACATAACTGTTCTAGTTTATTGAACAAAAAACTGACACACTGAATTGCAAAGAATGTCAAAGCTTGCATATATTATACAGTATCATTTCATAAACTATGTGGTATTTGGCAGGTGTCATTTTCTTAAAAAACTGCTGTGTAACTAACAACTTAAAATACTTGTTGAGCTTGTAGACTGTAAGCAACTATAAAATTAATACAATGCCAGCTAGAAAATTGGTACATAAGAGAGGTCAGCCACTTTTAGAAAATCACACCCATAAGAGTATTTGTTTTGTTAGTACGCACAGCCTACTGGTTCAAGTATCTCTTTTCCTTGCACGGAACTCTGTCTGCCACCCTAAGGGCCTATGAAGCATGTTCTCCTCTCCAATTTCTTACAAAAGAAAATGCTTTCACATATCTGTGATAAAAATTAATTTTAAAGTTCCCATATAAGTAACAGGGAAGGAAACTTCATTCTTTCTAGTGTTTGTTTAGCAGCTAGACTTCAAACATTCTCTGAAAAGCAAACAACTCCAGGAAAAGGAAAATTGAAACACAGCAAGCCCATTGAACAGATGAAAGGTTTTAAACTGCATCTGCAGATTAAATACCAGGTTAACAATGATGGGAACCAAATACATAGTTACAAATCAAAGATAAAGGGAGGAACCAAACTACACAAGGTTCATGACAAGTATTAATTTTTCTACAGATAATTTTGTAGGGTTACTGTTCTTATTTTATACACCCTAGAATGAGAAATTTCTTCTTTGAGCAATGGGGGATCATGAAGCTTCAATGTTACTCTGAGTTTATTATTTTAACTTCTGCATATGAAGTAAATAGCTGCTGAAAACATCTGCATTTTAAGGAAAATTAATTGTTCAGACAAATGAGAAAGTCAACAAAAGCCACAATATTATTGGGTGCTATTGCTTTAGCCTATAACAAATAATCTTCATCCTGATTCAAAATATGTCATTGCCCAGAAATATTTACTGCTTTACTGCATTGGAAAAACAAAGCAAGAGCTCCCTCTATGTAACTCCGGATGCATTACTTTGCTGTACTGTGTTACAGATACATTTGTTTATATTTCAAAAGTCTTACTGTGAATGATGCATACAACAAACTGACAAAATTATTCAAAAAAAATCAGAGTTCTCAGCACGAAACTGAAATAGTATTTTTAGCAAAATTACAGAGAATAATTACAGGCTAAAAAATGTAAGACACTTATACTAAATGAATTGGTAGCAAAGACCCATTGAAGGTACAGGGCTAGAATTTCAGATAAAGCATGCCTAGTTTCTGACACACAAACACTTCTGCTTGAAAGTAAGTTAAACCAAACTAGTAAGAAATGTCTGAGGAGGCTCATTATTATTGCTACAATCAGATGACAGTAGAATTTACCATTCTCGGCTGTCTTCCCTGCCTCTGTTGAAAGCTCCTGCTCCCACAGCATGAACAACTCCTGAACCATCACAGATGGTTCACCATCTCATGCAGATCACCATACCAAATTATATTGATGCTGCTTGGGGTTACTTTAATATCCTGGGTAGTAAATGGCAGTTGTTTAGAACTTGTTTCATGTGTGGTTGCTCCTGCTGCAGAAGCAATAATCTCCAAGAGAATGCTGGGCAGACAAACAGTAATTGCTTCAGCCAAATGAACTGCAATCATTTGTGTTTGTAAATTAAAATTCTGAATACAAAGGTGATTCTTTAGTGATGCATTGTAGAAATGGGAACCATTACAACATTTCCAGCCTATCTTTGCAAGGATACTCCTGCCTTATGTAAACAATTCCTAGAGCTATTTGTAATTTTTCACAGAATGTTGGCACACAACTCTGCAACTAAGGGGAAAAAATGCGTTTCTTCATGAAAAAGAATCAATAATGCATGATGGTAGTGAGCACTGTTAACATATAGTCACTGTAGATAGATATTACTGCCTTGAAGCTGTATAAAATGATTCCGAATTTCATTGCACTTTCTAAATAAGACAAAGCCATCCTTTACCCATCCTTTCCTTTCAGAAACAAAACTTTTGCCAGCACATTTCAAATTTAAGGTGGAAAATTACCTTCTCTCTTGAAGTCTGTGTCAGTTCTATTATAAATTTAACAAGCCCTGGGACTGATGTGATTAATCTTATAGGTAACTAATATGTTAACAGTATGAAAGTCTTACTATTTATTTTGAAGTTTCCTCCCCTTCTTCTCAGTGGCTAGGCTGACAAGCATTTTGCACAAAGAAAGGAGAACAATGAATGCTGGTAGTGCACTGACTTCACAAATTCCTTCCTCATACCCTGAGGAAAGAACAAATTTTCCTTAACTTCAGCATGACTGGTTATCCAGCAGAAATACTTATTGCCTCTACACCAACACTTCCATCAAAATGCATCACTTTGACCAGGGCACAGTTTTTTTGTCAACCTGTGCTGTTGAGACAATTGCAACCTAATTGTTAAAGAGATCCTCCAAGACTACTCGAAGGACTTTCAGACACAGGGCATCATAAGAAGGCTGCTTCAAGAGTCTTAGGATTTAACCAGGAGAATGATGGTAAACAACCTGGATCATTTGATTACAGACTTTTGCCACGCTTGCATTTTGCACAGCATATTCATCTCCCAAAGAACAGATTGTGAAACACTTGGTGCTTTTAGAATTAACGAACCCAGTAGTTTATTTCTGGGGTATTAATATGTCTTTGGTTTATATTCTAGCTTTGTGGAACTCTTTGTGTTGACATGTCCCCAGTACTGAGCATCGGTTCAATAACTGCTCATCTGAATAACCCAATGTAAAATACCAATGTAGTGGCATTTCTGGACAACTAGAAATGTGTTATATAAGAACTTACGGCATGGAAGATACTTCTCTAGACAGTACTGATAGCTCTGGAGTTGTAACACTAATAAATTAAATTGATTAGTTGTATATATATACATATATATATATAGAGAGAGAGAGAGAGTTGTAAGGCATAATCCAGGCATGATTACAAGACAGGTGAGCATACTTCTGATAACTATAATCTGCCCAATATTAGTAATTTACTGGCATTCACAATAGCAGACCTTTGGCAATTCTGCGCACATTTTCTGGCCGCTTGAGCCTGTGCAGTAGTATCTTCACTGCTTTTGTGAGATTAACTAATTACACTAAATTTACCTGTGATGTGGCCACACCATTATTCAGGCATACAGGCCTAACAAAATTATATCAATCTTCCCAACCAATGGCAGAAGCAGTATGAGGAGGCACAGCCAACATATTTGACTCTTCCTTGGCTGCCCAAATGGTGGGAGGTAAGCCACTGGCACCTGCTGTCTGTTAGAGGAAGTAGCCTTTCATTTGAGTAAAAGATTAAGTTTTTACTCCAGGATCTAAAAGCATATACTGAGAAATTCTATTCAATAATGACACTTTTAGAAGAAGTACATTGTGTTGATTTGTCTCTACTGAAAAAGGACATCTTAATACTGAATTGTATCTTTTGTTAATATTTAAATATGGGTCAGGCAACACCAGTGTGAATTTGCATTCATAATTCCTTTCTGAAAAGATAATTTGACATGCTCTCCTTTTTCCACTTTGCTGTGTATTCAACTTTAGTTGCAAAGATCATTTACTGTGCTAATGCTTTTCCCCTGCAAAAATGTCTGTGCATGCCATGTCTCATGATGAATACCCATTTGTAAACAAAGTAGTGATTCATTATTATAGCTGAAGGGCATCGTTTTACCTGGATGTAAATTCATCATTTTTTAATGCCTCACAGCTTGATGCTTGAAATCTCATCAAGCACTCTGAAAGCTTCGTTGACACAGATTGATGATCCAAACAATTAACTTAATAATGGCATCAGCAACTGGAGGTTAGAATCAACCAGAGAAAGAGTGAGCCAAGTTCATCCCTCGTGTACGCCTAATAAAGTCAAAGGAGGTATGTTTGGGATCTATTTATTGCAAACAATATATTTGACCCTTTTTTTCCCTTTTCTGAGCTAATTTTATGAGCCTAGCTATACCGCATGAAGTACTCTGTGGACAACAAACTGCAGCTTTTGTTTTTTCTTTAACAGGTTAGGTACTGTTAAACACTATAAACAACACTCCTTTCTCAGAATGGTTTCAGAAAAGCTAATCTGTGAATTTTCTGTTAGAGCTCAGCTGGAGATAGCCACTTCTCAGCTGTTAATTACTACACCTCACCTGAGATATGGAGAAGTGGTAATTGCCATGTACATACTTCTGGTCTGCTCTAATGCATAGTAAAATAGCATTCAGAAAAACCCTCACTTGTCGTTTTTCTAGCTTGTCTAGCTAGAAGTTTTCATGTTTTTCTAGCACTATCTCAATGAATCTCTACACG